>NC_136057.1:1460633102-1461233102 GCF_964261635.1 Lissotriton helveticus
TTAAGAGGCCTACTTGCTACAAAAAAATAAAAGATGATATACTGTTCCTTACGGAAATACAGAATTTATGCCAGATTTACCTCTCAAATTATTTTCCATTCATCTATTTTGCAATTTCTTGGCAAGAATTGTTGTACTTGGCCTATCAGTTTGCGGACTGGATGTCAAACCAACTAAATTAAGATACGAAATTTCCTTCTATTAGGAACAGAAAAAAAACTAGATGAAATTGATTAAAGCAATGGAGGCTCAAAGTAAAAAGTCGAATTCTCTTTACTTTGCTAGACAAGAACATGCAATTGCAACTGTGCAAACGTTTGTGATGAAACGGATTTACAAACTGCACTTCCTTCCCCCTTCAATGTCACAGTGTCAGGGTTTAAAGGCACACCTAAGAACTAAAGTAACTACATTACAATTGTTTTTAATGAGATAGCGTGAAGGTCTTTTTTTATACAAATATACCAACAGTTAAATCGTTAACTGTAAGCAACAAACATTGGCATAGCCAATAGGTCTCGCTTTTTGAAACTTATAAGTAGTTAGTTATGCAGCACAATATCCTTGGTGCAACAACATCAACTGTTGCATGGCTAAACACTTATAAGGTCCCAAAGGCAAGACCTATTGGCTATGCCAATGCTTGTTCCTGTTGCAATTAGTTACTGTGCACCGTGCTACTGGCAATCACTTTTTCTTTCTTTTTCCACCTGCTACATGAGCGCTGGTCTGACTGTATGCTTTATTAATAATGTGCAAAAACGTTAATAAAAAACACAAGACAGTCTTAGTTCAAACAGACAACACAACTGCCAGGTTTTACTTACAAAAACAAAGGGCCACATACTCAATACAGCTATCTTCAGTAACCCAGAGCCTCTGGTGGTGGGCGATACATCATAGAGTACATCTGCTCATCCAACACATTCCCGGGGTGGACAACGATCTGGCAGACCTGCTCTGCCGGACCCATCAACAAGTCCACGAATGAGAACTCCACCCCCAGGTCCTACTCACATGCTTCCAGCCTTGGGGGTTTCCACTGAAAGAACTGTTTGTTACCAACGGTCTTTTGTAACATGCTCAGGCTAAGCCACCACTTTTGAGAGGACTGCTGTACAGTCTATGCGCAGCATGTGAATTTACAGCCACACATGCCACACACGTAATATGTTACTTATCCTGTAAGAATCTGTTCATGGTCCGTAGATTCATGTGCGCCCACCCTCCTCCCCGGTCGCCTATGGTCATTGAAGATATTCTATTCTTTTGTTTTCTGTAATACTTTACTTTACGTGGTTGGCTTTACTGTGTCTCTTGACTCCGTCTCTAATCTTACCCTCTGTGCGGGAAAAAACAATCTAACAATGGAGCTGATGCGCATTACCACTAATAGGTGGAGTCACTAGGTCTTGTGACTTGAAAAGACCTTCTTCGAAGAAAAATAAGTTGTACGCATCTGAACCCAACACTAGATGGCAGGAGGATTCCCAGCATGTGAATCTACAGCACTACATGCCACAAACAGATGATTACAGGGTAAGCAACATTTTCCTATTTCCATTTTAGAGGCACTTCAAAGGCAATAGGTTGTGAAAAACTGTGGTCTTTTGTTACACTTATTAAAGCGGCTGCTCGCACTGCAGGATGATGAACGAATAACTCTGTGCTGCTAAACATCTAAGAATCCCCTAGAGAAACAAATGTGATTCTTTGGCAGCCATATACCTTACCCATCAAGAAAATGTTGTTTTTTCACCATACATTTCAACCAGAAGCTTGGTGCCCATTGTATTTCAATTTCAGACCTGCTACATTGTTTAGAGTGAGACTACATGTCCAAATAGAGCAAATCTGATGGCATGGGGGGGCGGTGGAGAGAAGGGTGGTAGGGCGCTGGAGTGGCTACTGGGATTGCAGATTGAAATGCAGAGAAACTGTGTCGTTTTTTTTTTACTGTACCAAAACCTACATGACTTGTAGGAAGTGGCAGCTGCCCCAGTCGAGGCATCACGGTTAAACAATGCCACAGTTTTGTATTATAGCCTCATGGCCAAAGATGCCGACTTTGGAAGGGGCGTTTGTCTGACCAGGTTTGAACTCCGGCGTCTGCTTGTATTGTATTGTATTGCAGTATTTATACAGAGCTCACTACCCCTATGTTCGATGCTGAAGTGCTTGCCTACACGAGTAGCACCCTACACCATGTTGGGTGTGTGGTTGGAAGAATGTTTTTGTTCTGATCCTATGTGGGAGGTACTTTCATGTTGTGTGTGATAACTGCTGAGTTGCGGTTATCGTGTTATGGGACGTAGCTTGTAGCAGTGTGTTGAATGATGAAGTGTAAGGGACAGACGCACATTTTTATTGTTTTCACATGCTGATAGCTTTGAACAGCTCTGCAGGTCTCTTTATGGGGTTTTATATGATATAGTGTGCTTAGCTGGTTAGGAGTAGTTTCTGTCCTGTAACTCCAGTTCTGTAGTAGGGGTATCTCTGTTATAGTCATAATCTAGTGAATAGTCCCGCCCATGTGCATGGACCCCGGAGCAATCAAAAATAATCTCTTAAGGTGTCGAAAAATGCAGAACTGCACAGACACTTAAGAGAGAATTAAAGACGATAATGCAGCCTATATCCACAGGCTACACTGCCCAGTACTTCAACTAGAAATTCCACCAAAAATCCACAAACAGCAAAGCCTGTCCAGATTTCCCTTGCTTTAACAGCAAAATCCCTCTGGAATGATAGAGAGGAAGACATGGACAGACAAGCCCCATAGGCTGCCATTATGTGGCTCAGAACAGGATACTGTGCCTTTAAGAGAACTTTCCAGAACTTCACAGTATCCCAGAATGCAGAGCAGGTCCCTTTTACTTTCAGTTCTTTTTGAAGGCGTAACACGCCAGACCTGTAGCATTCCTTGCATGAATATCTCTCTCCACCAGGGAGGCGGGCGGGCGCTTATGACTATAACAGAGATACCCCTACTACAGAACTGGAGTTACAGGACAGAAACTACTCCTTCTGTAGTAGGGGATCTCTGTGTATAGTCATAATCTAGTGAATAGAATGGCAAGCCCATCCCCACACCAAAGCGGCGGTGGAGGAAAGAGAAATAACACCACTACTGTGCGAACAGATTTCACAGCGAAGCCTGCCCAACCTGAGCATCTGCCCTGGCATCAGTGTCCAGGCAGTAATGCTTAGCAAAGGTATGGACCGACTTCCAAGTGGACGCCTTGCAGATTTCTGCAATTGGAACATTACGGAGCAAAGCAGTCGTAGCAGCTTTGCCCCTGGTGGAATGAGCCTTAGGTTTACCCCCTAAGGTCTTACCAGCTTTTTGGTAACACAACTGTATACAGGACACAATCCACCTAGAAATGGACTGTTTAGAGGTAGCAAGACCTGTCCTGACTGATCCATAATTGATAAACAATTGGTCTGACCTACGAATATCCTTGGTTTTATCCAGATAAAATTTCAACACCCTCCTGACATCCAGGGAATGCAGGGACCTTTCCGCTGGAGTGGAAGGATTCTGAAACAAGCATTTACAATGCAACGGTTTCGCCCTTGCAAAAGTTAGAGCTATTGGCATTGTAAATGACAACATTTTTATTTATGTGTTGGTTTTGAAAACAGATAAATAAATGGCATTGTCATTTACAACGCCAATAGCTTAATCTCTCGCACATGCCACACACATACCCACAGAGACAATACATTTGCATGTCCTGTACCCCCTGGGTCTCCCCTAGGTGTCCCAAGGGTGGAGGTGATGTAATCATGAGCTGGGTCCTTATAAAAGATGTTTTATATGCCATGGGGATGCGCACTGTAGAGTGGGGAACTATACTATTTTTGCATAGTCAGGACCCGCAAAGTCTCCCCTAGGTGTCTCTGGGGTGGGTGGAGGGTCATGTAACTATAGGCAGGGCCCTTAAAACATGTTTTTGATATGCCCTGATGATAGAGAAATTGCACATTTCAGTTTTCCCTTTGTAGATGCCTAGCCCCATGGCATAACATTGCAATTGTTTATGAATGCATACATATTGCTAGGAATTGAAGACATATCTTTCAAAAACTTAGGAGAATGATATTGATAACTCCAACAATATGCTATTGTTGAATGTATCCTAACTTGCACGAAAAGAAGTTATAAGGCATTCTTATCTGTAAGCCAAGCGTCAGCCTTCCTGCAGTCTTCCCTGATTGAGCATAGTTAATTGGATTAGCCAGGCTGCTTTGATGAAGTGATAAGTGGCTCACCCAGGGAGAGGCTATCTGCTGGATAAGCTCTGCTACAAAGGAATGCAAGAGGAGGAGGAATAGGGCAGGCATGAAATGGCAGGTTCTTGTAACCCAGTCCCCTCTGACCCACCCAGATGGGAGGCTTAAGGAAGGAATCTGCAGATGTTAAGCTTTGGAGAGCTATGGAATTGAGCTATGCTGAGAGTTGGTTTAGTTAGCGCTTCATGGTCTGCTGAGATATCAGCCCAGTCGAATTTTGGAGGAATTGTGCTTTCTGGGAGGAGATTATGCTACTTTGGAGGAAGTGATCATGCTTGGGGGGTTTGCCTTGCCCCTCCTGCTTGACCACAGAGAACACTGAATAATTCTGCTTAATTCAGAAACTCTGTCCATCACCACCCCCTTTTCTGAATCGTGCTGATGACGGAGCGGTTCCGTCATGGCCCGCCCGACGCGCCTGCGCGGCGCGTATTCCGCGCCTGCGCTGGGCGTTCTATTGAGCGGGCGGGGCCATGACGGAACCGCTCCGTCATCAGCACAGCTCACCCGAGGCTCGTGACGGAGCGGTTCCGTCACCAGCGTGTGAGCGCCGCGCGGCCCCCCGCCCTTTTAGCGCTGCGGCAGAATAGCCACCGCAGCGAAGGTGCTAATACATTGAGCATGTGCGACGCAAGTAACCATACTGCAACACATAGCGTAATCGTTCAACTTCTTGTAAAGAGCAAAGTGTCCACATGGCTACATTTAACCGATACTCTAGAACAACATGTACACAGAATTAAGTCGTCCTGGCATGAGGATTCATTAGTGGGTTTGTCCACTTTGTTCTAGACTATTAATTAGGGGAAACAGGCATACCCCATTGTCCTTCCTCGCTCTCTTTTTGCTACTTCTACCTTTAACCGATGTAACAACCATGGAAGCTACTCCATCTCTGAGGATGTTCCTGAGACATCATGATAGAGGTTATGGGGAAGTTATGCTAAAGCACTTGTCAGAACTTTATGGATTTGTGCAGGGTAATAGTAATATGATATTTTGCTTCAGCCAGTCTCCTTTACTAGAGATTTAGGTTGCCCGGGATGGCCAGGAGAAGGATAAGCCGTATCATTTTGTGGAATTGCCACGAAATCTAAGCATTATGTTTTATTTGAATGCAATAAATTGTTATCATTTTAAAAAAAGGCCACTTAAGCCAATATTCACGGCGAAACGTGAAAAGGGTGATTATAATCTGTATTTAGTTCTTTATTCATTGATTTAGGCACAAGAAGTATGCCATTTCGACCAGCAATATTCTTATTTACAAATTAATGAATGAATCATGAAAGCATGTCATTGCTATCCCCTTCGAAGAGCACATTCCTGGGCATGCCATCTTAACGAGGTAAAGACAAGAGCCCCTGCTATTTGCAGTTTATTTTGAATTGCTTTTGAAGGCGATGTTTTTTATGATGGGCAGATTAATTATTTTTGCTATGGGCACCTTAGGAAACACAACCTACGAACTAAGCGAACATTTCTTGTTATGAATGCGCAAGATAAACACAGATTGCTGATTGAGTGAAACGTCTTAAATTTAAGAGCATTAATCTCGATCAACATTCCCCAGCAGTTTGTGGCAGCTTGCAGGTAAACGCGGTGCTCTCCGCGCTCACCTCGCGCGCCACAGTGCGCTGCGTGCTAATGTGCATGTAACAAGACATACTCTTCTAGAATGCATTTGCCACATGAATGATTTATCCACGTTTCATGTTGTATTTTGTTTCTCTGAGGGGATCAATCAACGTTTTAATAATTGACACAAAAGTATGGGGTGGGGGGGGATGCCTGAAGAGGGAAGTATGCTTATTTAATACATGTTTATGCAATTGGGAAATGCTGTCTGCATCTTCTACTTTCACATCCAGACCCTACTGTTTTAGGAAGGCGGTAAATTCCATACGGAGCCCTTTTGAGGTAAAGCAAACACGAATTCTCGTGAGTCGGACCAATTATACTCAGACATTGGGGTTTACTGTTAATAGACACTACTGGACTGCGCTTGTTAACATGTCTGTGTGAAGGGACATTTATAACAATAAAAACTGTGACTATGGTTGGGAAATATATAAATTATATACTGAGCTACTGCTGCTCTTCATGAATCTTTTGCTTTGTGATAATCTAATCAGTCATATGTCTGAAACCATTGTAGTGTCAGTAAATTGCCAGCTTGTGGAAATATTGTCAGTTTCTCTCAAATTTAATTTGC
The DNA here is from genome assembly GCF_964261635.1 of Lissotriton helveticus. Taxonomy (NCBI): domain Eukaryota; kingdom Metazoa; phylum Chordata; class Amphibia; order Caudata; family Salamandridae; genus Lissotriton; species Lissotriton helveticus. The sequence continues at coordinate 1,460,639,617 of NC_136057.1, forward strand.
CTTACAAACACACTATAATTACGACCCCAAATAAAAGGACAAGTCAGTGCACACATGTTGACCATGAGAGATGGCGTATCAGTGCAACCTTTCCGAAAGCTGTCTTATTATTATTTTTTTTTACAAAAAAACACGAGCCACAAAAGTTGAAATACTCTAGTTCATGATGGAGACCGTGTTCTAAACTGAAACTATAAAATCAATGTCACGGTGTTTTCTTACTGTTAACGTGGCTTTGATGCTCGAATATGTTGATTCGGAAAACTCATTAAAGTGAATTTTAACAGTTCCAAATATAAAAAAACGTCTTTGGCAGTACAATGAAAAGAATGATGGAGAGTTCCTACCTTTGAAGAAGCTCGAAAACATAAGTGCCCACAAGAGCAGCCCAGAGTAAAGAAATCCGAGACAAGCTCGGGTGAGCATCTTCCAAACGGACTCACTCCCCTCACGAGACAAGCGCTTCATAGAAAGCAAGCAGTGCGTCATGCACTCCGGCTGGGTTATCCAGGACAGTTGGAAGGGCTGGGGTCTGCGAAGGCTCTCATGGACAGAGACGAGTCTTCATTCACCAGCTTGTGGCAGAGCGAGCACGCGCCGTAAGAGACACCTCATGCCACCTAGCCATGCTGGTTCTGCTGACTGCAGCGCTGCTGACTTGCTCCCGCAGAAGATGTGTTACCAATTGAATCCCAGCTGGAGAGAGAGGGGTGTCTCACTCGCCCTTCTCAATAGAGGCATTTTACACAAATAGAGGTGGGGAGAGAGGTGCACGAACGGAGTCGAGAGAGAGGGAGCACAGGGGATGTTAATTCAACCGTGTGTGGGTTTCAGAGAGGGAGGGGAGCGGGTAGTGCTGCTGCGAGACTCTCGGCTCTCCATCTGCCCCTATTCCTGGGATAGGAACTCAGCGGCAGCAGCACTGGCCCGACAGGCGAGACCATAACCAAGGTTTTTTCTACGTTTGCTTCGCCGGCGTTGCACTGCTTGTATACCCGTTCACTTACATTGCATTTATAACACACACAGTCGTGTGTAACCAGCATATGTATGTTACGAAAAATCTGGCTGTTTAGTCAGTGAGCAACAATTGTCGAAATGTTATTAAACGTCCTCTTTTCCGCAGAAATGCATAGGTAACAGGTCAACTTGAGATGTCTGAGCCATTATTCATTAACAAACACTCACCTGGGCTTCCTCCAGCGGCTGTGGTCGCCATAGAATGACAAACAAACACAGAAGAAAAAAACAAAACGAAACTCCGCCCACCGCCGCGATGACGACATCGCAGAGGCGGAGAGGGAAAAAATCGCGGGAACGCCCCCGAATCTGGTCCGGCCTTGACGGACAGATCCGGCTCCCAATGGCTAGCCTCCATTTATGGAGCTAGCCAATGGGAGGTGGGGGACGTTCCGATAGCCAATATGGTAAACAAAAGATTTCACCTGCGCGAACTGCTTGCGCAGATCGCCAGGTCGAAACCTAAAAACGTAGGTAAAGTTATGGTCTGGTTAACATGAAAGTCAGATATAACTTTAGGAAGAAGTTTAGGGTGAGTACGCATAACAACCTTAGCAGCATGAAATACAGTATAAGGTTCTTGGCAACACAACGCCTGAATTTCACTCACCCTGCGGGCCGATGTAATAGCCACAAGGAACGCCGCCTTCCCGGACAGGTGCTGCAACGAAGCCTTATGGATAGGGTCAAAAGGCTCCTTCATCAATCTGGACAGCACCACATTCAATTCCCATGAAGGCGAAGGAAGCCGGACAGGAGGGAACACTTTCTTCTAGCCTTCCAAAAAATCTTTGATCACAGGGATCTGAAAGAAGGAAGTCTGTGAAGGGCATTTCCTGTAGGCAGTCAATGCATTATAATCAACTTGTAGGGAGGAGGGATTTGACGTCCATTCAATTCCCCATTTCAATATTCCAATAATCATATAGTTGAATGGACACTTGTTACTGCATAACCATTGGTTAAAGTGGAACACCCTCATAAACGCTATGTTTTACGAATGCGGTGTATATCTATTTTCCGCCCCACATTAGCGTTGTTGGCATTATCATTGGGTGTCCATTTGTGCTATATGCCAGCCTCATCCAGAGGCAACCTCTGGTTTTGCAGCAGTGTCCAGAGAATGAGGGGCACCCCCAAAATGGTTGAGGTGGAAAAAAGTGAAAATTGAAAAACTAAAAGGCAGAGTCTCTCCAGATTCAACTTTAATATAAAAAGGGTAGGCTCTGTTGTTAAAATGGTGGTGGGTATAATATTAGGATCTAGTTACTGGGTCCAATTATACCACTTTACTTCTGTCAACATGTTTCTTCTCCTTTACGCCCAACCGGGTCTCTAGAGCATTCGTCAGGACAAACATACACAAAAAGACTTACACGACTTGTGCAGTATTCATAAGTGTATTTTTCTAACACTTAATCTTTAGCTCGCTCTCAGTTCCTGTATTTGTCGAGCTGTCGCTTCTGCAGGGAGCAAGGTTTCTGCTTTTAAACAGAACCGTGTGTGGCTTGGGATGCCGCACTTGTGCTGACTCTGCCCCTGGACCAGTCAATGCAGCCAGATGAACCTTAATGGAATGGACATTAAGGCCAGACTGCGCCAGATATAGAAGATATGGAAGGATGACATCTTCCTTACATGTCGTCGGGTCATAGTTCTTGGACCAGATGCAAAACCTCTTCCACTTAGAGCATAAGAAGTCCTAGTGGAAGGTCGCTTAGCCTCCTTCAGTATGTCCATGCAATCTTCTGGGAGATTCAGATGGCCATATTGCACTATCTCAGGAGCCATGCCGCCAAACTCAAAGACGAGAGGTTGGGGTGCAACATCTGTCCCCCGAACTTCGTGAGAAGGTCCGGCCTGCACGGCAGCCGCATGTGAGGAAAGAGAGACCAGTGAAGCAGGTCCGTGAACCACCACTGCCTGGGCCATTCCGGGGCAATCAGGATCATCCGCGCCCTGGACTGGGTCAGTTTGATGAGCACCGCCGGAATCAGGGGAATGGGTGGAAAAGCGTACAGAAAGCTGTTCGACCAGTTGATCCATAGCGCATTCCCCAGCGTCCCTGGCTGGTAGTACCTGGAGGCGAAGTCTCGGCATTTGCTGTTTTCGGCGGTGGCGAACAGATCTACGTCTGGAGTCCCCCACCTTGCGAAGACTTCTCCTAGCACTTCGTCGTTTATGACCCATTCGTGGTTTTGCTGAATCAGCCTGCTCAGTGCGTCTGCCTGAACATTCTGCACACCTGGCAGATGGGTAGTCATTATCGTCAGTCCTCTGGCCAGAAGCCAGTGCCAGAACGCTTACGCCTCCTGCGACAGAGTACGCGATCTCGACCCCCCCTGTTTGTTGAGGTAATACATCGTGGTCGTATTGTCCGTCTGAACAAGCAGAGAGTTGGTCCAGAAGGACGGATGAAAGGCCTTCAGTGCCAAGTGAACAGCTCTGAGTTCCAGGGAATTGATGTGGTACGTGGACTCCGTCGGGGACCACGTCCCTTGAATCTGTAAGTGTCCGGAGCGCACCCCCCAGTCGTGGAGCAACGCATCCGTCACGATAGTCTGCGTAGGAATGTCCTTGTGGAAGGGAACCCCTCTGAGGAGATTCTCCGCTGAACACCACCACTTCAGAGACTGAAGAGCATGCAGAGACAGTCGTATCTTGTCGTCCCAAGATCCTTTCCTCTGATCCCACTGATCCTCCAAGCACTCCTGCAATGGTCTCATGTGCAGTCGTGCGTGAGGCGTGAGGAAGATACAAGAGGCCATCGACCCCAGTAGAGAAGACACCGTCCTCACTGTTGTAGATGGAGCGGTTATAAGAGCCTAAGCCTTCCGAAGGAGTGATAATCGTCTCTCCTCCGAAGGAGACACGCTTGCTGACAGCGTATTGATGGAGGCCCCCAAGTACTGTATGCACTGGACCGGAGTCGGGACAGACTTGGACATCTTGATGTGCAACCCCAGCTTGTTCAAGAGAACGCACGTCTTCTGGAAGTGCGCTTGAGCTTCCGAGAAGGAGGAAGCCTTGATCAACCAATCGTCCAGGTACGGGTAGACAAACACCTTGTTCTTCCTTAGGTGTGCGGTGCACTTTGAGAACGTCCTGGGCGCAGGCTTCAATCCGAATGGCAGTACTGTGTACTGATAATGATTGGCGCCGACTTGGAATCGCAGGAACTTCCTGTGTTTGTGTGCAATGGGCACATGGAAGTACGCATCCTGTAGGTCTATGGCACACAGCCAGTCTCCCTGTTGCAGCTGAGGATAAATCTGATGCAACGACAGCATGCAAAACTTCTCTCTGCGAATCCACTTGTTTGCTTGTCGCAAATCCAGAATGGGCCTGAACTCGTTCTTGTCCTTCTTGCGAACCAGGAAGAACCGGGAGTACAGACCTCTTCCTCTTTGAGACAGAGGTACGTCTTCTATCGCCCTTTTCCTTAACAGGATATCGGCCTACGCCTGGAGCTCGCGCAGCTGAAACTGCGAGCTGACCGGAAGAATTGATGGAGGCGGGCTGGTGAACCGAAGACTGTATCCATTGCAAACAATATTCAGCACCCACTTGTCCTGAGTAATTTTTCCCCATTCTGCCAAAAAAAAGTGAATGCTTCCCCCCACCGGAGCGGGTAACGGATGTAGGGGAAGTAACCGCTCAGGGTCGAGACCCGGCCACGCCCTTGTTCGCTGTAGAGGACTGCTGACGTCCTCTACCCTTCTGGAAGGGCCTCCGGAACTGCTGCTGTTGTTGCTGCTGCTGTCCCGAAGCCTGTCCTCGCCCTCTGCCCTGTGCCCCGAACCGTCTCTGGAACGGGCGGTAGGCCTTCTTTTCTTTGGGCTTCTCCAAGCCCACAGCCGTCAGAGTCACGGCCTCCGCCTTCATGCGGGCCATCTCATCATCCGCATGTTTGCCGAGCAGGTTTCCCCCGAGAAGGGCAGATTAGCCACTCGCTGCTGGGCCTCCGGCTTGAGTGACGTGAGTTGAGCCAAGCATGGCGTCACTGGTTGATCCCATGACAATACCCATGGGCCGCCAAAAGAGAAACATCCGCAGCCGCGCTGACGACCTGGTTCGAAACAGCATCCCTTCCTTCTGGATCTTCAGGAAATCCTCCCTCTTATCTCGTGGCAGGAGTTCCGTGAACTGCTGGAGGGATTCCCACAGGGCACGATCATAACGTCCCAGCAAAGTCGCATCGCTAGAGGCCTTCATGGTCGTAGATGCCGTCCCACAGGCCTTCCTGCCAGCTGAGTCTATCCATCGGCTCTCCTTATCAGGAGGCACGGTAGAAGATGGCGAGGTAGAGTGTTGTTACCTGGCTGCCATCACTATAACGGAGTCCGGAATCGGGTCTATGCGCAGAAAAGCCAGGTCGTAATCCGGAGCCCTGTACTTCTTCAGAAGCCGGGATGGAGCGGCTTTCGTCACTGCAGGCGTAAGGAACAGCTCCTCTGCAGGCTCTACCAATCCTGGTATGAGCGGTAGTAAAGGACGAGACAAATGCTTCTCATGCAGCGTCTCAAAGATCACGGACATCGTAGGTGTTGGAGCCGTCACCGTGATTCCCAATTTTGCTGCACCCCTCAGGAGGACATCCTGGAACGTGCTGATATCGTCCACAGGAGACACTCTCGTCCCCGGGGAGTCCGACAAAATATGGGAGTAGGACCGGGTCCTGGAAGAGTCTGTGCGGGACCGCGATCCGCGCCTCCTGTGGCGCCGTCTTGACCTCGTGGAGGATCTGTGACAACTGCGCGACCTCCCCCGATGTCCGGAGCGGGATCGTGACCTCCTTGGCTTCGGTCGCCCTGCCGGTTCGACCGGGGCGGGTGACTTTGGCTTGGCTGGGGCCCTCAGCCGAGGGGTCCCCTTAGGAGGAGTCGGAAATCGTGGCAATGAACCTGTCCTCGGAGGAACCGGAGGAGGCTTGTCAGCCGGCAGCTGAGGTTGAGGTTGAGGCTGAGGTTGAGGAGGAGGAGGCGGAAGTGGCGGAAGTGGAGGCGGGGTGGGAGCCCGCGGAGGAAGTCCTCTCAGTAACGGAGGAGGAGGAGGAGTAACTGTCTTCGGCCTAGCAGGGGTATACACAACAGAGTACACCGAGCCTGGTGACCCGCCCTCCTTACTAGGCTGGGACTTTGGAGAGTCTCCCAAAGGCACTTGACGCCTGTCAGACTGACTCCTGGCACCAGAACTCCTTCTGCACCTTCTCAGCATCGAAGAACGGCGACCAGACGGCGAATGTCGGCCCCTCGACGGCGAGCTTCCTCTCCTCGACGGCGAGCGCCTATCCCTCGACGGCGATCTTCTTCGCCTCAACGGCGACCTCCTCTGCCTCGACGGCGATCTCCTTCGCCTCGACGGTGACCTCCTGCGCTTTGACGGCGACCTCATTCGCCTCGACGGCACCCTTCTCCTCGACGTCAAGGATCCCCTCGACGACGACCTTCTCCTCTTCGCCGACGGTGAACGGCGGTGTCGCCTCGACGGCCAGCGCCGACGCCTGGCCTCTCGACGGCAATAACTCGACGACGACTCCGACGATGACGACGACGAAATCGTCACAGGAGATCTCGACGGCGGTCTGTTCAGTTCCCTCGACGTTGAACGTCGACGCCGCTTCTACCCAGAGCCCTGGGGAGACGGGGAACAGACTGCAGTCATCCCTCTCGACGCCGTAGTCGGTGCAATCGACACAGACGGAGAATGGGAACGCTTGCTGGTCCTCCTGCCCCTGGGGAGCCCCCCAGAGGCCTCAGCATGGGCAGATGAAGCCCCTCCAGACCCACCTTGTGCCTTCAGTCTTCTGTCTTCGAGGCCCTGAAGCCTGATCTTCATCCTATCCCTCAGGGTCCTGCTAGAGAAACCCTGGCAGATGTCACACTCCTCTGGGATATGGGATGAAGGAAGGCAGATGATACACACCTCGTGTGGGTCAAACTTGGCCTTCTTCCTGGAGCACTCCGGGCATTTGTCGAATAATGCAGGCATATTTGACAATTAAAGAGTGCACCAAAAGACAAACAGGAAGAAACACCAAATTACTTCAGAAAAGCACTCAAATAACTTGAAAAAAGTGAAAAAATCACCAATAAACCCTTGAAAAGGGAGAGCTCACTGCTCCAGGATCCTGCTTGCAGGAGCCGGAAAAAAGAACTGAAAGTAAAAGGGACCTGCAGTGCATTCTGGGATACTGTGAAGTTCTGGAAAGTTCTCTTAAAGGCACAGTATCCTGTTCTGAGCCACATAATGGCAGCCTATGGGGCTTGTCTGTCCATGTCTTCCTCTTTATCATTCCAGAGGGATTTTGCTGTTAAAGCAAGGGAAATATGGACAGGCTTTGCTGTTTGTGGATTTTTGGTGGAATTTCTAGTTAAAGTACTGGACAGTGTAGCCTGTGGATATAGGCTGCATTATCTGTCTTTAAATCTCTCTTAAGTGTCTGTGCAGTTCTGCATTTTTCGACACCTTAAGAGATTATTTTTGATTGCTCCGGGGTCCACCCACATGGGCGGGACTATACACAGAGATCCCCTACTACAGAACTACATATCCTGTGATTGTGCTCAGCAATTGGGCAAACCACTTATTCTCCACAGGCCTAATACTTAAAAACTAAAAACAACCCTGATTTTGTGTGATCAATGTAATGTGGTGCCATTCTTTTCCCACCTGCCTGGTGATCAGCTGGATAGGAGGGTGGTGGTGCTGCATAAAAAATGAAACATGTGCTCTTACATGTTCCAGCAGTAAAACCCCTGAATTGTTGTTGTAAAGGCTAGTAATCCCATTGGCAAGTACAGAGTTACAGGCTGACACCTCAGCCATGCTAACTTCAGAATGGAACTACTAAAGTTGGTACTGGACGGTATAAAAAGAATCAGTGCATTAAATCCAATGTAATAGTTACCAAATATTTAATGTCACTGGTGGACAAAGTGCAACTTTAGAAGATACCACTTTAGTTGCCCATGGTTTCCAGTGCCTATTTACTGTTGTACTTGGGGTCTGTCCACCAGACAACTTTCTGCCCTCCTGGGGAGACGTGCTAGCAACTCCAGGAAAGATAACAATAGAGGCCTGCCACTGAAGAAGGTGTTACCTCCCCCAGGCAGGAAGCCACACGGTTATTAGCCAAAAAGGTGAGCTTCAAAGGCAAAGCCACCTTTGAAGGCAAATGAGGAATACTTGAGAGAGGGGCTGCTCTGTTGTTGGGGTAGACAGTCTGGCACTAAATGCAGGGACAGGGAAGCCAGTTGTTAAACCGGTTTTCCAGGGGAATGTAGCCCCCTTGGTAGCCACACCTCTGGGCTAGGCTAGGGAGCTCTGTGTGCCGAGAGAGGGGTTCTGCCATGTCAGATCTAGAGTGGACTGGAAGAAGGACCAAAGAAGGACTGCCACGCTGCCCCAAGTTCCCAGTGAAGAGAAGCTGCTCTGACATGGACTGCACCAGGTGGCTAGCAAAGAATAGGGACTGTGCCTGCTGTGTGTTGCTAAAGAAGTCTTCTCCAAAGCCCAGCCAAAGCAAAGAGACGTCAAGGGTCAGCCAACTAGCCTCCTGTTTGCAGCGGAGGGGCACAACAGCTGAAGATCCCTGCTAACGGCGAGTGGTAGCCCAGATCCCCAGATCCCCGCTCCCTTCCATTGTACAGCACCAGGGACCAGCACCTGAAACTCAGAAGTTGCGCCCGAGTTTGCTGGGCCCAGGAGAAACATCAGAGTGCAGCTTGGTCACCCAGAAGGCAAGCTGCAGCCCAGACAAGGATGTTGCTGTGACCATGACACCGGGTGACTGGATTTTGGTCAGACTGGAAAGAACCTTGTGAGACATCAAAACCTGTGACCAAGACTCCCGCATCACCTTTGTGGACTGAGGAATACCTACAGGAAGACCCCATCAACTGCGTCCTATCCACAGCATCCTTCTGCATCCTATATCCTCAGCATCAGTACCACTCCATAGAAATCCATTGAACTGAGGATAAAGTGTCCGTAACTACTTGAAGACTGCTCCTTCGTTGGAGGTAACTGATTCTGAGGGCCTGCTGGTCCCCCTGACTCTCTCTCTCTCTGGTGTTGATCACCTAAAATGACCGAAATTCAATTAGCCCAACATTTTTGTTAAAATGTTTCTAAGTGTCAAAACTCATTGAATTTGCCAGTGCTTGTTCACAGTTCAGAGAAATGCTTTGATTTACTAAACCTTGTACATTTTGTATCCCTACCCTCCAGTGGATCTTTGTAATTGTGGAGTCGAAAAATGAAGTCTATTGTTATACATTTGTGTCAGATTTCTTTGGTGTCTTGTCGGTTTCTTCTTCGATTGTTTTGGTGCTGTTTAAATGCTTTACACGTATTCATTTTTGTAAGCCTTTGCTGCTGAGAGCCACAGCTTCTCATGGTGCAGCTGAGGTCATGACAAACAAAACTTACTGGTCCTAAAGGGGTTGGTAAGTGTATTACAGAGTGAGGTCCTACTACCACACCATATAATACACCCCATTTCCTCACACTCTGATTCAAAGGGGGTATAACAGAGCAAGAACAGTACAAGCGCCCATAGATTTCCACACCACGCCAGATTTCCTGAAATAGCGTGACATGGATTTGTGTTAACACTAATGCCAGTCGAAACCAGGTGCAAGGAAGGTGAAAGGTGAATACCATGCGATATTCCTATGTGTAAGATATGTAATTATGACAGCTGCCATAATATTGAAACTGGCACTGAAAGGTGTACCTCAAGCATAACTCTCCTGCAAGACACCAATGGGTCATCTTTGCACCATAGTGCCAGGCCTAACATTGTGCTCAAACAGCTCTGTAAGAACGAGAACAGCCAATGACCTCATGGCTACACAGCTCTTGCTAAATCTGGCACTGCACCATTACCCCTTTTGTGCAATGTAGCACTGCTGGCTTCACGCAGCCCTGTCCTCCATGAATGTTAATTAAACGTGGGCGCATGCCAGTTAGCAAGGCGCCTAGAAGATATATTGATGTTCCTCCTCTCTTACTTTAGTAAAGATCTCGTGTCTTTGGAGTCTGTTTTGGGACTCTTTTAGCAGGTTAAGCAGTGTTTAGGTCTCGCCTGTCGATGCGCATGCGCATCGAGCTTGCGAGCCTATTGCGGCTCAAACAACGTTTAACTACGAAGCAAGGAATCGTGGCGATTCCTTGCAGTGCCCGTGACTTTTAAGCTCAATGCGCATGTGCATTGAGCTTAAAAGCGCGTGCACAGCCGCCCGCATTCCTCCGACACCTTTGAAGTGAAGCTTAGCTTCACTTCAAAGGCCCGGCTTCTTCACACCCACATGCCGCTCTCGCTCTCCCCGCTCCGCTCCGCCCCCTCCCCTGCCCGGCCCGGCTTCTTCACACCCACATGCCGCTCTCGCTCTCCCCGCTCCGCCCCCTCCCCTGCCCGGCCCGGCTTCTTTACACCCACATGCCGCTCTCGCTCTCCCCGCTCCGCCCCCTCCCCTGCCCGCCGTGTGACCTCGGCTTACACTCACCCCTCCTTTCTCCCCTTTAGGCTGCTTTCGGATGCTTTGTTCGCAGCTTGTCATTTACTTTTGCATTGTGGGCGTATTATGATTCCTCATCAACATTCACTTGGATGAGTCAGAACATATTGGCCCTCAATATGGTAAACTTGAGCAATTATTGATTTAGCTGATCCAGTCCTTTTTCTGTTTGATTGTTTAACAGCACCACACCCATAATCTTTACTGTCCTAAATAGTCAGAAATCGTCAAGTAGAAGTGGGAGAAGGTCTGGTCTCAGTGGCGCAAATACAGAGGGAGTTGAGGTGCCTAAAAGTGTGTATTAAATGTATGGATGTATAATCGATCTTGCCTGTTTCATATACATCTAAAGTTGCCGCTCTGGCCATAAACTCTTGTAGCCGACCCTAGGGTCGCTCTTGGGGGTCGATGAATGTACTTGACATCCAACAAATGTTACACAAATTGACAACTGTATTGCATGCATGATTAACAATGAAAAGTATGTATTCAACTTGAGCTTGTTTTAATAAATAAGATTTTGGGATTAAAGATCTTGCCCTAGCTTCTTGTATGCATGGTGGGGAAAGCTGTGATGAGTCCGGGGAACTAATGTGCATACTGGACCATGCAGTTTTGTTTTCCACCTTTAAAATGATTCTAATGTTTTAGGAGAGGACGCTTTGCAGTCTGGGACTAGTAGTTTCAGGTTTTACCATTACAAATAAGGCCATATACATCTCGCTAGGCAATCTCCTGTTCTTAAAGCATGGTGATGGTGCCATTGCACAGTTAAAAGTACTAAATAACAATAGCACGTTGCAGGGCTCCACTTAGTAGTTATTGAGCCGACTTCACTATTGGGGGTAACTGAATAACGAGAGAAAGCTGGGCGGATTTAAGCATCGTAGTTCATCCAGTCACAGACAGATGACCCGCGTCGTATATAACCGCCTCAGCCCGCCTTAACTATATTTTGTTTCAAACTGTAATTTATATTCTAGACCGGCCTGACTTGTAGGTCCTGATTAATGTAAAACCTGAAACTACATGTCCCACAATGCTTGTGCGTTGCTGAGACTAGAAGGCAGTGTCACATGGATGCATTTGGGCAAATCCTAGTAATTCCGTCGTTAATCTGCTTCAGCGCCACGATCCGGAAATAATGCGCTGCATTAATACAAATGCAGTGAGCAGTGTTAGCTTTTCTCGGCTCCTTTCCCCTCCCCCAGGTGCATATCCCACATTCCTGCAAAACAAAAGTTGCTATAGTTTCTAAAATCAACAGGCACCCTAAGTGTGTGTTCCCGTGCGTCCATGTAAATGTGTGATGGTATTGTAAATATGCAAAATATAGCTTTAGCAAATTATTACCTGCTTTATGTTCCTATTTAGAACAAAAATTCCTTTTTTATGTGAAAATAAATTCCGTTTTAGCAAACTAAAAGTGTTTGGAAGGTTAGTCTTGGTGTTTATGTATTCAAGGCTTTACAGCGACTCACTGGCACACGGCGCTGCTTGCAGTTAAGTTACTCTCCCGTATATCTTCCCCAAACACCTACCGCCCCTCACGGCTTGTTATTTAAGAGTAAGATTGTTCGTAATTGTGCCACTACACCCATTTTGTGAAAAAAAAACTCACTCCCTTACATAAAGAACAAAATGCTGCGCTGCAGGAAATAACTGATTACACTGATTACACGCCCAAAAGGACATTAAGCTGTCAACAGATATACAATCCAGAGCGAAACATAATACGAAAATAAACCGCAAAGCAAAATACGGGCTTTCCTACTCCGCTTACCCAGGCTCTTCCTAGGTGGCTTCCCCCTTTCATTTCACTGCGTTTCCATAGGCCTTTTTCAAATTTTTTCCTCTGGCTGTTTTCTCTCCCATCCCCCCCACTTTCTGTCGCTCCACACCCGTTTCCAAATATAATGTCCTGCTCCAACTGCTAATCCAGGAGGTGCCTGCCCCCCCGCAGCTCTCCAGTTTGCGCTTCAAGTCTGGGATCCAGTGTAGATCGATTCATAGAGCAGGACAGCCAGGGAAGTAATGCTGCCAGCAGCTACTTTTACCTACCTCACTTGGCCCTGCTGCCTCCTACCTATCTGCTCTACGTTCTATCTCAGGGGTCAACAGTGGACACTGCCAACACTCTAACAGCTGCCATTAATACATAAACAGTGAACAGTACCATCACAGCACTAACTAGGAGTGGCGTGCTACTGTAACCGCACAGCTGTGTCTACCGCAGTGATAACACACTAATAATGGGCACTAACAACACTACACGTTCACTGACAGCTGCCATTCCATATTGGGCGCAAGTATCCGCTTGCTTACTGTAATATGTTCTCTTAGCCTGGCATATTTCTTTGTGACCCGAGCTGGGTTGCTGCAGGTTGGCGTCTGCACTTTCCCCCAAATAGTTCCCATATGTACAATTAATAACACTCACCCTCACTCACCCTCACTCACCCTCACTCACCCTCAAACCCTCACCCACACTCACCCTCACCCTCACTCACCCTCACTCACCCTCACTCACCCTCAACCCCTCACCCTCAACCCCTCACCCTCACTCACCCTCAACCCCTCACCCACCCTCACCCACCCTCACCCTCACTCACCCTCAACCCCTCACCCTCACTCACCCTCAACCCCTCACCCTCACCCACCCTCAACCCCTCACCCTCACTCACAACACATATTGTGTTACAATAGGTGTCACATTTGCGAAAGATAAAACTATCTAGAGATGTAGCATAACGACCAGAGCTGCCATATAAGTCACATAAATACAAAACATGTTGCATTCCAAATGCTATAGGTGTCACATTCGCAAAAGTTATAACTATTGGCATTGTAAATGACAAAGCCATCAATTTAGCAATTTTTAACGACCAGAGCTGCCATATAAGTCACATAAATACAAAACATGTTGCATTCCAAATGCTATAGGTGTCACATTCGCAAAAGTTATAACTATTGGCATTGTAAATGACAAAACCATCAATTTAGCAATTTTAACAACGAAAAAATAAATAAATTGTCATTTACAAGACCAATAACTACAACTTTTCTAATGCGAAACCTATTGCATTCCAACCCCACTCACCCACGCAACGTCACTCACACACGCAACGCCACTCTCACACGCAACGCCACTCTCACACGCAACGCCACTCTCACACGCAACGCCACTCTCACACGCCACTCATCCATGCAACGCCACTCATCCACGCAACGCCACTCATCCACGCAACGCCACTCATCCATTTGCAAAACGAAAAAAGTTAAACTCTTCTATTGCGAGACCTATTGCATTTTCAATGCTTGTTTTACATAGATGTTAAACCAGAGGGCAAAGGAATCCCTCCTTACATTCTGTGAATTAGGGGACCTGGTTTAGAGACAAAGGAGACGAGATGTCCAGTTGAACGTTTTCCTTTTTAGGACTCGCCCTGCGATTGCAGGCCAAAGGCCTGCTGTCGCAGAGCGAGTCTTTTGTAATCGTTTCAGGCTTTTGACTTTCAAGGACTAGGCAGAGCGGACAAGAGGCTGTTACGCGCACGCAGCCGGCCGCAATCGGATCAGGTCGCGCGCTCACCCTCTCCTGTCTCTTCTTTCTCTCCTTGGAAGCCTCATGCATACACACACACAGCCACAACCCCTGCTTTTCGCACAAGCACACACACAGAGACACACACACGGGCACACGAGCGCACATACACACACACACATGCACACATAAACACACAGACATGCACACATACAGACACCTCCCCCCCCCCAAGGGTGAGATGTTCCCCCCCTCTTTCCTCGCACTCACCTGAGAGGTCGGCGCGGGCCCCGTCGAGCAGCAGGAGGCAGGCGGTGAGCAGCAGCGGCGGCTCCATGGCGCTCGGTCCGTCCGTCTGTCTGTGGTAAATAAATAAATAATACCCTATTTTTGAGTGCATGAATGAATAAATAACAGATAGCTCAATAAATAAGAGTCAAGATTCGAGGTAGTAGGAGTTTTGCAGGTTTATTACAGCATAAGGACAGGATCAGGACAACCTGCATAGGATGAGCAGAACGACAGGGCCCAGCAGGACAACTGGGACCCAGTAGGGGAAAAAGATGCCCAGCAGCTGCTGGGGCTTGGTCTGGGATGAGCGCGCTAACATTCAATAACATAACATTGATATATATATACATAGCGCAAACACATAGCATTACATTGCAGTAGGCGTGACAGTGGGTGGAATAGAAGGCGTGACGTGTAACAGTCGCGAGAGATAACAGTAAAAGTGGGTGTAACTGGGAGTTTACATAGACATGTGATGCAAACGTAACAGAATATGTCATGAATGGGCGGAAACATAGGAGGGGGCTACCTAAGGAGCCGGGACCTCTAACCTAATGGTGCGCGAAAACTGGCAATGACGTGTTACTAGGAGAAGTTGGGGCTACGAACTCTGTGCTAGGAGCAGAGACTAGAGTCTGGAGGGTCGGAGCGACATGTACCTAAACCCTATCTGGTATCTAATGTTTAGGGAACATGTTGATATAAACTAGAAGTCATGAGGGGAAAAGCTAACCTGATTCTAAGACTGGACCATGCATTATTCTACATGTAGTACGTGAAGAATATTAAATGACCATTAAATACAGTATTTCTCTAACGTGGAGCCGAGAAGGCTAGACAATGACGGAAACTATTGATGCAGTTCAGTAGCTTAGGAATGCAGAAGAGGAGGACTGAACTGATAGCAGGAACTTATAACATACTTTTGGCAGACTCAGAGGCAGAGCCGGGCTGCACCGGGCACTGCTAGGCAGGAAGTAAGTGAAGGGTCGAGGATACAGGTGGGGGCTGTATCGCTCCTCAGCGAGGCTTTTCAGGAGACAGGAGCTGAATCTGTGGTCCGGGCCCTTTTGAGGCCTAGAAACGGAGACTTTATAATTGAATAACGTGCACACTGAGAAACGTGGCAACATTACTTACATAGGCCTGATATTCGTAGTATTCACGAGGACTGGAAAATAGCATACCAGAGGTGGACACAACTGTAATTGCGTCTTTAATCAGAAATGGGGAATAACATATGCATATTGGTCATGCATACATAACATATGATGGATGAGGCGTAGGGACACAGAACATGGCAAAATTTACTTTTCCACATTCCCTCCTTGTCACTACGTTTCCATCAGGAAACATCAATATTCATGATACCGTCTATCATTTCATACAGTACCATTTGCTCGTCTCGAATTGTCTTGGAACGGGATTTAGAACGGGGCTTGGGACTAGGAATACAAGAGGTAGCACACATGCTGCAAATCGCAGGGCCACATTGTATACAGAGGCAGCAGCTAAATATGATCGCTACTGCAATACCTAGGAAGGACAGGACTTTCCATCCCCATGCGGAAATTATATTCCAGAACCAACCAGACCATGTCCAGGTGCCTGGATCTTGATGTAACAGATGGGCAATTTTATGAAGTCTGGTTATAGCTGAATAAACAGACGGCGCGTTATTTGGAATGAAAATGCAACAACTAGATCCGAGAATTCTACAGGCCCCGCCCCTATCGGCCAGTATGACGTCAAGGACGAGACGATTTTGCAAAACGACAAATCTCATAGCAGATTGTTCTTCGGTTAGGTTACCTAGAGCAGAGGCAGTCTCATTTACTACAGCTTCAAGGGTTCTTGTTAACCTACGGATTAGTTTACTATTCTGGACAGGTCCTATAAAGAAAAAGAAACCTTTATTGAAATCTGTATACTGTTCTAGAGCAGTTTCAGTATAATCGACAATTGGGGACTCCCTTCTATGTCTAATGTGTACTAAGAAAGAATTCCTATGATAATCAGGTGGGGCTAGAAAAACAGGTGGCAGTAGGAAGGCAATGTAACAGGTTCCCTCCCAATCGAGGGGCAGACGAACATATGCGGCTTGACCGCAAATAAAATAAGAATGACGTGAAGCTTTGAAAATAGATTTCCCACTGTCACCATACTTGACAACAGTAGTACATTCACTATGACCTATATGTACAGAACCATAACTACGGATACATAATTCGCCTTTGACTGGTAGTACTGAAATAGCAGGTAAGTCTGGAGTAGTATCAGACTGAACATTCAGAACCATGAAATTCGACGAATAATTTCCTAAATTATATACCTCATTTTCTAAATCTAAACCTGTTCTGTGGGGAAAACCTTGCTTGTCTGGAAAACATGTACTGTTAAGAAAAGACATATCTGTTGAGGATGACGTTAACGTGGACCATGCTCCACACGAACCATTGTGTGAGAATGGATAAGGAAAGAGTGGCAGAACTTCCTTCGATGTCTGGAAAGGGGGGAGTCGACCACACACCCAACAATTAGTGGCATTGCTGGTCTGGTGTGAATAATGTAACATACGGATGAATGTGTTATTACGCATGGCAAGGCGGTATGCATATTCGTGAGGAGGCAGATCACTAAACGTGTGCTCTACTGTAGCATTAGCAGACATATTTACATGAGGAACTGGTAAATACAGAAAAAATGCGTAGCTGGTGCAGGAAATCATTAGGCTGAGAAATAATATGAAACTCAGAAAAACGATGCATTGTAGTGAACTGCGACTGACTCTCTCACTATGGGGGTCTATTTTATACATGTCAGAAACAGTCTAACCGTTTCACCTAGGGGAGGACTTATACAATCAAACTGGCTGACTTATTAGACCTGAGCTTTAACTTATACTCCTGTTGCGGAGTTTTCTCTAACAAGGGAGGGGTTGTAACAAAGTCTGGTGCGGGACAGTCCTTTAAAACAATGTTCTGGCAATCCTTCGAATCCTGGGAAATGTTCTTGGCAATGTCTTTGACGACTGGCTTTGGTCCTTTAAAAAGTTTTACATGAGAAAGGTGGACCCACCCCTTCCTGCCTTCTAACTTGACGGCAGTTCGGGTGGTCAAGAGGACTTGACGTGGCTCTTTCCAACGTGGTTCCAGCGGACTTGATCTGTCAAAGTTGCGGATCATCACCAACGACCCTGGAACGATCTCGTGCGGTGCCACCTCGGTATTGTCTGGAAATGCGGCGGCAACCTGTGAACGACATGAGTTGAGGGCAGACATCAAGGAAGCTAGGTAATCTGTCAGCATATTACATGAAACATCGGTAATACATCGGGGTCTAGGAGTACCCCACATGTTAGGGGGGCGGCCGAAAACGACCTCATACGGGGACAGACCTGATCTGGAATGTGCGACCATACGCATGTAAAACAGAGCGACTGGCAAAGCTACTAACCAGTCCACACCCTTGTCTTTACAGATTTTTGCTATACGGATTTTCAGAGTCTGATTATGTCTTTCTACTAGTCCAGCTGCTTCTGGATGGCGTACACAATGGAACTTCCACTGGTACCCTAACAACAGGGAAACGTGTCTCATGAGTTCGGATGAGAATGGCTGACCGTTATCAGAATATACGACTCTAGGGAGTCCGTATCTAGGGAAAAATTCACGAACCAACTGTTTGGCAGTGGTCGCGGCTGTGTAATCTGGGACTGGATATGCTTCTGTCCACCTGGACAAAGCGCATACTACTACAAGGACATACTTGAAACCTCGACATCGCTCCATCTGAATATAATCCATCTGGAGGACCTCAAAAGGGTGGTCAGGGGGCTGGAAACCACCTTGTTCCACCGGGACACTTTTACCTGGATTGAACTGACAACATATCATACAGGTACGGACTTTCTGCTTGGCTGCAGCTCGTAAATGCTTGTTGAACCAAATGTTCTGGATACTGTCTAACATAGCTTTTTCTCCTAAATGTGCTGGACTATGTGCGGTATTGATAATGACTTGAACCATAGAATCGGGGAGAAACCATGTGGCTCTACCCTTCGTTAACCATCCTTGATCTGTCTGGACCCCTCCTTGTACAGACCATTTCTTGATTTCATCGGGAGTAGCATGTAACTGGATATCTATGACATCTTGTGTAGGGTCCTTAACTGTCATGCATGTAATCAGATCTGGAGTATGTGTTTGATTAACTGGAATGTCTGGAGTCTGTGCTGTAAGCTTGGCTGTGCGGTCTGCTAGATCATTACCTTGGGAAATAATGTCAGTAACTTTCGTATGTGCTTTGCACTTCATGATAGCAATAGATGTCGGTAAATGTATGGCATCTAACAGGGCTTGAATAAGGAGACCATGCTGAATCTTGGTTCCATGAGAAGTCATAAAACCTCTCTCCTGCCAGAGCACTCCGAAGTCGTGTACAACTCCGAATGCGTAACGTGAATCTGTGTAGACATTAACCTTCAGGTTCTTGGCATGTATACAGGCTTGTGTCAGAGCAACTAGCTCTGCTGCTTGAGCGGACAGAGTATCAATACGGTGTGTTTCAATAACTTCAGTGTCAGTAGTCACTGCATACGCGGCGACTAGTTCTCCTGTACTAGTTCTCATACATGAACCATCCACATAAAGTGTCAGGTCAGGATCTAGTAACGGAATGTCTGTCAGGTCTTGTCTGGGCTTTGTCGTAATGTTAACTACTTCCACACAATCATGTGGGTCTGGTTTTGAATTGACTGATGGTAACAGTGTAGCAGGATTCAGGACGTTGCAGCGTCTAATTTCTATGTGTGGCTGGAACAGTGTCAGTTCATAACCTGTTAAACGTGCAATTGTCAAGTGCTGAGTCTGTGTTCGGTTTAAAAGAACTTCTACTGAATGTGGAACTTGTACTGTCAGGGAATGTCCTAAAACTATGGAATCACTTTGTCTGATAGCTAGTGCTGTGGCTGCAACTGACTTGAGGCACGCAGGCAACGCCTGGGCGACTGGATCTAATGTGCTCGAAAAATAAGCACAGGGCTTGTATTGACCTGCTTGATCTTGTGTGAGAACAGATAATGCTGTACCTTCGCGTTCTGTAACGAAAAGTGTAAAAGGCTTACTGTAGTTCGGTGTAGCTAGAACTGGAGCTTGACATAGGGCTTTCTTTAACTCGTTGAAACTAAGTGTATGTTCAGATGTCCAAGGGAGGACAGTCGATACGGCTGCCTCCTGTGTCGTTAACTGTATCAATGGCTTGGCTAGAAATGCATACTGGGGAATCCATTGTCTACAATAGGAAGTAAGGCCGATAAAGGCACGTACCTCCTTCTGGGTTCTGGGCTGGGGAAGACTCGCTATTAACTGGATACGGTCGGGTGTCAACTGCCTACCCCTCTTGGACAGCAAGTGTCCTAAGTATACCACTTGCTGGACACAGAATTGAAGCTTCGAAGGTGACACCTTGTGCCCCATCTCGGCTAGGAAATACAAAACTGTAAGTGATGCTCGCTCGCAAGCACGTTCAGAACGGGCTGTGATCAGTAGATCATCGACATACTGGAGCAGGGCAGTGTCAGTTGGCATGTGAATGTTGTCTAGTTGTCTCTTGAGTGCTTGACTGTAAATACTAGGGCTTTCTGTGAAACCTTGAGGAGCGCGTGTAAACATATAGCTCCTTCCGTTTAAACAAAATCCGAAAAGAAACTGGCTGTCTGGATGAATTGGAACACTAAAAAATGCATTCTTGAGGTCAATAACAGTGAAAAACATGGCTTCGGAATCAATGGCAGTTAACAGAGAAGAAATGTCTGGAACAACTGGGTACTGAGGAATAATACATTTGTTAAGCTCTCGTAAATCAATCACTAATCGATATACTGGGGGTGCATTCGGATCAGTACGTTTCATGACTGGAATGATCGGAGAATTGCATACATTGGAGTCAGTTTCTACAACTACCCCTTGAGCCATGAGCTCGTCAATAATTTTGGATAAGGCTGCTACAGCCTCAGGTGGCAATCTGTACTGTCTGATTCGGGGTAACACTACACCTGGTTTGAGAGTCACACGATAGGGTGTGATTTGCATGTAACCTACATCAGTTGGACCTTGCGCCCATAACTGCTGCGGAACATTAGACAATCTTGAATCAAAATCTCGTAATACATAGTGACCCTTAAAGTCACGTAGGAACAGACGTATTCCCTCTGGGGAACAACAAATAATTGCACCTAATTCTTTCAATGTCTTAATACCCAATAGATTTTCTGGACATGACTTAGTAAGTAACAGATCAGTAGTACGGGACAATGGACCTACTTCTAGAGTAACTGGCTGAGATATTTCATTAACTATGGGTTTTCCTGAAAATCCAAGGGAAACATTTCTTGAGCCTGAGAGCGGAGCCCCTGGAACTTCGGCATGACTAATTGTGGTCCTACTTGCCCCTGTATCGATCAGAAATTTTCTGTCTTTCCCTAATACTTGACTATGAACATAGGGACCTTCTTGGTCTACAGGTATCTCGATGAGAGGCAAGCCTACCTCCCTCTCTAGGCTGTTTCATGAATATGACTGGTACTCTGGATACTCAGACTGTGCATACTGGTACATCTGCGATGTAACGTGCTGTGTTGCAGCAATAGGCTGCGGTACTGTAACTGTCTGTGGTGCATTCTGTGACTGAGGAGCCTGTGAAACTTGTTCTTGTCTAGGCGGACGTGGTCTTTCTTTAGTCTTACCAGTAGCTATGTTGTGCTTCAGAACTGCACACTCGTTTATAAAATGACCTGGCTGTTTACAATAATTGCAGTTCCCTTTAACGGGAGCTGCAGGATGACTGGCTTGATTCGGACCCCTCTTCTGACTGTCTTGGGGAATAGATTGTGCAACTAGCACTTTCATTTTCGTGTCTTTCATACGTTTTCTCTCGTGTTCTTGCTCTTCTCTGATTCTATTCTGGTGGTACTGGAGCATCTGGAGCATCTGGGACGGACTATTTGCTTGCCAGGTGCTTTCGACTTTCAAAACTCGGTTTTTAATCTGTGGACTTGAATTCTCGACCAATTTGGTAACGAAAAGATGAGGGTATGACTCACTACTTGTCTTGAGACCACTGTTAATACTGAAACATTTCTCGAATCTAGAATAAAAATCACTAATATCTTCTTCTTGTTTCTGTTTGCAGGCTGAGATTGCATCCCAGTCTTCTTTCCTAGTTGTCAATAATCTGGGTAAAACTTGAATCAATAATTCTGGTAATTCTTTACATTTATCTCCAAGACCGGTACCTGGTACTCGTGCCTTGTCTTCAGCTTCTAGAGCTGTCCAATCGATCTTTTTCTCTCCCACCTCCCATTCTTTTTCCTTTAACTTTTCATACACCCCTGCGGGTAGCAGAACCTTTAACATTTTAATGATATCTGGGTAGGTGTATTCTCCCATACGGAGCATGTCTTTTAATTCTCGATGGAACCCTGCTGGATCTTTGTCATGACAGGGAATTAATTTCTTCATCTCGAGGAGTTCCATCTTTGATATCGGAGTGTATACAAACACTCGTTGCATGTCGCCACCCGCCCCTTGGACTGGGTGGACTTCTCGTAACGGATTCTGTCTGTCTATGTAAAACGGTTTACTTTCTGGGGGTGAGACATGAACAAAATGCGGGTTCAGGAACGTTCTATACTTGTGGCGCTGTTCTAGAATGACACTAATTAAATCGGTACCTAGACCTCTCCATCTATACTGGAGTAACTCGTTCAGGATATCATGTAACGGACCTGGATCAGAATGTTGACCCTCATACAGGGTAATGAGGTGCTGGATCATATACATACCCACCAGTCGTTGCTCGGCTGGGGGCAGTTTCAGAAACATTTGTGCCACTATTTCGTCTGGAAAAGTGGTAGAATCAGTAATCCATCGGACTGCTGATCGGGCTAGTTCTTGTTCGTGCATAGTACTTAGTTCGCTATAACCGACTCGTGATTTCAGAATGTGATCGGTAGCTTGAAATACTTGTTCTAGAGAGCGCGGCTCTCGTGCTGGATGATGAAAAATAGACTTAGGTTCTGGACGTAAATGGCGATCTGGAAATCTGGATTTTCCTACATACGCTATTCTGACGGGATTCTCGTCTTCCTCTTCAGGATCAGAGGCACTTTCTTTCTCGCTTACTTGTGCTGCTTTACGCTGTTCGTGTAACTTTATTATTTCTTTACGAATTTTCTTGTACATACTTTCCATGGCACTAATGGTCTTGTGCTTACCCTCGGCTATATTATCACTCCACCTTGTTAGGATTCTCATGTCGGCGGGATCTTTAGTCGGGTAATCTTGTTCTCTTATTAGACAATTGATCAGGAACTTTAATATCATGAGCTGAATCTCGGCTTTCCTTTGGGACATAATCTCGCCAATACTTTCTGGATCATCCCCTGTACGGATGAAACGATATATTCTGTCTAGATCTTCTTTCATATTCGGCAAGGTGACTAGATACTCGGTCACTCTTCTTACACGCAAGGAATATAAAACCATAGTATTTTCGCCTGGAACTGGATCATAACTACATTCGTTAAGGGCTTGCCTGATTTCT
Source organism: Lissotriton helveticus (assembly GCF_964261635.1). Lineage (NCBI taxonomy): Eukaryota > Metazoa > Chordata > Amphibia > Caudata > Salamandridae > Lissotriton > Lissotriton helveticus. The sequence continues at coordinate 1,460,662,600 of NC_136057.1, forward strand.
GCGACAGACTTATTACTCTTGGGAGTACGCTGTGATGCTTGAGCATGTAATTCGAGTGCTGATAAACGCTTGTGTGGCGGCGGGGTTTGAGGAGGACCTCCTCCTGCGGCCCCTAGACTAGAATCGTCAACTGACATTCTTCGTGCTTGCAGGGTCGGTAATTGTAACGTGGGCTGAACTTGTATGGCGGGCTGACCCGGGGGTACCGTAACAGGTACTCCGGTGCCTGGAAGAGCGGGAAGTGCCTGATTTACAGGGACAGGTGGAGCGCGAACTGGATTTGCATATTCTGGGACTGTGTCATCCAAATAGGACGAAATGAAAATATCAGCTGCGGTCGGTTTGTGACGTAGCTTGGTCGGAACTAATGGTGGCGGGAAATTACTGGATGCCTCCGGGGTCGCTTTTGGCACACCTTCGGCAAGAAGAGGATACATACCCTTAATAAGGGCATGCCTCTGTCTGTCTGACTGTTCGGCTTTGACTTGTTCACCTATCTCGATTAATTCTCTTTCTTGGGCTCGTTCTTGGGATTCTCTACTTAACTCTGACTTTCTGACTTCCTTTTCCGTTCTTCTATGCGCTTCCTTACGCCATAACTCGATGGCATCTTTCTGTGACTGTCTGGCTTTCTTTTTCCATAATGCTTCTTCTACTCGCATGATACATTCGGCATCCCATGTACCCGATACGGGCCATCTATACTTTTCTTCTAACTGTTTGGTATACTCTACCCATAAATCTAAATACAATATGGCGCTTATGCCATGTTTCTGATACATAAAGTGACCTGGACTGTCCCTTGGCGGAACAGGAACTGCTGCTTCCAGCAGACCCTTTCTAGTTTTTAACTGACGTAACTTTGAAAAGAGCGGCATTCTAAACTTAAATCGGAACACAATACAATACACGAAAAACAATAACAATTGGGAAAACAATTCAGGCATACCACGACATTGAAAATACATTAAACAACATCATAAATAACAGTTCGAACAGAATACTACCTGAAAAATACTGAAAACAGAAACAGAACAGAATTCTCGAGAACGGAACAGACTAGAGTTACTGGATGCACTGCTGTAACAGTACGGAACATACCGGTCCCATAAAGGAACACATCAAGACCCGTATCCACCTAGGTGAACACTTCGTTTGCGGGCTTGGGTACCACCAACCCACGGACCAGAGTCAATTTAGACTGACCCTGTCTAGACACTACCCCAGCAATGGTACTCACCGGGCAGCACGGAACGGAAGGCCTCGGACGGGACTGGACTACGACGACGAACTTCGGACTTCGGACTTCAGTTACGGGTGGACCTCCGGATACCTCGGACCTTGGACTCTCGGCTTGGGCTCTGGTCGGGACTCGCCGCGTTCCTCCACCGTCTCGTTCGGATGCTGGACCGCCTCCTCCGTCTCCTCCGTGGGCCTGAGGGATACTTGAAGCAGAAATATCTGCACTTGGCCAGAAGAGTTCCGTCACGACTGCAGGGGGTCAGGGGGTCGGCGTGGCTTCACCGACGCGTGGGGAAAGGGCAAGTCCCTATTCGGGCGCCATTATGTGGTAAATAAATAAATAATACCCTATTTTTGAGTGCATGAATGAATAAATAACAGATAGCTCAATAAATAAGAGTCAAGATTCGAGGTAGTAGGAGTTTTGCAGGTTTATTACAGCATAAGGACAGGATCAGGACAACCTGCATAGGATGAGCAGAACGACAGGGCCCAGCAGGACAACTGGGACCCAGTAGGGGAAAAAGATGCCCAGCAGCTGCTGGGGCTTGGTCTGGGATGAGCGCGCTAACATTCAATAACATAACATTGATATATATATACATAGCGCAAACACATAGCATTACATTGCAGTAGGCGTGACAGTGGGTGGAATAGAAGGCGTGACGTGTAACAGTCGCGAGAGATAACAGTAAAAGTGGGTGTAACTGGGAGTTTACATAGACATGTGATGCAAACGTAACAGAATATGTCATGAATGGGCGGAAACATAGGAGGGGGCTACCTAAGGAGCCGGGACCTCTAACCTAATGGTGCGCGAAAACTGGCAATGACGTGTTACTAGGAGAAGTTGGGGCTACGAACTCTGTGCTAGGAGCAGAGACTAGAGTCTGGAGGGTCGGAGCGACATGTACCTAAACCCTATCTGGTATCTAATGTTTAGGGAACATGTTGATATAAACTAGAAGTCATGAGGGGAAAAGCTAACCTGATTCTAAGACTGGACCATGCATTATTCTACATGTAGTACGTGAAGAATATTAAATGACCATTAAATACAGTATTTCTCTAACGTGGAGCCGAGAAGGCTAGACAATGACGGAAACTATTGATGCAGTTCAGTAGCTTAGGAATGCAGAAGAGGAGGACTGAACTGATAGCAGGAACTTATAACATACTTTTGGCAGACTCAGAGGCAGAGCCGGGCTGCACCGGGCACTGCTAGGCAGGAAGTAAGTGAAGGGTCGAGGATACAGGTGGGGGCTGTATCGCTCCTCAGCGAGGCTTTTCAGGAGACAGGAGCTGAATCTGTGGTCCGGGCCCTTTTGAGGCCTAGAAACGGAGACTTTATAATTGAATAACGTGCACACTGAGAAACGTGGCAACATTACTTACATAGGCCTGATATTCGTAGTATTCACGAGGACTGGAAAATAGCATACCAGAGGTGGACACAACTGTAATTGCGTCTTTAATCAGAAATGGGGAATAACATATGCATATTGGTCATGCATACATAACATATGATGGATGAGGCGTAGGGACACAGAACATGGCAAAATTTACTTTTCCACATGTCTGACTGCCGGCGCGTGCGTAAGAGAACAAGGACCAGTGCGTCCCTCCTACGCACTGAGCGAGCGCGTGCCCGCCCGCCACAGAAAGAGAGCAGGACAAGGACCCAGGTTTAATGTCAGCTGCGTACGACCCGAGCCCGAGGACAGGGGGCAGACCAGGGCCATGGAAGTATAAGAAGGACAAGGCCCGCGGCCCGCCTGCGCTCGTGTATCGCTTTGTGTGAGCTGCCAGGTAACAGTGAGTATTCCCAATATTCGGCGTTGCTTTGGGGGTGCCCAGACACTCGTCTCCCAAGCTCGGGTGTCTTTTCGCCGCAGCTCAGGGCACTGCTTACACTCTTTATTTTCAGTGCGCACTTTGATTTTCAGCAGACCTGCATCCCTGTGCTATGGCAGTAGCCGCCGCATACACCGTGACATGTGCAGAGACGGCGCCAAGTCCACACAGTTATTTATTTAATGCGTTTTTATATAGCGCGGACTTTACCCGAAGGCGTCAGAGGCTTCACAATAGAAACAGAACTGATACTTGTTTAATTTACACAGAGAACAGTTAAACCTTTACTTTTCGGATTACACAATATGTTTGTACAGTGTATTTAGGTGCTCGTTATTTCTGTTTTCTTCACTGAGTTTTGCACTTTCTTTGCTTCTGACAGATTCCCCGAACGCCCTGTTTTATACTTTGGTGTAGGCATGTTTGAATGCCCTGCTCTGCTTCCCACAATGCCCCTGCTCTCCTGGTGTGCCTCTTTGGGAAAAAACCTGAACCTTCACAGATGTTACATACTCATGCCTGTTCACAAGCCTTGCTTCCTTTACCATGCTACGTTAATATTGAGATGCACTCGCCAGTGCAAACAACACAAAGATTGACCTCGCCACCCATGATAGTTTTGGAAACGGGTTTCTTTAAAGAGGACAGAAGAAGTTCAGACTAACTGGGACATTGAACTTCCAGCACACTGCTGTTTACCTTTTTTTTTATATTCATAAGTTAATAATATTTAAATAAACTAGTCACCAAGTGACTAATAGAGCAAATCTAACGAGTCATCTCCCACTGTAAAGACAGGAGCACCTTGCATGAAATGTTTTGTACAATTGGTTCAAGCATTTTGCACCACAGTATACCATATATGAGAAGTAAAAAGAACTAACCTTTTAGAGTGCATTCCGCTGCAGAACCATGATAATGGCATATGTTCCCTTCACAATCAAGCTGTAATTGCCAATAAAAATCATTTTTGGATAGTTGGAAACAGATTCTAAACTAGTAGACATGCATGTCCCTGGTGGAAACCATAGATGAATGTGATAAAGGAAACCTTGCTTTAGTGACTTCCATGGGTACATTCTTCAAGAGGGCGTCTTTCTTTGCAGATCGAGCATTGCCTAAAGCTGCTGTGGTTTTCCGGAATTGTCACATATGCTCCTCCCAGCACGTGCATACTTAAGGAGGAAGGCATGGGTCCTAAAACTACACCACAAGAGGTGTTTCTCCTATGCTGCTGCTTCTTCAGCTTCATGGCAGTCACTAAGGGGCTTATTTACAAGCCCCTTTCGCTACTTTTGTGACACTTTTAACATGGGAAAAGTGACACAAAAGTGGCGCAAGCAGCTTGTAAATATGCCCCTAAGTTTGTAAGCTAATTGGATACAGAGGCAAAGCCACAGTTTTGCGGGTAGAATTTGGGATTTTTCTTTTAGCCCTTAACCATTATCCATTAAATGGATGCTGTTTTTGGCTTCCCATTCTTTAAAGATTCTGTTGCAGAACCTCTGTTGAAACAATTGCCACATAGGACTCTCCAGCTTTCATTCATTTCACTTTGCATATTTCTCTATTTTATTACCTGCTCACTCTCTTTATTCTTTGATACTGGGAAAGATTTTTTTAAGAACTTCAGCCCATTGGTCAAAGATGTAAGCTACCTTAACCATGATTCTGATGTTTTAGGGGTTAGTCGGATAAACATAAAGTACTTTGGGAGAAGCTGTTTATTCAGGTTTAAATGAATGCATTTTCATCTAAAGAAGGCCAGACTTAATGACTTTGTCAATGCTTGTTTTAGGTCAAGCCTAGTAAAATCATGCGCTGCTCTGTAAGGCATGCTGTATTGAGGTAGGGACTTGATGCTCCGCCCACTCTCCGCCCACATTTTTAATTGGCTTGTCTCATTGTCCTCTGTAAAATATGGCTATTCATTGGTCAAAAGGCTTAGTAGTCCCTCCTTACTACTGCCATGTCTCATTTTGTAGCCTTCCATGGCAATATACCCCGTTAAGTGTGTTGTTGCCGGGTAGGCTTTTACTACATCCTCCGAGCACTATTTTCTCAAATAGATTTGTCCTGCCGGCTGTTGCAGGCAGGACACGCTGTCTCCTGAGGCTTTTAAATTTTTTTTTATAGTAAGCATTTGCAATGCAATAGGTCTCACATTTGCGAGAGTTTAGGAGCGGTTTGGAGAACCCTGGTTTAAGCTATTAGCATTAAAAATAACAATGCCTTTTATTTATCTGTTTTAAAAGCAACACATAAAAAAAGGCATTGGCATTTACAATGACAATAGCTCAAACTCTCATAAATGCGAGGCCTATTGCATTGAAAAAGCTTGTTTTTTTTGGACCTCACCTAGGTTAACTTCTTGGTCGCTGTTCATTATAATTTTTAGGGCAGCAATGTCCTTGGCATTTTTTTTTGTATTGATGTTGCACAAAGGTCGGAAGGTGAGACTAATGGCCATATATAATCAGGACCACTCGTCCACTTCTTGTATTTCGCCAGAAGGCCCAGTTTCATGCTGGTTTTCCATTGATTTAGGGACTGTTGATCCATGAAGAGCTGGCTGGCTGCATACATACCTAGAGGGTCACATTCTTGAAGAGGGAAATAGTGTCTCCTCTGATTCCTCAATCACCTTTGGATAAAATGTTTTTACCCCTGAAAAATCTTTTTGATCAAACCTAAAGAGGAGATCCCAAGGTATCTTGCCTGGTACCCCGTCCCTCTTCACAGGTTAGGTTTCCTTTGCAAAGCAGAAATTCAATTAAACATTTTATGAGTATTATAAATGCATAAAAAGTACTGCAATTTTTGGTCCATTCATCAAAGGGAAATAGTGCTGAAAATTGCACCTATAGACATCCCTCCCGCGAACCCCTCTGAGATCTTCACAAGCATTTGTATATAGTGGCATATAGTTTGTTCATCTTACATAATTTCAAAGTTATAATTATTCAGTAATATCAAGAACCATTTTAAATCTGTTTTCTTCTTGAATTCCTGGTTAATATCTTTGCTAAATTCTCTTCAACACACCAAGCAGCACTGAGGAAACCCATCCGCGCGTAGGCGCACTCAACCATGTTGGTACATCTCGTAATATTCCTGATCATAGCATTTTCATCAGTGAGGAAAATAACCTGTTCCTTAAAGTCTCATATTACATAAAGTAAGGTGTCATTGCTAAAATGGTACTATAAAACTCTATTTTGCACATTCTTGTAGTGGATTTAGAAAGGCACTTCCCTGTGAATAATGTTTTAGGACCAGCTTTGCAGTGTAGGAGAAAAATGCCACTCAAATCTATCGTATTGGAATTTGGGACATATGGTTTATGTTGACACATTGGCCCAAATAAACAAACATTTTGCACTGAGTTTGCATCACCAATGGGATGTAAACCGGCATTATCTTTTTGGGGATTTACTTTCTGGAAAGTTAAAGTTACCTGAAAGTAACGCAAAGCAGCGCAATGTGCTGTTCTGCCTTACTCTGCATCAAGGCGGGGTTCCATGGGTGGTACATAGGCATTCTCAAGCAACCACCAACGGTGCGTTATGCAAAACTCTAGCTGCTAACAACAGCAGACAGGGTTTTGCGCAAAAAAGAATGCCACTCAAAAGCCAGCATTAAAAAGGAGAAATACTTAGTTTTCTCCTATTTCACATGTGTTCTGCACTATACAGCCCACAACTGAAGGGGGAACATTTTTATGTTTTTCTGGGCATAGTAATTTGTACTGGAAAGGCACCCTTCCAGTACAACACCTATGCTAGACTCACACAGACATCTTTGCACAATGGCATAAAGGTGTGTACCTCACATTCAGCAGCTCAATTGCACGTCAGCACTAGGGAGAGAGCAGGATAGTCCCATATTTTTGTAGATGCTCTCTCACTCACGCAATCAGCAATGTTGTGTGCTGCACTGCCTTTTGTGGAAGATATGTTAATCTGGGCAACATAAAATGCAGGACTTTACATCAGCCCTACCAGCAATCCATATGCATGAACTCAGCATGCAGGCAAATCTGTTCCAGAGCTCAAACGTATGTTGGCATCATATGTAACTGACCCCACCTCAGCTCTTGAACATTCTGTAATTGAGGGGTGGGACATGCGACAGTCTGTGCTTAGTGATATCAATGTCTTTGAATCATGAACCGAACAATCAAGTTACTTACCTTCAGTAATGCTTTTTCTGATAGAGACTCTAAATCGCAGATTCCTCTCTTTTGAATATTCCCCAAAGCATCCGACTGGATCCGGAAACTTTTTTCAGAAGTACCTCTCTGTGCTTGTAGGTGGTGCCTTGCGGCTTCGCACAGAGAGCCTTCTGCTCTGGAAATGTCTGTGAAAGGCCTCTGTAGGCTTTACGCCCACACACACTGACGTCAGTTGCTTTTGAGGGTGCCCGAGCCCCAGTAGAAAACTGGTTGTGACCAGTGTGCAGATTTCGAGACTCTGGATCTTATTGGGGATAGAGTCCTTTACACAGAAAGGAAAGGATTGGAGGGTTCAGAGAGGAGTCTGCGGTTAGATACGATATCTACCAGAAGAAGCGGTTCTGAAGGTAACGTAACTTGTTCTTCTGATGGAGGCTTCTAACTGCATATTCCTCACCTTCTGAACAGATACAATAGCAGTACCTAGTTGGAGGCAGGTCTGTGATTGGACTCAAGCCAGAAAGTTCTGCAGGACAGAGTGGGCATAATACCCCTCTTGGTGACCCAGACTGTCTAGACAGTAGTTATTTGTGAACATATGTGGTGATGCCCAGGACAGGAACACAGAGGGCCAACGTGGTGGTGGCGGTTTTGTCTCTGGTGGAATGAGCTTGCAGCCCTTATGACGGCTGCTTCTTGGTCAGAGTGTAGCAGATCTTAATGCAGAGCATGATCCAGCAGGAGATGGTCCTTTTCTGCACTGCCATAACTTTTTAACCAAGTGATCCCAATAAGCGCTCTTTGACCACCCAAACTTCTCTGGTAAAATTGAGGTAAAAGCTCAGTTCTCTTTTGGTTTCCAAGCAATGGAGTCTCTCCTGCTCCTAGTTAGAAGGGTGAGGCGGAGCATAGAGTGCCGGCAGGTTAATGGTTTGACCAACATGGAACAGCTTTATGACCTTCTGCAAGAAGGATGCTCATGTCTGCAGAATCAGTATTTCTAGGAAGATGGATATGAACGGCAGGTTAAGATAGAAAGCCTAAAGCTCACTCACTCGCAGTGTCAGCTACCACGTACAGAGGGTGGTGGGGCAGAAGATGGGAAAAAAACAGACTTACCTTTCTCCACGACGTAACGTCCTCCTTTGGGGCCAGATGTAGGTAAATGTCATTTACCGATTCTTAAATACCGAATTTTACCGATTCGGTATTCAAAAATCGGTAAATGAGATGTAGGTGAAAAATCGGTATTTTTTACCGATTCGGTAAAAATCGGTATCTGCCTTTCGGAATTTACCGAATCGGTATTCCTATGGGCCAAAAGGCCCATAGGAATGAATGGGAAATACCGATTCGGTAATTACTGAATCGGTAAATACCGAATCGGTAAATACCGAATCGGCAAGCAAGCAAAAGTGAAACTTAAGAAAACAGCCAATCAGGTGCTACCACCCTCCCCCTCCCTAGCAGGAAGTGGCTCCACAGGCAGCTGCAACTAATTAGAAGGTTCTGGAGAGTCAGTCAGAGCAGAGCAGAGACACAGAGCAGCAGGGAGAGTTTTGTTGAAACTTTACAAAAACAAAAATGGCAAGCAGCAGTGAAAGTCAGAAGGCTAAAAGGAAGAAGAAGATAAAGATAAAGTTCAGCAGCATGGAGTTGCAGGTACTTGTCGAGGAGGTTGTGAGAGTGCACAGCAAACTATTTGGCAGGCACTCCCTCACTGTCCCTGAGTCTGCAAAAAGGAAAATCTGGCTGGCAATTGCAGAAAAAGTGCAGTGGGAGTCACACCCAGGAATACAGAGGATCTTAAAAAACGATTCTATGACATCAGGAGCCTCACCAAGAAGAAGATGTCTGAAATGCACAAGCAGGCTGGATTAACCGGAGGAGGCAGGAACCCAGCACCTCCCCGACTGACCTGGAGGAGTTGGTGGCCTCAACCATTGAGGCAGACAGCGTTGTGGGACTCGGAGATGTGGACAGCTCAGCCCGATCTGCAACAAAAAAAGGTAAGACGCATGCGCAGCATGACACCCCATATCAACCTGCTTCCCTTTACCCTTTGTTGACAAGCCAACCCCAGTCCAGTACTGCTAGCACTATACAGGAGCAATGCATTATGGGAAATGTAGCCAGCCAATGTAAGACCATGTGTAACTGCGCAGACATCAGCTAGTCACTGAAAGTAATGCAGATAAATGAAAGTGAAATGTGTGAAGAATTTATTGTAGTCACTGTGACACAGTACCACACAGTTCATATACGCTTATTTACACCTAGGTGCAAAAGCAGCAAGTAGACCCACAGAAACAGAAGGGACTGCACCAGCGAGGGAGGAGAGCGAGGAAGCAGGGCCAAGCCAAGTACAAGCCTCGCAGGAGGAAGGTGACACGACTGGCATCTCCCATGAAGATGAGACAGTACAGACCCCAGAGATGATGCACTCCCCACAGCTCTCACATTCCCCTTCCCTGGTTTTCTCACCAGAAACCTCCCCAACACTGTTCCTGTCCACTCCTGCAAGCCCACCAGCCAGGAGGTGTGTTGTGGCCCCACTACCAGCAATGGAGGCAGCAGAGGGTGAGGCTCAAGTTAATGTACATGTGAGTCCTGCTGCACTGCAGTCCACCAATGACCCAGTCACCTCGCGCAGAAGGCAACGCAGACCCAGCAGTGCAGGTGGACGTGGAGATGGCACTGTGTTCCGTGGGCTGGAGGGGAGCATGGTGCGCATACAACGGATGCAGGGAAAATCCATTCAGGCCTGCCATCGCCAATTCCGAATCCTGAATGAGAAAATAGGAGACATGGAGAAGGGCATGAGTGGCATTGTTGATTCCAATAAGGAGGTTGCAAAAACAAATGCGGACATTGCTGCAGGGATTAGCCAGCTCTGCTCAAAACTGGACAGCCTGGAACACACAAGGCGCAGGGAGGCCCGTGTACAGAATATGGCCATCAATCGTCTGGCCACTGCCACATCCCAGCTATGCCGTAGGGGCATTAATATGCAGGAGAGCCTGACACAGAACACGGCCGAGGTCACCAGGGGCATGGCCAGAATCACAAGTGCACAAGAGGCTATGCTGATTTCCAACACTGCACAGAATCCTGCCCTGGATGTGGCAGAGGCAGAAGACAGTAGTAGCCGCAGCAGCATGGCAAGCGCTGTATTGGAGCCACGTAGGAGTAGCAGGCGCCCAGCTGAGGCTGCACGGCATGCTGAAAGTAGCGAACAACATTCCAGTGGCTCAGGGAAGCGCGGACACAAGTGACATTGCTGGTCATGGGTGAAATAACCCGGGACATACAGTCCCCACGTTCTTGATGTTAATTTTGTTGCACTGAAGTGCTTGAGCGTGTGGCTACATTAAAATACGGTGGTCCCCCACACAACCTGTTTGTGTCTCATTACTTACTCAGAAATAGTTGCGCGTAATCTCCTCACGTCTATATCTGCCATCACTTGGCGTTGAAACTCCAGCAGGTTGCGTTTCAGGCACAGCAGTGTCGTCGTCCTGATCCTCGTAGTCGGACAATTCCACCTCAGTACCCTTCCTTACAGCCAGGTTGTGCAACATGGCACAGGCAGCAATTATCTTGCAGCAGGTGATGGGGGTATACTGCCTTGCACCTCCACTCTTGTGCAGGCATCTAAATATGCTTTTCCAGATGCCAAAGGTCCGTTCTACCACATTCCGTGTGCTTTTGGGGGCCCGGTTATACCTCCTTTGCTGGGTGTTGATGGGTTGAGGTAGGGAGTGAGGATAAATGAGCGGAGGGCATATGCACTGTCTCCTAAAAGGAAAATGGGAATGCATTACTCACATGCATACATGTAATTCGTACTGCAATAGGTGTTAAAGGGGTCGCACACTGTGTCTTACCTAGGAGGTATCCTTCACCAAATTCCCCTGCAGTCAGCCGTGCATAGATGCCGTTGTTTTGAAAAATATAGGAGTCGTGGGTACTCCCAGGGAATTTCGCCACAAGGTCAGTGATGACGAACTTTGCATTGCAAATCACCTGCACATTGATGGTGTGGGTGGACTTCCTATTCCTGAAGATATATTCTGTGGCAGCAGGGGGACAAATGGGGATGTGCGTGCCATCAATGCTGCCAATTATATTTGGAAAACCAGCCATCTGGTAGAAGTCAGATTTGGTTTGAACCAGTTCAGCATGGGTAGCAGGAAAAGAAATGTAATGCCCCATCCTCTGCAACATGGCGTCAAGGAATTTGTGAAAAAACCTTGAGAGGCTGCTCTGGGTCACCCCACCCACTGCAGCAACCACGCTCTGGTAGCTCCCAGACGCAAGCAGGTGGAGGCTGCACAGCACCTGCACATGGGGTGGAATAGCATGTGCCCTTGGGGTAGTGTGCTGCAATAGTGGTTGGAGGTCCCTGATGAGCTCCAAGATGGTGTCTGGAGCCAACCTGTACCTCTGCAGTATCTCTGCCTCTGTGAGCATGAACAGAGTCACCCTCTGCCTGTAGACCTGCTCCTGTCTCAGCCATTCCCTCTCTCCTTCCTCCTGTAGCCGTAGCCGTCTTGCAATGACATAAAATGCCGCCATTGTGCAAACAGAATTGCATTTTGGGTCCATTTTTATAGGCTGCACCTGGTTACCACCTGATATGAATCCATGGTAAATACCGACTCTTAAATACCGAATTTGAAGCAAATTCGGTATTTCAGAGCTTACCTACATCTCAATCTTCAATTTTACCAATTCTTAATTACCGATTCGGTATTTTACCGATTCTGTAAATGTACCGATTTGGTAAATTTACCGATTCGGTAAATTTACCGATCGCAAACCGTTGCGATTCGGTAAATTTACTGATTCGGTATATATTCCCAAACGGTATTTTACCGATTCAGTAACTTTTCCGATTCGGTAAATTTACCGATTTAGCCAATTTTCAGTCACCTACATCCCGATTGCTCAATACCGGTCGGTAACGGACGAAAATACCGATTTTCGGCTGATACCGACCGGTAAAGGGCTACCTACATCTGGCCCCTGGTCTTTTGGCAGGCTCCCTCTAATGCGGGAGCCTGAAGCAAACACCCCTAACCAATCCTGGTGCTGTTCTCACATGCATGACAACGGCACCAGGATTGAAGGAAGCGGCCTCACTCAGCGCTCCTAAGAGCACTGGAGACCTGCGCTTTCTCTAACCCAGCTATCTAAGACAGCTAGGTTTGAGAACTTTAAAATGCGCATGTCTGGCTGGCCAGCGCAAGACGGCTGGCCAAACAGACATGCACATTTTAAAGCACAAAGATTCCTGCTGCTGCCTCTCAGCACAGCAGCACTGGTCCCACCCTGCCCTGTCACTCAGTTCAGGATGGGTCTGTTGCTGAAAAAGAAAATGGTAATAAATAAACTTTGTAATAAACTTTATTACCATTTTATTTTTCACCTCTGGCCAGGCCTTTCAAAGAATGCATCACAAAGGATGATTTAAATAATGAGGGCTGATCTGGCAACCTCAAAAAGGCCAAAACCTACACTTTAACTGTGTCCAGAATTAAGCCTTACAGGGCAAGGCACAAAACAAGGAACAAAATGTCAGATCTTTGTTTGGACGGGGTGTATCTGCCATGTCATGCACTATGCTACAAACCTGTTTCAACGACAGGCGTATACAGCTTTTGTCGAGGACTGCCTGGCTGCCAAGATTACATCAACCACCTCTGGAGGAAGGTTGAAGGTGTTTCACTGTCACCGCTCCATTTCCAAGCATAAAGGTGGAGATTATGATGGGCTAGGTGCAGAACTCTGCCCTGTTTCTGTGACAGCAGATTCTCCTGGAGGGGCAGCCTGACCAGAGGACAGATGCTCTTGCCCAGGAGTTCTGGATACCGTACTCTCCGTGCCCAACATGGGGCCACTAGGATAATTTGGGCCTGGTCTGAGCTGATCTTCAAAACTCAGGCAGAAGAGGTATCAGCAGAAAGGCATACTGGAGTCTCGAGCTCCACCCTAGGCTGAACTCATCTCCTAGTGAAACACTCTTTGAAAAATCCATCACGCAGAACTGCTTAAATTGCGTTTTCTTGGCAGTGGGAAGGTAGATCAAGCCATTGTACTCCCCATTCATGAAAGTGACCTTGTCCCACTTCCGGGTGAATTTGCTATTCATGTTCTGCTAGGCTTTTGTGGCTGAGCTCATCCACCATGACATTCAAAGATCCTGCCAGATGGTTCACTACAAAGAAACATCCTTGATGGTTCAGCCATTTCCAGAGGCACCGTGCATCTTGGCCCAAGGTCCTTGACCATACCACTAACCCTGTTTGTTGCAATACCACATGGAGGCATCTCTAAACACTTGCACCAACCTCCCCTTGATGAATGGAAGGAAGGCCTTCAATGCCATATGGGTGGCCCTCAGCTCCCGAAGGTTGATATGGAGCTGTGCCTCTGCTGGAGTCCAGAGGCATCTGATCTCCACCTCTAACAGATGGCGACCCCAACCCAGGACTGCCACATCTGTCACCACTGTCAGTGGTGGGTGAAGTCAGAAGTGGGGTCGCCACTGACCGAGTTGTGGTCCTGTAACCACCACTGCGGATATTTTGCAGTTGCCTCTGAAATCTGGACATGGTTGGAGAGGTCCCCTTAATGTTGGGTTCGCTGAGACTTCAGGTCCTACTGCAGAGCCTGCAGATGCAATCTGGTGTACTTGACCTGCAGGAGGCGATCAGTCCCAGCAGCCTTACAGTCGACCTCACTGATATCTAGGACTGAAGCTGAAGGATCAAGATTATAACATTAATGTCCTGGACACTCCCTTCTGCAAGAAAGACATAAAATGGGACTTTGTCCAGAATGACTCCAATGAAGGGGCGCATCTGTGAAGTCAGACGTGACTTTGGCACGTTGATATGGACCTCAAATATGACAGGAGGTTCCTTGTAGTCTGAAGGTGGTAGATGTCTGACTGGGGCGATCTGGCTTCCGGTAGCCAGTTGTCAAGGTAGGTGAGACTGGGACACCTGACCTCCAAAAGTGTGCTGCTACCACTGCACAGGGGGCGCTGGTGAGACCAAAGGGGAGCACAACAAACTGAAAATGCTCTTGTCCCACCACGAACAGCAAGCAGGTAGTACCGATGGGCCCGTCGGACAGGAATATGTAATTAGACATCCTGTAGGTCCAGTGCTACCAGCGAGTCTCGAGGGTTGAGGGCAGACAAGACCTAGGTGAGGGTGAATGTGTGCTTCCGGAGTAAGGCGCTGAGGGGAGGGCCCAGATCTTGAATTGGACTAAATCCTCCATCCTTCTTCGGCATGAGTAGCAAGAATACCAACCAAGACCCACTTCTGGTGCCAGCACCCTCTCGATAGCCCCTTTGGTCAAAAGGGCTTGTACTTCCTTTGGCCAGATGGGGAGTTGGTCTTTCGTTCGAGGATCTAGGTATTCAGAAGATGCAGCAGAGTGACTGTAAAGGATAAGGTGCAGCCATTCCGGACAATCTGCAGTCCCTACCTGTCTAATGTTATGGAGGAGCTGCGGGGGCAGAAGGCTAACTGGCTCACTGACTCCGACGCCAGTGGTTGTCACGGCCTCAGTCACAAAATGGTTGGACACCTTACAGAGGCTGAAGTGACTGGCAGTATGGGGTACACCCGCTAAAACCGCAAAAGGAACAATACGCCTGCTGCGGCTGGTGAGATGGGGCAGACGATCTCAAGGAGTGTGCTGTGGCCCTGCTCTCTATGAACTGCTCCAGAGCGGAATCTGCCTTGCCGCAAAACAGGAGAGTTCATGGCTGAGTCACAACTGTCCTGTATGGCTTTGGTCAGAACAGGTTGGAGATGTCCAGGGACACCCAGGAGGACTTGAGCCACTGAATCCCAAAGAGCGTGGAAATAGGGGCCAGTAGGCAACTGGCATTCACAGACTTGAGGGCCAAGCTGGTGGAAGAATACCCTCTTTCCAAAGGTTTCCACATATTTGGACTCCCCATCACAGGTAGTTGTCGGAAAGGTATTCAGGTTCATCTGACTGGTGGATGCCTGCATAGCCAAGCTTTCAGGGAAAGGATATGGAGACAAACATGCAGGGTCACCTCGGGGAGGGCAGTAGCATCTAGCAATTTTGCGATTGACTTGGAGGCCCAAGCAAAGTTTGGTCCAGCTCCCAAACAAAGCATCTGTAAGTGCCTCATAGAAGGGTAGTTGAGGCTCCGTAGATGTTTGTCCTGGCTTGAGCACTGCAGTCAATACTTTGGTTTTGACCTCTAATATGGGAAGCTGGAGGCTGAGAAATTTGGCTGTCCTACGCATGACCATTGCGAAAGATCACTCTCCTGAGTGACAGGGCTTGGGCATGAGAGGAAGCCCAACTCATGGGAAGTGTTAAGGCCACTGGCTTCTTGGAGGTCATCATACCAATTTTCTTTGTGATATGGTCTATCACCTGCATCGTTGTGGTTTTCCAAATCCATAAACAAATAAGGACTGCAACGTATGTGTTCCCCCTTGAGGAGGTGATAAGTTAAGCAGTGGAGGATGTGCTTCAATGAAACTAGAGTGCCGACTTGGTTAGGTTTGTAGTGGCGCTGACTCTGAGTCAGAGAGAACCGGTCAATGGAATCGGCATCAAAGCTCTGGAAACCGGTGTGGCGCCAGAGGCTTAGTCTGCGCAGGAGCCAGAGGAGGCCCAGTGGTGGATTCATAGGGTCCAATTGACGCTGAAGGAGAACCCACTGGCGGTATCCCACATGAGGGCCTCTCCGCTCCTTTAGGCCCAAAAGGGCACCATAGGTAGTCATTAAGGATCAACCATTTGATCTACCTCAGTGTCAAAGATAGCCCGAGAAACTCAGGATGTGTCGGGAAAAAGTTCTGGGATAGGCTCTGATGCCGACCGACTTCAGGAGTGAGATAAAGAGGTATGGTGGCGCTCATGCACCTATTCAGGAGAATGTGAGTGGCGGGAAGGGGCCGAGTCCCACATGGATTTTTCATGTTTTTTTCCTTCAACTTACCCAAAGACTTGGGGGCTTATTTACAAGCCATTGTGCCACTTTTTCCCATATTAAAAGTGGCGCAACTGCAGCGCAAGGGGCTTGTAAATAAGTCCCTTGGAGTGTGACAACAACTACCTCATGATCGACTCCTGTGACTTCTATACCGGGAACGGGACAGGGACCTACCCTTTGACTTGGACCGGACTCGTTCCGGAACCTTGTGGTGCTTGGCAACAGAGTTTCACCTCTTGGTCTCGTATGGCCTCCAGGTTCATCAAGGGACAGTCACTGTAGACCTTGGGGTTGTGGCCCGGCCCCCAGGCAAACCTGATGAGGGTTTAAAACCTGTCATTTTGGGTGATTACATTTCCCTTGCACACTGAAAATCTTTTGAAGTCAATTGTCTCAAAGAGATGAAAGGTAGCTCCAGATCCGCATCTGCTGGCACAGAAAGGAGCTGACGTCACCATTCGAGAGTGAAGCCTATGTAGGCTCCACATGTAATTTCTTGAACGGAACGGTGTTAGTGTGGAGCTGCACTGTGCTACCTATGGCACACAGAGGTAGTGCAGAATCTAGGCTGATGCCTATCGAATATTCAAAAGGTCAGGAATCTGTGGCTAGAAGTCTCAATAAGAAATTTCAGTTGCTTTGACTGAGCTGAATCCATCTTTTTGTAACACCATAAGAGTTTGTGCCAGTCTGCACCCCAAATCGTTCCTACGGTAATGGCCTATCTTATAATTATCTGTGTCCCAGTCCCATTTTGCCTTCCAGAAGCATATGCCTTGTACAGTGACTACTCACTCTCACCCACGCATTCACACATATGCAATCACACACACATCCATTAACAATACTCATAACCAAATATTCAAACATACACGCACCAAACATTAATGGAAAAGACTGCTGACCCCACCCCACTCTGTGACGCGATGTCATAGATTGAGGGCTTAAACCTGAAGTGCCTAGATCCCAGGCAATGAAAGACGCCCCCTCGTCACCAGGGGAAGAGCCTTGAGGACCTTTGCTGAGCTGACGTCACACCCACAGGAGGTGTGACATCCTCAGCCCAGCAAAGTTCAGCTCAGGCAGCCAGAAGCCTGCACATTTAGTGCTTGTCTAGCCCCTGGCTGCCTGACCTGAAAATGTAGTGTATGTCAGGCTGACCTTTGCTCAGTCTGACAGACACTGTTCTTAAGGGGCAAAAGGTGAGGGGCATGGCCCCTCAGCCCCTATGGGCGGGACACAGCTGGCCTCGTATTTGATTCACTCTGCCCCAGCTTCAGTGGCCGTCCAAGTGCACTGGCATAATATGGGATAACGTATGCCCAAAGCATACAGGCATTCAAGTGGTTCAGATCTCCGGTAACACCAGTTGTCTCCAATTCATATAAACCGCCTGTGACATCATCCTGACGGCTGATAACCTTTATGAAGGTACTGGGTAACACCTGACTCATTGGACATTTGAAATACTGCTCCATCAGAGGCCTTTAACTGCATTCCATATGGGACTCTGAGATAGTCCTAGCATGCACTAGACCTTGCCCAGACCAACTAGCCTTTCAGGTGCACTTATCTAGATTTGTTAATTCTGCCCCAGCACTGACGATCCAGAGGTACTATTATGGCATCTAATGGACCAGCCACTTACACTGGGGGTCCATCAGAGAAATCAATCGACCATTTTATCATCTCTGACCCAAAACAGATAGCCTTTCAATTATACCCGCAAGACCTATGACTGACTCTTCCCCATCCACTCTGGCTTCCCAGAGCTGAAATTGACATGATTAATTCTACCCCCTATCAGTGGTGGCTAGAATGTCCCGAGGGTGTTGAGGCGGGCAGGACATTTAAAAAACATATATATTAAATTGGGTTAGAGAGGTTTAAAATGCCCCTGTGTGGCTGGCTGTTGCAAGGCAGTTTCACGCTTTGTTTCGCAGTGCTAGGACGCCTCAGGGTAGCTACCGCGCTTTACAAATGTAAATGTAAATGTATAGGCATTTATATAGCGCACTACTTACCCGTAGGGTCCCAAGGCGCTTTGACCGCTGCGAAACCCTTCCTGGCTTCCCTGAGAGATGGTCCCTTAATGGGTATCTCCAGGGTGAGACCAGGCATCCCCGGCGGTCTGGTGGGGCCGTTAGTGAAGATGAGGCAAGCTAATGCCCAGAGTTGCCGAGTGTGAACGCTGATCAGAGTGGGCACCGAGGCGAGAGAATTATCGAGTCCGCTGACCCTGGTCCAGAAACCTGCCGCGCCGGGAATCGAACCCTGGTCCCGGGCCGTCCTCTGCTCTCGGGTCTGCCGCCTCTAACCAGTGAGCCACACTACTTCACAAAAACTCTTTTTCATTTAATTTCATTTCATGTGCGCTTTAAACTAAAAGTGATCTGCTCTCTCTCTGCTGGCAGTCAGCAGCAGCTCCGCCCTGGCCAGACGCTCTGTTCGGGATGGGGTGACGAAAAATGAAATGGTGATGAATTAACTTCATTACCATTTTATTTTAAGTCTCTGGGGGCATTTCAGTGGGAAGACACTCCTCGCTAAAACAGAGGAGCCGTCCCTGCCCCCTATACTCTTCATGTATTCTCTATCATCTGTGCCTTGCATCTGTTAGACTCCAAGGCAAGCATGCGGTGTGGACTGTGGCCCAGACAAACTATGTTACTAAGGAAGCACAGAAGCACAGACGTCATTTAGGGGGTCGCAGCTGCGACTCCTGGCTTGCCCCTTGTAACCCCTGGCACTCAGAGGTGGCAAAATCAGTGCCAGGAACACCGTGGCAGCTTGCCTTATGGACAATGGATGGGGCTCCACTCTTTGTTTTGTGTGCATTTTTTTTTTAGTCACACTAAAAGTGCATACTATTACATTTTTCACTATTAGTGTAATAACAAATTAAATACAATTAACTGAAACGTGACTTTCCCTAGTAACTGAGGTAGCAACATTATTTTACATTTACACAGGGTGCGTGCTTGCAGAGGTCATGTAAGCATGCATCGCATTTCTACACTGCGGTGCATGCTCACATGATGGTGAAATCACAAAGAGGGCAGTGACGCCCTGGCGCCACGGCAGAGCAACGTGTGACGTCACCAGCCAGGAAGCTGTGTGGCGGGAAGAAAGGGACGCTTTTTAAAAAGCACAATTTTCTCTGGCTTTCCCTTTCTTCTTTGCCAGCACAGCAGGAAGGGAAGCAGCCATAAAATTCAACCGACGAGCAAGAAGCAGGTTTCCTGCCAGCGCCAGTCCAATTGTGGATCCAGTGACAAGGAATCTTCTGCCACTCCATAGGTAAGTGCCCTGTGCGCAGCCCCAATCTCCTTGTGCCTAAAATAATTAATGTGTCCGTGTTCACTAAGCGGCTGCAGCGCTTCACCACACTGCCCTACCTTCCAGGCTTCCCCTCGAAGCGGGATGCTGCAGCTGGGGCAGGGCGGTGAGAAGAGCAGGTGACTGGCTGCCTGGCGTACTTTGCTTGATGAAGTGTTTTTAATTAAAAAGTGCTACTCAGAAATTGTGTTTACTTTCACTGCAGCTGCTTCCACGCAGTCCAGAAAGAAATAGTAGTTTCTGTCCTGTAACTCCAGTTCTGTAGTAGGGGTATCTCTGTTATAGTCATAATCTTGTGAATAGTCCCGCCCATGTGCGTGGACCCCGGAACAATCAAAAATAATCTCTTAAATTGTCAAAAAATGCAGACCTGCACAGACACTTAAGAGAGAATTTAAAGACAGATAATGCAGCCTATATAAACAGGCTACACTGTCCAGTACTTCAACTAGAAATTCCACCAACAAAAACCACAAACAGCACAGCCTGTCCAGCTTTCTCCACAGAGAAAAGCTTTCCTTTACCAGCAAAAGCCTCTGGAATGATAGAGAGGAAGGAGTGGACAGACAAGCCCCATAGGCTGCCATTATGTGTCTCAGAACAGGATACTGTGCCTTTAAGAGAACCTTCCAGAACTTTCTCAGTATCCCAGAATGCACAGCAGGTCCCTTTTACTTTCAGTTCTTTTTGATGACGTAACACGCCAGATCTGTAGCATTCCTTACATGAATATCTTTCTCCACCGGGGAGGAGGGCGGGCGCTTATGACTATAACAGAGATACCCCTACTACAGAACTGGAGTTACAGGACAGAAACTACTCCTTCTGTAGTAGGGGATCTCTATGTATAGTCATAATCTAGTGAATAGAATGGCAAGCCCATCCCCACACCAAAGCGGCGGTGGAGAGAAGAGAAATAACACCACTACTGTGCGAACAGATTTCGCAGTGAAGCTTGCCCAACCTGAGCGTCTGTCCTGGCATCAGTGTCCAGACAGTAATGCTTAGCAAAGGTATGGACCGACTTCCAAGTGGCCGCCTTGCAGATTTCTGCAATTGGAACATTACGAAGCAAAGCAGTCGTGGCAGCCTTGCCCCTGGTGGAATGAGCCTTAGGTTTACCCCCTAAGGTCTTATTAGCCTTCTGGTAACACAACTGTATACAGGACACAATCCACCTAGAGATGGACTGTTTCGAGGTAGCAAGACTGGTCCTGACTGATCCATAATTGATAAACAATTGGTCTGACCTACGAATATCTTTGGTTTTATCCAGATAAAATTTCAACACCCTCCTAACATCCAGGGAATGCAGAGACCTTTTCGCTGGAGATGAAGGATTCTGAAAACACGTAGGTAACGTTATGGTCTGGTTAACATGGAAATCCGAGATAACCTTTGGAAGAAATTTAGGGTGAGTACGCATAACAACCTTAGCAGCATGAAATACAGTATAAGGTTCTTGGCAACACAGCGCCTGAATTTCACTCACCCTGCGGGCCGATGTAATGGCCACGAGGAACGCTGCCTTCCAGGACAGGTGCTGCAATGAAGCCTTATGAATAGGCTCAAAAGGCTCCTTCATCAATCTGGACAGCACCGCATTCAATTCCCATGAAGGCGAAGGAAGCCGGACAGGAGGGAACACTTTCTTCAAGCCTTCCAGAAAATCCTTGATCACAGGGATCTGGAAAAAGGAAGTCTGTGAAGGGCATTTCTTGTAGGCAGTCAGCGCAGCGAGATGAACCTTAATGGAATGGACATTAAGGCCAGACTGCGCCAAATGTAGAAGATACGGAAGGATGACATCTTCCTTACACGCCGTTGGATCATAGTTCTTGGACTTGCACCGGATGCAGAATCTCTTCCACTTGTAAGTATAGGAAGTCCTAGTGGAAGGTCGCTTAGCCTCCTTCAGTATGTCCATACAATCTTCTGGAGCCATTCCGCCAAACTCAAAGACGAGAGGTTAGGGTGCACCATCTGCCCCCGAACTTCGCGAGAAGGTCCGGCCGGCATGGCAGCCGTATGTGAGGAAGGAGAGACCGGTGAAGCAGGTCCGTGAACCACCACTGTCTGGGCCATTCCGGGGAAATCAGGATCATCCTCGCCCTGGACTGGGACAGCTTGATAAGCACCGCCGGAATCAGGGGAATGGGTGGAAAAGCGTACAGAAATCTGTTTGACCTGTTGATCCATAGCGCATTCCCCAGCGTCCCCTGCTGGTAGTACCTGGAGGCGAAGTCTCGGCATTTGCTGTTTTCGGCTGTGGCGAACAGATCTACGTCTGGAGTCCCCCACCTTGCGAAGACTTCTCCTAGTACGTCGTCGTTTATGACCCATTCGTGGTTTTCCTGAATCAGTCTGCTCAGTGCGTCCGCCTGAACATTCTGCACACCTGGCAGATGGGTAGCCGTTATCGTCAGTCTTCTGGCTAGGAGCCAGTGCTAGATCGCCTGCACCTCCTGTGACAGAGTGCGTGATCTCGAGCCCCCCTGCTTGTTGAGGTAATACATCGTGGTCGTATTGTCCATCTGAACAAGCAGAGAGTTGGTCTGGAAGGACGGATGAAAGGCCTTCAGTGCCAAGTGAACAGCTCTGAGTTCCAGGAAATTGATGTGATACGTGGACTCCGTCGGGGACCACGTGCCTTGTATCTGTAAGTCTCCGGAGTGCGCCCCCCAGCCGTGGAGAGACGCATCCATCACGATAGTCTGTGTGGGAATGTCCTTGTGGAAGGGAACCCCTCTGAGGAGATTCTCCGCTGAACACCACCACTTCAGAGACTGAAGAGCATGCAGAGACAGTCGTATCTTGTCGTCCCAAGACCCCTTCCTCTGATCCCACTGATCCTCCAAGCACTCCTGCAATGGTCTCATGTGCAGCCGTGCGTGTGGCGTGAGGAAGATACAAGAGGCCAACGACCCCAGTAGAGAAGACACCGTCCTTACTGTTGTAGATGGAGTGGTCATAAGAGCCTGAGCCTTCCGAAGGAGTGATAATCGTCTCTCCTCCGAAGGAGACACGCTTGCTGACAGCGTATTGATAGAGGCTCCCAAGTACTGTATGCACTGGACCGGAGTCGGGACCGACTTGGACATGTTGATGTGTTGATTCAAGCAAGCCGGGCCGAAGAGGCTGAAATGCCAGAAACCGGTCCCCGGTAGCTTGTCTCCTTTCTGGTGAAGAATTGGCTTGGTAGTTTGGTCTGCCCTGTTCCCATGATGCACTGGGCCAGGGACAGACTAATTTGCATATAGCCAGGTTCTGAGCTGGGATGGGGCAGTGAGATAAATAACGGTGATGGATCAAGGCCTATTCTTTGGACTGGGTAAGAGTGGTCTGCTTAATTCAGACACTCTGTTCATCACCACCCCCTTTTCTGAATCGATGTGCAATCCCAGCCTGTTCAAGAGAACGCACACCTTCTGGAAGTGCGCTTGAGCTTCCGAGAAGGAGGAGGCCTTGATCAACCAATCGTCCAGGTACGGGTAGACAAACACCTTGTTCTTCCTCAGGTGTGCCGCTACCACTGCCATGCACTTCGAGAATGTGTTGGGCGAAGACTTCAGCCCGAATGGCAGTACTGTGTACTGATAATGATTGGCGCCGACTTGGAATCGCAGGAACTTCCTGTGTTTGTGTGCAATGGGCACATGGAAGTACGCATCCTGTATGTCTATAGCACACAGCCAGTCTCCCTGTTGCAGCTGAGGATAAATCTGATGCAACGACAGCATGCAAAATTTCTCTCTGCGAATCCACTTGTTTGCTTGTCGCAAATCCTAAATGGGCCTGAACTCGTTCTTGTCCTTCTTGCGACCCAGAAAAAACCTTGAGTACAGACCTCTTCCCCTTTGAGACAGAGGTACGTCTTCTATCGCCCTTTTCCTTAACAGGGTATCTGCCTCCGCCTGGAGCTCGCGCAGCTGAAACTGCGAGCTGACCGGTGGAATTGCTGGAGGCAGGCTGGTGAACCGAAGACTGTATCCATTGCAAACAATATTCAGCACCCACTTGTCCTGAGTAATTTTTCTCCACTCTGCCAGAAAAAATTGAACGCTTCCCCCCACCGGAGTGGGTAACAGATGCAGGGGAAGTAACCACTCAGGGCCTAGACCCAGCCGGGCCTTTGTTCGCCACTGCGGACTGCTGCCCACCTCTGCCCTTCTGGCGTTTCTGGAAGGGCCTCCGGAACTGCTGCTGCTGTTGTTGCTGCTGTCCCGATGCCTGCCCTCGCCCTCTGCCTTGTGCCCCGAACCGTCTCTGGAATGGGCGGTAGGTCTTCTTCTCCTTGGGCTTCTCCAACCCGACAGCCATCAGGGTCTCCGCTTCCGCTTTCATGTGGGCCATATCATCGTCCCTATGCTTGCCAAACAGGGTCTCCCCCGAGAAAGGCAGGTTGGCCACCCGTTGTTGAGCCTCTGGCTTGAGCGATCTAAGGCGAAGCCAGGCGTGGCGCCGTTGGTTGACACCATGGCAGTACCCATGCGCCGCCAGAAGAAACTCATCAGCAGCCACGCTGATGAGTTGGTTTGACACCAACATCCCCTCATTCAGGATCTCTTGAAAGTCCTCTTCCTTCTCTCTAGGAAGGAGCTCAGCGAATTGCTGGAGGGACTCCCATAGGGCCAGATCATAGCGCCCTAGCAAAGCCGCAGCACTTGCAGCCTTTATTGTAGACGCCGTCCCACAGACCTTCCTTCCCGCCGAGTCTAACCAGCGGCTCTCCTTATCAGGAGGTACCGTAGACGACGGGGTGGTGGCATGATGTTTCCTAGCCGCCGTCACTATGACTGAGTTCGGTGCCAGATCCATCCTGAGAAAAGCCGGGTCCGAATCTGGAGCCCGGTACTTCTTAAGGAGCCTGGAGGGAGCCGCCTTTGTCACAGCCGGAGTGAGAAACAACTCCTTGGCGGGCTCTACCAATCCTGGCACTAGAGGTAGCAACGGACGAGACAGGTGCTTTTTATGTAGCGTCTCGAAAATCACGGACGTCGTGGGCGTAGGCACCGTCACTGTGATGCCCAGCTTAGCCGCACTCCTCATGAGAACCTCTTGGAATGAGACAACGTCGTCCACCGGCAACACCCTCATCCCCGGGGATTCCGACAAAGTCGGCGAGTAGTCCCTGTCCTAGAAGAACCCGTGTGGGATCTGGACCTGCGCCTCCTGTGGCGTCGCCTTGATCTTGTCGATGACCGATGACGACTCCGCGACCTCCCCCTCCGGCCGGAGCGAGAGCGTGATCTCCTCGGCTTCGGACGCTCCACAGGTCTTACAGGAGCAGGGGACTTCGGCCTGACCGGGAGCCTCGGCTGAGGAGTCCCCTTAGGCGGCATCGGGTACCGTGGCAGTGAAACCGACCTCGGTGGAACAACAGGCGGTTTAGAAGGAGGATGCAGAGGCTGAGAATGAGGAGGAGGCAGAGGTGGAAGCGCAGGCGGAGTGGGAGTCCCTGGGCAATGGAGGAGGAGGTGTAGTCGACCTCAGCTTAGGAGGTGTATATACCTCGGAGTACACAGATCCCTGTGATTCCCTCTTCTTCTTAGGTGGTGGCGATGGAGAGGGCGTGTCTCCTGCCGGCGCACCCCAGCGGACCCAGAGGAATCCCTGGCGCCAGAACTCCTTCTGCGCTTCCTCGACGTCGACCGGCGTCGTCATCTCGATGGTGAGTCTCGCCTGGGCGTCGAACGCCTTCTCCGCGACGGTGACCATCGTCCTCTCGACGTCGAACGTCTCCTCCTCGACGTCGACCGTCTCATCCTCGACGGCGAACGCCGCCTCGACTTCGAGCGTCTCCTCGACGCCGAGCGCCTGTGAGTCCTCGACATCCTGCTCGACGTCGAGGATCCCCTCGATGCCGACCTCATCCTCTTCGCCGACGGCGAACGGCGGTGTCGCCTCGACGGCGAACGCAGATGCCGGGCCGAATTCTCTCCACGTCGATGACTCGACGACGCCGATGACGGCGAGGACTCCGTCGACGGCGAGCTCGACGGCGGCCTGGTCAGTCCCCTCGACGTCGAACGTCGACGCCGCTTCGACCCAGAGCCCTGGGGAGACGGGGAACAGACTGCTGTCTGCAGACTGCTGTCATCCCTCTCGACGCCGTCCTCGACACTATCGACGCAGGCGGAGCATGGGAACGTTTGCTGGTCTTCCTGCCCCTGGGGAGCCCCCCGGAGGCCTCAGCATGGACAGATTGATGCCCAGACCCACCTTGTGCCTTCAGTCTTCTTTCTTCCAGGCCTTGGAGCCTGATCTTCATTCTCTCTCTCAGGGTCCTGGAAGAGAAGCCCTGGAAAATGTCACACTCCTCAGGGACATGAGAAGAGGGAAGGCAGATGATGCACACCTCATGTGGATCAGACTTAGACTTCTTTCTTGAACACTCTGGGCATTTGTCAGACAAAGCAGGCGTTTTGATAAAATAAAAGGGTGCTCAGAGACACACACCAGGAAGAAAAACACCAAAGTACTTCAAATGAAAGTACTCAAGCACTTGAAAAAGTGAAAAAATCACTAATAAACCCTAAAAAGGGAGAGCTCAATGCTCCAGGGTCCTGCTAGTAGGAGCCGGAAAAAAGAACTGAAAGTAAAAAAGACCTACTGTGCATTCTGGGATACTGAGAAAGTTCTGGAAGGTTCTCTTAAAGGCACAGTATTCCGTTCTGAGCCACATAATGGCAGCCTATGGGGCTTGTCTGTCCACTCCTTCCTCTCTATCATTCCAGAGGCTTTTGCTGGTAAAGAAAAGCTTTTCTCTGTGGAGAAAGCTGGACAGGCTGTGCTGTTTGTGGTTTTTGCTGGTGGAATTTCTAGTTGAAGTACTGGACAGTGTAACCTGTTTATATAGGCTGCATTATCTGTCTTTAAATTCTCTCAAGTGTCTGTGCAGGTCTGCATTTTTTTGACAACCTAAGAGATTATTTTTGATTGCTCCGGGGTCCACGCACATGGGCGGGACTATTCACTAGATTATGACTATACACAGAGATTCCCTACTACAGAAGCTGTGTATCTGGTCTGTGCACATCGAAATGCTGAACTGTGTGCAAGTTCCCTGTGTTATGTTTCAATATGAGGCATATTACAAGTACATTTATCTTAAGAAGGGAGATAGTGATCCTGTTAGAAATGCATCTTCACTTCCTTTCTGATTAGCATGACGGTTGAAGCAATTTGGTATATTTTGTTCCAGATCGTGTATGTGGAGATTGAGAATGTTTTCATTCTTGCTGTTCTCCATCACTGGTCTACCAGGGTCCTGACTCCTGATCTTCTGTTATGTTATCAGGGGAATTTATAGAGTGCACGTTCACCATAAGGTCTCTTGGCACTAAGGTAGATGAAGTGGGACTGTCCACCTGAAGTGGTTTTCTTCTTGGCCTGGCAAGTAAATGCTCTGTTTCTGATGACTAAGTAGATGATGCAGCTGGTCTTGCAGATGATTGGAGTCTTGATGGTGAGCCAGCATAGTTTCTACCTTCAGTGTGGGTGGATTTGGCCAACTTCTACAATCCCATGATGGGAAGTGTTACTGTGGTTAAGGTGATTTCATTGGAATCCGAATATTGTTAAGGAGGCTGCTGGGCAGAGTATTGCCTCCATTCAGGTGGGTGAGGGCCAGGGCTTTGACTGAAACTGACATCTGAAAGGAAGGATTTCTGCAGGTGGAGCTCTTACCATGGTGGGACAGGCCCATTTCCAGTTACCTGCCACAGATGCAGAAATGACTAGATTCCCCAAACATGTAATGTTACCGACATCCTACAATAATCACAAACAAAAACATTCCGTTTTATTTCTGCATGTCAAAGACTGTCTGCATTGTGGAAGGGACACTTACAGCCAGCCCTTCACCTCCTTTTATAGCAAATTGATGCAAATTCAAGTAACTTTCTGGGACAAATAACTGCAGTTTTCAGCTAAATAAAGTAAAACCATCTATTTTAGGTGTGGTTTATCCTTCATTTGCAGCCTTCTTCTGGATGCACACACAACACTCCAACTTGGGAGTTTTGAACCCACAGAGTGCCACTATTGTGTTGTGACTAAAGCATAATATGCAAATGGATTTCCATCCATGTAATATTAGTGAATTGGCAAAGTGGTACACAGACCACTGTAAATATTGTCCCAAGAATGTAGTTGTCATTTCAGATGTGACCAGAGGGCTAGACCCCCCCAGGCCAGGCAGGGAGCTCGAGAACCATCCACACCACTACAGGCCAGGACACATAACCCTGCACTGGAAGGAGGGAGAAGGCAGATAAATCAAAAGAAGGAAGGAACATGGTTAGCCGGGGAATCGCAGGCATGTCTTTCCTGCTACAATGCTGTGGAGAAATCGATAAGTGTGAGGTTCTGAGAAGAACAGAGATATGAACGAGAAGTGCTAAAGGTCTGCCCCTCCCAATTTTCACTACAGCAGCTTAGAAATCTGTAGGGTTCCACTGTACTATGAGGTGCACCAGACTGGTCATCGCCAGTTGACACAACAGCTGGCTGTATCTGGTATTCAGGGACAAAATGTGAGCCACACAGTAGGAGTGGGAGCACCAGGGAACCCAAAGCACCCACGGGAGGAAGCCAAGCCCTGGTCTTGAGGAGAAGGAACATACCTAAGGGAAGCTTTGAGCATCAAACACATGTGGGTACAGGGTACCTCTCATATCAGAAACAGTGACGATAGTAGGCCTGCTGACCTCCACCATCATCAGTGACACCGTGCTCATATGTACAAGGTTTTATGTGCCTCCATCCCTTCACTCGCTCCTCAGAATTTTGGACTAGGTTTTGGTGGGTATTGTGCCACCCAGCAAAACCTGAAAGTGAATGAAAGGGTGAAATATGACTCCTCTGTTCTGAGACCCCAGATAATTTTCTTCTCCCAGGATCACTAGCATGACAACTGACGGCTTCCTTCCACCTGATGCTGGTCAGATTTGCATTTTAGGATGTAGGATCTTTCTTCCACCATCCTTTTTACTCCAGAGTATCAATCAAAGGGCCCGTTTGATATTCTGAATAGACGAAACTTACTGCGGCTATTTAGTACCATACCAGCACTTAAGGACTTGTCTTCAGCGGACCTCGTGTCTATTGAATTCATAAAGTCAGGCAGGTTGGATGGGAACGAGGCGACAAAAGCCACATGGACTTCCCCTGACATAGTCAACAAAATCTTTAAGGAGCAAGGTCTCCTTAAAGCATGGGGAATCGACACAGCGGTCCACTACAACACTGGATACCCGCTGCCCCTACTTGAGCAGCCCCAGCAGCGTCCAGACACAATTTCAACAACTAGGTCCGCGCTGAGGGGTGCACTGGGTCGCTCTACTATAGTACCACAGGCGATACCCACGCAAAATATCTCAAGGCCTACTAACACGTATCGCACAATTGAACACCGGCTCATCAGGATATGCAATTCACAAGGTCATTTTCAATCACAAGGAAACTCTCAATGACAAGGTCATCGAACAGAGAGAGATCCGCGTATGGAGGCACCGCACATGGATCTATGCTCTTGGAACATCAACGGGCTCTATAATAAAGCAGCGGATACTGATTTCCTACAATATGTCAAATCGTTTGACATTATCCTCCTCCAGGAAACATGGCTGGAAGAGCCTATTCATCTAGAGGGTTATACTTGTCATCATTCCCCAGCCACAAGGAAAAGCAGGTTTGGTCGTCTGTCAGGAGGCCTAGCAACCTATATCAAAATATCAACGATTGGTTACGCTCGGGCACTCAGCACAACTTCCTTGGCCATAAACACAGTGGAGGTACTATTCAACTTTGGGGGTAAGAAGAAAGCGGTACAGCTGACAAACACCTACGTCAACCCTAAACACAAGAGAAAGGAGGGGAAAATCCTAACAGACCACCTATACCATGTTATGACCACCCGAACATTCCCAAATCTAATTTGTCTGGAGACTTTAATCAGTGCCTCTTGGGGACTTCAGCAAACAATGATATTCAGGCCCAGTCTTATCATTGGGATATCCCGAACCAATTATTTAGCAGTCAGTGCAAGGCATCAAAGGCGGCAAAGGCATTACTAGAAGACCTTGAACACATGGGCCTGAGGGTCTTAAACGGAAGATTCGTAAAGGATTCACCATCTGTGGACTCATTCATCTCAGGCACTACCACCTCTCTTATTGATTATACGTTAGTCTCCCTCACGCTATTTCATCACGTTTTGGGCTACAACCTAGGAGACAAGGGGGAAAGTGACCATCGCCCTCAAGAGGTCAGTTTAGGAGCCCTCCCAGACGATATTCTTCTAAACGCAACTGGGCCGCAGGACAGTTACACCATCAACCTTAAACGTATTAAAACGTCAGTAGCAAATACTGCGGAGGTACTTCTAGCGGCAAAAACTCAATTGACCACCTCAAACTATCCTTCCGGCAATATTGTGGCAGGCTGGGAACAATTTACGATGGAGTTTGCGAACAACTACTCGACAACCGTACGGCATCTTCCACAACCAGCACAGGGTGCTACAAGGAAGATCTCGGGCACCCAGAAACTGGCAATGAAATCATACAAAAAAGCGATTAATAAAGCTTTAAGATTGCTAAAGAAAACCCGGGGGATGTAATGCTGCTAGCATGGATCCGCAAGTACCGAGCGGATATCAAAAAACTGAAATGGGCAATCAAAAGGGCTGACTTCTAGGCCAAACTGCATCATGCATCCTTGGGCAACAACAGCGCCCAGTTCTGGTCGATCATAAACAAACTGATAAATCCAAAAATCAGCGGTATAACTTCACACATATCGAAATCATCTTGGGAATTATTTCTTGATGAACATTTTAATCACCAGGACAGGAAAATAAGGGGGCCTCTCAATCTTCTGGGTGGCAGACAACCACAAATTCACTCACCAAGTGAAGACGTCATTCTAGTATCCTCTGCGGCTCAAATCAGGAAACTAATCTCCAAAGGTAGAAAAGACGGGGCAGCTGGACCAAATGGTATTCCCCCGGCCCTCTTCAAACTTGAACCTGATTACTGGGCCGATACATTGATCCCCCTTTATACATCTGTCACCAACTCTGGGTGTCTTCTCGCCTCATGGAGGGGCTCGGTCATCTCACCGATCTATAAGGCTGGGGATAGACTCCTTCCAAAAAACTACAGACTGATAGCACTCCTTGACGTTGAGGCCAAATACTTTGCAGGACTCCTATTGATCCATCTGCGAGAATGGGCTGCAAACCAAAGTTTAATACCATCCAGCCAAACGGGGTTCTGCAAAGATATGGGGACAACAACCAACTTGATCGCCATCTCGTTGCTCATTGACAAGGCAAGAGAGACCAAGCAGGCTCTCCACCTCTGCTTTGTGGACTTTAAAGCGGCCTTCGACAACGTCAACCAAGAAATCCTATGGCGAAAACTGGCCTCCTGGGGGATTCCCTCACCTTTACTAAACCTCTTGATTGAGTTGCACACAAATACATGGGTCCAGGTAAAGCTTGGGAACGGCTCGCACCTCTCTAGGCGCATTCCAACTACAAAGGGCCTAAAACAGGGGTGCGTATTAGCTCCAACTCTTTTCAATCTTTTTATAGCTGACCTGCCACCCGCCTTAGATGCCTGCAACTCGCATGCTCCGCGCTTGGGAGGCAAAGGGCTGTCCAGCATTTCCTACGCAGACGACGTGGTCCTGGTCAGTCACACAAAAGTTGGCCTACAAAACCTTATCAACACGCTTCACGGTTATGCCGTCGAAAACCTACTAGAAGTGAACATTAGTAAAACAAAAGTTCTTTCTATAACTAGAAGCAAAAAGTCGCACACTTGGATGCTTGGTTCGGATGCAATCTCAAACTGCTCTGAATATAAATATCTTGGGATCCAAGTCGATAAAGGTGGCCGCTATCAAAATCAATTAGAGGCCATCAAGAGGAAAGGCATGCTAATAGCCGTGACATTGAAACAGCTAAAGACCAATCTGACCGGCGAGACTCTACTTCCTCTATTACGAGTAGCTAAAATCAAAATAGAGTCATCAATCACGTATGGCAGTGAGGCTCTAAGAGGAATTGATGCTAAACTTCTGGACACAACCATCTCAAAGGCCTACAGATTTCTTTTTAATCTACCATCCTATACCTCGCAGGCCCAGATTCGGTTGGAATTCGGGCTGACGTGCCAAACGCTTGCTCGAAGAGGCTCAAACATCAAGTACTGGCACAAACTAAAGAATTCTCAAGAAAACACCCTGAACCGACAGCTCTGGCAAGATATGCTTACTACATCGCGAACGCCGCCGAAAAAATACCTAGAGGAGTCCTTGTCCATCACAGGACTGAAAGACCTATGGGAGACTCCTGTATCACATGCGCAATTTAAGCGCATAGCGAACAAGAGTCTAAAGAGACAATCGCATGTGGAGGACAAAGCTTTGCTCTCTTATAGGCGCCATGCCTGGATGACCTTGTGCACATACAGAACACCGGGGCTCCAAGCATATTTTGGTCTGGGGTATGGCTGGAAAACAAGAGGCCTTTTTCAAACACAGCTGGGGATTCTTCCTGCCATTCCTCACCTACCACCATGGTTGAGGCAGAACTATGGGACCAAATGCCGGCTCTGCGGAACAGGAATCGAAGATTTGGAACACCTATTGTGCACTTGCCCGAGGCTGAACGAAGAAAGAGTAGCTCTGTTGAAAACAGCTTTCAACGAACTAGGAGTTCGCTCACGCAGACAAGCAGTCCTCCCTTGTTTTGATCCTGGTTTCCCGCCACTAAACGGGAAGCTAGTGAAATTTCTGAAACTAGCTGAACGGAAACAAATATCCCAGGCACTTGGCTAAGTGGAAACCCGGGACAGGACCATGTGCCTTGAACATTTTTTCCCGCGGGGTTTTACTGTTTTTTATTTTTATTATTCGATCAACCATGAATTTCTGCTTTTAAGCTCTTTTAAATTTCTGATGAGATTGTTTTATTGCACTTTTTGTAACGGTTTTTATTAACCTAAACAATAAAGAATTACTTACTTACTGTAATTAATTTTCAGTAAAACAAGTCTTTGCACCTTTTAATGTTTTGTTTAATATGCAGGTGCATCTGACAAAAAGGGAAACCTGGTAGTTTCCTTTCAACAGTCTATCAACTAGTACAACGTAATGCATGCAAGGGCATCAACAATAAATTGCTGATTGAAGCAATTTGTCATCATTCGCAACCCAAACAAATTCTTGAGCCATTTAGATGTTTCTCAGTAGACCCACCCTTAGTCCCGCCTCTAGCACGCCTCTTTGCCACTCCCCCAGCTCGATCTGATGAGTACCTGCACTTTTTTCCCCCATTTAAAGAACTGGCTACCCCATAGCATTTTGGTGCATTGGCGTCCATGCATAGAAGTTCCCAAACTTGCACCTCTTTTATGAACTTAGGTGTTCCAGGGTGTACTATCCATCATTATTCTAAGAGGGCATTTTCAGTGGGATGCCTGTATGTTCATGAAAGCCCAATTAACCCTGCAGACATTGTTAAAAAAACATTTTTTTTAAGGATCCGTCATAGATAACATGGACATGGTATTCTTTCGCCTCCTGTTGTTGATGGGGTGGGTAAACCAAGCAAGGCTAGCTGGAATTACGGCGGAAATGACTGGGGAACTGGGAAGTGAGAACAAGCATTGGCATAGCCAATAGGTCTCACCTTTGGGACCTTATAAGTGTTTAGACAGAGCTATTGGTTTTGTTAACGTTTTTAATATGTGTTGTAGAGCATTGTGAATGTTGTGCAGCATGTTTAAAAGTTATGTTATAATAAAAAAAGTGTTATAACTATTTTTGTGATATAACATAGAAAACATTATATACAACTGAAGTACCCTAGTAAAAACCAGAATTAACACCAAAAATGTGTTTTTGTTTTTTTATTTATGCAATGCCGTTAATTTTTCCCTGCCTGTTCTAACGCTTTTTTTGTTATAGTTTTTATTGTTAGAGGGGGGCAGTTCATCATAGTAACATAACATATTGTGTATTTGTAAAGCGCACTTTCACCCGCAAAGGGGCATATTGGCACTGAATAACAGACGTCTATTGATTACCCAAGAGTAGGAGCAAAGAATGGTGTGTGTAAAGAGTGGCTGGCATACTGACAGTGGAGAGGAGACGGCTCCATGGAGAATGATTGTGTGTATAGTCCAATTGCGCTATGTTTCTTTGAGGTTTAGAGATTTGAGCTGGCTTGGCTTAGCTTAGAGTAGCATTTTGAGGCATAGGTTTAGTTGTGTCAGTGTGTATGAGGGAAGTGAGAAGGTGTGTGGTTGCCTGAGTATGAGGCAGGAATGTAGCGCAATTGGTGAGTGTGGCTTCAGGCTAGAATATATATATTATACAGTTGCTTGGGCTCTTTATTGACTGTAGCTGCTACTTCTATCTGCTTCCGTCCTTAAACACTTGTTCCTGTTGTAATTCGCACCTCTCAACAGTATCCCAAAGAGCAGGCCTCTTGTGCAGTTTATGTATTACGAAATATTAATAAATTAATAAAGTGCGCATAAATAAATAAGCAAAATTGACAATTGTAAAATGTTCCATAAACACAAAGGAATTTCAAATAATAGGCTATAAATTAAGTTGGTGTCCTCAGATTAATTAATTAATGCATCGAACAGAATATAGTATGGGCGATCGGTGGCCTCAGTTCAACTGAAAAGCTGGAACCTTCCAATTGGAATGAAACTGTAGAATTTTTTGTATTTGTTTGTGAATAAAAAAATTATAATTGAACCTGCTTAAGATGGAGTCCTTGGATTCCAGTAATGACTCAATGGGGGTTACCGGATTCCAATAACGATTCAATGGGGATCCCCGGATTCCAGTATTCAAAAAGTTAAGACATTCTTTCTTTCTTGACTAGTCGCAATTGAACACCAAAGGCAATTAAACGTTCTACAGGGGTACTGTGACGAAAATCATTTGACTATTACTTGGACAAGAATTCAGATTATGATATTTATGGAAAATAAATTATAATTGAATCTTTGGAAATATCAGACTAGCGGTGGGCTTGGACTATAGATATCTCAGTGTTATTTACTAGTGAAGAAAATGGAAGCAGCACTGGAAAATTACTTCAAAAGGGACACAGCAGACTATGACTGGTCTTCGTGGATCTAACTACTTTAATGGAGGGTACTCTTTTAAAACTTTGCTAAAGGCCTTTAAGAAAACAGCTGTCTTAAATGCCTCACATGGCACCAATGCCCTAAATTCTGAATTGCTGGTATGTATTTGCAAGCTGTATGCAACAGTGAAAATGAGTTGGCTATGTCGAAATAAAGGAGTATGCTAGACCTGGTTAGAATACAAGAGATCAGTTATTTTGGAACTACACAAAACTTTTAATAGACAAGCCCCAATTTAGGGTAATCTCCGATTGTTTCTCGGGTTGTTTCTGTGTTTCATGATCTTGTGTACATTGGCAAAAACTCTCTGAAATAGAGTAGAACTAGCACATTTGAAAGTGTCAGGTTTTCACTATTTATTGTGACATTGCTGAAAAGTCATCTATAGTTATTAATGGTCTGACTGGTGCTTACGTTGCATCGTTTGAATATATACAAACATAACATTTGGCAGCACGAAGAAAACTAAAAATGTATTCTTGAATGTTTCTGGTCCTCTCGGTCCCTTAGTGTTCATTTGTCCAAAATTAAATTCTCAAAAAATAAATATTTGGCCTAGTTGTATTTGTAATACGGCATTAAATCACAAGTGGTTTGATATTTAAATTTAATGTGATATCTGAGTGTTTTATGAACCTTTAGATGTCTTAAACATAATTCACTTCCTTGAAAATGTAACATAAAAATTAAAGAACAACTGCTAAAAAGTAGTGCCAACAAATCTACGAAGGACACATGTACATGTAATGATCAAACAGAATTGGAACTCCCTTCCCTAAAATATCACAAGATAAAACAAGCCTCCTTAGCAAAAAATAATTAGTATCTAGCCCTCTTTATTATCCTCGACAGGGAGGACAATACAAATGTACATTAGGGAGTGAAAAGAACCTTCAGATGAAATAAAAAGGAAAAACTGCACGTTTATTTTCTTCATGTCTGTCCATCATGTACACATAAGATTAACTGATGATTGAAATCACTTACAAGGCATAGTTTTAACCTAAAAGACGTTCATGTTATATGTTGAAAGCGTACTGACACAGTAAAAACGCACAGGTTTCAGACGTAAACCAGAACACAAAAGCTATTGTGCAGGGGAAAACTAGTAAGGCTGGTGACCTCGAGTCCAGAAGAGGAAACAGAAACAAACGACGATGAGGAAATAAAATTAAAACCCAGGTCCAGAAATTATGCATTTCGCCAGGAAGGAGTAGTTTCTGTCCTGTAACTCCAGTTCTGTAGTAGGGTTATCTCTGTTATAGTCATAATCTAGTGAATAGTCCCACCCATGTGCGTGGACCCCGGAGCAATCAAAAATAATCTCTTAAAGTGTCGAAAAATGCAGAACTGCACAGACACTTAAGAGAGAATTTAAAGACAGATAATGCAGCCTAAAAAGGCTACACTGTCCAGTACTTCAACTAGAAATTCCACCACAAAAATCCACAAAACAGCAAAGCCTGTACAGATTTCCCTTGCTTTAACAGCAAAATCCCTCAGGAATGATAGAGAGAAGAACCTGGACAGACAAGCCCCATAGGCTGCCATTATGTGGCTCAGAACAGGATACTGTGCCTTTAAGAGAACTTTCCAGAACTTCACAGTATCCCAGAATGCCCTGCAGGTCCCAGTTACTTTCAGTTCTTTTTGAAGACGTAACACGCCAGACCTGTAGCATTCCGTACATGAATATCTCTCTCCACCGGGGAGGAGGGCGGGCGCTTATGACTATAACAGAGATACCCCTACTACAGAACTGGAGTTACAGGACAGAAACTACTCCTTCTGTAGTAGGGGATCTCTGTGTATAGTCATAATCTAGTGAATAGAATGGCAACCCATCCCCACACCAAAGCGGCGGTGGAGAAACGAGAAATAACACCACTATTGTGCGAACAGATTTCACAGCGAAGCCTGCCCAACCTGAGCGTCTGCCCTGGCATCAGAGTCCAGGCAGTAATGCTTAGCAAAGGTATGGACCGACTTCCAAGTGGCTGCCTTGCAGATTTCCGCAATTGGCACGTTACGAAGCAAAGCCGTCGTGGCGGCTTTGCCCCTGGTGGAATGAGCCTTAGGTTTTCCCCCTAAGGTCTTATTAGCTTGTTGGTAACACAATTGTATGCAGGACACAATCCACCTCGAGATGGACTGTTTAGAGGTAGCAAGACCTGTCCTGACTGATCCATAATTGATGAACAATTGGTCTGACCTACGAATATCTTTGGTTTTATCCAGATAAAATTTCAGCACCCTCCTAACATCCAGGGAATGCAAGGACCGTTCCGCTGGAGATGAAGGATTCTGAAAGAACGTAGGTAAAGTTATAGTCTGGTTGATATGAAAATCAGAAATAACCTTGGGAAGAAATTTAGGGTGAGTACGCATAACAACCTTAGCAGCATGAAATACAGTATAAGGTTCATGGCAACACAACGCCTGAATTTCACTCACCCTGCGGGCCGATGTAATGGCCACGAGGAACGCCGTCTTCCAGTACAGGTGCTGCAACGAAGCCTTATGAATAGGTTCAAAAGGCTCCTTCATCAACCTGGACAGCACCACATTCAAGTCCCATGAAGGCGAAGGAAGCCTGACAGGAGGGAATACTTTCTTCAAGCCTTCCAGAAAATCTTTGATCACAGGGATCTGGAAGAAGGAAGTCTGTGAAGGGCATTTCCTGTAGGTAGTCAAAGCAGCCAGATGAACCTTAATGGAATGGACATTAAGGCCAGACTGCGCCAGATGTAGCAGATATGGAAGGATGACATTCTCCTTGCATGTCGTCGGGTCATGGTTCTTAGACTTGCACCAGATGCAAAACCTCTTCCACTTGTAAGCATAAGAAGTCCTAGTGGAAGGTCGCTTAGCCTCCTTCAGTATGTCCATACAATCCTCTGGGAGATTCAGATGGCCATATTGCACTATTTCAGGAGCCATGCCGCCAAACTCAAAGACGAGAGGTTGGGGTGCACCATTCGCCCCCGAACTTCGTGAGAAGGTCCGGCCTGCACGGCAGCTTCATGTGAGGAAGGAGAGACCGGTGAAGCAGGTCCGTGAACCACCACTGTCTGGGCCATTTCAGGGCAATCAGAATCATCCTCGCCCTGGATTGGGACAGCTTGATGAGAACCGTCGGGATCAGGGGAATGGGTGGAAAAGCGTACAGAAAGCTGTTCGATCAGTTGATCCATTACGCGTTCCCCAGCGTCCCTGGCTGGTACTACCTGGAGGCGAAGTCTCGGCATTTGCTGTTTTCGGCAGTGGTGAACAGATCTACGTCTGGAGTTCCCCACCTTGCGAAGACTTCTCCTAGTACTTCGTCGTTTATGACCCATTCGTGGTTTTCCTGAATCAGTCTGCTCAGCTCGTCTGCCTGAACATTCTGCACACCTGGCAGATGAGTGGCCGTTATCGACAGTCCTCGGGCCAGAAGCCAGTGCCAGATCGCCTGCGCCTCCTGCGACAGAGTGCGGGATCTTGAGCCCCCCTGCTTGTTGAGGTAATACATCGTAGTCGTATTGTCCGTCTGTACAAGCAGAGAGTTGGTCCGGAAGGACGGGTGAAAAGCCTTCAGCGCTAAGTGAACAGCTCTGAGTTCCAGGAAATTGATGTGGTACGTGGACTCCGTCGGGGACCACGTCCCTTGAATCTGTAAGTCTCCGGAGTGCGCTCCCCATCCCTGGAGAGAAGCATCCGTCACGATAGCCTGTGTGGGAATGTCCTTGTGGAAGGGAACCCCTCTGAGGAGATTCTCCGCTGAACACCACCACTTCAGAGACTGACGAGCATGCAGAGACAGTCGTATTTTGTCGTCCCAAGAACCTCTCCTCTGGTCCCACTGATCTTCTAAGCACTCCTGCAGCGATCTCATGTGCAGCCGCGCATGTGGCGTCAGGAAGATACAAGAGGCCATCGATCCCAGTAGAGAAGATACCGTCCTTACTGTCGTCGATGGAGTGGACATGAGAGCCTGAGCCTTCCGAAGGAGTGATAATCGTCGCTCCTCCGAAGGAGACACGCTTGCTGACAGCGTATCGATGGAGGCTCCCAAGTACTGAATGCACTGGACCGGAGTCGGAACAGACTTGGACATGTTGATGTGCAACCCCAGCTTGTTCAACAGAACGCACGTCTTCTTGAAGTGTGCTTGAGCTTCCGAGAAGGAGGAGGCCTTGATTAACCAATCGTCCAGGTACGGGTAGACAAACACCTTGTTCTTGCTCAGGTGTGCCGCTACCACTGCCATGCACTTCGAGAACGTCCTGGGCGCAGACTTCAGCCCGAACGGAAGTACCGTGTACTGATAGTGATTGGTGCCGACTTGAAATCGCAGGAACTTCCTGTGTTTGTGTGCAATGGGCACATGGAAGTATGCATCCTGTATGTCTATGGCACATAGCCAGTCTCCCCGTTGCAACTGAGGATAAATCTGATGCAACAACAGCATGCGAAACTTTTCTCTGCGAATCCACTTGTTTGCCTGTCGCAAGTCCAGAATGGGCCTGAACTCGTTCTTGTCCTTCTTGCGGACCAGAAAGAACCGGGAGTACAGACCTCTTCCCCTTTGAGACAGAGGTACATCTTCTATCGCCCTTTTCCTTAACAGGATATCGGCCTCCGCCTGGAGCTCGCGCAGCTGATACTGCGAGCTGACCGGAGGAATCGAGGGAGGAGGGCTGATGAACCGAAGACTGTATCCATTGCAAACAATATTCAGCACCCACTTGTCCTGAGTAATTTTTCTCCACTCTGCCAGAAAAAATTGAACGCTTCCCCCCACAGGAGCGGGTAACGGATGAAGGGGAAGTAACCGCTCAGGGGCGAGACCCGCCGGGCCTTTGTTCGCGGTAGAGGACTGCTGTCCACCTCTACCCCTCTGACGTTTTTGGAAGGGTCTCCGGAACTGCTGCTGATGTTGCTGCTGCTGCTGTTGTCCAGAAGACCCTCTTCCTTTCCCCTGTGAGCCGAACCGCCGTTGGAACTGGCGATAAGGCTTTTTGTCCTTGGGTTTCTCCAGACCCACAGCCGTCAGGGTTTCGTCCTCGGCCTTCATCCATCCATTTCGTCGTCGGCATGCTTTCCGAAGAGTGTTGCACCGGAAAACGGCAGATTGGCCACCCGCTGTTGCGCCTCAGGCTTGAGTGACGTAAGCCTGAGCCAAGCATGGCGGCGCTGGTTGACCCCGTGACAGTAGCCATGTGCGGCCAACAGCGCTATGTCCGCAGCGGCACTGATGGCCTGGTTGGAAACCAGCATCTCTTCCGAGACAATTTCCAGGAAGTCCTCCCTCCTGTCGCGTGGCACAAGGTCCGCAAACTGTTCCAGGGAGTCCCATAGCGCACGGTTGTACCGCCCTAGCAAAGCCGAATCGCTGGAGGCTTTCATAGTGGTGGAAGAAGTCCCACAGGCTTTCCTACCAGCCGAATCAATCCAGCGGCTCTCTTTATCCGGTGGCACTGTGGAGGACGGGGAGGTAGAATGCAACTTCCTGGCCGCCGTCACTATCACCGAGTCGGGCACCGGGTCCACACCTAGGAAGGCCGGGTCCGAGTCAGGAGCTCGGTACTTTTTCAGGAGTCTTGAGGGAGCAGCCTTCACCACCGCCGGGGTAAGGAACAGCACTTCCGCCGGTTCAACCAGTCCTGGGACCAACGGCAGAAGAGGGCGAGACAGGTGCTTCTTGTGAAGCGTCTCGAATATCACGGACGTCGTAGGTGT
Organism: Lissotriton helveticus; assembly: GCF_964261635.1. Taxonomy (NCBI): domain Eukaryota; kingdom Metazoa; phylum Chordata; class Amphibia; order Caudata; family Salamandridae; genus Lissotriton; species Lissotriton helveticus. The sequence continues at coordinate 1,460,703,116 of NC_136057.1, forward strand.
AGGAGCCGTCACCGTGATACCCAACTTCGCAGCCCCCCTCAGGATCACATCCTGGAACGTGCCAATGTCGTCGACCGGGGACACCCTAGTCTCCGGAGAATCCGATAGAGTAGGCAAATAGGAACGGGTCAGGAGGTGGATCAGCCTTCTTCGGGGTATACACCTCCGAGTGCACCGATCCCGGTGACCCGCGATCCTTTCCGGACTGAGGGGAGCCCCCCAGTCCTAGGCCTGTCAGCACGACCCCTCGACGCCGAAGAACGGTGACCAGGCGTCGAACGTAGGTCCCTCGACGTCGAGCGCCCCTTCGGCGTCGACCGTCTTCTATGCTTCGGCGTCGAACGGCCTCCATGCCTTGACGTCGAGCCCGACCATCTCGACGACGATCCTTTATGTCTCGACAGCGATCTCTTGTGCCTCAACGGCGACCTCGACGGCGACCTCCTCGAACGCCTTGACGGCGACCTTGTCCGCCTCGACGGCGACCTCGATGGCGACTTCTTCCTCGCCGGAGATCTCTTCTGCCTCGACGGCGACCTCTTCCGTTTCGACGGCGGCCTCGATGACGAGGATCCCCTCGACGACGACAATGTCCTGTCCGTCGACGGCGATCGGCGGTGTCGCCTCGAAGGCGAGCGCCGACGCCGGGCCCGTCGAGACGCCGACAAAGAAATCGTCACTGGGTTCGCCGGCGGCCTGTGTAAGTCCCTCGACGTCGACGGGCGACGTTTTCTCGACCCAGAGCCCTGGGGAGACTGGGAGCTGGCCGTGGACCTCCCTCTCAACGTCGTGGTCAGTGCTACCGACCCAGACGGAGAATGTGGACGTTTGCTGGACTTCCTGCCCCTGGGGAGCCCCCCAGAGGCCACAGCACGGGCAGATGAAGCCTCGCCAGACCCACCTTGCGCCTTCAGCCTCCTTTCCTCGAGGCCCTGAAGTCTGATCTTCATTCTGTCCTTCAGGGTCCTGCCAGAGAAGCCTTGACAGATCTCACACTCCTCTGGAATATGGGAAGAGGGCAGGCAGAGGATACACACCTCATGAGGGTCTGACTTTGCCTTCTTCCTGGAGCACTCCGGGCATTTGTCAAATAATGCATAGGTCCTGTTGGAAGTGGAGGCAGAGGAGGCAACGGAGGAGGGGTTGGAGCCCTCGGAGGTAGACCTCCTGGCAACGGAGGAGGCATATTTGACATCAAAAGAGTGCAAAACACCAAGAAGAAAAGCCTAAAAGTACTTAGAAAGTACTCAAATCGATTTTACAGTGAAAAAACACCAATAAACCCTTGAAAAGGGAGAGCTCAATGCTCCAGGTTCCTGCTAGCAGGAGCCGGAAAAAAGAACTGAAAGTAACTGGGACCTGCAGGGCATTCTGGGATACTGTGAAGTTCTGGAAAGTTCTCTTAAAGGCACAGTATCCTGTTCTGAGCCACATAATGGCAGCCTATGGGGCTTGTCTGTCGAGGTTCTTCTCTCTATCATTCCTGAGGGATTTTGCTGTTAAAGCAAGGGAAATCTGTACAGGCTTTGCTGATTTGTGGATTTTTGTGGTGGAATTTCTAGTTGAAGTACTGGACAGTGTAGCCTTTTTAGGCTGCATTATCTGTCTTTAAATTCTCTCTTAAGTGTCTGTGCAGTTCTGCATTTTTCGACACTTTAAGAGATTATTTTTGATTGCTCCGGGGTCCACGCACATGGGCGGGACTATTCACTAGATTATGACTATACACAGAGATCCCCTACTACAGAATAATAATTTCTCTACTGCCTGCAAATCCTCTCTGGTAAGCTGTGCATCTAAAACTCATCGAACTGCCACAGGGTAAACGCAGCTCCATCCATCACGCAGCTACTTGACGAATACATTCCATAATAGAAGTTTATCTTTATGGAAGGCTCAATAAAGGACTTTCCCCATGCATACAAAAACTTGTCAAACGTATTTATGAGTCTTGCTGAGACACACAATATGTCATATCAAACTTCTATTTTCCTCCAGAGCACAGACTGTCAATATCCCTGCGACTATCAATAATGCGCAACAGCGCCGCCACAGGCCACTCTGAGCTTGAGGTCGTTGCCCATGCTAGTGAGCTGCCAGGAGCTGCCTCTACCTGCCGAAGAAACAGGGCCGGTCCTAGGCGTTCTGAGGCCCCGGGCGAAAGGGAAGATGTGAGGCCCCCCTAATTAAATATTGCATCACAAGAAGTGACATCACAGAAAGTAACATCACAGTACTATTGATCTTATTTGGCATCACTGAAGCTAACTAATGTGGATATCAGTAACATGGACAAAAAGTAGAGGGGATGGAAAACAGGTGAGCAAATATCCAGCTAAAAGGAAATATTGCAATCAAACAACCACACACACCCAACCACATAAACGCACAACCACATAAACGCACAACCACACACACCCACACACACACACACACAACCACACACACAACCACACACACAACCACACACAACCACACACAACCACACACACAACCACACACACAACCACACACACAACCACACACACAACCACACACACAACCACACACACACAACCACACACACACAACCACACACACAACCACACACACACAACCACACACCCACACACAACCACACACACAACCACACACAACCACACACAACCACACAGCCACACACAACCACACAACCACACACAACCACACACAACCACACACACACACAACCACACACACAACCACACACACAACCACACACACACAACCACACACACAACCACACACAACCACACACACAACTACACACAAAACCACACACAACCACACACACACAACCACACACACACAACCACACACACAACCACACACACACACAACCACACACACAAAACCACACACACAACCACACACACACACACAACCACACACACACAACCACACACACAACCACACACACAACCACACACACACACAGCCACACACACAACCCCACACAACCACACACACAACCCCACACAACCACACACACAACCCCACACAATCACACACACACCCCACACACCCACAACCACACACACCCACAACCACACACACCCACAACCACACAACCACACACAACCACACACACAACCACACACACACACACAACCACACACACACAACCACACACACAACCACACACACACAACCACACACACACAACCACACACACACACACACAACCACACACACCCACACACACCACACACACACCCACACACACACACAACCACACACACACACACAACCACACACACACAACCACACCCACACACAACCACACACACACACAACCACACACACACACAGCCACACACACAACCACACACACACACAACCACACACACACACAACCATACAACCACACACAACCACAGGCACAACCACACACACAACCACACAAACACACAAACAACCACAACCACACACACAACCACACAAACAACCACACACACACAACCACACAAACACACAACCACACCAAGCATTGGCATAGCCAATAGGTCTCGCCTTTGGGACCTTATAAGTGTTTAGCCATGCAACATTTGATGTGGTTGCACCAAAGATATTGTGCTGCATAACTAAATACTTAGAAGGTCCCAAAAGCAAGACCTATTGGCTATGCCAATGCTTGTTTTTATAACCCATAATACGCAAACCCAGTCACAGTGGTGTGTTTTTACATGAAAACATGTGGAGTCAAGAAGACAGTACTACCCTGGTCAGTTCCAGGGATTCAAAGATCATTAAATTTAACTGAGACACTTCATTGTATATTTGGCCTGTGTCAACGAAATTCCAGCTCTAAAACAACACAATCATGGGAGAGCATCCAGATGCATACTTATCTCCAAGGCATCAGACCTGGGACGTAAGGTGTTCGAACTATCTAGTAAAAAATAAAATATTTACATTCTAAAACTATATGGTTGATGTTGAAGCACTAAAGATCAATTTGGATATTACTGAACACGTATTTGAATCACGGGGATGTTTGTCACCAAAAGATACATATAATAATGCTGAAAAGTTAGGCATTAACCTCTGGCACAGCTGAAAACTGTTGTGGGCGGAGAATGAGCATGGTAGCCAAGGATGTTAAAGCAAGCCCCAGTTCAAAATTTAAAGTGTAGAGCACTGTTTTAAAAGGTCCACTATACTTAAACGGCAAGGTGCTGTTACGTTCTACTAGTAACTTATGAACGTTGTTTCCACGGCAACTGATTTTGCTTCACTTTCTTTTTCACGTCTCTGCGTCCTGCCCAATAGCCACCAATGGCTACGGTGCCCATTGCCATGACAAAGATGATAACCATATTGTAGTCCAGGACAGGCTCAATAGAGGCATACATTGCCACCTTCACTGACTTGCTGAATGTATCACCAATATATGAATGAGTCCAGCTTAAAACTTACACTCCTGCTGCGCTTTCTGAAACAGACACCGAAGGCTACAAGGCCCAGAGAAGGGGGCCCCCACACTATGACCTTGCAGCTAGATCCAGTGCTTGAAGGCCTTGGGAGGGGGGCCCCCTCCCATGGGCCTTCAAACAGTAACAAGGCACTTCCCAAGGCACTTCCCAAGACACTGTTGAGAGCTCATCAGAGTACACAAAAACACACCAACAAAAAAAACCTCAGTTGAAGGGGTGTTCTTCAATAGTGGGCAGAAAATAAAGTGGTAGCTGTACCTAGCTTAGATGGCAACGAGAACGGTAAATATTTTTATGTTTTGTATGTAATACTGCCCCCCTGTATCAGATCAGTATGAGTCAGATAGTGTTTCTGCATAAATTAAATGATTGCTTTTAATTTATCGAGCTAGGAAGAATGCATCGATCACTGTATGTCACAAGCATTGTTATTACCAAACTTTAGCTGTATTCAATGAAGATGAGAGACACTGCCCTATCAAGATTAGAAGGTTAATAAAAGCCAGTTGATCTGGCTGCTCCCTCCTCCCCTCACCCACCTCCTTTTACCTGTGTCCGGCTTGTGCTGGAACCAAAGGGGCCTTCTGTTGCCTAGATACAAAATGCACAAACAGCGCCGATAATGGCCGGTACTTAACCGAGGCGCTGCCCTGCCCCTGACATTTTGAGCCAACATAATTGCTGGCCCAGCTGTTGTGCCGTCCCCCATTCTGGTTGTACCTTCCCCCACTCGTAAGGTAATCAGGTGAGGCAGGGGGCCCTGTGGTGGGCTGTGGAAGTGTGACCTTTCACAGGGGCGCGAGGCCCCTTGAGCGCGAGGCCCTGGGCAGCTGACCACACTGCCCATGCCTAGCGCCGGCCCTGCGAAGAAAGGCATATTTATAGCTTCTACGACGGGTATCAAAGGTGGGAAAAAAATGTAAACGCGTGTTCTGAAAAGCAATTAAAATGTATTTCTTCCCAGTCAAATTCACCAACCTTAACGTGTAATGAAACAAACATTCCATGCAATGTTAGAGTAGAAACAATGCATTGTTTTTTTGCAGGTTTTTTTTGGTGGGGGTTATATAGCGCTAACTAGAATCGCAGGTATCAGAGCGCTTTACATGAGCATCAGATGTGTTACAGACGGACACATTCATGTTTTTCAGGTCTCGCCTGAGCCAGCACATGCGCTGCACTGGTGAGACATTTAGTAAGTGGGCTTTTAAAAGTCAGACTACATGCTTTTGCTGGCCTCAAGCTTGCGGTTACGCACGCGAGCACGAGCAGAGCCGCCATCTGGCTTTCTGTCATGGCTCACTAAGCAAATCACTTTTATTTCTATGCTCCTCCACCCCCTGCTCTCTGCTCTCAGTACCCCCTCCCTTCTCCTCCTCCCACCTCGTCAGTTACCGGGCTACAGCTTTTTTTTTTTTTTTTTAAACTATCAGCATGAGGCGCGCATGCTTGTTTGTTTTGACGCGCCTCCTTCCCCAGAAGCAATTGGCACTGTTATCCATTGGATAACAAATACATTCTGGCATGAAAGGAGAACCCTAACTCGACATAAGTTATTTTAATTATTTTTACTGCGCTTGTGTGCATCAGTACAAAACATTGTAAGGCAACAGCAACCAGCCAAGAACTGGGGTGCCCGCCGAGGCATCTAAGCACACATCCAGTATTATAGCACCTAATTCACCTCTCCTACCTATCTCCGCTAACTCTTTCCTCCTCAACACATCTCTCCCGCCAACCATTTCCTCCCAGTCTCCAAACAACACTGGCCATTTCCTGTTTGCTCTGTTCTTGTGCGATTCCAATTGTCAGATGTCAAAAGCTGTGCAGCGTTTTCTTAATACTTATCTTCTGATAACATTGAATCTGAATTACAGGAAGAGGACGTCCACTCTGAAAACAAAGGAAGTGCGGCCTAGTTAGCGATGGCTTCATCTAGCGAATAGGGGCCGCTTGCCTGCCAATAATAACAATTCCTAATACATTCCAAGCGTGTTTCTTGTTTTTGTTAGGCACAGGGAGATTCAGGTTTAAAGTGCTTGTGGTTTTCTGGCTAGTAAGAACATTGGGACCACAGGGCGGCCACTGCTGTCAGAGTAAAAGGCCCAATTGTAGAGAACGCATCTGCTGGCATCTAAATCTGCTCCAAGCGCACCTATATACAACCGTGTCTTGCGCTCAAACTGCGAGATTGCAAAAGTTAAAGAACGTGCCGAGAACTCGAACACCCCCTCAGTTTAACTTCAAATGAAACCCTATTAAGATGGCTTGGAAGAACTTGATACCCGGAGCACCTTGCTGTGTTTGAAACGCAAAAAGCAGGAGCTGTTTTAAAGCACACTCTTGCTTGTGCTGGCCTCCGCCTTGCGGGAGCGGGCAGTGGCGGCACCAAAGCCATATGTTTTCAATTAGAACGCGCGCCGCTGCTCGCTCCCACAAGGTGGATGCCAGCATGAGTGTGCCTGAAAAGGAGCAGACCGATGGCTAAAGGCCCTCTTAGGGAAACGCATGCGCGCTCCCTAGGCGAGACCTAAAAAACAAGTATTGGCATAGCTGATAGGACTCGCCTTTGAGACCTTATAAGTGTTTAGCCATGCAACAGTTGATGTTGTTGCACCAAGGATATTGTGCTGCATAACTAAATACTTATTTATTTATTTTTATTTTGAAAGTTTTGTATAGCGCGAACAAGATCTTTACAGATATCAGAGCGCTTCACATAGAAAAGGGGGAGCATGAGGGAACATAGTCAAACAGGTAAGTAAAAATGCTAGTAGTACAAGCATGTGGCAGCCAAGAAAATCACATAAATCACATAGATCACATATATCATTAATACATATAAAACAAATAAACCACGGGGTCGAACAAGGAGTACAGAACAGTGCGGAGTCTTAACAAAGTTCAGAATAGCACTTCAGGTGTATTTAGCCATTAGGATAGCTTATACTTCTTTCTTAAACAGTGTAGTGGAGGAGATAAGCCTTGTTTCAGGGGGGAGTGAGTTCCAGATCCTGGGTGCCATTCCTGAAAAGGAGCGTTTATAAGTTTTTTCCTTCCGGAATCTTCGAGGCTTCAGCAGAAGATTGTTTGTGCCTCTGGTAGAGCCTCCAGAGATTGTCAGCTTCTGAGTGAGATAGCTTGGTGAGCTCATGTGGACAGCTGTGTGCGTCATGCAGGCGATTTTCAGATGTATTCTGGCTTCGAAAGGCAGCCAGTTCAGGTTTTTAAAGTCAGGAGAGATATGTGAGTGTTTTTTTGAACCAGTGATAAGTCTCGCTGCAGCGTTTAGAGAAGCTCTTAGTGGAGCAGTAGTAGTTAGGGGGCGATGCTGCCATATTCTATTTGAGGGATGACTAGTGCTTGTACTGCAGTTCGGAAGTCATTGGCAGGGAGGAAGGGTTTAAGTTTCCTCAGGGTATTGATTTGGTAGTTCGCTCCCTTAGTTGCCTTGCTGATATGTTGCTGCATGTTGAGATTGGTGTCAAGTGTAATGCCTAAGGATTTTGCTGAGTCTACGATGGTGGGTTGGAAATTGAGTGCAGTTAGGTCTTTAAGCCAGAGTTGTGTGGTAGAGATCTTGGCGGGAGGTGAGATAAGAAGGAACTCTGTTTTCAGACCATTGAGTTTGAGATGATTATCGGCAAGCCAGGATTGGGTGCTTCTGATCGTTGAGTTCAGGAGCAAAATGTCTTTGGGGGATTGTAATTTGAGATATAGTTGGGTATCATCAGCGTACCTGTGAAAGTGTATATTGGTCTCTTGTAACAAGGTGGTGAGGGGTTCCATGACTAGGTTGAACAAAGTTGGGGATAGGGAGGAACCTTGTGGGGCGCCTAACGAAACAGGTATAGGCGAGGACATCAGGTTGTTACTCTTGAATTTCTGCGACCTGTTGTGTAGAAAGGAAGTGAACCATTTGAGGACTGTCCCAGATAGACCCATTCTTGTGTTTAGTAGTTCGAGTAATTTCTCATGCTTAACGGTGTCAAAAGCTGAAGAGAGATCAAGAAGGATGAGGAGACAGGTATCATTTTGATCTAGCATTTGAAGGGCGTCGTCAATTATGTGTGTGATAGCCGTTTCAGTGCTGTGCCCCGCTCGGAAGCCTGATTGATGAGGATTGAGGAGGCCAAACTGGTCAATGTGTTTAGTCAGTTGGAGTTGTGCGCATTTTTCCAACAGTTTGGCGAGAGTGGGGATATTGGTAATGGGACGGTAGTTGTTTAAGTCAGAGGGGTCGGCTGTTGGTTTCTTTAGTAAAGGCGTGACTTGTCCTACTTTGAGGGAGTCAGGGATGGTTCCTTGTTGAAGTGAGCTGTTGATAATTTTAGTCCAGAGTCGGAGGAGCAGAGGGATAAAGTCTTTTACAGCGTTAGCAGGGAGGGGGTCCGTGAGGTGATTGGATGGTTTAATGGTGCTGAGCAGTTTCCCTATTTCTTCTTCAGAGTAGGTGACAAAGGATGACCATGTGGCATTGTTTTAAAGTCCCAAAAGCTTATAAAGTCCCAAAAGCGAGACCTATTGGCTATGCCAATGCTTGTTTGTTAAAGGGTTGTTTAACTGCTGTCTTGCAGTTGAAGATTTATTTAAACCACAGCTTTGGCATTGTTTCAAATTTCCATTCATTTTTCAAAAGCGCTTAAAACTAACAAAATGCATGCGCATGCATTTTATGCTAAGTAGCAAAAGTACATTTAAGCATTGTTAGTAAATTATGTCAATGTTGCCTTTTCCTGTGAGGGAATAAAAACAGAAGAGAGAAAGCGAGAGAGAGTGCGAGCAAAAGACAGAGTGAATGAGGGGGAATACAAAAAAGAGAAATAGCGAGAGAGAATGCGAGCAAAAGACAGAGTGAATGAGGGGGGGAATACAAAAAAATTAAAAGAGAAAGCGAGAGACAGAGTGCGAGCAAAAGACAGAGTGAATGGGGGGAATATGGAGCACAGGGGGCGAAAACTGGAGTGAAGCAGGTAAATACAAAAGAGGGAAAAAACAATAGAGGAGAAAAACAAAGTACAATAACAGCCTTTTACAGCACATAAACGTTTACAATTACAGGAGCACTAGGAGAGAACATACAGTGCACAATTAAGGGTCAGGCAACAGTCACGCAATTTCAGGCAGTTGTGCTACTGATAAAAATGATTTTTCATTAAAATAGTTTAGAAGAAAAATGTAACGATACTTAGCAGGGGGACCTCGGCTCAAACTGGGCAGAGAGTAGCTGTAGGACTGGGACAGCGTCTTTACACTATGAGACCTGCAAGTGGGAAAGTGGTGAGGAAGACGAAGGTGGTATAGGGCTTCTCAACTGAGCCGCACTGCAGCCTCCCTTAAGTTGACCTGGTAGATGGAAAGTCCTAATCGGGAGGCCAGGGGGAAAATACAGCGCAGAGGAGTGAGAACTGGAGTGAAGAGGGTAAAGGCAAAAAAAAAAAAAGGCAATAACAATAGGGTAGAAATAGAAAGTACAATCACAGCCTGTTACAGCACATAAAAGTTTGCAGGAGCAGTAGAAGAGAACATGCAATACACAATTAACGGCTAGGCATGAGAGTCACACACAATTTTAGGTAGTTGAGCTATTGTTAAAAATGAGTTTTCAATAATACAGCGATACAGTTGAAAAGAAAAATGTAACGATACTTAGCAGTGGGACTGGGGCTTGAACTGTGTAGGTGGAAGACTGGGACAGTGCCTCTACACTACGTGACCTGCAAGTGGGGGAGGGGTGAGCAAGACCATGGTGGTCGAGGGCTTCACACAGAAAGGTAACGGAGAATACTTTTTAACACTGTGACTCTGGTGCCTGAAACTAAAAGTAAGCTATGTACAAAAGTACATTTAAGCATTGTTAGTAAATTATGTCGATGTTGCCTTGTCCTGTGGGGGAATTAAAAACAAGAGAGAGAGAAAGCGAGAGACAGAGTGCGAGCAAAAGACAAAGAGAATGAGGGGGGGTAAAAAAAAAAGAGACATAGGGAGAGAGAGTGCGAGTAAAAGACAGAGTGAATGAGGGGGAATTTAAAAAATAAGAAATATCAAGAGAGAGAGCAAGCAAAAGACAGTGAATGAGAGGGGGAAAACAAAAAAATAAAGAGAGAAAGCGAGAGAGTGCACGAGGGAATGACTAATGCTAAAAGTGTAACAGCAGCTGGTTTCAGGAGAGAGAGCCGTGCAGGAGGGAATGACTAATGCAGCTTTTGTCAAGCACACTTGGGCTTGCGGCACTATCGGCCTTCGAGAGCCAGCAACAGCCAATTAGCATGCGCGCCGCTGCTCGCTCCCGCAAGGTCGATGCCGCCACAAGCATGAGTGTTTGTTTGAAAATGAGCAGAGCGACGGCTAAAGGCCCTCCTATTCAGCACATGCACCCTGCGTAGGCGAGACCTAACTAGCCGAAGAAACAGTTGTGTGCGTTTGTTTCGATGTCTCATTTACACACAGCCTGATGAAAAGATTGTTTCCAGCACGGGCTGTTGCAGATCACATGCTGCCCTCTAGTGTTGGCATCAGAATATGGCAGCTTATCCGTTTTGGGACTTGAGCGCTCGGCCTGTGTAGTAGGAAGCATTTTGGTGTCTGGAGCAAGTGACCACAATAGATCTCTTTTACTGTCCTGGGTCGTTGCACCTTAGCATGAAATGAAACGAGCGGGAGTGAGATGTAAAATGCATCCACTTTACATTAACTTATTGGTACAGCAGACTGAGCTCGTCTCTAAGAAATCCACCGACAGAGGAGCAGTCCATGGCTGCACTGGGGACAGGAAGTCATTATAGATGCTAGAATTAACCAACAGGAGAGCAAAGACGACATCCCAAATTATGTTTTTTTGCCTTTGGTTTCAGAGCCGAAATCTAGGGCTCGGTGTGAACGCTTTTGGAGGGCCGAGGAAGAGAATTCGAGCAGCTGTTGAACGCCAAGAGCACTTGGGAGCTAGTTCTTGGACCCTGAATATCACAACACCTTTCGATGCCCTGCCGGAGGTCTGCTGACTGGGACATCAGGCTGTGTGAGAGAGGGACTCGAAGTGGGGGTGGAAAGCATGCCTTCTCAGTTCTGCTCAAACCCCACCTGAAGCTGACACAGTCAGAGCTGCAGGTCTTTAATTTGTGCCCTCCTCGAGACAGTTCCACCTGTTCGGAGTTTACGTGTGAAAGACCATAGGTCAGCTTCATGATCGCAGGTGGGCACACTCGGCTGCGATGGAAAGAAAGGGTACAAGCAAAGATGAGGAGATTGAAACTGATGCCGAACTGGGGGGGGGGGGGCAGTGCAGCCCCAGGGGGATAGCTGACCCAAGGAAGATCAAGGCAAGACACATTTACACAACTAGACCTCTAACCAGGGCACAAGTCCTAAAAAACAGAAGCGGGGGACTGACCAAGTTAGGCAGTAGTGACTTCATGACATGTGCCATCAAAGCACATGACGTCAGGACACGTGACATTCCATGTGGCTTCACTGGAAGTGACATCACAACAAGTGACATCAGATACTAAGATCTTACACATATGTTTATCAGTTTGCATCATGACTACATTTACAAATGAGATTTGGAGTCGAGGTAGTGCCAAAAAGTGGCGCAATCCAGACGCACAATCTGCGCCACAACGAATACATTTTTTTTTTAAAACCCTGCCATAAAGAAATTGGCAACAAGGAAAAGCCTTGTAGTAGAAGTTTTACTTAATTGGTTGCAAAGTCTGCATTTTAAAATATTTTATGGCATTAAGGCATCTTCTGCAGAGGTGTCCAGTAAATCTCAGAGAATAATAATAATGGTGAGATATATCTGGAGTTCAATGAACTTGTTTGAGAGTCCTGTGTTTTGTGTAGTCCCAAATTTGAATCAAAGTATTATAGAAGATTAAGTTGTCTCCCGCAAAACATAATCACCCACTGTTCTTTGGGGGTGGAGTGGAGGTGGGGGGGGGTTAGGGATTGTTGTACCTCTATTTTGTTCCTACCTTTTTTGGGTTTATTATTCATGATATTGCGCATCTTATACAATTTTGTGAGCATAAATATACCACTTAATTATGCAATGGTGCTCTAATATGTGTATGTTATAACATTTGCCAACTGAAAATACAATAAAATATGTTTGGAAAAAAATGCTGTCTCAAGCAAAACAGATCATGTAACATGCAGAACACAGATTTGTATTTTATGTAGATAGACAAGTGGATTACTGCTTTGAACACAGAGATCCTTTTGTTACTTGCAGTTAATACATTGTAACCCTTCTAGTAGACCACAGTGAGCTATGAAGGATAATTCACTCCTGACTCATGTAACACATCTTGTACATGGAGAAGTGTGGCTCAATGGTTAGAGCGGCAGACCCTGATGCAGAGGTCTAGCCCGGGACCAGGGTTCAATTCCCTGCCTCGGCGGGTCTTGGGCTCAAAAATTCCCCGGACCTGATAATTCTCGCCTCGGTGCCTATTCCAATCATGGAGTCCCACTCTGCAACTCTGGGCAATAGCTTGCTTAATCTCCACAACGCTAAGGATGCCTGGCCTCCACCTTGGGGGTGCCCAGGAGTGGACATCTCACAGGGAAAGCCAGGATGGGTTCCACCGCTGTATTCGTACAAGCGCCTTGAGACCCTTGCGGGTGAGTAGTGCGCTATACAAGTATCAATTTACATTTTTTTACATTGATTGAGTTTGAGTTTAAAATATTTCTTAAGCGCGCGTACACCGAGCGGTTTCATGGCGCTGTGATTTACACACTTACATGATTTATTTGGAATGAATAATATGTATGGAGAAGTTTCTTACCTGTAACTCCAGTTCTGTAGTAGGGGTATCTCTGTTATAGTCATAATCTTGTGAATAGTCCCGCCCATGTGCGTGGACCCCGGAGCAATCCAAATAGTCTCTTAAGTTGTCTTCTTCTGCAGTCCTGCATAGACACTTAAGAGAAAATCAAAGACAAATAATGCAGCCTAAAATTACAAAGCTACATTGGCCAGCACTTCATCTTGAAGTGACAAGGATAGCCAAATAATATTAAATTTAACACACTTTGTAAAGTTTCACACTCAGAGAAACTCCCCTTCACAAAAATCCTTTGTAATGATAGAGAGGAAGGGTTGGATAGACCATAGGCTGCCATTATGTGTCTGGAAAAGGGATACCGTGCCTTTAAGGAACTCTCCAGAGACCCTCGGTATCCCAGGATGAACAGCCAAAGGCCTTTTACTTTCAGTTCTTTTTGAAGGTGTATAAAGCCAGGCCTGTAGCATACAGTACATTATCTCTTCATCCACCGGGGAGGAGGGACGGCGCTTATGACTATAACAGAGATACCTCTACTACAGAACTGGAGTTACAGGTAAGAAACTACTCCTTTTGTAGTAGGGGATCTCTGTGTATAGTCATAATCTTGTGAATAGAATGGCAAGCCCATCCCAACAAATTAAACCAGCGGTGGAGGAAAACAGAGAACATCACTACTGTGCAAACAGATTTCTCAACAAAGCCTGCCCAACCTGAGCGTCTGCTCTGGCATCAGAGTCCAGACAGGAGTGCTTAGTAAAGGTATGGACCGACTTCCAAGTGGCAGCCCTACAGATATCTGCAATGGGAACATTACGCAGCAAAGCCGTTGTAGCCGCTTTGCCCCTGGTGGAATGAGCCTTAGGCTTGCCCCCTAAAGTCTTGTTAGCCTTTTGGTAACATAACTGGATACAGGACACAATCCACCTAGAGATGGACTGTTTTGAGGTGGCAAGACCAGTCCTGACCGATCCATAGTTGACAAACAATTGGTCTGAACTATGTATGTCTTTAGTCTTATCCAAGTAGAATTTCAACACCCTTCTGACATCCAGGGAATGAAGAGACCTCTCCGCTGGAGTAGAAGGATGTTGAAAAAACATAGGCAAAGTTATCGTCTGATTAACATGAAAATCAGAAATCACTTTAGGGAGGAACTTAGGGTGAGTTCGCATCACTACCTTAGAAGCATGAAATACAGTGTAAGGTTCTTGGCAACACAAGGCCTGGATTTCACTCACCCTGCGGGCCGATATAATAGCCACAAGGAAGGCCGCCTTCCAGGACAGATGCTGTAGAGAAGCCCTATGAATAGGTTCTAAAGGTTCCTTCATCAAGCGAGACAGCACCACATTCAACTCCCAGGAAGGCGAAGGACGCCTAACACGGGGAAATACTTTCTTCATTCCCTCCAAAAAATCTTTAATTACAGGAATCTGGAAGAAGGAGGTTTGTGAAGGGCATTTCCTATACGCAGTCAATGCTGCGAGGTGAACCATAATAGAATGGAAATTAAGGCCAGATTGAGCCAAATGTAAGAGGTATGGAAGGATGACATCTTCCTTGCAGTTGGTAGGATCATAGTTCTTGGACGTGCACCAGATGCAGAACCTCTTCCACTTGTAGGCATATTAAGTCCTTGTGGAAGGCCTCTTAGCCTCCTTGAGCATTTCCATGCAAATGTCAGGCAAATTCAGGTGTCCATATTGCACTATCTCAGGAGCCATGCCGCCAAACTCAACGATGATAGGTTGGGGTGCACCATCTGCCCCCCGAACTTCGTGAAAGGTCCGGCCAACACGGCAGCCGCTGGTGGGGTTGGAGAGACCGGTGAAGCAGGTCCGTGAACCACCACTGCCGAGGCCACTCCGGAGCAATGAGGATCATTCGTGCTCTGTACTGAGACAGCTTGATGAGTACTGACGGAATTAGGAGAATGGGTGGAAAAGCGTACAGAAAGCTGTTCGACCAGCTGATCCATACCGCTTTCCCCAAAGTCCCTGGTTGGTAGAACCTGAAGGCGAAGTCACAGCATTTTCTGTTTTCGGTGGTGGCGAACAGATCTATTTCTGGAGTGCCCCATCTGTCGAAGACTTGTCCTAGCACCTCGTCGTTTAGGACCCACTCGTGATTTTCCTGGACCAGCCTGCTGAGTGCTTCCGCCTGAGCATTCTGCACACCTGGCAGATGGGTAACCGTTATCGTCAGTCCTCTGGCTAGCAGCCAGTGCCAGATCGCCTACGCTTCTTGTGACAGTGTGCACGATCTGGAGCCCCCCTGCTTGTTGAGGTAATACATTGTGGTCATATTGTCCGTCTGTACGTGCAAGGAGTTGGTCTGGAATGACGGATGAAAGGCCTTCACTGCTAAGTGAACAGCTCTGAGTTCCAGAAAATTGATGTGATATGTGGATTCCGATGGGGACCACGTTCCTTGGATCTGTAAATGGCCCGAATGCATTCCCCAGCCGTGGAGAGAAGCATCTGTCATGATAGTCTGAATGGGAATGTCCTTGTGGAATGGAACCTCCTTGAGGAGATTCTCTGCTGAGCACCAACATCTCAGGGACTGTTGAGTGTGTAGAGACAGTCGCATCCTGTCGTCTCAGCTCCCTCGTTTCTGGTCCCACTGATCGTCCAGACATTCCTGAAGCGGCCTCATGTGGAGGCATGCATGTGGAGTGAGGAAGATGCAAGAGGCCATCGACCCCAGGAGAGATGACACCATCCTCACGGTCGTAGATGGAACGGACATGAGAGCCTGAGCCTTCCGAAGGATCGATAAGCGTCGCTCCTCCGAAGGAGAGACGCTTGCTGAGAGAGTATCGATGGAGGCTCCCAAGTACTGTAGGCATTGAACAGGAGTCAGAACAGACTTGGACATGTTTATGTGCAACCCCAGCTGGTTCAACAGAACGGCCGTCCTGTTGAAGTGCAATTGTGCTTCCTTGAATGTGGAATCTTTGATCAACCAATCGTCCATGTACGGGTAGACAAACACCTTGTTCTTTCCCAGGTGCGCTGCCACCACTGCCATGCATTTTGAAAAAGTCCTGGGTTCAGACTTCAGTCCAAACGGTAGTACGGTGTACTAATAGTGATTGGTGCAGACTAGAAAGCGCAGGAACTTCCGCTGTTTCCGTGCAATGGGCACATGGAAGTACGCATCCTGCAGATCTATTGCGCAAAGCCAGTCTCCTCTGAGGATAAATCTTGTGCAAAGACAGCATGGGAAACTTCTCCCTGCAAAGCAATTTGTTTCCTTGTCGCAAATCCAGAATGGGCCTGAACTCGTTTTTGTCCTTCTTGCGTTCCAGAAAGAACCTTGAGTAGAGTCCCTTTCCCCTTTGAGACAGAGGGACTTCTTTTATCCTCCTTTTAACAGGATATCTGCCTCCGGTTGAAGCTCGCGCAGCTGGTACTGCGAGCGAACCGGTGGAATTGCTGGAGGAGGGCTGACAAAACATAGACTGTATCCATTGCAAACAATATTCAGCACCCACTTGACCTGAGTATTTTTTCTCCACTCTGCCAAGTAATTTTGTGTGCTTCCCCCCACCGGAGCGGGTAACGGACGAGGGGGAAGTAACTCCTCAGGGCTTAGACCCGGCCGGGCCCTTGTTCGCCGCGGAGGACTGCTGGCCGCCTCTGCCCCTCTGACACTTCTGGAAGGGCTGCCGCTGGTATTGCTGCTGCTGTTGTTGTTGTTGCTGGCCAGCTTGACGACCTTGCCCTCACCTCTGGAAATCGTACCGCCTCTGGAAAGGACGGAAGGACTTCCGTTGTTCTTTTAGTTTCTCCAAACAAACAGCCTTCAGCGTCTCTACTTCCGCCTTCATGCTGGCCATCTCCTCATCCGCATGCGTCCCGAAGAGGGTCGATCCCGAGAATGGCAAATTTGCGACCCTCTGTTGCACCTCTGGCTTAAGAGAGGTAAGGCGCAACCAGGAATGACGTCTCAAGTTAATGCCATGGCAGTACCCATGAGCAGCCAGGAGAGAGGCGTCTGCCGCCAAGCTGATGACTTGATTTGAGACCATCATGCCCTCGTTCAATATCTCCTGGAAGTCTTCTCGCCTATCCCTCGGGAGGAGCTCAATAAACTGTTGCAGGAACTCCCACAAGGAGCGGTCATAGCGACCCAAGAGCGCCGAGGCACTCTCCGCTTTCATCGAGGTGGCAGCCGTACCGAAGACTTTCCGTCCAGCAGAGTCCATCTGACGGCTCTTCTTGTCCGGAGGGACCGTAGACAAAGGGGCAGTCGAATGCTGCTTGTTGGCCGCTGTCACGATTACAGAATCCGGGACGGGATCTGACCTCAAGAACGCCGAATCAGAATCCGGGGGCCTGTACTTCTTTTGAAGCCGAGATGGCGCCGACTTCACCGATGCCGGCGTCAGAAACAGCTCCATGGCCGGTTCCTCCTGTCCTGGCATCAAAGGGCGAGAGAGATGTCTTTTGTGCAAAGTCTCAAAGATCACAGAGGTAGAAGGAGTGGGTACCGTTAATGTGATCCCTAACTTTGCTGCCCCCCTCAGCAGCACATCCTGGAATGTCACAATGTCGTCCACAGGTGACACTCTCATAGGAGGAGAGTCCGATAACGTGGGGGAAATACCTCCGGTCACTGTAAGAGTCCGTGTGACGGGACCGTGACCTTTCCCTCCGATGGAGATGACGGGACCTTGTCGAGGAGCGACACTCACTGCGAGAGCGATGCTTCCCTCTGGACCTTGACCTAGACCTCCTGAGTCTCGCAGGAACAGCTGGCCTTGGAGGAGGCGGAAGCGGAGGAGTCGGAGCCGGAACCCCAGGTTGTGGTTGTGGAGGCCGGGGAGGCAGTGGAGGAGGAGGTGGAGGTGGTGGAGGCAGAGGCGGAGGAGGAGGAGAGGGAGAAGGCTTCCTAGGAGGCAGTGACGGAAGAGTAGGAGGCGTAGGAGTCCTGGGCCTAGAGGGCGAATAGGTCCTTGAATAATCAGATTCCGGGTGACATAAGTACTCTCCTCTTCTTAAGAGCAGGCCTCGAGGAGGATGCTCTGGAGGCAGACCTCTTTGTGGACGAGCGCCGGTGCTGCCGTGACCGGGAAGTCGCCGATGAAGATGATAGACTAACCACCGAGGCACTGGACACCGTCCTGGGCCTTGACTGTCTCCTCGACGTGGACCTCTTCGACCTCCCTTTTCTCGATGTCGACCTTCCAGACGTCAACGAACTCCTCGACGTCGAATGTCTTCTCCTAGACGTCAACTTGTCTCTCCTTGACGTCGACCTTCGCGTCAATGTTGAAGGTGAACGGCGTTGTCACCTCGATGGCGAGCGCCTTCGCCTTAGGGACACATCACGACATCGATGGTGTGGTGACGCCTGTGAAGTCCTCGACCTTGTTCGAGGTCTAAACGTCCTACCCCTCGACGTCGAACGGCGACGCCGCTTCATCCCAGAGCGCTGTGTCGACGGGGAGCATATGGTGGTCATACCTCTCGACGCCGACGTCGAAGCCATTGACTCTGACCGGGTCCGGTGCCTTTTCTGGCCTTTTCTTGACTGGGGAGCCCCCCAGAGGCCAATGCACGGGCAGAGGACGATGACCCAGTCCCTTCATGTCCAGAAGTCCCACCTGGCTCTTGGTGTTTCCTCTGCTCCAGGCCTTGGAGACGAATCTTCTCCCTGTCACGCAGGGTCCTCCTGGAGAAAGAGTGGCAGATTTCACAGGAGTCAGGGACATGGGTGGAGGGGAGGCAGAGTATACATACTCTGTGGGGTCAGATTTTGCCTTCTTCCTACCAAACTCAGGGCACTTGTTGAATAAACCTGGCATTTTCGACAAAAAGAGGTGGCAAAACTGGCTAAAAAGAACAGCAACTGGAAGAGGAAGACCCCAGACGTCGAGTTAAACACTCAAAACACTGGAAAAGTGCCAAAAATGTAAGTAATACCCAAAAAGGTAGAGCTCAATGCTCCAGGGTCCTGCTAGCAGGAGCCGGAAAACAGAACTGAAAGTAAAAGGCCTTTGGCTGTGCATCCTGGGATACCGAGGGTCTCTGGAGAGTTCCTTAAAGGCACCATATCCCTTTTCCAGACACATAATGGCAGCCTATGGGGCTTGTCTGTCCAACCTCTATCATTACAAAGGATTTTTGTGAAGGGGAGTTTCTCCGAGTGTGAAACTTTGCAAAGTGTGTTAAATTTAACATTATTTGGCTATCCTTTTCACTTCAAGATGAAGTGCTGGCCAATGTAGCCTTGTAATTTTAGGCTGCATTATTTGTCTTTGATTTTCTCTTAAGTGTCTATGCAGGACTGCAGAAGAAGACAACTTAAGAGACTATTTGGATTGCTCTAGAGTCCACGCACATGGGCGGGACTATTCACAAGATTATGACTATACACAGAGATCCCCTACTACAGAAGTTATGTAAAGCGCTCTAACACTGCATTGGGATGAGTAGCACTATAAAAAAAAACAGTGCTATTTAAATTGTTATTTATGTAAATACTAGGGCAGACAAGGCCTTCTGACATTCTTACAGTGCATGCACTCATATACAACAAAGTAACAAGCAATTACAATGCAATAGGTCTCGCAATGACATTATTTTGAGCTATTGACATTGTAAATGACATTGGTTTTTTTTCCCTTCTTGAAACATTAAGCAAATGCTTTAATGCAAAATGACAAAAGCTAACTCTTTTGTAACTGTGAAATCTATTGCATTGCATTTGTACTAGTGTGAGTTATCGATCGGTATTGTACATGGTACTGGCTTTTATTAATGTGATTTTTTTTTACTACATAAATATATTAGCTTTAAAATGTTAATATCCACCCATTTTGGAGTAAGGACATTACATATACCCAAGCATTGTGCAATAACTACTTTGAG
Organism: Lissotriton helveticus; assembly: GCF_964261635.1. NCBI lineage: Eukaryota > Metazoa > Chordata > Amphibia > Caudata > Salamandridae > Lissotriton > Lissotriton helveticus. Next base: position 1,460,723,249 of record NC_136057.1, read on the forward strand.
TGGATATTACATATACTCACCCATTCTGTAACAAGGACTCTGGATATTAGATTCCTGTTACTGTAGATATTGTGAGATCACTATCACTGCAGATATAGGTATGAGATCACTATTACTGCACATATAGGTGCGAGATCACTGTTACTGCAGATATAGGTATGAGATCACTATTACTGCACATATAGGTGCGAGATCACTGTTACTGCAGATATAGGTGTGAGATCACCATTACTTCAGGTAGGTGTGAGATCACCAACAGGTGTGAGATCACCATCACTGCAGATATAGGTGTGATCTCACTATCACTGCAGATAAAACTTAAAAACAAGATACACTCTGGGTATCAATTGTTGCTTCTAACATGGACACCAAGATCATACGAAGATGAGAGGGTTGCAGTGCATTAGCGTTTCAGTTGCTGTCAGAGGTAGTAGGGCACCTCAAAGTGGTCTCTTGATCACATACATTTCTCCGGTGTGAGGCACTTCTCCTGAGCATTTTTTGCACTAGTGACAGTACATTGTGCAACTCGTGCAGGTACACATTCAGACACAGTCACACCCTTCATTAACTGTGCACAGCCTGCATCCACACAATCTGCGCCGGGCTCTGTACGCAGCCAGCACAATGTCAGCGAGGCAGCCAGTACCAACAGCATGCGAGACACGCCGCACGCCGTGTGCACACAGCAACCTGCACATTTACACTCTGCACCGTATGATAAAACTATATGAGACAGACAACCTGCACGGTGTGATCATAGACGCCAACATGTTGAAAACGAGACACCCTCCGTGAGCTAAGACGGTCAGCGAATCTGTGCTACAGAGAGTAACCAGAACAGTCTGTTGCAGTCAAGAGCGTGCACAGCCAGGCCCCAGAGCAGAATGTCATACACACAGCACCCTGACAAAGTGTATAATGTAAAACAGTCCGCCCTCGCCACTCAAAAAAAAAAATCAGAAAGTCGTAGCCAGCAGGACTGTACAACGATGCATGGCCAGGTGCACCCACCATGGATGGTGCCCAGAACGACCCACAATGCATGCACGTGCCACGAGTGCAGGTCAGGGTTGGTAAAATACCGCTCCTTGCAGCAAGCACAACAGAAACTTACCTGGCAGTGAAAGAAGGGGGGGGGAAGGGTCAGAGGATCTGGCTGCCCCCCCAGGATTGCGAAAAGTTTCCTGCCCTGCATGCTCCCAGAGCCCCAGGGGTGGAGCGGGCAGAGGTGTGCTCCTCGAGGTGGGGGCGACACCTCGGTCCTCCCCTCCCGGGCTCGCCGCCCTGCTCTGCAGAGCCAGCATGCAGGGCTTCCTTCCCTTCAGCCTGGGCTACAGGACGAGAGAAATTGTTTCCACTGCAAACAAAAAGACAGCACATGACCAGGGAGTGAGCGAGGGGGAAGGAGGGAGAGAGACAGCGTGGGCTGGGCATCAGCAGAGGCTGCAGAGTGAGCGCAGAGGCTCAGCAAGGAGGTCGGAGGGGATAGAACGTGGAGGCAGAGAATAGGAGGGAGTGAGGAGGGAGCATGAGTAAACTGCGGAATGAGGCAGAGAGAGAGAGAGTGACAAGGGGACTTGGGGGTGAGGCCAGAGGCACAGCGTAAAGGGCTGCAAAGTGTGGGCTTGACTCGGTCACATTTATTTACAGTGAGTGAGCAGTCCGAGTGAAACAACAGTGAGTACGAAGAGCAGGGCTGACGAGGGTCAGACGCCGACGTGAAGTGGTTGGGACTTGTGGTAAGAGGAAAGGTGTCGAACGGGTGCCCAAAGGTGAGGCTGGTAACTAAATGAATCAAAGAACAACAGTGTGAAGTTAACGGGGTAGGGTCACCACGTTAAGGAAACTTGGAGAAGGTGAAATAGGGGGGTAAAAGGGGTTACAGCTGAAGGAGCAGGAAGGAGGAGACATGCGAGTCAGGGAGAGGTGCTCAAATCTTATTGGGGGTATTGGGGTTGTTTATATTTGCATTGCGCTTTCACTTTAAGTGAAAGCACAATGCAAAAATAAACATGCGGCTGAGTGAAACAAATGTGTTCACACTTACACTCCCCCTTGAGTTAAGAAATTCCTTCACAACAGCCCTGAAGCTAACGACCCAGTCAAGCATGATGCAAAAATAAACACACGGTTGAGTGAAACATATGTGTTCACACTTACACTCCCTCTTGAGATAAGAAATTCCTTCAAGACAGCCGTGAAGCTAATGACCCAGTCCGGATGGGCGGTCTAAAACGGAGACAGGGTGGTAACCAAGAAGCATCCTTTTCAATGGGAAGCCAGCATTTAGTATTAACGCTGACGCGACCCAATGAAAATGATGGTTGGGGCTTCAAGTCCCCTTCTACCAGGAAGTGGTAAGGAGGCAGACTAGTGCTGTCGCTTTCCTAAGAAAGTTAAAAAACGATTTTCCCTATCTGTGATTACTGTCTTTGCCTGTGGTTGTTACAGTTTAAAATTGTAGTTTTAACCTGCTTGTGATTGCATATTTAATCACCTGTTTTGTGTTAAAACTTGTGGTTTTTCCTACCCATGATTGCTTCCATTTAACGTGTTGAATTGTGGGATTTGCAGTCCTAAATCGCTGTAGTTTTTCCCTCTCATTCCCAGTGACTATCAGTTTTCCCTCCAAATGTCCCCTTGTCTCTGTGCTAAGACCTGTATGTTAATATAGAAAACAAAGGCTCCTGTGGGATAATACGTGAAAGCTTATGGTAAAATTACGCACAATGGCAATACAAAGGGTTGCAAGGATGTCAGAAAGAAAGCTGCCCACACACAAATCAGGTTTGGTATATTATTGCATTGTTTATATAGAAATAAGAAATGCTTCACACAGTATATGTTCAAATAAACAGTTGTGACTGTACAAAAGTTAAACATTTAGAAAAAAGTGCTTGGTGTCCCAGTGAAAAAAATCAAAGGATTAAAGCAAAACCTTGAAAGATACACCCACAAATCCTTATGTAGAGGATACACATTACCAAGTAGGCCCGGAACAACAAACTGTGGGAGGGCGCTCAAGGGAAAGAGGTGGGAGACAACAAATCAGACGCACACCTAACAACTGGACCTTTGACAATACCTCAAGTGAAGAGGAGGAAGGGGGTCCACAATCCAATTTGAATAGAGAAATGTTTATTCAACAAGACAAGAGCAACGAAGATTTGAGTGCATTACTCCGGTCTTTTTTAGGACAAGGAAAGAGGAACAACAGAGGGGGTGGACAAACGGGCAGAGGCCGTGCGAGGGGCAATCAGGTCCAACAATGGCAATCCTTCTCCCCCAGGGTAACCCGCAGTCGCAGGTGGGATCAAACTTGAATAATATTGTGGTATAATTGTCAGATTACATCCTCACGGCAAGAGTGGAGAGGGTTTTGAATAAGGGACTGGGATTTGTCCCCACACCAGCACACAACTCTTTTAAATGTAGAGTGGAGTTCCATGAAACAATGCGAAGGATAAAGTTGAAGAAGTTGTTGGCGAATAAACCTCAAGATTCCCCTGCAGTGTTCAATACCAATTTAAAGAAGCCATCGCAGTTCTGCCCCCCTCCACCTCTCTAGGACCAGGTGTTGTAGTCTTTGAAAACAAAGTGTTACAACACATTGCCACATTTGAGTGTAACAACAACGGGTGAAAATTCAGTAATATGACTAGGGAGGACTGGAAGGCAGTCAAAAGTTTACAGAACAACCACTCCCTTACAATAAAGTCCACCAATAAAGGTGAGGCGGTGGTTGTGATGAATTTTAAAGATTATGACATTGAAGTGACCAGACTGTTGGAGGTGCGTAACAACTATCAGCCCCTCAGTCGTGATCCAGTCAATGAATTACAAAAGATCATTCAAGAGATGGTGGGCAAAGCTAAAGAAAACGAATGGATCACAGTGAGTGAAGCGGAGTTCCTGATAAATGAGAAACCCAGGACCCCCGCCTTTTACATTCTTCCTAAGATTCATAAGCCCCAAAGCCCGCCACCGGGTCATCCGATTGTGTCGGGGATCCAATCAATTTTGGAACCCCTGTCACAATTTGCTGACTTTTTCCTCCGTGAATCGGTTATAACAGCGGTCTTTTATTAAAGACACCACAGAGGTTCTGAACATTTTGGAAGGCATACAATTTGATTCTAGTCAGGAACTGTTGGTTACTATCAACATAGAATCACTCTACACTTGTATACCCCAGGATGCCACGCTGGTGGCAGCAGCGCGTGCCCTGGGGGAGCAAGAGTGGTTCTATGATGCACTACAGTCCTTTGTACTGCAATGTATTGAGCTGGCTCCGACTCATAATTATTTCAGCTACAAAGAGAAGTTATACTTAAAGACCACAGGTACATCAATGGGCGCAACTATGGCGCCCAGCCTGGCATGCATATATGTTGGCCAGTTTGAAGAGCACATCGTCTATCATCCATCCAACCCCTTCCAGAGGAATTTACGCCTCTGGAAGTGATATATAGACGATGTGCTCTGTATTTGGTCTGGTGGAGAAGATACCTTGTTGGAGTTCCTTAACTGGTTAAACCCTCAAGATCCCAGTTTACGGTTCACATGGACATACAGCAACCGAACAGCTCTATACTTGGATTTGGACATTGAGGAAAATGAGGAGTCATTGGTGACCTGTGTCCATCAAAAAGCCACAGGATAGAAATTAGCTTTTGTTATATGAATAGTACCATCCGAGAGCATTGAGGGATAACCTGCTTGTGGGACAGTTCCTGCGGTACCGCAGGAATTGCTCCACCACTGCCACGTACCTAGAACAATCTGAGGAGTTGAGTGAGAAACTTAGGCAGAGAAATTACCTCCAAAGAATAGTGAGACAAGCAAAGAAAACGGCTTTAAAAACTCTCCGTAGTAAATTGTTGGAGATAAATGAAGAAAAAAAAGATGAGTGTGTTCCGGTGGTGATGACTTTTGATCCCTGTTAGACGGGGACCCAGAGGGTTGGCCGAATACTGAGGGAGAGGTCTCCGATGAGGACCGTCTCCGGCGATCGTACAGACAGGGCACTTCCCTCCCCACAGATAGACACCACACAAGGATGAGTTCAACACTTTATATAGGGTTCGTGCGGCAAGGTTATCAATGATACAGGAGATATCGGACTCGAGGGTCCTCTCAGTTTTAGTCTCTGTAGGGCAAGGGGGTAGCGGGACAGTCTTGGTGCCGGGTCGACACAGGAGGTGGTAGGAGGGGAGCACACAATCCTCGAGCTGAGGGGTCGGCAAGGTGGGGCCGCGGCAGCGCCAGCAGGCCACGACGAGGGTTTCACGAGGCAGAGGGCTGCGGCAGCGCCAGCAGGCCAAGACGATGGTTTCACGAGGCAGAGGGCCGCGGCAGCGCCAGCAGGCCAAGACGACGGTTTCACGAGGCAGAGGGCCGCGGCAGCGCCAGCAGGCCAAGACGATGGTTTCACGAGGCAGAGGGCCGCGGCAGCGCCAGCAGGCCAAGACGATGGTTTCACGAGGCAGAGCTACGGCAGCGCCAGCAGTCTGTCAAGGATGAGTTCTCTCGGGGCCTCTCGACTCCAGGATACAACTGCCTTCCTGGTCTGGCACTGCCCCAGTTATAGGTCTGGTCCCCTTTGATGTCCGGACCCTCGCGCCTGGGGGCCGGGAGGTCCGGGATGAGGGAGTCCAGACACCCAGCAGGGGGGTGGAGCCAGCGCCCAGGGCGGCCGGGGGTGATCGACACCTGGCGGAGGAGAGCCGTTGACGATTCCTTCTCCCATTGACCCGCCAAGTGGTTGTTCTACCTCCTGGGGGGAGGTTGGTGCCTCGATGTCGGGGCCGGCCCAGGCCCAGGGTTAGGGTCGAGTTGAGGCCACGCGGCCTCGTGCTGTAGTACCCAAAGATGGCGGCTGGGCCGGGGTCATGGTGTGGATGGTGACCAGGGCCAGCTGGTTCCGGAGCTGGAGTCTTGTTGTGGATGGATTGCGGATTACTTCGAGGGTCGCCGGGGGCTCTGGCTGGGGATTCCGGGAGAGCCAGGGTCCGGGCCCCGTTGTGGGGAGGGGGGACAGCCCGACCCCGCGGCCTGTCCAACATGCGTCCCCCCCAGCTGAAGGCGGGGAGAGTCAGCCATCCTCCTGGGGACTCTCCTCGCTGAGGCGGAAAAAGCGTGACAGGCCGTCTGCGTTGGCGTGGTCCTGGCCTGGACGATGTTCCACCGTGAAGTCCATCCCCTGCAGGGAGATGGACCAGCGCAACAGCTTCGGGTTCTCCCCCCGCATTTGCATCAGCCATTGCAGGGGTCGGTGGTCTGTTTGCACCCGGAAGTGGGTGCCGAAGAGGTAGGGTCGGAGCTTTTTGAGGGCCCAGACTACGGCGAAGGCCTCCCTCTCGATGGTGCTCCATCGCTGTTCTCTGGCCAGTAGCCGCCGGCTGATGAAGGCCACTGGTTGATCGACCCCCTCAGTGTTGAGTTGGGAGAGGACGGCCCCCACGCCATGATCGGAGGCGTCCGTCTGTACAATGAATTCCCGGCTGTAGTCGGGAGCCTGGAGCACGGGGGCCGTGCACATGGCGGTCTTCAATCTCTCGAAGGCTGATTGGCAGTCCGGGGTCCAGTTGACTGTTTTGGGGCTCTTCTTGGAGGTGAGCTCTGTGAGGGGCCCCACGATGCTACCATAGTCCTTCACGAACCGCCGATAGTATCCGGTGAGCCCCAGGAAGGCCCGGACCTCCGTTTGGGTCGTAGGGGGTTGCCAGGCCTGGATGGCAGCAATCTTGAGCTGGAGGGGGGCCACCAGCCCGCTTCCCACTTGGTGTCCCAGGTATGTCACGGAACCTTGGCCAACCTGGCATTTGCTGGCTTTGATGGTGAGCCCGGCCTGCTGGAGGGCGTGTAGAACTTCCCGCAGGTGACGGAGGTGGTCGGTCCAATGGTGGCTGTACACAGCAATGTCGTCCAGGTAGGCGGCGCTGAATTCTTCGAGGCCCGCCAGCACCTGGTTCACAAGCCGTTGAAACGTTGCCGGAGCGTTTTTCATGCCGAAGGGCATCACTTTAAAGTGGTAGTGACCGTCCGGGGTAGAGAAGGCGGATCGTTCTTGGGCCCTAGGGGTGAGGCCGATCTGCCAGTAGCCCGCTGTTAGGTCGAAGATGCTCAGGTAGCGGGCGGCCCCCATCCGGTCAATTAGCTCATCTGCCCGGGGGATGGGGTGAGCGTCGGTCCTGGTAACTGCATTCAGCCCCCGATAGTCCACGCAAAACCGGAGCTCAGGGGCAACGCCCGGGGCGGCCGCCTTGGGGACCAGGACGACGGGGCTGGCCCAGGGGCTGTCAGAAGGTTCGATCACTCCTAGGGCCAGCATCTTGGATACCTCGGTCTGGATGCAGGCGCGCACCCGGTCTGGTACGCGGTACGCCCGGTGTCGAATAGGAGGGCTGCCCCCGGTGTCCACATCGTGAAGGCACCAGGGGGTGACCCCGGGTGTGAGGGAGAATAGGGAGGCGAACCGCCTCAGGAGGGCTTGACAGTCTTGGCGTTGCTCCGGGGACAAGGCCTCGGAGAGTTGGACCCCTTCCACTGAGCCATCTCGCTCGAGGGTCCTCAGTAGGTCCGGAAGGGGCTCGGAGTCTTCTTCCGTCCCATTATCTGTAGCCATCAGGAGGCTGAGTTCCGATCGCACAAAATGGGGTTTGAGTCTGTTGGCGTGGAGGACCCGTAGAGGGTTCCGGGCGGTTTCCATGTCGATTGAATAGGTGACGGGCCCCTTGCGTTCGATCACCTTGAAGGGCCCGGACCATTTGTCTTGTAGCGCACAGGGTTCAACCGGGGACATCACCCAGACCTGTTGTCCCGGCTCGAACTCAATGGAGGAAGTGTGCTGATCGTACCATCTCTTCATGTCCTCCTGACTGGCTTCTAGGTTGGCTTTTGCGGTCTCTCGGAATCGCCGGGTCTGGTTGCGAAGGGCCAGGAGGTACTTGTAGACGTCCGGGGGAGTTTTCTGGGGGGGCTGCTCCCAACCTTCCTTGACTAGGCTGAGGGGGCCCCGGACGGGGTGTCCGTACAGGAGTTCAAATGGGCTGAAACCGAGGGATTTCTGAGGGACTTCCCGATAGGCAAACAGAAGGCACGGGAGTAGCACGTCCCACTGGCGACGGAGAGGTTCTTCTAGGCCCATGATCATCCCTTTGAGGGTGCGGTTGAACCTCTCGACCAGTCCATTTCCTTGCGGGTGATAGGGGGTCGTGAATTTGTAGGTGACCCCGCATTGTTGCCAGAGAGACTTCATATATTTGGAGATAAAGTTCGTGCCCCTGTCGCTGACGACCTCTCGGGGAAACCCCACCCGGGAGAAGATCCCCATCAGGGCTCGGCCTACCACGGGGGCCGTCACAGTTCGAAGAGGGATGGCCTCGGGATAGCGGGTGGCGTGGTCCACTAGGACCAGGATGAACCGGTGTCCTTGGGCGGTTCGGGGGTCCAGGGGCCCCACAATGTCTATTCCCACTCGTTCGAACGGGGTGGTGACGACAGGAAAGGGTTGTAGGGGTGCTTTGATCTTTCGGCCACTTTTTCCGCTGGCCTGGCAGGTGGGGCAGGCCCTGCAGTGGTTGTTGACGTCCTTTCGCATTTGGGGCCAGTAAAAGTGGGTCACCAGGCGGTCGTAGGTTTTGTCTTGCCCCAGGTGTCCGGCAAGGGGGACATCGTGGGCTAAGTTCAGGAGAAACTCTCTGAAGCGAAGGGGCACCACCAGCACCCGACTGGCTCCTAGTTCTGCAATTCTCTGCTCGCTGTAGAGCAGGTCCTGGTCCCAGTAAACCCAGTGGGCCCCCGAGGTATCCCCTGTGCTCTGGGCAAGGGCTTGCTGCCGGAGTCCCTCGAGGGACGGACATGTTCTCTGCTCATCCCGGAATTGTTCCTGGGTGGGACCCCCCTCCTGACGCCACTGTGCCAGGTCAGGGACGTCCTGAAGCTGGTTGGATCCTTCTTCTGTTTGGGTCGAGGGACTGGCTTCTGGGGCGGCCTCCTCTTGGGTGAGCGCGGGAGGAGGTTCCGGCCACTCGGGCTCTTCTGGACTGGGGACCGCGCGGGCGGTCATGGACCGGGTCGTGACGCAGACCCATTCGGGAAGGCCCAGCATCCCCAGGTGTTCTCTCCGTTCGACGGCTGCCCAGGGAGAACTTTCGAGGTCGTTTCCTAGGAGGCAATCCACGGGGGCATCATCGCGGACAGTCACTTTTAGCATCCCGGATACTCCTCCCCATTCGAAGGGGACACAGGCCATGCGACACAGACTTTCTGAGTTGTCTGCTGATCGGACAGGGCAAAGAATGTTCCGTAAGATTTGGTCTGGAGTAACCAGGTGGCATCGGACCGCGGTTACACTGGCCCCGGTGTCGCGGAGGGCTTCTGCCCGGCGGCCATTAATGTTGACCCACTGGCTGTACTTCTGCGTGTTGGCGGGAAGGGGGGCCCGCGGAATCATATCTCTCTCCCCCAAGCAGACCAGGGACATGGCGGCCGGTGCCCACTCAGGCTGGTCGGTCTCGTACTCTTCTTGGTCTTCCGGGCTTGGTTCTTCCCCTAGGGCGGCCGCTGCGACCTGGCGGGGGGTAGCGTTCTGGTTCTTTGGGCAGTTGGGATCATTGGCGTAGTGGCCGGATCGTTGGCATCGGTGGCACATAATGTTGGCCCGGAAGCCGGGCCGGATGGGCGGGCTCCCCCTGCCGGCCGGGGCTGAGGGGTTGCTTGCGGGAGTCATGGGGCCGGGGTCTCTCCCCCGACCCTGGCCTCCTCCTCCTCCCCGGGGGCGATGGGGCCCTTGGTAAGGTCTGTGCGATTTGCTGGGCCCGTTCCGGCCAACTCGTGTGCTTTCCCATCGGTCGGCTTCGGCGGCGAGTTGTCGAGGTTCCGTTAGTTTACTGTCCAAGAGGTGTTGCCGGAGTTCAACGAAGCAGTTGTTAGAAAGGTGTTCCCATACGATGAGGTCGAAAAGTTGTTCGTAGGTGGTCACTTTGCTGCCCTTGATCCACCCCTCGAAGGCTCGGCTAAAGAAGTTCACGTACTCCACCCAAGTCGTACCCGGGATCCGTTTGCAGTCGCGGAACCGCTGGCGGTACATCTCGGGTGTGAGTCCGTATCGAGTGAGGAGGGCGGCCTTCATGTGGTCGTAGGATGTCATCAGATGGTCCGGGAGTTGCAGCAGGGCGTCTCGCCCTTCGTTGACAAACCTCCCCCATAACCCGGCTCCCCAGTCGCTCCGGGGAATCCGGTGGGGGGTCATGGCTACCTCATAGGCTTTAAACCACTGCTGAATATCATCGTTCTTGTAGTACTCCCTGATGATATCTTTGGGGATGTGAACCTTGGGCTCGGTAGAGGCAGGCAGGGTCGGGCGTTCGGGGACCCCGAGCTCTTTATTCTGTTTCTGAATTTCCAGTTCCTTGAGGTTGCGCTCATGTTCGTAGGCTAGCTTCTTTTCCTCCAGCTCTCTCTGTTTTTGCTCCTCTTCTCGCTCCTCTCGGAGCCGTAAGTGTTCTAGCGTTATTTTTTGTTCCGCCAATTTGAGTTCTCCATCCAAGCGAAGTCGTGCCAGTTCCAATTCATGGAGTCTGATTTTTTCTCGTTCTTGGATCTCTACTGGGGAGAGACCCGCTCTTCTTTCTTCTATTGGCGCGGGGCTCGTTTCGGTGTTTCGTGTTCGGGGTACGGCTGTACCCGTCTCTGCCCAAGACTCTAGGGCTCGTTTAAAGTCCTCTTTCGTGCTCAGACCTGTGGTTGGAAGGCCAAGTTCTATGCAATATTGCTTCAGTTCCCTGTGGTTGTAGTCTTCCAATTTTTCCATCTGGAATTTTTCCGTTGTTCCGCTCTCTGTTGTCATGGTGGTCGTGTGTTGTGGGGCGAGTGACCCTCTGTACGATTATGCGTCGGTTCGGATCGCGCCGCTGGCCACCAATGTTAGACGGGGACCCAGAGGGTCGGCCGAATACTGAGGGAGAGGTCTCCGATGAGGACCGTCTCCGGCGATCGTACAGACAGGGCACTTCCCTCCCCACAGATAGACACCACACAAGGATGAGTTCAACACTTTATATAGGGTTCGTGCGGCAAGGTTATCAATGATACAGGAGATATCGGACTCGAGGGTCCTCTCAGTTTTAGTCTCTGTAGGGCAAGGGGGTAGCGGGACAGTCTTGGTGCCGGGTCGACACAGGAGGTGGTAGGAGGGGAGCTCACAATCCTCGAGCTGAGGGGTCGGCAAGGTGGGGCCGCGGCAGCGCCAGCAGGCCACGACGAGGGTTTCACGAGGCAGAGTGCCGCGGCAGCGCCAGCAGGCCAAGACGATGGTTTCACGAGGCAGAGGGCCACGGCAGCGCCAGCAGGCCAAGACGACGGTTTCACGAGGCAGAGGGCCGCGGCAGCGCCAGCAGGCCAAGACGATGGTTTCACGAGGCAGAGGGCCGCGGCAGCGCCAGCAGGCCAAGACGATGGTTTCACGAGGCAGAGGGCCGCGGCAGCGCCAGCAGGCCAAGACGATGGTTTCACGAGGCAGAGCTACGGCAGCGCCAGCAGTCTGTCAAGGATGAGTTCTCTCGGGGCCTCTCGACTCCAGGATACAACTGCCTTCCTGGTCTGGCACTGCCCCAGTTATAGGTCTGGTCCCCTTTGATGTCCGGACCCTCGCGCCTGGGGGCCGGGAGGTCCGGGATGAGGGAGTCCAGACACCCAGCAGGGGGGTGGAGCCAGCGCCCAGGGCGGCCGGGGGTGATCGACACCTGGCGGAGGAGAGCCGTTGACGATTCCTTCTCCCATTGACCCGCCAAGTGGTTGTTCTACCTCCTGGGGGGAGGTTGGTGCCTCGATGTCGGGGCCGGCCCAGGGTTAGGGTCGAGTTGAGGCCACACGGCCTCGTGCTGTAGTACCCAAAGATGGCGGCTGGGCCGGGGTCATGGTGTGGATGGTGACCAGGGCCAGCCGGTTCCGGAGCTGGAGTCTTGTTGTGGATGGATTGCGGATTACTTTGAGGGTCGCCGGGGGCTCTGGCTGGGGATTCCGGGAGAGCCAGGGTCCGGGCCCCGTTGTGGGGAGGGGGGACAGCCCGACCCCGCGGCCTGTCCAACAATCCCTTAGCAACTCCGATCAGGCAATCAATACGAAAGCATTGGTCACTTCTATCTAACAAAGATTTTAAGATGCCACTGTCAAGATTTGCTTTCAAAAGGTCGAGCAACCTGAAGGATAAACTAGTCCATACTCGGACAGCTCCCACACACAAGTCGAATGAGACCACGATTCCACGTGGTCATTATCCTTGTGGATAATGTTCAGTCTGTGGTCTGACCAAAAAAACTTTGAGTGTGACACTGAATCCTGGTAAAGAATGGTTCTTGTCATGTTTTAGTAACTGTAATACCGCAAATGTGGTGTATAGACTGACGTGTCAATGCGGTCTTCAATACATAGGGCTCACCACCAGAAAAAATAAAATCAGAATGCAGGAATATCTAAGCACGATAAAGACAGGAAAACTTACTACCAAATTGGTGCAACATTGTCATGAGCAAAAACACACTCTCACCTGGGTAGTATTAGAGAAGGTAGTGGGAAACCAACAGAACATGGATGGAATTTTGGCTTCAAACGAAGCCAGCTGGATTTTCCAAGAGAAATGTGACCAGCTTGGGCTGAACGAATTCATTGAATGGAATAATGTCAGATAACTCTTTTTGCACTGATCCTTGTCCTGGGTGTCGTCAAGATGAGTTCACTACAGCAATTGATCAGAGTTTATGGTATGGCAACACGAATCCGGAACTGACAACATCCTGGACCATGCCATTATTGTAATTATGTAAACAATGGTATGTGATATAAAACTTAGAACATTGAAAGTGTATGTTGCCCCACTTTCTCCAAAGAAGTTCTGAGACAAAGATCATTTCATCTGTATACATGTGTATAGATGTATACAAGTCCTGGTCGAAGGTATCCTTGAGAAGAGTACATCTCAGGGAGTGGTTCTCCAAAAAGCGTTTTGAGTCTGTGTGCTGATATAAGACTCTATAATGTACAATATTGCATTCTTCATTGGTGGTGCCGATGTTTTTTTTTATGTGTATACATATGCAATCAGCGTTCATATAAAAATCTCCTAGGCAAGTATAAGAGTCTATAATGCACACGATTTCATCTTCATCCTTTTTGGTGGTTTGATTAAAATGGGTCTGCTGTTTTTTTGTTAAATTAATTTTTATGATGTGAAACATACGTTAAAGGCTTTTACAGAAAAATCTCCCGTTTCTTAGAGGTTTTTACCAAGTTTAATCACTGTTGTGGTTAGAAAATAACCTTGTTCTAAGATGGCGCTACCGCCGGGTCGCCTCCCGACGTAACCGCCCGGCCCCTCCACGTGATCTGACACACGGAAGTGGATTTAGGCGGCGTGCGAGTCATGGGAGACGACCGTAGGATGAAATGCGCTTCGGGAGGCCCTGGTTGGTAAGGAGAACTGGGGGAGGCAACACGACGCTGTATTCAGTAGATAATCGGGTGTTTGTAGAAAGATTGAGGTAAAAAGGCCCTTTGATTGTTGAAACCGCACATCTTTAAAAGCATGAGAGCGACGATATGAAACGACCGGCTAGATGCCGGTGCATGCCGCTCACTGTTGAATGGTGCGTGAATTGGAAAGTGATGAGGGCAGTTACATATAAAGGTTTGACATAATGGAGAGACTCTTAAAAGATTTTTTTTAAAACACAGACGAAGAGCACATTGTTTATCAATGAGGTCCACGCGTTTATATTGTGTGTAACGAAATGTCCCTAAGTAAAAAGAGACTTTGAAATGGTACAGAATTTGCCCTAAAAATTATTATTATGTTGATCAGTACTTCAAATGCATTACTTTACAGATTGACATTATAGCTGAATGATCAATCCACTTTGAGGACTCACATATGGAGTTCTTTATGTGACCTCAATAGAACAAGCTGGTACGTGGAACAGTGGCTTCTTGAGGGTAAATATGTATAAATAAATACATACTACACGTTTGATCCATAAGAAGGTCTTCTGACAAAATGGGAGTTGTGAGAGTGATGGAGTGTGTCTTTGTCCTGTTTTTACATTTGGCAGTCTCCAATAATGGTGTATGGTGTGTCCTATACTGGTGCCTTGACGAAGTGGCTTGCCCTGAAGAATAGGCCTAAAATTGAAGTGGCAAAGAAACATGTTGGCACTGGAAACGGTATACATGATAAGCAACCGGTTTTAATTTGAAAAAATACACTTTTTGAATAATAAAGTGGTTACTAAGATAGTGTGTTTTTTTTCAATTTTAATCGCACATGGTTACATCGTGAGATGTGACCGGTTCACTTCACTACACCAAGGTTATTTTCTTTTGGACACCAATTTTCTTTTTTTCAGACAAAATGACCACCAATGATGAGAAAAGTGGACACAACTGGTGAGTACCAACCAGTGAACCAGTTGGTGGTGCGCCAGTGAGGGGTCATTTTGTCTTTTAACACTTTTTCCTTTCTTCTTCCTTTTTGAAACCTTAGGGTTCTTTTAACATTGTGATAAATTGATGGAAATATTACAAAAAGTGGTGACTGTCAATTGCAAAAACTGTTTTAAATAAAGACAGAAAACGTTTGGCAATTACCTCATAAATGGAAAGAGAGGACTATATTGAATTTACAGTTTGTAAACTCTTGCCTCAGTTTTTGAAATTGTGTAGCCTGACAATAGGTGCCTTAAAAACCAGGTCTTGTTGTTTTTGATTGACTATTGAGTGGAGGGCGACCTGAGTTTTTCTTCCCTCTAAAGCTCCTTTTTGAATGTATATCCCAGTGAAAGTACCATTGAACCTACGCTAATCTAGTGACATTACAGTGGCATATACAGAAGGTTTCAATTTTTGTAAAAAAACAACTAGGGCAACCATGTAGTTTATATTCAATTAACCCACAATAATCTAGACAATTGGAAACTGTTGCTGTTTTAGTCCGCCTCTTTGAACTGCCAACGGCGTTTCGACCCTTTAAGGATATAGGGTCTCTTCAGGACTGAGCAGTGTAGGGGCCCCCAAGGGAAATGATAGTGGGGTATCGTTAATTTGGGAACCATCTAAATGCAAAGCTTCTCTTGAAGCAGAGAAGCCATACTGTCAAATTGCCATGTGTATATAAACACCTGAAGGGGGCCTGTGCTGCTCTGTAAAATGCAGTGGCACCGTGAACAAAAAGTGTAACAAAAGAAACTCAACCAATGGGTCCCACAGCCATATTGAGCCCGGGAAATAGCAGAACAGGGAGTATCCCTATGTTTAACCTGTCACAACATGTGTTATCCTCATCCGAGATATCACTTCTGAGAAAGGGCTTATCATTTGTCATCACAGAACCAACAAATTCTTCAATCTCAAGACAGAGATGTACCAATTCTTTCGCAAAATACGACTCAAACTATTTTTTTATGGGCAAGGAAGACTATACACAGGACTCTGTCACTGGTCTTAGTCCCCCCCCCCCTCGACATATCCTACCAATGGCATGATGCCATCAGAACTACTGACATTTGGAAAATTAGTTCTAACAGGTATAGACATTATGAAAAATGAACATCAGTTTATTCTATACAACATCAGCCTAGAAGAACGTAAAGCATTGGGTAATTTGAAAAATGACCAGTCAATAATTCTTAAACCTGCAAACAAAGGGGGCGGGATCGTTATACAAAGTAGAGAAGACTATGACATTGAGATCAGGAAGCAGATAGGAGAAGAAAAACACTATAAAAAATCTGACATAAACCCTCTAGCCAAAATAAGAGAAGAAATCCTCAGTCTCACCACTGAAGGGGTCAACTTAGGCTTTGTCAGTAAGAATTTGAGTACCTTAACGCAGATCTTCCCAGAACTCCTGTCTTATACACCATCCCAAAGATACACAAGAGTACCACCAATTCTGTGGGCCGTCCAATTCTCTCTGGATGTGGTTCAGTTCTTGAACCCATCGGAAAGTACATAGACTTCTTTATCAAGGACTTTTTTCCATTACAAGAATCGTATGTCCGAGACTCAATGCACATGTTAAACCTGCTGGAAGGAAGACCCTAGAACATCAAGGAGGAATGGCTAGCCACCCTCAACATCACCTCTTTGTACACTAACATACCGCAATGGGAATGTATACAAGTTATTAAAGACCTCTTAGACACCAGACCACGACCCATACAAGTACCCACCTCATTTATTTTCGCACTCTTGCACATTGCTCTCACACACAACTACTTTGTGACAGAAGGGAGGTACTACCAGCAGTGCTCTGGTACTAGTATGGGAGCAATTTTTGCTCTCAATCTGGCTAACATATGCATGGACTATGTAGAACATAAATATGTCCTGAACATCATCAATATGTACTGCCCCAGGATCTCATGCTGGAAGCGGTACAAAGACGACATCTTCCTTATCTGGTCTGGTAGTGATTCTGTATTCAGTAATTTCGTCACACACTTGAACTCAGTACAGTTACATCTCACCTTTACCTCCACTATTCACAAATCCAGTGTGTCCTTCCTTGATTTAAACATTTAATATGAGGAAGAGGGACTATATACACATCCCTGCATAGAAAACCTACTAAAAGCAACACACTGCTAACTGACAACAGCCACCATCCTAGAGCATTAAAAGATGGATTAGCCTATGGGCAGTTTTTAAGGCTGCAGCGCAATTGCACCAAGAAAGAAGATTACATGAGAGGCTAACATACTGAGGGGGAAACTACTATCCAGGGGCTATCCTAACAGGCTAGTTAAAAATTCCCTCAAAAGAGAATGGTTTTGCCCCAGGGAAACACTACTTATGCCCAAAAAAAGTCCAAAAATAAACAGATTGATCTGTGTCACCACGTTTGGCATAAGCACCATCAAATTACGCAAATTGATCACCAAAAACTGGCACATTATCAAGAACATGGACCCGAGCATTGAGGTCCCCATGTTCGCTTTTAAAAGGGGCAGGAATGGGAAGGATCATCTCATCAGATCATCGTTAGAAAGCCCAATACAAAGTACTAGATCACTGCAGGCCGCTTGGGGACTCCCAGACGTAAAGGGCCATTACAAATGTGGCAACTGCGTAGCATGTGCATTCACTTCCAACACCAAGACATTTGAGCATGGTAATGTCAAACAGAACTTGGAATTCTTCGCCAACTGTAACACCAAAAATGTGGTGTACTGCATCACCTGCCCCTGTGGACTGCCGTACTTAGGCCAAACCCAACAATCGATAAAGGCAAGAATTGGACAGCACCGCAGTAGAATCAGAAACTCTGTTCCCAATGCCCCGCTAGTCAACCACTACTCAGAAAAACATCACACTGCAGACGACATCAGATGGCAGGTGATAGACAAAGTACTGGTTCCACCTAGAGGAGGCGACCTTTCCCAAATATTGCAACAACTGGAATGTCGCTGGATTGAGCGTACTAACTCAATCACGCAGGGGTTAAATTCCGCAGAAGAGTGGCGTGGCTTTGTCACTGCACTAAGTATTTAAACACCAGACCCATTACCGCTCCTACACCAATGCATGTCCTTAGTTAACACACACCGGTCACATTACCCATCACACTTGGTGATACAGGTAGTGCCAGATGCCTAAGCCCTCTACCCAGGACAAATTCTAAAACATAGACAAGGGAACAGTCTTCACTGTACAATAGATGCCTTTAATGTACAACCTACACAATACACCTACTTCACGCGAGTCTGCATCGAACACATCAGCAGATGCATACACTGCATACACCTCAGAAGATACAAGGTCTGTTGAGGCATAGATTCTAGAAACTATGTTTGCATGTCCGCATGTGTGTTACTGCATGGTGTGAAATGAAATATTGTGCTTGAGTGTTAAGTATGTAATACCAGGTCTGTTGAGGCACACATTCTAAAAACTTAGTTTTTATATCCGCGTATGTATTTTTGCAGGGTGTAAAATATATTGTGCTATACTGTTAAATATGTAATCTACAATTGTCTGGTTGTCTGTAAGTCACTATTTTTAAATGTAAGACATTGTACCTCACGTACGGCACTATTGTTTCCCACGAAGGGTGACCAAATCGAGTACAGGTAGTTTTTTTGTGGGTGGCTATTGTTGTCATTCCCGCATTATCCAAACGCTCTTCTACCAGAAGAAGCCTGATACAATACTCTTTCCTGGCATCTGTACCAATTACACCATGCTAATTAAACTGCCCACATTGCCCGACACTAGGCACATTGGTAGTCTGTTGTTTATATTGACGACAAAGACCACAGACTCATTTATCTCATCTCAGCTCTTGCTTCCACACTAAAGTCTGAGCGGCCATGCTTTTAGCGCGATTACGGTTATATATGCAGCGCGATACTTGACAAGCTGTCATCGTACAGTCAGGAGAGGACGTTACACAGATAGAGTACACAGGGAGCCCGCCGCCGCTACTACACCTATTACAGGTAGAAGCACAAATGCCTCCAGGCACTATATCGCTACAGACCCCAATCTCCTCCCGTTAATATTCTAAACACGCTTTGTATCCTTCCAACAATAGTGTATGCCGCATCTTCCAAAGTTTCATCTCAGAAGGCAAAGTGGAAATCCTCACACATCGCTTCACGAATCCCCGCTCTCCCGTACTTACAGCCCCATTGCGCGCTTGCTGGTAAGGAGCACACTGCTTTCTTTTCTTTGTACTCCAGCATATCCCGTTGATCCCAGACTGCACCGACAACCCTATACAGTCTTTCTTCCATTTAGTCCCCCACAACTCTTGACCGTCATTAGGATTTCACAACATAGAGCTCCTGGGCCAGCTCCATCACAACACAAGTCTGCCATTACCACCCTCAAATTGGGTAAGTGATCATATTCGAACAGTTGTGCTCCTTAGACTATATACCATTGCCTTCTCCCATTTAGTCAGTGCAACCAGCTGATTTTTTTCATTATTCCACAGCTCCTGGCTGGGATCCCTGTGAGTTTCTTTAGTTACACTTTTTGTTCACGGTGCCACTGCATTTTACAGAGCAGCACAGGCCCCCTTCAGGTATTTATATACACATGGCAATTTGATAGCATAGTTTCTCTGCTTCAAGAAAAGCTTTGCGTTTAGATGGGTCGCAAGTTAACGAAACCCCACTATCATTTCCCTTAGGTGTCCCTACACTGCTCAGTCCTGAAGAGACCCTATATATGTAAAGGGTTGAAACGCTGTCGACAGTTCAAAGAGGAGGACAAAAACAGCAACAGTATCCAATTGTCTAAATTGTTGGGGATTAATTGAATATAAACTACATGGTCGCCTTAGTTGTTTTTTTACAGAAATTGAAACCTTCTTTATATGCCACTGTAATGTCACTAGATTAGCGTAGGTTCAATGGTACTTTCACTGGGACACCAAGCACTTTTTTCTAAATGTTTAACTTTTGTACAGTCACAACTGTTTATTTGAACATATACTGCGTGAAGCATTTCTTATTTCTATATAAACAAAGCAATAATATACCACACCTGATTTCTGTGTAGGCAGCTTTCTTTCTGACATCCTTGCAACCCTTTGTATTGCCATTGAGCATAAATGTACCATAAGCTTTCACGTATTATCCCACCGGAGCCTTTGTTTTCTTTATTAGTCTTCATAACCAGGCTCCCAGTGAGTAGGGTCTCCTTGTTCCCCTTTCCAAGACTTGTATGTTAAGCAGTGCACCCCAGCAACCATTTTGTGTTAACAAGTCAGTGAATCCAGTCCCTCCTTCCCCCTCCGTGCCCCCCCCCCAGCAACAGGGATATTCTACATCAGAGGGTGCTTGGAGGCAGCAGTGATCTTCTGTGTGCGGTTTAAACTGCGTTTAATAGGGACTGTGCACTTCGTTTTTTGGCCTGGAGAGAGAGTAAAGTTTTTATACAAACACTATTGTCCGAGGACAAGTTAGGCCCTTACCTGCAAAAGTCCAATGTGTGGATTGAGCCTATCTGTCTCCTAGGAGATTCTGAACAAGAGAAGCAGCTCCCAACTCCCTGGCCAGCAAACCTTGTCTGAGGTCGCTGGGGCCTTATATAGTCTGCTAGTGGTTGGTACATGTATACACTGATTGGTGGTTGTATCTGATGTTTCTATTGGATTATGGTTAGTGTCCTCATTGGTTGGGTATTTGAGTGTTCTGATTGGTTTCTGGGTCTGTGATTTAATCAATGTATGGTTGGGACTGAAGCTAGGGTTAGGATTTCTATTAGAAGTAGGGACTAGGGCTTCCTGTGTTATTGATTGTTGGGACTAGGGTGGGACTAGGGCTAGGCCTTTAATTGGAAGTAGCGATTTGGGCTTCTGGTGTGATTGGTCGCTGGACTAGGTGTGGGAATAAGAGTAGGGTTAGGCTTTCTATTAGAAGTAGGGACTAGGGCTTCCTCTGCCATTGGTTTCTTGGACTTGGGTTGGATCTACTGGTAGGGCGAAGGCCTCTATTGGAAGTAGAGATCAGGGGTTTTGAAAGGTATTGGGTGCTTGGACTAGGGCCAAGATTGGCTGGAAGGTCCTCATCCCCTATTGGTTCTAGATTTTAGGGCTAGTGTTGTGATTGGATAGGGTTAGGGCTCCCATTGGCTGAATGGGTCACCTGATTACTAAGGCTATAAAAGGCCGAGGCTTAGGGCGTCTCAGCCCAGGTGTCTTACAGATATATTGTTACACACGTAGTAACTTGTGCATCTGAAAGAGACACGTTAGTGATAGATTCCTTACCTTAGAATAAATACCCGAGCAATACCAACCCCGGTAGTGGGTCTGCAAACAAAATTACACCAGGGAGTCATGCAGAACAGAACGGACAAAGAAACCGTCTCTCCGGACTTGACTGTCAAGGCAGTAGTGCTTTGTAAACGTGTGCAGCGAGGCCCACGTAGCTGCCTGACAATTGTCCTGCAAGGGAACCCCGCGTCCCACGGCAGTAGTGGCTGCAGTTGCCCTGGTCGAATGGACACACAGCCCCACAGGAGGCTCCTTCTTGGCCAAGGAGTAATAAGCTTTGATGCACAGAATGACCCACTGGGAAAAGGTCATTTTGTGCACAGTCCAACCTTTTTTGGCAGCCATGTAACCAAAAAAGAGCTGATCATCCACCTAGAACTGTTGTGTACGCTGCAAATAGAAAGCAAGCGCACCTTTTGGGTCCAGACGGTGGAGCCTCTCCTCTTCCCTGGAAGGATGCGGAGGCGGAAAGAAGGTGGTCAAAGTGATGGTCTGCCTGATGTGGAAGGGCGTGACAACCTTTGGCAAGAAAGAAGGATGGGTCCTTAAAACCACCTTGTCCGGATGAACAGAAAGGAAAGGAGGTTTAGAAGAAAGAGCCTGGAACTCACTCACTCTTCTGGCAGAGGTGATAGCTACCAGGAAAGCCGTCTTTAGAGTAAGAAGACGTAAAGGACAGTTATGAAGAGGCTCAAAGGAAGCACACATCAGAAAAGTCAGGACAAGATTTAAGTCCCATTGAGGCATTATGAAAGGCACGGGAGGGAACGTGTGTGTAATGCCTTTGAGGAAACGGTTAACAACCGGGGACTTAATAAGATCAGGCTGATCAGGAAGGCGGAAATGGCAGAAAGATAACCTTTGATAGTGCCCAGAGCAGAGCCCTGCTGTGCCAAAGACAAAAGAAAAAGAAGAACCTCAGAAAAAAAGGGGCCGAAAGGGGATCCACAGCCTTTGCTGTGCACCATGCCACAAACTTGTTCCATCTGCAGGCGTATTACGTTTTTAGTGGAGAGACGCCTGGCTGCCAGAATGACATTACAGACTTCAGGAGGAAGGTCCAAAGCAGTCAACTGTCGCCGCTCAATCTCCACGCATGGAGGTGGAGGCTGGACAGGTTCGGGTCGAGGACTGACCCCTGCTGCTGCGACAGAAGATCCTCCCGAAGAGGCAGACGGATCGGGGGACCGATGCTCATACTGAGTAGCTTGGGATACCATACTCTTCGAGCCCAGTCCGGAGCCACAAGAATAACTTGGGCCCGGTCACGCCTGATCTTCTTCAGCACTCTGGGCAGAAGTGGTATAGGCGGAAAGGCGTACAACAGACCACAACTCCACTCGTGACGGAAAGCATCGCTGAGCAAGTGCCGCCTTGGCAATTTCAACACGCAGAACTGATGACATTGCGCGTTCTCTTATTTAAAACACTGGCAGAGGGGTATCTGGTTACACAAAGGAAGCCGCCGTTCAGTAGCACAGGAGGCCATACTGGGAAGCGTGGCACTTGCTTACACAGTATCACCGAAGGCAGAGGCGAGGAAAAAGGGACAGCAGTGGGCGCTGCGAGGACCCCCAGCGGACACTCCGCACTGGTGGAGAGACTGAATCAGCTGCTAGGGGGGGAAGCGATCTGCGCAGCCTTAAACAGCTCTGGAGCTGGCACAACCGCGGCCACTCAAGTAGCATGCAGCTGTGTGCGTGGATCATCTGCTGCCACCCTGGAGCAGGTATCTCTCATGCCCAGGTCCAGAGGGGAATACCGTTCACCAGGAGAATGGCTATGAATGGAGAAAGCAAACACAAGGAGATGATGGACGGAGTGCTGAAACTTTTCAGACACTCACCCCCAGTCACAGATCTGGGTTGAATCCGTCATCCTTCTTTAGCTCACTTCGCCACCTCAGGTCAGACCCAGCCATATGCAAATCAGTCTTGACCCTGTGCCTCATGAGACGAGGCCAGGTAGCATTCAGATGCCGCCAGGATACAGGCAGCTCTCATTTGTCCTGAAGGCTTGGAGAAGCCCTGGTCTAAAAACTGCAGAGGAAGGAACAGAAGGCAGGTCTCCAGAGAGTGAGGCTGGGAGCTTCGAGGGGCCTCTTGAGGCTTCCAAGCACCTCACTAAGGCTTAGTGAACCAGTAGCCTGTGTATGACATGGCGAAAATACCTCCAACATGATTATCATTAGTAGTTGGAGCACTTAACGTGTTCAAACATTACTTGCAGATTCTAGTTTCGAAATCCAACTTAAATGCTGGGCGCTAAGAGCACTGGAAGTATAATTCGTTTTACAGACACGTTCCATAAAATGTGCATTTTATTGTATTGTGGCAGAACCTTGAAAGCGGTGCTTAAAGCGCGCTCGGAAATTTTTTTTCAGTCACAGCAGTCTCCTTAAAGTGCAGTCTCCTTATTCACTCTGTCAATCGAGCAGTCTTATCGAGAATGTGGCGCTCTCAGGGCCTAAAAAGCTGCTCCACGCCCTTGTGCCAAAGCACGACTGAACTTGGCACATAAACTAACCGGTTCTTTCACACGGCGAAGGATCAATTCGAATGTGATTTGAGTGGGATATTTTAATATATCCTGCGCTGCTAGTCGTTTCTCGTGAAGAACACACGGTGGCAGTGTTTCTTTGTCAATCTGTTCCCGTACCTGCTGCTCTGGTTGTTTTTTTTACTTCAAAATCAGACACACTGCACACTTGTGGGATTAAATAATGCCATCTCTTCAGTAACAAGGATATGTTAATGACTAGGTCTTTTGGTTGTTATTTTTTTCTAACGAGTCTCCATTGCGTTCCCTGTAAGCTATTATTAGATCGCTGGTTAACTACCTTACTTTTCTGTAGCAGCCCTCTCGTCCCCCAAATCCGAAAACCCTGCAACGGGGACTGCTATTTCGTGTTTTATGATCCTAGAGTTCCTCTCCATACTTCTACTTGGAAGTATTCACTATAAATTACTTCATTTATTAGAAGTGCTGTGATGCCATACTAATGCCCGACTGCGGGATCACTGATTACATCATCAAGTGAGTGTGTTTTTAACAGTTTATGGGCGCTAAACATATATACAAACCTCCTACAAAAGTTAGATTACTATACTAGTTGTACTACTGAGTGATACTATCTCTAACGTGTGATCTGAGTGGGTGTGAGACTATCTGTGTGTGAGGGGCTGTATAAGTGCATGCCTGCATGACTATGGGCGAGTGGATTTTGGACTACGCCTGTAGGCGAGTCGTTGTGTCAGTGGTTGTATGGGTGTTTGAGTGCGTATCTGAGTGGTTGTCTGGGTGTATGAGTGAATGTGTGAGTGGTTTTGTGGATGTGCAAGCGTTTATATGGGTGTGCGATTGGCTATGTAGGTGTAGAAGTAGGTAGGTGAGTAGCAGTGTGGGCGAGTGGGTGTGTAAATGGCTGTGTGGGTGAGTGCGTGGCTGTGTGACTGACTGTATGGGTGAGTCAGTGGGTGTTTGAATGAATCACTGGGTGTGTAAATGTCTGTGTGGGTGAGTGGCTGTTTCAGTGAATGTTTGGTTCTGTAGTAGGGGATCTCTGTGTATAGTCATAATCTAGTGAATAGTCCCGCCCATGTGCGTGGACCCTGGAGCAATCAAAAATAATCTCTTACAGTGTCGAAAAATGCAGAACTGCACAGACACTTAAGAGAGAATTTAAAGACAGATAATGCAGCCTATAAAAGCTACACTGTCCAGTACTTCAACTAGAAATTCCACCACAAAATCCACAAAACAGCAAAGCCTGTACAGATTTCCCTTGCTTTAACAGCAAACACCCTCTGGAATGATAGAGAGGAGAACCTGGACAGACAAGCCCCATAGGCTGCCATTATGTGGCTCAGAATAGTAGTAGTACAAAGCTTTATTCCGATATAACAATATCTTAAAAGCACATAACAATAAAAATACAATTCATGTTATTAAAATACACTTAATAAATACTTAAAAAGACAAGTTAAAACAGTATTAAATCATTTACAGCTTTGATTTGAAAAATAAACAAGGGGTTGCCTAAAAGAAAGTTCATCTCATGGCTTTGAATCTGATCACCCAAGCCCAGCTCAGAAATTTGGCTACCCCACACGCCAGTACTGTATTAGGGTTAGATTGTAGAATTCTTAGTGCTGGGACATGGCCTCTAGTCTCAAGTAGGCGACAGACCGGTTTTAGCCATCTGGATCGAGGCTTCTTATAGGCACTGCATACAAAAAAAACATGTGGGATAGTTTCCAGTTCAGTACTGCAGTGCGTACAGGTGGCAATCGTCTGATAGGGGGGGTTTCCATTTGGAGGTACACTCACGGACAGGTAGGGTTCCCATTCTGAACTGTATATATAGGGCCCTATCTTTGGGTTTTCTAATGAAGTCCATGTAGGGTTCGAGCAGGGGTACGGTTTTGTGCAAGCGAAACTCATCGGTGAGTCTGCCCAAGTTATCCGCTCTAGATTCCTGGGCGTCGACCCACCGCCAATAAGCCCGCTTGACTTCCAGTTTAGACAATGGAACACCGGACTCCCACGCCACCCAAAGACCAATGGCCATCAGGAGTTCCTTCATTTTGGAAAGCCAGGCTATTTTATGCGACCCCTGCAAGCTCATGACCTCTTTAAGACCGTTGGCGTAACTCTCAAGCTCTGGTGTACGCCACAGGCGAGCCCAGTAAAGAAGCGGACGCAGAATTATGAGATCTTTAATAGATCTGCATCCCAGATCGTATTGGACAGGCTTGCTAGGGGAGCTCCTGGGGATGGACAATAGTTCCTTATAGAATTTATTTTCAGACATTACAAGGGGGTCTACGTTATTAAAGCCCCAGAGCTCCGCCCCATACAGTGCACTGCCTATTGCTTTTGCAGAATAGATCTCTAAAGCAGGGGCTATGGGTCTTGATACGGAGGATCTGTGCTCCCTACAAATGGTGCCCACAACCCGTTTATGGTTTAAAGCCATTTTTTCAATGTGGGGTTTCCACTTGAGTTGGTCGGATATCCTGATCCCAAGATAATCAAATATTTTGACCCGCTCTAGTGGCTCTTCATTAAGAGTGCGTGAACATTTGGATTTTCTACTGGGGTTAAAGTAGAGGAGCTTTGTTTTACAAGTGTTAATTACCAAGCCCCTTAAGTTGCAGAAAACACAAAACCGATCAAGCAGTTTTTGGAGCCCCATGGGCGTTTTGGAAACTAACAAGGTATCATCGGCAAAGAGCATGGCAGGGACCTTCACACCAGCCAGGCTAGGGGCATCAGCGTCAATATCAGATAGAAAAGAGACCACCCCGTTAACAAATAAAGAAAAGAGGGTCGGCGCCAGGACACATCCTTGGCGAACACCTCTGTTCACTGGAATTTTTTCTGTTGTCTGCTCCTTCGTGCCCCACCGGATGCGTGCGTAGGTACCATCATGCATACGGGCCAGTAGGTGTAGGATGGGCAGAGGGAACCCCATCTCCTGAAGGACCGCCCAAAGTCGCCCTCGGGGAACAAGATCGAACGCGGTCTTAAGATCGATGAAGGCCAAGTACAGGCCACCCTTGCTAATCGAGACTGTCTTCCAATGAAGTAGTAACAACCTGAAAGCCTGGTCTATAGTGCTTGTACAGGCCCTGAAACCCGCCTGGAAGGGGGAGATGATATTATTCTCCTCTGCCCAAGAGAGGATCCTTTCAAGGAGGACTCTGCCAACCACCTTCTGGCCAGCATCGATCAAGCTGATCGGACGATAGTTGGCAGGGTCACCCCTTGACCCCTTCTTGTATATAGGGATCACTTCTGCTCCCTTCCATGAGTTTGGCACTGGAGACCCAAGGAGAAGAGCATTGGTCAGAAAGGAGAAGAATTTAGCCCATTGCTTGGGACTGGCACAGAACAGATCGGCAGGAATGCCGTCCTGGCCCGGTGCCTTGCCTTGGACAATTTTGCTAATTGCAGACTCTACCTCCCTTAGCCCTATAGGATCAATAGGTGGGGGTGTATCGTGATGGAGGAAGGTGCATTCAGCTGTCACTTCTGTGTTATCAGGGACCCCTACCCCTGCATACAGTTTCCTGAAGTGGTTAAACCATTCCCTGTCCGTAATGTGGTTAGGCAACGGGTCTGTTCCAACCTCATTATTTTGTCTTACTAAAGCCCAAAATCGTTCCCCGTTCCTATTCTGACTGGCCAGTTTTAACTCTTCCCAGTGGGAATCGTCCCAAGCCCTCTTTGCCACTGACAGTGCACGCCTATACACGGCTCGGGCTAGGCGGACCTCGGTAGGACCTCGCTCAGAATAGGATACTGTGCCTTTAAGAGAACCTTCCAGAGCTTCACAGTATCCCAGAATGCACTGCAGGTCCCAGTTACTTTCAGTTCTTTTTTCCGGCTCCTGCAAGCAGGACCCTGGAGCATTGAGCTCTCCCTTTTCAAGGGTTTATTGGTGTTTTTTCACTGTAATTTCGATTTGAGTGCTTCTAAAGTACTTTAGTGCAGTTCTTCTTGGCTTTTTGCTCCTTTTTGATGTCAAATATGCCTGCATTATTTGACAAATGCCCGGAGTGCTCCAGGAAGAAGGCAAAATCGGATTCCCATGAGGTGTGTATCCTCTGCCTTCCCTCTTCCCACATCCCTGAGGAGTGTGAGATTTGTCAAGGCTTCTCTGGCAGGACCCTGAAGGAAAGACAGAAGATCAGGCTTCAGGGCCTCGAGGAAAGAAGGCTGAAGGCGCAAGGTGGATCTGGAGGGGCTTCTTCTGCCCATGCTGAGGCCTCTGGGGGGCTCCCCAGGGGCAGGAAGACCAGCAAACGTTCCCATTCTCCGTCGGGGTCGGTGGCACTGACCACGACGTCGAGAGGGATGACTACGGTCTGTTCCCCATCTCCCCAGGGCTCTGGGTCGAAGAAACGTCGACGGTCGACTTCGAGGGAGTTACACAGGCCGCCGTCGAAGTCTCCTTTGACGATTTCGTCGTCATCATCGTCGGCGTTGACGTCGAGTGATCGACGTCGACGGGCCCGGCGTCGACCCTCGCCGTGGAAGCGACACCGCCGTTCGCCGTCGGCAAAGAGGAAGCGATCGTCGTCGAGGGGATCCTCGTCGTCGAGGCCGCTGTCGAGGCGGAAGAGATCGCCGTCGAGGCGGAAGACGTCGCCGTCGAGGCGGAAGAGGTCGCCGTCGAGGCGGTCGAGGTCGCCGTCGAGGCACAAGAGGTCGTCGTCGAGACGCAAGAGGTCGTCGTCGAGGCAGACGAGATCGACGTCGAGGCATGGAAGACGGTAGACGCCGAGGTATGGTAGACGGTCGACGCCGAAGAGGCGCTAGACGTCGAGGGGTCTACGCTCGCCGTCTGGTCACCGTTCTTCGACGTCGAGGAATCGTGGTGAGAGGCCTGATGCTGTGGGAGGCTCTCCACAGTCTGGATCTGGAGGCGGATCACCGGGATCGGTGTACTCCGAGGTGTATACTCCATCACAGAAGCATGTTACACCCCCGCCTCCGTTGCCGAGGGGTCTCCTTCCGAGGGCTCCGACCCCTCCTCCGTTGCCTCCACTGCCTCCACCACCCCCGCCAGTGCCTCGGCCTCATGTGCCAGAGAGGCCTCCCCCGGTTCCACCGAGGTCGGTCTCGTTGCCCAGGCTTCCGACCCCTCCCAAAGGGACTCCTAAGCCGCAGGTCCCGTCCAAGCCCAAGACGCCCGCCCCAGGGAAGCCGGCAGAGCGTCCCAGACCTAGGAGATCGCGGTTGCGCTCCGGATGGAGAGGAAGATCGAGGAGTAGACACAGGTCCACCACTAGATCTAGGCATCGCCATAGGAGGCGAGGATCCAGGTCCCGTACGGACTCCTCTAGGACTCGCTCCTATTCACCGACCTTATCGGACTCCCCGGAGACAAGGGTGTCTCCGGTAGACGACATCAGCACGTTCCAGGAAGTTCTCATGAGGGGGGCTGCGAAATTGGGTATCACGGTGACTGCTCCTACACCTACGACGTCCGTGATATTTGAGGCACTTCACAAGAAGCATCTGTCTCGCCCTCTGCTGCCATTGGTGCCAGGACTGGTCGAGCCTGCGGAGGAGCTGTTCCTTAGGCCTGCGGTGGTAAAGGCCGCTCCCTCCCGGCTTCTGAAGAAGTACAGGGCACCGGATTCGGACCCGGCCTTCCTGCGGATGGACCCAGTCCCCGACTCCGTGATAGTGGCGGCGGCCAGGAAGTTACATTCTACCTCCCCGTCCTCCACCGTGCAGCCTGATAAAGAAAGCCGTTGGATTGATTCGGCTGGAAGGAAGGCTTGTGGGACTTCTTCCACAACTATGAAAGCCTCCAGCGATTCGGCATTGCTGGGGCGGTACGGCCGTGCACTGTGGGATTCCCTGGAACAGTTCGCGGACCTTCTGCCACGCAACAGGAGGGAGGACTTCCAAGAAATAGTTAAGGAAGGGATGCTGGTTTCAAACCAGGTCATCAGCGCCGCTGTGGATATCTCGCTGTTGGCGGCCCATGGTTACTGCCATGGGGTCAACCAGCGCCGCCATGCTTGGCTCCGACTTACGTCACTCAAGCCTGAGGCACAGCAGCGTGTGGCCAATCTGCCCTTTTCCGGAGAAACACTGTTCGGAAAACATGCCGATGATGAAATGGCCCGCATGAAGGCTGAGGCGGAGACCCTGACGGCTGTGGGCTTGGAGAAGCCCAAAGAAAAGAAACCCTACCGCCCGTTCCAGAGACGGTTCGGTTCGCAGGGGAAAGGACGAGGACAGTCTTCAGGACAACAGCGGCAGTTCCGGAGACCCTTTCAAAAACGCCAGAGGGGTAGAGGTGGAGGTGGACAGCAGTCCTCTACCGTGAACAAAGGCCCGGCCGGGTCTCGACCCTGAGCGGTTACTTCCCCTTCATCCGTTACCCGCTCCGGTGGGGGGGGAAGCGTTCAATTTTTTCTGGCAGAGTGGAGAAAAATTACTCAGGACAAGTGGGTGCTGAATATTGTTTGCAATGGATACAGTCTTCGGTTCACCAGCCCTCCTCCATCGATTCCTCCGGTCAGCTCGCGGTATCAGCTGCGCGAGCTCCAGGCGGAGGCCGACATCCTGTTAAGGAAAAGGGCGATGGAAGACGTACCTCTGTCTCAAAGAGGAAGAGGTCTGTACTCCCGGTTCTTTCTGGTCCGCAAGAAGGACAAGAACGAGTTCAGGCCCATTCTAGACTTGCGACAGGCAAACAAGTGGATTCGCAGAGAAAAGTTTTGCATGCTGTCGTTGCATCAGATTTATCCTCAGCTGCAACAGGGGGACTGTGTGCCATAGACCTACAGGATGCGTACTTCCATGTACCCATTGCACACAAACACAGGAAGTTCCTGCGATTTCAAGGTGGCACCAATCACTATCAGTACACGGTACTTCCGTTCGGGCTGAAGTCTGCGCCCAGGACTTTCTCAAAGTGCATGGCAGTGGTAGCGGCACACCTGCGGAAGAACAAGGTGTTTGTCTACCCGTACCTGGACGATTGGTTGATCAAGGCCTCCTCCTTCTCGGAAGCACAAGCGCACTTCCGGAAGACATGCGTTCTATTGAACATGCTGGGGTTGCACATCAACATGTCCAAGTCTGTCCCGACTCCGGTCCAGTGCATTCAGTACTTGGCAGCCTCCATCAATACGCTGTCGGCAAGCGTGTCTCCTTCGGAGGAGCAACGATTATCACTCCTTCGGAAGGTTCAGGCTCTCATGACCACTCCATCTACGACAGTGAGGACGGTGTCTTCTCTACTGGGGTCGATGGCCTCTTGCATCTTCCTGACGCCACATGCACGGCTGCACATGAGACCGCTGCAGGAGTGCTTGGAAGATCAGTGGGACCAGAGGAGAGGATCTTGGGACGACAAGATACGGCTGTCTCTGCATGCTCTTTGGTCTCTGAAGTGGTGGTGTTCAGCGGAGAATCTCCTCAGAGGGGTTTCCTTCCACAAGGACATTCCCACTCAGACTATCGTGACGGATGCTTCTCTCCAGGGATGGGGAGCGCACTCCGGAGACTTACAGATTCAAGGGACGTGGTCCCCGACGGAGTCCACGTACCACATCAATTTCCTGGAACTCAGAGCTGTTCACTTGGCGCTGAAGGCCTTTCACCCGTCCTTCCAGACCAACTCTCTGCTTGTACAGACGGACAATACGACCACGATGTATTACCTCAACAAGCAGGGGGGCTCGAGATCGCGCACTCTGTCGCAGGAGGCGCAGGCGATCTGGCACTGGCTTCTGGCCCGAGGACTGACGATAACGGCCACCCATCTGCCAGGTGTGCAGAATGTTCAGGCAGACGAACTGAGCAGACTGATTCAGGAAAACCACGAATGGGTCATGAGCGACGAAGTACTGGAAGAAGTCTTCGCAAGGTGGGGAACTCCAGACGTAGATCTATTCGCCACCGCAGAAAACAGCAAATGCCGAGACTTCGCCTCCAGGTACTACCAGCCGGGGACGCTGGGGAATGCGTTATGGATCGATTGGTCTAACAGCTTTCTGTACGCTTTTCCACCCATTCCCCTGATTCCGACGGTTCTCATCAAGCTGTCCCAGTCCAGGGCTCGGATGATACTGATTGCCCCGGAATGGCCCAGACAGTGGTGGTTCACGGACCTGCTTCACCGGTCTCTCCTTCCACACATGAAGCTGCCGTGCAGGCCGGACCTTCTCACGAAGTTCAGGGGGCGGATGTTGCACCCCAAACTCTCGTCTTTGAGTTTGGCGGCATGGCTCCTGAGATAGTGCAATATGGCCATCTGAATCTCCCAGGGGATTGCATGGACATACTGAAGGAGGCTAAGCGACCTTCCACTAGGACTTCTTATGCTTACAAGTGGAAGAGGTTTTGCATCTGGTGCAAGTCCAAGAACTATGACCCTACGACATGCAAGGAGGATGTCATCCTTCCGTATCTACTACATCTGGCGCAGTCTGGCCTTAATGTCCATTCCATTAAGGTTCATCTGGCTGCTTTGATTGCCTACAGGAAATGCCCTTCACAGACTTCCTTCTTCCAGATCCCTGTGATCAAAGACTTTCTGGAAGGCTTGAAGAAAGTATTCCCTCCTGTCAGGCTTCCTTCGCCTTCCTGGGAATTGAATGTGGTGCTGTCCAGATTGATGAAGGAGCCTTTTGAACCTATTCATAAGGCTTCGTTGCAGCACCTGTCCTGGAAGGCGGCGTTCCTCGTGGCCATTACATCGGCCCGCAGGGTGAGTGAAATTCAGGCGTTGTGTTGCCAAGAACCTTATACTGTATTTCATGCTGCTAAGGTGGTTATGCGTACTCACCCTACATTTCTTCCCAAGGTTATTTCTGATTTTCATGTCAACCAGACTATAACTTTGCCTACGTTTTTTCAGAATCCTTCATCTCCAGCGGAAAGGTCTTTACATTCCCTGGATGTTAGGAGGGTGTTGAAATTTTATCTGGATAAAACCAAGGATATTCGTAGGTCAGACCAATTGTTTATCAATTATGGATCAGTCAGGACGGGTCTTGCTACCTCTAAACAGTCCATCTCGAGGTGGATTGTGTCCTGCATACAATTGTGTTACCAAAAGGCTAATAAGACCTTAGGGGGCAAACCTAAGGCTCATTCCACCAGGGGCAAAGCTGCCACGACGGCTTTGCTTCGTAATGTTCCCATTGCAGAAATCTGCAAGGCGGCCACTTGGAAGTCGGTCCATACCTTTGCTAAGCATTACTGCCTGGACACTGATGCCAGGGCAGACGCTCAGGTTGGGCAGGCTTCGCTGCGAAATCTGTTCGCACAATAGTGGTGTTATTTCTCGTTTCTCCACCGCCGCTTTGGTGTGGGGATGGGCTTGCCATTCTATTCACTAGATTAGGACTATACACAGAGATCCCCTACTACAGAAGGAGTAGTTTCTGTCCTGTAACTCCAGTTCTGTAGTAGGGGTATCTCTGTTATAGTCATAAGCGCCCGCCCTCCTCCCCGGTGGAGAGAGATATTCACGTAAGGAATGCTACAGGTCTGGCGTGTTACGCCTTCAAAAAGAACTGAAAGTAACTGGGACCTGCAGTGCATTCTGGGATACTGTGAAGTTCTGGAAGGTTCTCTTAAAGGCACAGTATCCTATACTGAGCCACATAATGGCAGCCTATGGGGCTTGTCTGTCCAGGTTCTCCTCTCTATCATTCCAGACGGGTGTTTGCTGTTAAAGCAAGGGAAATCTGTACAGGCTTTGCTGTTTTGTGGATTTTGTGGTGGAATTTCTAGTTGAAGTACTGGACAGTGTAGCCTTTTTAGGCTGCATTATCTGTCTTTAAATTCTCTCTTAAGTGTCTGCGCAGTTCTGCATTTTTCGACACTGTAAGAGATTATTTTTGATTGCTCCGGGGTCCACGCACATGGGCGGGACTATTCACTAGATTATGACTATAACAGAGATACCCCTACTACAGAACTGGAGTTACAGGACAGAAACTACTCCTTAAGAGTGTTGGTGTGTGAATGATTGTATTAGAGAGAGTGTTTGTGTGAACGATTATATGGGTGAGTAAGCAGATGAGAGTGCTTGTATGGATGTGTGAACGGGTATGTAAGTGGTTGTGTGAGTGCTTGTATGGGTGAGGGAGTGGCTGTGTTGAGAGGCTATATGGGTGAGTGAGTGGGTGTCTAAGTGACTAGGTAAATGAATGGGTGGGTGAGGAGCTGTAGAGGTGAGTGTGTGGCTATGCGACTGGCTATATGGATGAGTGAATGGTTGTGTGAGTGGTTGTGTGAGTGGCTATATGGAAGAGTTAAGAGTGTGTGAGTACTGGTATGGGTCTGTGATTTGTGTGGGTGTGTGTTGTATGGGGGAGTGGCTGTGAGTTGTTCTGTGGATGAGATCATCAGTGATGTCATTTGAGATGTCATCAGTGATGTCACCGACCAGGTCATGGGTGATGTAATATGTGAGGTCTTGAGCAGTGCATTACGCAGTAGTGGCCCATCCTCTGCCAAACTGGGGGGCAGGCCAGACCGGAGGTGGGGAGGGTTTGGGACAAACAAAATGAACTTACCTTAACGTTGCTGCCGTCTCCTGCCGCATCATGCTGTTCCTGCTTCTGGCCCTTGGCACAGGCTCACAGCCTGCCCTGTGGCCAATCCTGAAGCTGTACTCACATGAGAGCAGCTTCAGGATTGGCCTGAGCGCCGGCAACTTGTGCTCCCAGGCAGAATGGGAGCCTATGCCTGCTCTCTCCAGTCCCAGCAACGCAGCTGGGTCTGGGGAGAGCTTCACTGTGCATGAGGGTGTGGCCGGCCTGAGACAGCTGGCCAAACCCTCATGTGCAGTGAAGGAAGTGCTCACCACTGAGCACTCCCCTCACCAGCAGTGCCATCCCCATGACCCGTCCCCCAAGATTAATCAGAGTGCTGGGGGCAGATCCAGGAAATTAAAATAAAACAATAATGAAACTGGTTTAAAATCCTTTTTATTATTGTTTTATTTGCTGGTGGTGGCAGGGAGGGGCGGTGCTACTCTGCTCTAATGGAACGGTCACGGCTGGTATTGTGTGGGCATAAGTTATAGTTAGCTCAGGTAACTAACTGCTGAATTTCACTGATTTTGTACGAGTGAAATTTGAGTAGGGGTGGTTGGATTCGTGGAGTTGCACTATGTGCAACTTACATGGTGTTGCATAAAAACTTCGTGGTATTTCGCAGAGTTCTGCTCCGCCCAAATGTTAGTCTGGAAGCTGCAAATGAAAGACTGGGGCGTGGGAGGAAGGAGCGGGTGGGGCCAGTGCTTCAAAGGCAGGTCCTGGCTGGCTC
The DNA here is from genome assembly GCF_964261635.1 of Lissotriton helveticus. Lineage (NCBI taxonomy): Eukaryota > Metazoa > Chordata > Amphibia > Caudata > Salamandridae > Lissotriton > Lissotriton helveticus. The sequence continues at coordinate 1,460,757,849 of NC_136057.1, forward strand.
GCCCAGAATTAGGTGATACATTGGGGAGGGCCCTACTGTAAATAGCTTTCCTGAAGCACCTGGGACGTGTTAAGTTATGCAGGACATGTGGCACCCACTGGCTGACATTGTTTTGGGCAAGCGAGAGGTGATTTTAAAGGGGCCAAGATTATAACAATGATCGCAGCACACCACTTATCACAACAACAATACTCATTTCGCAAAAAAAAATAGGACAGTTAATTGGGCTCTTGAAGAATTCTTCTTTTTCTTTTATTTTTTCAAACTCCAATCCCCTTTTGTCATGCCAACGCGTTTCGCTGAGGTTTACACAAAACAACCGGCTTTGTCAGGGCTCAATCCTTATGTTACTCCTTGGTACCTCCGTAGTAAATTTCCTTTTCTTTCTCTTCAATCACTACTTTGCTCTGAAAGTTACTCCGAACAACCCAAAAGGCGCCTGTGTTTGTTTCTTCCAACTTCATAAAAGACGGGCAATTATGGGCTGACGGGTAAATTATGGGCTGCTGTCATACAATTCTATTCCAAAAGATGCCAAACACTCCCAGTTTTTCTGTGATCCACAGATTATCTTCCCCTCCTTAGTAACACGCCGCCGCCCGCTTCTTTCATAAGGTCTTCCCCTTTCAAAGTGCGCCCGCTCACCCGAGTACAGGCGACTGTAAAAAGAAGAACTCTTCAAGAGCCCAATTAACTGTCCTGTTTTTTTGCGAAATGAATATTATTGTTGTGATAAGTGGTGTGCTGCGATCATTGTTACAATATTGTCTTCAATCCTAGGATTGTGTAGTGAGAAGTAGGGTGTTTTCTTCTCCCATTGACATTGCAAGCACCCAAGGGAATAAGGAGTTTGTGTTTATATTCATGAGTGTATTGTCACATGAGCGCCAAGATTCTCCCATACACCCAAAAGGTTTGAATTAGTGATTTTAAAGGGGCACCTGTGCATTTTCTCACAGTGCGCCAGGGAGGGGCGCTTCGCACATGCTACTTCTTGCGATGTGGATGGGGACACAGGCTACTTCTTCCCCTGCTGAATCCTGGGCAGCTGCTGTGTGTAGATTGAACAGTGAGCACAGAAGGTAAGCGGCTGTTCTTTCTGCTGTGACGGGCACCTTCTAGGTAGGGCAGGATGCTGGAGCACTTCTCGGAGGAAGTCAACAGGTAGTTTCAGTTTTTGTACTCTCAAAGTTGTTACCCTAATGGAAATGATTGTGCTCGAGCGGCAATCAGCACTCCGAGGCGGAGGAGAGACGTACATTAACATATTCAGATTCCCGCAGCCGAATCAGGTTAGCATTTCCAAACTAAGCAGAGAGCGAATGAGAGGCTCCAAAACTAAAGAAAAAACAGCAAAATGATTTCAGCATCATTTATCAAAGTCAAACAGAAAGGCGCAGAGAGGAACCCAAAACACGGACGAAGAGATGAAATGCATGCTTCAAGTTCTTACATCTTTCGAGCTGGTGGGAGGCAGCAGGAGGGACTGAGCTTCTTAACTGAAAGTACAATTTTCTGTTTATTAACTATATATTATAATAATAATAAGGGGTGAGATGCGGCGCAAACTCCACCACATATGGATTCTGAGTTTTTTTGCTGAAGTCCGCACGTTTGCAAAACTCCGCTGGCAGAGGGTAGTTCACCGCCCACTCCTAAATTTGAGTCCAACTATAACGTCCCTGTAACCGTTGTTATTTTAAGTTTTTTTTCTTAACTAGTAGTCGTGTTTGCAGTGTGTTGGAGACAGGGGACAGGGCCTCCGACCACCTCTCAGGAATCCTGCTGTGTGGGACTTACAGGAGGTAACAAAAGGGCTTCTTGGCCCCCAAGGACCCTGAGCATCCAAGAGGACTTCATCGCCCAACCAGTAGTGAACCAGGAGGCGCATTTGCAGAGTAGTGGAGAAAGGGGGCGGGCCTCTAACCAACTCTCAGCAATCGTGCTATGTGGGACTAACTGGAAGTAACAGGAGGGGTTCTTGGCCCCCAAAGACCCTCAAGAACTTCATCCCCAACCAGTAGTGCGCTAGGAGGCAAGTTTGCAGAGTGGTGGAGGAAAAGGGCATGGCCTCCAAAGACCTCTCAGCAATCACGCTGTGTGGGGCTTACTGGACATAACAGGAGGGGTTTCTTTCCCCAAGGACACTCAGCAGCCAAGGGGACATCATCCCCCTACCAGTTAAAGGACTTTTGCTGTCCATTGTGATCTGTGATTGAACTCCAGCAGCCTCATCCTGTGTTCCGAATAGGTAGAACTCACTGCAACTCTATAGCCTCCTCCTCAAATCGTAGTGTGTGCAGAGGAGGAGTGGGCCGAAGTTGATGTGGCTGTGCTATTGATGGGTAGTTTGTTGTAATTGTGTGTGGTTGAAGCTGCTAGCTATACAAAAATTAAGCTACACTGGCGTTTGTAATGCTCATGAATTGCATTTAGACTAGAACATCTGGATTGTAACGAATCCAGTTGCACTTGCCGTACTTCCTTGGTTTGTGTTGGCAGTACTCTTACATGCAACTTCCAAAAAACCACAACAGTCTTAAAAAACAGTAGGTTTATTTGTAGGCAACGGCTCTTTTTCACAGGACTGAACAACTTGGAAGTCCTAGATTTACAACATAATATGGAAAGCAACAGCTGGTAAACAAGCAACGCTTCTTTGATAGAAGCCTAGTGCAACTCAACTGAAGAGTGAAGGAAAGCTTGCTGACAAAGGAACGCTCATTTAACGCAAAGGTAAACTGGGATCAAGCTTTCAAACTATGGGAATGTCTCCGGTACCAGGATGGATCAGAACCCTGCACCATTTAATTCCCTCAGTTTCCCATTACACATTTATCAGTCAGCTTGGGTGAAGGATGTGGTGGTTTGACCATGGTTTGCTCACACTTACACAGCAATACTTAGTTTCATTTAGTTGCCATCTTATTTTTTGGATAGACACCGGCATATATTTCTCTTCTCTCACCAAAACGACTGTTCCATATGAAATATCACAACTGATGTCTAAGAGGGGTAAAAGGGTTTTGGCTAGCCGAGTCTCTCCAAAGCAAACAATGCAAACTACATTTGGACATTTCTAATCTCGACTAATTTGATATGCCTGGATTACAAACATGCTTTAATAATGATTCGAGGTTCTAGAACAGTAGGGATGGAGAGGTCCTCTTAAGGGCAGGGTTGGGCAAATGTGAGGTCAAAGATCGATCTACTGCTGTTTGCAATTAGGTGATGAACGAGCCTGCATTCGGAAACACAACAAATGCGGCAAAGCTCTCCCATGCTAGTCGTTCATCATTTTTAAGTAGTTACAATTCTAAATGTTTTTCAGTCACACCCAATAGATCAAAACCTTCTTTTGGCTGAGTAGCGGGCACAGAGCAATAGGAGTTACGCCATGTAAACATCTCATGGCAGCTAAACTTTACAAGCCATGACCCTCTGTCTGTCATAAATGCTACAGAATTCATTCCTCCTTAGGAAACGTGTGGGAGTGTGGAAGTAATGGCGTGGTCGTGGCGCAGCAGAATGGGATGAATGGATACTCACACTAATACCCCTGTGGGTTGACCCTACTCCACACATGTCCCATCTTCTCATGTGCCATGGCTACATGGAAGACTGGGTTGATGCTTGGCTGGGAAGTCATGAACTGATGGAGACATTGTGCACTGCCAGCTGAGAGCCAATCAGAATGAAGGCTGGCACTGACCAAACAGCAAGGCGGTCCAAAGGCTATGAATCGGACCATTGGATACCATAGGGTTTCAGCATTCTAAAAATCCTAAGCCAATGCGAAGGAGGTGCATGTGGGGCCCATGCTACAAATGTCACAACTAGACCTTTGTCCAGAAGGATCAGATGCTTTAGGCAGTAAGTTTCTAACCAACAAGCTGTAACCTGGTGCAAGGGCTGTGGGGTTTAGGGTGGAATGAAGACAATAACATGTAAACTGCATGGAAGAAAGTTACAAAACATACCCAGCCTTTCTGAAAGCAGAATAATTGCATTTCAGCCACCTCTGCCCCACACTGGGAACATATATAGAAAACAAAACAAACATGCAAACAGATGTGACACACAGACATACACAAACATGCAGAAGACAGGCCAGTAACAGTTTAGACTGCACTGGGTTTATTGCACGTCATATGAGGTGTGAGCTCTTGAGGGGAGAGCTCCTCTGGATTCTCAAAGGAGGTACAGCCATGGCTGGTCCTCGGTATGATGTTAACACCAATGTCCCTCATTCATAGCTACTATATTTTGGTCTCTGAGGTGCCTGCCTTGCACTGCAAGGAGAATCTGGCTCAGCCATCGCAGATGGCCATGTAAACAAGCACATACCCATATACCCCGGATATACGTCAACTCTTCGCTCTCCCATACCCTGCAAAAGGAAAAAGTATTTCTTACTAAATAAGCTCACAGGTCTGATCAGGCAAGAGACAGGCTACAGCACACCAAACAGGGCCACAGGCAAAGACCACACTCCACACCACTCCTAGCTGCCCCTTAGTCTAGGGCATCAGAGCCAGCAAACCACACTACTTCAGACAAGGAGTGCTGAGACAGAAGTCCTTACAACATCTCAGATGAGGTCCTGAGAACAGCTCAGTCAAAACACGTGCTACAGCACTTTGCATGAGGATCAACAAGGCCCCCCTCGACAACACCCCAAGACAAGGGAGGCCGTGAGCGTGATCTAGATCAACCCACTCTATACCTCCTGCATGGGAGTCTGGGCAATGGAAACTATATTTGTGGGCACCACACACACTTCCCCCATGCTCCTGCACTCGGTTGTACGAAGCGCAGTATTCAGTGTGAAGGCATTTCTGGAAGTTGTGCCAAAAAACACCTCACACTTGCATGCAGCAGCACAGTGTTAAAATCAGAGCAGAATTAAAATGAGATGTGGACCTCAGACTTGGCTCAGGTATGTTTTGGACATTCACAGAACATCCGAGGTAAACATTCTACAGTCACAGGAAAGTTTCATTCCTCAACAATTTTTCCATTTGTAAGCAGATGTGATTTTTAGTACAAATGCCTCTATGTCCTCTCATTCACCATAGAGGGCATGAGAGAGAGAGAGGAAGCACCTCAGCCCTGTAGAAAGTGTGACAAGTGAAGGACACTCAGAGAAGCAAGTTAAATGTTTCATTAAAGTCCACACAGGGCAGTATCTGTGGGACGAGGAGTGTCTTTGAAGGCGTTTACCCAACTTTTCCCTCCATTCACAGTCCTTCCCTCACGGTGAGAGCACTTCAATACTGTGATGTTTGATCAGGCAGCATCCATGGTGCAGAGGGGCAGCACCTCACACTGGCCAAGAGTCTATGGTGACACTTGGAAAAACCTCACAAGCAGATGGAAGGAACTCCTTGAACGACTCCCACCAGGCTCCTCCGGAAGATGTAACTAGCATGTGCTCCTCAGGAAAGGATTTCAAAGCCGGGCATGCCGGAGTGGCATCCTCCTGAGATGAAGGTACCAATGACGCCAGAGGTACAGACATGTCAGAGTTAACTGATTTTACCAGGCCCAGAGGTTCGGGACACTGGGAGAGGTAGCTTATGGAGGCCTGTGGAGGAAAGAGAGAAGGGTTACTAAAAGTCAGCTGTGCATAAGGGATCAGAGTCAGTAAACAATGTTGAGAAAGTAGTGCTTGGGGATACCAATAAATTACAATACACTGTGCAACAAACGCTGAGGTAGTGTTAATGTCGGCAGCTGCAGAGTGTAAAATCAAACTGTGATTCAAACACAAATGTTGTGTCCAATGCTTTCAATGGCCACGTGTTTTTTTACTAGCTAGATGAAAAAAAAAAAAAAGATTTCCTTCTCACGTGTATGAGTTAACAAAATGTAGGTGTCAGATTAAGGTGTTCACAGAATGACTGTCCGGGCTGTGGGATTAAAGGAAGTCTTCACCGACTGCTTTGTGCAGATTTCATCTGCTGACATTGTATGCTCCAAGACTCTGTCCCTACACATTTATAAATTGAGATGGAACTTTTTAACACTATGCTGAACTATCTATGCAGCACTGACAATCTTTCCGTTGGAGCATTCATCCTCCTGCCTTGTTTTTTATACAGCACATCGCTACCACAAGTGTAGCCTCGAAGATGTTACCTCACCCTCAAAGGGATGCAGATGTATGTATTAGTGGATGTGAAGGCTGCTGGCTGGAGTGACCTCTATGAAGAATTTCAATGTGGTGAATTAACCCTGCTCAGAACAGCTGGGTTGTGTTTTAGCCTAGGCACGGAAATAGATACTAGTGGGAAGAATCCCAAGGACACTGAGCATATGTAGAAAGGTAGACTATGATAAGGAAGTAAAGACTGTCTGGGTTAGCATAAGTGCTTGAAGCACACAAAAGGTGATGGGAGGATGCTTGCAATAAGTCTAACCACTGGCAATACTTCAGGGTAGCACTCCAATCCATTGTCTTTAGCTCACCCTGCCACCTCATGCCATAACTAGGACAAAAACGGTCCTGGGGTGCTTGAGGGGAAAACTAAACTGGCCTGGTCGTTCGAATGTTTCCATGAGGAACAGGGTCAAGACTGATTTGCATATGGCTAGGTTAAAACTGAAGTGGCAAGGTGAGCGAACATTGGGTTTTATTTTAACTTGTGCACATGGGTCGGGTTCTCCAGTTGGAGCATTAAGCTGGCCATAGGCCATGGTCACATGACTTTAGTAGCCAATCCTGGAGCGGCCTGTCAAAAGGGGCAGGGCAACAGCAAGGAACAATTCAGAGGAAGCAAGCAACAATGAGTGGAGGTGGGGCGGGCACAACAAAGGATAAAGACTGGCAGTCAGAAAGAAACAGACTGCTGGGGCCACGTCCTGGTAGGACTGAGGGGAGGAAAGAAAGAGCACTATTAAAAGATACAGGGAGGTGGGAAGGGAAAGGCCGGACATTTCACTGGTCGATGGGGGAGAAGGAGCCTGTTAGAGGTATGCTTGCTCGACCAGGACACAAGACAGCAAGATAGAGGGTCAGGACAAACAAAGGTCATTTAGGAAAAGGTGAGAGATCACAGTCCAGTTTGCAGCAAGTCACTTTGCACCTTGTAAGAAGGGATAGGACTGCAGGAACTGACAAATCCTAGGGAAGAGCCCCAAGGACTATTCAACCAATAGTGTTGGCGAGTGGGTGGTCAGCAGGCACGATAAGGCATATAAGTAAGAGTGAAGAAGGGGACAGGGAGGTACAGGCAAATGGGAAGGGCGTGGACCATCAGATTGGTAACCTGCAGAGGTAGGAGATAAGAGTATGTTAGGGGCAGACACTTATAGGACAGGTAGAGCAGCATTTTGCACTGGAAGAGTGTTTGTAGTTTCCTATTTTTCCACACAGTGTGGCTACCAAACGTTGTCATTGTACAGCCATCTGATCAAATGCAACCCTTGCTGCCTTTCTGAAGGGCTGCAGTCGGTCGCTGGCAGTCAGAAAGGTTCGACATACAGACCAATACACATTTTACACTCCTTCAGTACTCAAATTGGCAGACACTCATCTAGCACGTTCCCACAGTCACAGCTCTTTCACATTTCACCAGTCCTCACAGACACTGCCATTGGTTCATGCTTTAGTGTACACTTACTACCGTTTCACTATAGGCTAGCGTTCACGGTCACCCAGGATTTATTTCTGCATCTGGTTAACACTCACCTAGTGCTCTGATGAGCTCAGCTTGTACGGCCCAGGTAAACTTCTTGACGAGGCACAGGGTGGTGAGACCAGCGAACGCCATGTTGTACAAGAACACGAGGTAGAAGTTTCCCAGCCAGTTAAATCTTCCAAAATCCCCAAGTAGATCAAACCTAGTGATTCCTGAAACCAAAAGAGCGATTTGATTAGAGACTTGCCACAACCAGGTGCACTGCCAATGTGAAGGCTGTCGATAATTAGCAGCGAGGCCACTCTGCAGCGGCTGCCACACTGCAACAATTATAACAATTAGAAGGGCTGCTACTCCCCAGCTTGCAGAACAATCACAAGTGCCGCCATTGTGCAACAATAATCACAATTAGCAGTGCTGCCCCTCTGCTGATCACAACTAGCAGCTCTACAATTGATCACAAGTAGCAGTGTTGCCACTCTGCTGGTTAATTATACACCTTAATTGAAATTTTCACTTTGAAATCCTTTCTTTCCACTGCATCTTGTTATTAGCTGATCAACGAGGACTGATCGCTCGCTGGAAATTTCGAAATCCCAGTGGAAGAAGGTGAAAATTGTGTCTTTACTTCACAAAGCTTTCTGGGAGGCTAAAGATTTGGTGACCCATGGTGCACACCTTTCTGTGCGACTAGAGTCCTGAGAGAACCTTACAAAAACACACAGAGACCACCAAATGCAGTTGAGAAATACAGGGACACCCAAAGATGTGCTCTACAGCCAAACGAAGGCCCCACACAATACTTTTATTCAAAATAGAAGAAAAAAAAACTTCCTTTGTTGCATCGTCTGTATTGCCAAAATTTTACTTTCGGCTTTATTTGTATAAGATTAACAAGAATAAAAAAAACAGGCAACTCTTAAAAGCTTGGAAACTAAAATAAAATGATTTAATTTCTCAGTTAGTAAAAATTAATGTTACCATGTTAGAGAACATTTGTTATTCAACGTAATGAGTTTCTTCTCAAGATATGAAAAGGTGGTTGTGCTTGAGAGCGGGTAAGTGAAGGAAAAGTCGGTGGCTATGTAGATGATTTCGACTTACTTCAGGGTTTATGTTTTAACTTAACGCCCCCTTCATGGATATCTCGGGATGTGGGTTTTGTCCTGTCCCAATGTCCTTTGTGCCTTTTCATATAAAACTCTGTTAGTTATATAGCAATTCTTTTAGAATATTGGCTGGATGTTAATACTCTGTTTGGTTTAGGATTAATGTCTAATGTAACAACGGTTTTATGGTATTTATTTTTTTGACATTTCCGTCTGTATTTATCCACATTTATTTTTTGCCAACTTTATCTGTATTTATCCATATTTATTATGGGTTTTGTGAAAAAATATAGCTGAAACTGGTATATTTCCACATTTATTTAATCAATAAATATGCAGTCATGCATGAATGCCTGCCAGGTTTCAGTGATATGAACACCCACAGAAGATAAATCAATGCATTTATATGAAAATATGCACTTTACAGTATCAGCCTTGTGCATATCTACTGCGGTTTAAGCGTCTTTACTAAAATTCCTATCTTTTTTAACCCCCTTACTTATCAATCCACACAGTTATTGGCCTGGTTGTTATGGCAAAGTATATTTAGAATCACTCACAAAGCACCCAATTTCCGTTTTTATCCACATTTAAAAATAAATACAGACCGGAAAATAAATGGTTTTAGGGCTCGGCTGAACGCGCGGAAGCGCGTCTCCGCCGAGGCTCTTTTGTCGGCGTGTCTGCTTCCCAGGAGACAATCCTGGCCGCGCGCATCGCCTTGGAGGCGATTTGAAAGTGGCACGCGCCGACTGGCACGCGCCGCGCTTGGCCTGGCTGTCTCCTGGGAAGCGCAAACATACCCAGGCACGCCTCCCCCTGCATGCATGTGGCCACACACACACGAGCGCACATACAAGCACGCAGACAGAGACACTCCCCCCTCCCTCGCACTCAGACACACAGGAGCGCACATACATGCACACATACAGAGACACATGTACACACATCCACACCGTGATGCCTTTGAAATGTGACGCGCATGCCCCTTGCGGTGCAGTTTACCCTATATCCAGACGCGGCTCGCACCCATCCATGCCCGGTCGCCCGGCGCCCTCTCCCGGTCCCTCCTCCGGGTCTTGCTCTGCTTCCTGCGGGTCTCCGGCTGCAGCGCGCCCGGGTCTCCCCTCTGCGGGTCCCCGTCCTCCGTAGCTCTCCAGAGCGACCCCTGGCGGAGAGTGTGTGTCCGTAGCCGCTACCTCCGGTTTCGCTGGGCAGCCCCGCACTCCTCGCTGCTGCTTGATCTGGGAGTCCTTGGGGCCGCCCGACCCCTTGTTGGTCCTGAGTTCTTGCCGCGCTCCGGGCTCCTCTCTGCGGCTGCAGCCCTCTGCTCTCTGCCCCTGACCTCGGCCTCCCTCGGCTCGCACACTCTCCGATCCCTCTCTCAGACCCCGGAAGTCTCCGCTCCTCCTCCTTCTCCCGGCCCGCACTTCCCTCCTCCACAACTCATCCTCCTCTCCCCCTCCCCTGTTTTGGACGTCCTTTTCCAGGACCCCCCTCCCCTGCACCTCCTCCTCCTTCTCTCGGTCTCACAGTCGCCTGCTGGGCAGCCTCGGGCCCTTCATGCAGCTGTTACGGGAGTTTGTGCCCGCAACCTGTGAATGCGCTGGGGGTGGAGGGGTCTAGGATGTCAAGGGGTAACACCTCAACATACGGGCATTACCAACGTCAGAACACCCCCTCGTCACACTCACCGTTTTGTGACGGGACCCTTGCCCACTGCTCTGCAATGGACCTCGGTGCCGCTGAGAGACCCGCAAACTCCAACCGCCCTTTGACACCCCTCATCCAAAGCTACTTGTAATGGCAGATTTACCCCCCCCCCCGCCCCAGTAATCCTGCGAGAGGGCAGGTAAATAATGGCATAGTGAGTTCGTACATGGTCTTTGCAGAGATGAGAGCAACTCCGGCTGCGGAGATGGGCCTCAGAGGAGCTCAAATCGTCCCCTTACTCCCTCGCCCCATGTCTTTATTACCCGGGTGCGAGGGGGCCCCAGAATGCCTTGCTGGGTGTATGTTTGGGAATCTGTTATCCGATAAAAACCCTTCAGAGGTTAGGGAACATGAGCCACCTGAGAGACTCCGCTACACCGCCCACCTCCACCTGTGGTGAAAGGGGTGGGCAAGAATGCCCTTTGACCCCGGCTCCACCGGTAATGCCTGGAATATAAAAAAGGAGACTTTTCAATTAAATGTTGAAATAATGTTGTCTAAGAGTAAATCACTCGGTGTTTCCTGCATTCCACGCATTCCTGCAGCCGAATCCCTCCTGTAACCCAATTTCTCTTGGATAGAAGCAAGTGGGAGAGGGGGGGAGGAATGGCTGGAAAGGAGGGAGCCATCGAGGTTGGGGGGGGGGGCTCTGGCAGGGAGGCGTTGGGCTAGCTCTGGTTTGTGGGCCTGCAGGGTGATGAGAAGGGGGTTCCGAGAAAGCTACAGCGTGCAGCCCAAGAGTGCCCCTCTCCCCATAACCAGGACACAGGAATGTCACTTGCAAACCGCACAGAAGGTCGGTTCCAGTAACAAAATGCCCAAATTTACAGGGCTTGGAAACGGCATGAACCGCTGCATTAGGAGCTATGCAAAAGCACATTGTATTATTATAAAACTACAGCATTCTCACCTAAATACGGTGCGTGTACACTGAAGAAACCTCAATAAACCTGGTACACGACTGCCAGATAGAAGGCAAGGTATGCGACCAGAAGGCGCTACAGCATCACACAAACAACGGCATTGTTCTATACACATGTTGCTAACAACACAAATAATACTGCTTAAATAGTGTACAATAATGACGGAGTTCATTTATCCAAAACGTGAACATAAGATTAGAATTCGGAAAACTTTGGACACCGTCTGGAAACCACAATAACTGCATGGCATGGAACCCATATAAACCCGCCATGAAAATGAAACTGGGACGGTCACCTCCAGGCAGGCGGTGTGCAGCCTACACAGGAGAAGGTAGCGCCCAAACTGCCGATCAGGGCTTTAAGTGGGCCGGGTCTCAAGGGGTCTGAGCACCGGTAGTTTTTTTACGGGGACCTCGAAACGGGTCTCTATCGGGCTCTGCTTTGAGCCCTGGCACAGGTGGTCCGTTTTTTCCCCGACTGCAGTGACAGCAGTTTGCTGTCACTGCAGTCCGGAAAAAAGCACCAGGGCACAAAACCGAGCCCGATAGAGACCCGTTTCGAGACAGCAGGCACATCGATGTGCTCTGCCCACACTGCTCTCTTCTCACTAGAAGAAGTTACGGCATGACGTCATGGCAGCTAAGAGTTGTAGGGGAAAGGAAATCATTTAAAGATTCATTTTCTTTCTGGATTTTCCTTCTCTTTCTGTAACTCAGGAGCAGCAACATTGTGGTGGGGTCACCGGGGCTTTAAGTGGAAGCTTTTTCAATATTATATGTAACAAGGCAAGCCATAGTTTCAGCTTATTTATCTTATGCAACTAATAACCATTGACAAAGCCAATAGTTCTGCCTAGTTGTAGGTATGATGTTACTTGTTGTATCACCTATCTGGATGCAATGACAGAAACGCAAGTCGGGCTGCACACTATGCTAAACACAGATTTTTAGCGCAAGATGTGTAAAGCCACGCCCCTAATTACACTGATCACGCCCCTTTGAGAGACCCCCCAGTTTTTTCATCCCACTTAAAGCCCTGCTGCAGATGCAAGGCACGGACCCCTTGGCTTCCATCTCTAAGGCACCGCAATCTCCCCCGGAGCCTCGTAATGTCGTGCAGCATGGTGGTCTGCCACTGAGTGCTGCGCCATCACCAGAACATCCTCACCCATCACGTCCTCTCCTGCAGCATACGCCTGTCCAGAGAGCAAGGGTGCCTTCCCGGCATTGCTTTCTTGGATTACAGTCCAGGACTCGGGACCGATTTTCCCGGCCGCCAAGAAAGGCTTGCAGCTTGCCTGGAGCATTCCAGCTTCGAAGAGATGATAGTCGTGCCCAGGTCTCCATTTCCTCCACGAAGCACAGTGTCCTTCCTGAGGCAGGCAGGGAACCTTAATTTTACCAAAGCTCAATTTTTGGGACCCAAGACTGCCCTATGAACATGACACTGTCCTTTAAATTGGTGTCCTTTCATGGAACACAACCCTATCCTGAAAGCAAGCCTTTCTTTGCCGGAGCACAGGACCATATCCAAAGCATATCTTTCGTCTGGGACCACATCTTCTTTTTTTGAACCTTGGGTTACGTTTCTGGAGCGTAGTTCCGTTTTCAGAACATTGTTTGTCCTGGGGCATTGCTTGCTTTCCTTGAGCACAGGACAAGGTCCGAGCGTGGCTTCTCTTTCCGGGAGCACATCTTTTCCAGGGCCCAAGAACCTGTACATCATCTCTGTTAAAGGAATAAAGAGTCGCTTGAACAGATTGCCATCGGCGGGTGTTGTTGACATAGTGATGACCACAGTGAAGAAAGGAAAACCAGAACTCAGAATAAAGGGTGAGTACACAGTAGTGTATGTCACAACTGTCAGACCTTGCTCGCACCCCTTTTATTAAAACACTTGTTTTCGAGCATGTGATTGGTAAACTGCACACTGACCATTTGCAAGAGATTAAGCTATTGGCATTGTAAATGACAATGCCATTTATTTATCTGTTTTCAAAACCAATACATAAATAAAAAAATTGTCATTTACAATGCCAATAGCTCTAACTTTTGCAAAGGCGAGACCGTTGCATTGTAAATGCTTGTTCTGTCTGTATTTATCTGTAAAAATCAGTAAAAACGGAAAACTGGGAGCCTTAGATATAAACAACCAACACTTTATCTGAAAATTGCGGACATTGTTTATATAAAACATGCTACTTAACCACACGGTCCAACCCACAGTCTTGTAGCAAAGAATTTCAGATCTTGAGGAGCAAGAAGGGTGCATGATGCTCTTGCAGGTTTGGAAGTGCAGAAAGAAAGTCTTATAACTCATTTGCTTCGGTTGATGCTGCTGTTCCAAGTGGCACTCAATGCAGACCGGCCAGAATAACACATCAGAGACCAGCAGCAACCAGGCGCTCTGAGCACCGCCCCCATCGAGAAGGACGGATTCCCTTGAAGATACTAACTTCACTCCTTTTTCGCAGTATCCTTCAGTTTAGCCTTCATTAGGGTCTGAGCCCAATATACTTTCATTCTACTTTGGTGCTCTGAGGCAGGTGCTACATTATGATAACTTCTGTTTGTGTAGTACTCGCTTCTGGAAGCTGCTGCAGCCCTATACACCCTCCCACTTAATCTATACGGCTGCCCGGTAGTCTTCATTAGTCTATCATTAAACGCAAAGGGTCTGATATGGAGTTTGGCAGTCTGGTTATTTCGTCACAAATGTAAAGGATATCCCATCTGCCTTGTTACAAGTGCATTATATCCATTTCACACCTATACTTTTGCGAAACTACACAACTTTCGCAACACAGTATGACTAGTCTCTACCAATGATTCACAAAACCAAAACACACTTCCCATGTAGGCCACACTGGATCCAGTCACTTTCTAACCATCCATAAACTAGCATCTAATACAAAAGAGTCTTATCTCTCACTCCTTTTCCCTTCACTACACACTAAGGCACAGTGACAAAAACACAATTATGTTCCTCTTGCTCCCTGGAGCACTACCCACATAAGCAACATGACAGACATTCACTCTTCCAATCCAAAGAGCTCTTGTAGAGTAGCATAGTAGCTCTACACAAATGCACTTCATAGCCTCATCAGAGGTATGATGCACTGTATACATGTGATCACAATAAAAAAGTGAATATGGCCATGCTCCTAAGAAGACAAATTACTTTGGTTAATTTTGGTGTGGGTTTTCAGGCCAGTCGAGGACAAAACTCATTTTCTACCGTGTTCTAGCTGCCGGTCATGCTCCTAAATCGATTGGTGAGCCAAGTGTGCGTCAGTAACCGTTGTCGCATTGCTTTACTGGTCTTCTGAACAAACTTTGGCTAAATGCACACCTATGACAATTATCCGATACAGTCACTAGGCCAAGACAGTGCTGCAATGACATGCGTGCCTAATGGGCTAGACTCTGTTGGCAACTGCTGCAGCAGGCAAAGCTTGGCATGTAAGGGCTCACCCAGGGTTCTGGCGAAGACGGGCAGCGCTGAGCTCAGCACCAGCAGGGACACACAGTTCCCGATAATCTGTGGAGGAAAAAGGAAATGCTCAAAGAGGTGAAGAGAAGGAAGTGAGAAAAGGGAAAGGATGAGCAGAGAATGTGTGAGGAGTTAGGTGGAAAAGGGAAAGAATTACAGGGACCACTCGCAGGAATGAGTGATAAGTTCCTGGCCGGAGTGGAGGAGACAGTAGTTCCAGCAGCACAAAAGAGGCAGTGCCCCTGCCTGGAAAGGATATTGGTGTGCCAGTGTCAGGACAGAGAGGCAGCTGCCCCCATCCAACAAAGCAGGTGTCCCATGGCAGCAAAGCCACACAACGAGACTGCGTACCTTGGTCATGGTTGTGTCGTTCCACCGTGGGAGCAGCCTGCTGAAGAACGGGGAGCTGTAAAATCCCACAAACGAGGAGACCATCAAATAACTGAATATATTGTTAAGGAACAAGCAAAAGAAGGTGACAAATTACAGGGTCAGCGGAGTAAATCACAAGCAATTCTACAGAAAAAACGCCAGATTACACAGGCAAAAACACAGGAATCATGCCTGATGACATGGGCTGTACTACAGGAAGAGTGCCTCTTGACAGGAGTAATACTGTAATAAGAGTGCATGACTGAGTCTGTAGAAAGCTTGGATGAAGATGCCGGGTGTGTGCCTGAAGACATGCGTGATACTGCAAGAAAAGTTTTTACAACACATCACTACTCCGTGGGCTGAAATAGAGAAACCAATTCAAGCCTTTTTTTTTTTGGAAGCTTCTGCTGCATGAGACACTCTGCAGACCTTAATGTCCCCATGGAGCTGCTGCTGCCTTTAACTCCCCTTCACACAAAATGGAAGCCTTCTGCAAGCTGGGGACACCACCTAGTTACACACCAATCAACTCAATCTGCAATTTCATATCCTTTGTAGAAACACTTCTTCAATACAATTCAGACATTAAGGTAATGGATCCAGAATTATCCTCAAAAGTTTAGAAATAAAAAAATTACACTGATGTGATTAGACCTTGTGACAGCAGCATAATCTCCACAATGGCCACTGACTAAGTGCCACGTTAAGATTTTATTTCACAAGCTAAAGTGACCCTTTGTAACTTCTTTGACCTCAGGAATTCGTATGCGAATCTCTAACATTCGTGCTACAAATGTAGTGTCAAAGGTAAGTAACTTTTCTTTTTCCAGCTGAGTCTGCAATAAAGGAGTGTGCTTTGAAGATAGTAACAAGTAGCACACTTGTAAACAATCTAGCTGGTGGAAAAAGCAGGCCTTACTAAGCCTCTTAATGCAGGCGGTCTACATGTGTGTTGTTATGTCCACATAATTTATATAGTGCTCGTAGACCGGAAGGGTTCTTGGCACTGATAAAGATACCTGGGCACCATATAAAGCCATCAGTATGTGTTAAAAATGAATAGCTGGAGAGCCAAAAGCCTTTGTGATAAGCCAAGCCTTTTCTGAATGGTGTCAGTGTGCTGTCTTGGCAGAAGGGGCTCTCCGTGTCCTGGAAGGTCTGTTAGCCTAGACATAAATGAGGGATCTAGGCTTTAAGACTTTGAAAATGAAGCACAGTGAATTAAACTGTATTCTATACTTTAGGAGGAGCCAATGAAGGTGTTTTAATAAAGGAGTAAAGTGGACTTATTTCTAACAAAACAAGACACACAGTTGCGCTCTGGACCACCTGGAGTCTGAGTCGCCAAGGTAAAGAGAATTGGAGTTAACTAATCACGAGCCCACCATCGCTATTATGTTATGTTATATGGGTATTTGTAAAGCGCGCGGCTACTCATGCGAGTGTCCCGGCGCTGGCCTAACCCTATTAACAGACAGTTTGAGCTACAGGAACTCCGCTTCTCATTAAAACAGCAAGGTTTTTAATTTTCTTCTAAAACTGAGGAGTGCTTGATCCGGTCTTAGGAGAGGCGGCAGGTTACTCCACAACTTAGTGGTATCCTCTCCTCTCAACGTCACGTTTTTCTCATAGGTGAACAACAGCTGTGTATCATCGGCGTAAGATATAACTTTAGCCCGTGATGCTCAGCCAGGAGTGAGAGCTGAGCCATATTTAGATTGAACAGGGTCGGGCTCAGGATCGAACCCTGAGGCACTCCGACCCTCATCGGAGGGATAGGGGTGGTGGAGGGGGGGCCACATGGTTTGCTGCCGACTTTCGAGAAAGGAGATTAACCACTTGAGGACCGTGGCCCAGATACCACAGTCCTGAAGCCTGTGCAAGAGTCGCTCGTTGGACATGGTATCAAAAGCTACCGAAAGGTCCAGCAGTATCAATACCGCTTTCCCTCCACTATCTAATGTGGCTTTAATAGTGTCCGAGACTTCCAATAACGCCGTCTCTGTACTATAATTGGATCTAAATCCCGATTGGCTAGGGTGTAGAGCATGGGTGGTCTCAAAGTCAGTGAACACCATGTTCACATACCTCTCCACGGCCATGGAGAAGTATGGCAGCAGCGTTATGGGTCTATAATTGCTGACTGTCTAGTGGTCTGCTGAAGGTTTTTTTAAGAAGTGGCACCATGTTTCCAGCACTCAGGCACCGCCCCCTCCGATAGTATTAAATTCAGGACCAGATTTACAGTTGGATTTATCACATCCACAACGGAGACTGGCACTCTGGCCAGACAAGGATCCGTAGGGGAACCAGATTTCAGTGCTTGCATTATTTTAAGCTACGTAGTCATTGGAATAGCGGGGAACTCACAAAGAGTCTTGCCTACCTTGGGGTAGATAGAGACCGGTACAGCTAGACTATCGTCGCTAGCTTGGCACCCAGTTATGAAGGCATCCTGAATATTTTTTCTTTTATTATAAAAGTATTGTGCCATACAGTTGGTCCATTCCTCTGTGGGAATAAAAGGGGGCTTAATTACTTTCGGGTCGGAGAAAGCCTTAACGATTTTGAACAGTTCTAGGCTTCTGTTTCCAGCTTGTTCTATTTTAAAGGCTAAAAAGCTTTTTTTCCCCCTCTCGCACTTTGGCGAAATGGTTTTTCAAGGCTAGTTTATAAGTGGCTTTCTCTATGGGATCAAAATTCTTTCTCCATAATCTTTCCATGCATTTACATGCACTCTTGCTTTTCCTAAGTTCTTCCGTGAACCAAGGGGCCGAAGCACGGCCTGTTTTAGCTACCAACGTTCTCTGAGGTGCCAATAGCGCAGCCCACTTAAAAAGCCAGCCTTCAAGTATGTCAACATCCTCCTCCAATTGGCCACTAACGGAATGGGTGTTGCCTCAATATAGTAGCTGCCGCCTCCGGCGTAAACTCAGCGTAGGATCTAAAACTACTGGCCCTCAGTTTACATTGGCAAGAGGGGCTCCCTGATTCTTTACCTATATGAAAGGTAAGCAGGAAGTGATCGGGTCAGATGATAGGAAGGGGAGGGGTCTATTACAATCTTACTAGATGAAAAAATCTGATCCAGTATATGGCCCTTTTCATGGGTTGGCAACAAGACATAAGGAGTAAGGTTCAAGATGCTGAGAGATTCATATAACTTCACGGATTCATGGTCTGCCACTTGATCCATGCGTGTTAAAATCCCCCAGAAATACGCAATGGTTATATTTAGCTGCGATAGGGGACAGAGCGGGTCCAAGTGATTCCAGAAATTGACCAGCTGGTTCCGGTGGTCGATAAATTACTGCACAGGCCATTGATTGCTGAGCAGACACCGTCAGGCGAAAGCCAAGGCTCTCCGCCTCCTCAATCACTGCCATAGTAAAGAAACATATGAGAGAGAGTTTCTATAAATAATGGCAACCCCTCCCCCCCTCCCCTCCTGCTGACCCTGTCATTCCTAATAATAAGGTAATCCGAGGGAATCTCATTTGCAATATTCAGGTTAGATCCCTTATTGAGCCAAGTCTCAGTGATGTACATTATAACAGGCTTTGTATTATTGAGGAGATCATATAGTTCCAACTCATGTTTTTTCATTGATCTTGCATTCAAAAGGGTTGCCTTCAGGTTGCCTCCATTCGTCACCAACCGCAGCTGGCAAGTGCCTGCAGTGTCACCCGTGACACTGGAGGGGAGGTTGTCCTTTTTATGTGGCTGGGCAGCCCAGTTACAGTTTCCACATGACAGATGGTTAGTGTCTACAGATATGGTAGAATCAATGCTACAATTCCCCCTCTTATCCAGTGCTAGCTGCTTCTCCCTGCTCAAATTTACCTTTTAGGCGATAGCTTTGCCTAATGTGCGACGGGCAGCATCTCCGGCGCCGGTCGCCACCGGGCACTTTTGGGCTAGCCTTTGGCGCGTCCGCTGCGCGCCCTCGCACAGCATCCCTTTTAACTCCTCCAGCTCCTGAAACAATTGGACCATACCCTACGACATGTAGTACAGGAAGTGCAAAGTCTAGCTATCAGTTCTCACCCCCCCCCCCCCGCATTCAAATTCCCATTCACAAATCAATTTCCCCGCAAATGTTAGTTAAATTCCCACAATTATTAAAATTAATTCAGCATGTGATTAAAACGCTCCTAAACGTTCTGTGCAAAGCAAGCAATCATTGAACGCGTATTGAGTCAATTACAAGACACGAACGGAGAAGCAGCTGACTGCTCCATGAAAGGGTCGAGCACGCTCGCGCAGCGTCCCTTTTTAACTCCTCCAGCTCCTTAAACAACTAGACCGCACCCTGCGAGACTTAGTACAGGAAGTGCAAAGTCTAGCTATCAGTTCTCACCCCCCAGCTTTCAATTTCCCATTTACTAATCAATTTCACCATATTTAGGGCCTAATGTGTCAGATAAAGGGTCTGTTTCCTAGCCTGACTCAATAGAAATGTATTTGGAAGTCGCAGACGCAATATGAGGAGTTAAGGAGAGGTTGCTACTACTTAGGACCCCTAGACTGCTTAGTCACTGAGAGAGTAGGTAGATGTCCCATTTCATGAGGCGAATAAAGGAAAACCCAACACCTCAGTTTTATCAGCATTCAACGGTCATTGATGGATTATATACGTTTCATAATATTCTTGAAATCCAACTGCGAAGGCTTTCCTTGAAACCTCCACAGTAACACACACTTCCAGAACATTCTGTTCCATATGCTTAAGGAACAATAGTGTGAAAGGATACAACATGAGAACGACCTGCACAGCAGCTCCGAATGAGCCGAACATCGAAAAGGAGACCTTCCCCAGGTGGGCATCCTGAACAGGAGACAAAAAAAAGATTAATGACAACTCCACGCCCGAAAGGGAGAAGATAAATGAACAAACAACGATGATCCCCAAGCAATGAACGCCACTGCAAAACCAGTCTGTTACAGGGACACATCGTGGGTTCCAAGATGGCAGATTTACATTGAGGTGTGGGTCGAGCATGGAGTGGTGTGTGTGTGTGTGTGTGTGTGTCCTTTCTTGCACGGTATAGCCTACACCAGAGTTATACATACTGTAGCGGTGTTAACATCCGTGATGGGCGGTGTATGTGCCAATCGGAGGAGTGGCCATCTTACGCCATGTAATCGCTGACACCATTTCCTGTCCGGGGGTTTCCACTTTAGAATTATTGCTATCAGGTGTGTTTGGCTAATTTGAGCAATGGAAGATGAACAAGACTACAACATCCAAAACATATCAGATTGCCCCATAATACTGTAAACATTGTCCACAAGGCTGAACTGGCCGTACCAGGCATAGGCATTTCCCTGGAAGGGTGGAAGGGTGTTGAGCGGTTTTGTTGGGGAGGCAGGCAGTTTTGCAGTAGTGCTGCAATATCAGCTTCCAGTAACTAAAATCAGCAGACCAGCATAATCCACACAGCACTCACTTTCGTTTCCAGCATCCCTGTGTTTTGAAATATGGTACAGTTTTAAAAACACCGGCTCGAGAGTTCTTTGCATATCAAGCCCTTTTCAGCTACAACAAAAGTGTCACAATATCTCTGGTGATTAATCTTCTTGCTGGAGTGTGCTGCGGTTTTGTCTAGTGGCAGTTTTAACTCATCTAAGGTACCACAGAAATTTAACATGCCTGATGCAAACAGCATGTAGAGTCAATCAATCAATCAATCATAGCATTTATATAGCGCACTACTCACCCAGAGGGTCTCAAGGCGCTAGGGGAGGGGGGTCCGCTACTGTTCGAACAGCCAGGTCTTGAGTTGCTTCCTGAAGGCGAGGTGGTCCTGGGTCAGGCGGAGGTGGGTCGGGAGGGAGTTCCAAGTCTTGGCGGCGAGGTAGGAGAAGGACCGTCCCCCTGTGGTGGCTCTTCGGATGCGGGGGACGGCGGCAAGGGCGTGGCTGGTCGATCGAAGCTGGCGTTTGGGAGCGTAGAAGTTGAGGCGGCTGTTGAGGTATCCTGGGCCTTGGTTGTGTAGGGCTTTGTGTGCGTGGGTGAGGAGACGGAAGGTGATTCTCTTGTTGACCGGGAGCCAGTGCAGGTCTCTCAGGTGTCCGGAGATGTGGCTGCGACGGGGGATGTCCAGGATGAGTCGTGCTGAGGCGTTCTGGATCCGCTGGAGTCTTTTCTGGAGTTTGGCGGTGGTTCCGGCGTAGAGGGAGTTGCCGTAGTCCAGACGGCTGGTGACGAGGGCCTGGGTGACCGTCTTCCTGGTCTCGGTGGGGATCCACCGGAAGATCTTACGTAGCATGCGCAGAATATTGAAGCACGACGAGGAGACGGCGTTGACTTGTCTGGTCATGGAGAGGGAGGAGTCCAGGATGAAGCCCAGGTTGCGTGCGTGGTCTGTTGGTTTGGGTGCGCTGCCTAGGGCGGGGGGCCACCAGGAGTCGTCCCAGGTGGAGGGTGAGGATCCCAGGATGAGGACTTCCGTCTTGTCCGAGTTCTGCTTCAGGCGGCTGTTCTTCATCCATTCGGCTACCTCTTTCATCCCTTCGTGAAGGTTGGCTCTGGCGGTGGTGGGGTCGTTGGTGAGTGAGAGGATCAGCTGGGTGTCGTCGGCGTAGGAGATGATGTTGAGGTTGTGCTGGCGTGCGATGTTAGCGAGGGGGCTCATGTAGACGTTGAAGAGGGTTGGACTGAGCGAGGAGCCTTGAGGGACGCCGCAGATGACTTCGGTGGCTTCTGATCTGAACGGGGGGAGGCGGACTCTCTGTGTCCTTCCGGCGAGGAAGGAGGTGATCCACTCTAGTGCCTTCTCCTGGATTCCGACGTTGCTGAGGCGCTGCACTAGTGTACGGTGGCAGACAGTGTCGAAGGCCGCGGAGAGGTCCAGGAGGATGAGGGCCGCCGTTTCTCCGTTGTCGAGCAGGGCTCGGATGTCATCGGTGGCTGCAATCAGGGCTGTCTCAGTGCTGAGGTTGGCCCGGAAGCCAGACTGCGAGAGGTCGAGGGATCCGTTCGTCTCGAGGAAGGCGGCCAGCTGCTTGTTGACGGTCTTCTCGATTACTTTTGCAGGGAACGGGAGCAGCGAGATGGGGCGGTAGTTCTTGAGGTCGGTGGGGTCGGCTGAAGGCTTCTTTAGTAGAGCGCTGAGTTCGGCGTGCTTCCAGCTCTCCGGGAAGGTGGCGTGGCGAAGGAGGTGTTGATGATGTCCCGCAGGTGGGGTGCGATGACAGCGTCGGCCTTGTTGAAGACGTGGTGAGGGCAGGGGTCGGTCGGAGATACGGAGTGGATGGAGTTCATCGTGCGGACGGTGTCTTCGGTTAATATGCCTGATGCAAACAGCATGTACCAGCATGTACCATGCAGATCAAATAAGTGTATTTTATGTCCATAGGGTTATGTGGGTTACTGCTTATGTCACAGAGATCCTTTTGTTACTGCACAGTTCATAAGTTACAATATTTATCTAGCACAGTGAGCTATGAACTGCCATCAGAGAGCTGCATGCAACTGCATGGTACAGGTTCGAAAGTTATGCATTTTCCAGTCTTTCATTATTCTAATGTTGTTAAAAAGGGTTTGCTTGGGTAGAAAAACATTCTTATTAGTAAATGTAACCCTAGCCACAGTGTTAAGTTTTGAATCCAGGGTTTGTGCTTCTCCAGCCCAAGCACTCTTAAAAAATGCCGACACCTCGTAGTGCCCTTTGTCTTATGTAACATTTTCTATACACTGACTTACACACGTATTATTCATTGTCTCTATAGGTGTTCAAACACCATCATTTGGTTTGAGAGGCGATATAAAACAAATTAAACACATGTGAGAGAGAGAGGCTATGGAGAGGAGGGGCACTGATGGAGGGTAATAGTGAGGAAATCATTGAAGGGCCCCAAATAAGATTTTCGATATGCTGATGCTGGGTTGTAAGCCCATCATTTGCTAAGCTTTAAAACTGAATACCACTGAATATATAATGAAAAAAGTTCGTAGAATGCACCATTTAAGCAATTTTTCTCCATATTTTCTTGGGGGGCGGGCCCAATCCCTCCTTATAGTGATCAGGCTCGTCTCTACACACCGTACAGGCTGGTTTGACAAAATCTGCCAGGGCTGCTTGGGGTTCCCAGTGCGGCCCGGAGTGCCTGTGATAACAAGTAAGGAGCGGGTCACTCTAGCCAACAGTGAACATTTTCATGGATTTACCCAGCTTGCTGCTGTATATGGTGTACAGCATGTACTTCCAGTTTAAATTCTTTGAGGGAGGCATTCTATGCACCAACGGTGTACAGACGGCCAGCGGGACCATTTTTTCCAACACACTCCTCTGGTAAGTCTCGTTAGTCTGCTACCATGGCACACATTTTTGCTATGATTTATGCATCTCTTGTGGAACTGTGTGCCCTAGTGCTGTATTTCTTCTTCTCCGGCGATTTTCCATCTTGAAATTGTACACTTTACCGGTGAATAATTGTGTTCACAGGAATTATATAATTCTACAGCTACTGGGTTTTCTCCAAAATAATAGATTTATCTTTAGTGGACTATAGGGATCCTGGCACACCTTTTGTTTGAAAAAAACATCTTGCCCACGTCTTTCCAACCTCCGATCTATGATGAATTTACTTCAGTTTCTGCCGATATCATCCTACCCCTTATTTCATCATCAAAATCAGTATCTCCTGAGGATCCTTGTCCCCCTGCTACTCTTAAACTTAACTCTGACATTATTGGAACCAATCTGGCCAACATAATTAACTCTATATTCAAAACTGGAATCTTCCCTACCATAGGGAAAAAGACAGTTATCAAGCCTCTCATTAAAAAACCTAACCTGGATCCAGTTGAAACAGCCAGCTACAGACCCATTGGCTCGCTGCCCTTCCCAGCAAAAATTGCTGAGAAGGTGAAGAACATTCAACTAGCTCAATTCATCGAGCATCACCATTTACTTGATGATACGCAATTCGGTTTCAGAAAGGGACATGGTACAGAAACCGCCCTCATCAAGGCCTCCGATGAGACCAGAAAAATAATAGATAATGGAGGAGCTGCGGTTCTTGTCCGACTCGACCTCTCAGCAGCATTTGACACGGTCGTTCATGCCACTCTGATCAACCGTGTCAATGCCCTAGGAATCGGCCATATGGCAAGGGCCCTACTAGCATCTTTTCTGGCCAAACGGTCACAATCTGTTATGCTAGGTACCTTCACATCGCCCCCATTCTCCTTCCCAAGCAGGGTCCCTCAAGGATCCTCGCTAAGCCCAACACTATTCAATATCTATGTGTCAGACTTTGCGAGGATCACCAAATATTACAATCTGGGCCTTACCTCTTACGCCCACTGCACCAAACTTGTGTTAGCTATACACAACGATGGTGCCAGGGTTGCAGCCAACTTCCAGAAAGGAATGCTTGCCATCAGCTCCTGGATGGCGGATAATTCCTTGAGGCTGAACTCCAGTAAGACAGAGGTCATGATTTTTGGCAATCTTACCCCGGCCTGGTCAGCTCTTTGGTGGCCACCCGATCTGGGACACCCCCCCTCTCCCAGTCACCAAAGTAAGAAATCTAGGAGTCATCTTCGATACCAAACTTTATTTTATGCATCATGCCAATTCGGTAGTTTCATCCGCATTTCATTCTATCAAAATCATAAAAAAGCTTCTTCCATACCTCCTAGCCTCAGCGGCCAAAATATTGATCAGCACATTAGTTATGACCAAAGTAGATTACTGCAATGGACTCGTGGTCAATGCACAAGAAAAAGTGCTCAATAAACTCCACCCAATTCAAAACGTGGCAGCGAGACTCCTGACAGGTACCCCCAAATTTAAACCTATCTCCAAAGTAGTTCGCCAACTCCACTTGCTACCTATTAGAAGCAGAGCCAAGTTCAAGCGCTCTGCATTGCCTACAAATCCATCCACACAACTGGCCCCAATTTTCTCAAACAGTCTCTCAGCCCCTACATTCCCCCTAGACAACTCAGATCATCCACCACCAATCTTCTTATGGTTCCACGAACAAAAAAGGCTTCCTGGGGTGACAGATCGTTCCTACACGCTACTACCAAACTTTGGAACAGGCTTCCCTCGAACAGTAGGACCAGCCCGTCCCTGCTCGTCTTCAGGAAACAGATAAAGACTTGGCTCTTTAATCAATGATCCATCTCGTCCCCTTTGCTTTTGTTAGTCTGCAGCGCGAGACACCTTTGGGTATTTGTGCGATTTATGAAATGCATAAATAAATAAATATCGCACTTACCACACATTTTGCAATGTGCTGTATAATTTGTAAACATCAACAAAAATTCTGTTTTGAGCAAAAACATCAAAAGTTGCTTTTAAATAATGTGACCTGTATAAGTCGGGCAAGCTCCTGTACTGGCTGGCATCCAGCGGCCTAGTGGACAGGGTGGTTCCTAGTATTAAGACTTCTTAATGGGGTTTGCTTACCGAGACCCACGATATTGCAGCAGCTTTCGCAGACTATTATTGCACATTATATGCCCACCGCCTGAGACCACCACATGAGCACTCCTCCCCTCTGATTGCAGACTCGTCCCTTCCGCAGGTGTTCCCAATTCAAAGGGGGAACAAACAGGGTTGCCCCGGATTGGACTCCTAGGACTGTTGGAGGACCTGGGTGGGAGGTGATCTGAGATGTATCTAGTGAGGCTGGGCAACTTACTTGGTAAAAAAAGATACAGCCCGGAACTGGACTTCCACTACTGCCCTGGACTTGCTGGTGTGGCAACGGGCTATGGATTGGTGTTCCAAAATGGAGGAGCTGGTGTACACAGCTAGTGGCTGCCCACATAAAGATTGCAAGATATGAGGCATTTGGTGGGACTACTTTGAGCTCCAGGGATTGTAATGATTATCCTTGTATTGACTGGAGGGCCGTGGTTGTTTATTTTGATTTGTCTGTCGTGTTACATGTTTGTTTCTGCTTTGAAAATCCAATAATCATTTTATCAAAACAAATGCGACACATACTGTCGCACAGTGGCAGACCCTCTTCAAGAGGTTAACTGGTCACAGTAGTGGATTGGTCTAGTTGGGTGTTAAAATGTAGTGAAATGTGCCCAGATAGAATTAATGTGAGCTAACATGACAGAATGTGCTGCATTATGTTGTATAATTTGCCTTTTCTTTCTGCATAATTTAATCAATCATGCTACATAACTTGTTCTGCACAGCAGTGAAATTACAATGACACTGTATCTAATGCACTATTGTGGCACCATATAACCCTAAAACGGTCCTGTAAGAACCTTTATCGCTCTCCTGCTCGAATCATATGCTATACCTCTTCATATGGTTTGGAACTGTACCCGCTCAAGGCCTTTACTCCAATCACCAACTTCCCCTGTTCAGAGCTGTATGCAAACTGAGAACCCTTTACCTGGATCCCCTTCGGCATAGCTGTTTCATCGATCAGCAGCTCCAAGACGTGGAAGCAGACGATCAACACAGAGATACCCTGAGGAAAGAAGAGAAGGCAGACGCATTAATGTTAAAACCTCCAGTCTCACTGGACACACAACATTTGCTTTGGCTTGGCACAAACACCAGTCAGTGTCAATACTGATTATGTTGGATGAAGCTTCTGCAGCCCTTTGCTTTCTTCTCCAGGGTGATAAAGCTCCTCAGAGCAGCCTCTACGACCTAGCGAGCGCCTCAGCCACTGAACCTTCCCATCCAGCCGGTGAGGATGGACTGTACCAAAGCAAGCACCTGTTGGGGTCCAACTTCTCAACAACGTGGCTCTCCTGGGTAGGGACACCACAGGTGTTGGGACCCAGTCAACAAGAAGTTCCACAGGAGAGAGACAATGATCCCGCTGGGTGTTGCTTGGCAACACCAAAATCCAGTCAAATAAAAGGACAGGCTGAACCAAGTATTTTCTGGAGCTGAGTCTGCCAGACGTACCGCCATCGAGGCTCAGGTCGCAGAGCAGGCTGTCAACACCAATTTGGTAAGGTGGTGCCCTAGTTCTTTAACAAGAACTGCTCCACCCACCTCTTCACTCACAAGGGTTCCATCTGAACACGTTCAGCAGGCTCCCTTTTCATAAACCCTGTGCTATAGCTTCACCCTCATGTTTTATTTTGATTTGTCATAATTTGCATTTAAAAATCCTAAACAATTGATTTTCAATAATCATAAGTCTCAACCATCAATAAATGACAATTCTAATTGGGCCCACCATGGTAACCAGATACAACCCTTTTTATGTCCATGCAGAGCACACTAAAATCATCTTCATATGCACACAAGGGAATATTCATCAGTTATCATGGCCTCCCGCCTCTCATCCATGGTTCATTTTGGAGCACTACTGCCACATCCACGTACCACCACACATCCAAGTCTGAAGGAGACAATTAATGATGTGCTCAGCCACAGGAGACTGAGTGGTCGCTGAAAGGATTGCAACCACCATTTCACCTCATTAGGGACAAGACCTCCACAGCATCCATCAACGGTGGTTCCTCCCAGCGCTCACATCTGTCCCCCGCACAGTGTCATGAACTCACCGTTAGGCCCAGTAGAAGTAACATCACTAGTGGGTACCCCAGGTTCCTCTGCCAAGGGGACGCTCTCC
This sequence comes from Lissotriton helveticus, assembly GCF_964261635.1. Lineage (NCBI taxonomy): Eukaryota > Metazoa > Chordata > Amphibia > Caudata > Salamandridae > Lissotriton > Lissotriton helveticus. The sequence goes on from NC_136057.1 coordinate 1,460,785,686, forward strand.
TCCTCATCTCTATGGGGAAGACAGACAGGGTGGACAAATAAGAACCAGGAACTTGTGACACAAACACCACAAGCAGAACTTCACACTGCCCCTAACCTTGCTCCTCGAAGGCTTGCAGAACTCTGGTGACACTGTCTGAGGTAAGACTTAAACCAGAAAAGACATTAGCAACTTCCATGAACACAGCCCAAGCAGCAACATCTTTAAGCCTATCTTCCAGGGGCCTAGCTCACGCCACAGACTTTGAAGTAAAACATAAGTTCCAGGGTCACTGCTCCTCAAAGCAGTTACATGGTTGAAAAGAAGATTTGGTTGCGCTCAGCCGGGGAAGGTTGAGCATTCATAGGTTTTTAGAGTTGCCGGCAGGAGACCTCCAGGGGATTCTGGTACTTGCAATGATTCACATCAGGTGTAATGTATTTCCCTATTCTAAACTGATAATACATAGCACTGTAGCAACCTTACATATTTAAGGGGTATTACACATCTATGGAGAAGATCAGTTGTTCCACCTTAAATGCTTCAAAGATGAATGGCAACATGACGTCATACAAAAGAAAACTGCACACCTTCAGTAGCGAACTATTAGGCATCGGAAGAAAAGTTGTTGTGCTCAGACTAGGAAGTCACAGCATTTATTTAAAACAGGTTTGGTCCCCAATGAGGCTTCTCCATATTCTGGTGCTTGCAGGTTCACAGTACCTCCATTTTAGTAACAAGGTCTTTGTTCTCAGTTAGCACAGTGGAACCAGAGACTGAGAGCTCCCCCCATTACGAAGATGTGCTGGTCACTCTACAGCAGAGTACAGAGGGCAAGACCAACCGAAGAGTCACCCACTTCGGCAACTAGCAAGGAGATGCGTGGACATTATGCAAATATGGCAGACCCTTAGAACCCATATAGACAGATTAAGAAAGATGCTGTGGAGCGCCAGGCCCAGTTCCCCAGAGTATCCTCTCTTGTGTAGAGCCAGCCAGGCCCAGGTGCCCTGCACTGACTACTACAAGTAACCAGCCCAAGAGAGTGGCTCTACACAAGAGAGGATAAGCACAGAAAGACTGGAACAAGGATTACAAGAACCACCACCCTGAGCCCATGCACTGGGGAAAAGAGGGCTTCTGGCCTGCAAGAAGTGACTGCAAACAAAGCAACTAAGGAAATTTTTTACATCAGAGCTTTTTATGCATAAGTTGTTCATTCGGTGTGTTTGACAAAAATATTTTTACGCGTTTCATTCTCTGATCTGCAATGCTTTGTAAGGAAGGTGAAAACGGTCAACTAGGCGCAAGAAATGAAGGCAGAGATTTTAACAGTAGAAAGATCGCATCCGGTTTTGCAATGGCAAACCACAGGGAAAAAGGCGCATTATTTGCTTCAAATAGTTTCAAAGAAATATTGTTCTCCTTAAGGAATATCTGACACAAATGTGAGATGCATTTGTAAACAATTATTACATAAATATTAGTTTGCAAGCCGGAAAAAATGCCATTAAATTAAGGGTGTAGAAATCAAATCATCAAACTATGCTTTGATGAGCTAAACGAAAAAATTCAAGTTGATTATTTAAAAGATAATGGCATCAACGAGCTATTGTGGCTCTATGGCGACCCAGGTCTTAATAGACAGTACAGCATATACAAACCCATGGCTTGCCATGCATGACCCCAAGTTCTCTCTGCACACTAGTCTTTCTAGCAGATTCACCTGGCCTGCCGAAGGGGGTCCTTCAAGTAACAGAGGGTACAGCCAGGCTGGGGAATGACAGCGGTGAGGGCACCTGCGGAAGTACTGGAAGCTTAAGTCAACAGAACAGCTGCATGAGGAGAAACCATGTGGATCATAGGCAGAAGACACCATTAACATCCATGCCACAAGTGGAGGACTCCAGGCCTTTGGAAGAGGCCACTCACAGCTCACCCTTTCCAAGATGGCTACCTTCTGTGAAGGCATGCACAAAGCAATATGGTGCCTCAGATAGTTCAATATAAGATGGAGAATTACCCTCATGGTAATTGCATTCTCTCAGCTAGATCTACAACGTGTTCCCTCATAGGGGATAAACCAAGGCACATCCATGGCCTTGCTGCTCACCTTCAGTTTGCCTTGGAGATACGCTTTGGCCATGGCTTTCCCTCTATGCTGGACCCATTTTAGCTCCTGTCTAGCGGATTAGTATTTCTTTCCGGTCTTCCGATCCCTTGAATAACATTCTCAACAACTTGGGGGTGCATCCTCTTCCTTTATGGGCAGTCCTCAAAAACCCAGGTGGTGGGGGCGGGGGTATCTTGAAAACCTGGGAACAGGTTACGAAGCACTTTCTGCATTCTAGCCTTTAATCTGCTCTGTTGCAAATCCTGTGGTACTGCTGTACGAGGCCTAGCACAAGGACCAGACCACAATTCCATCCTTCCTTGGGATCATTCCCTCAGGGGTACACAGAGTGTCGGTTGGAATAAGCTTTCTTTGACCAGCTCTGGAGCCATGATCCAATGATGCCACGACCAAGACCCAGATGGCTGTTTGTCAAGACGCTTTAGATTGCGATTCTTCCTGCCATACCATGGGGTCCGCAGCACCTACAACCTTCAATAAAGTGGATTTGTCGTTGGCAGTTGTTGGACCTGGTCCTTTGGGCAGGTTCACCCCGTGACTTTTTTTGCTTTTTCCTAGCTTGTTTTTGGAACCTGGATTGGTGATTTTAGGCCTCTGCGCACTTTTTCACTGTGGTACAGTGTAAAGTGCGTGTGCTCTCTGTGTATGGATGGTGAGCGACCTGCCCTCCCATAGGAATGAATGAGGAATATGTATGCCCATGGTAGATTCCTGATGCGTGGGGAGTGCAGGGGCGAGTTTGATATGTGTGAACTCGTGAGACTGAATGCTGCATAATGGTGTATGCGGCCTGGCTGTGTCTAGTCTAGAAGCGCCACTTTTAGAAGTTGGCATAATTGTGTAGTGAGTCTGCTGGTAGATGGACTGTCTGGAGGAGGGGGTCTGAGTCAGCCGTAGATGAAAGGCCCCCATCTGCTGTTAGGGAGGGGAGGAAAGAGCGTCTGGTGGAACCAGGCTGTGCCTGTCGGCCCACCCCTGATGGCTCTCCCTCCTGATAACCCACTGTCACCTCTGACCTGAGGCTGACAGGAGAGGGAAACCAGATACACCCAGGGCTTAGGGCTCGCTTACACAAAGACTTCAAAAGACTTCAAAGCCTTTTCTGGGTATAAGAAGGGGCTGTGCCCCTTCCAAAATGTTCTTGTCCTTTTCTTACTTCGGACTGGAATCTACCAGGGGCGGGCGCTGCCCAGCCCCTGGATGCCTGGACTTCTGGGGGACCCCTCTGCCTGTCCTGGAAGGATGGGGGACTTTGCTTTACCCTGGAGGGACTTTGCTGTATCCCCTGAAGGACTTGGCTGGACGTGTCCCTGTAGCGCTGAGGGAGCGCTTCACCTGCATCTAGCGCTGAGAGAGCGCTTTATTGCCCTTCTAGCGCTGGGAGCCCTGTGTTTTTCCTCTTTAGCGCCTGTGAGCGCTTCGCTGGGACAATAGCGCTTAGGAGCGATTTATTTTCGATTATAGCGCTGGTAGCGCTCTGCTCATTTTTCCTAGCGCTTGGAAGCGCTTTATTTCCCATGGCCGGTGCCCACCCGGCATCTGGCCCGTAAAAGGAATCAGCCCCGCCTGCCTGACTAAGGAGGTGGGCCGCTGCGCTGTCCACAGCGACCCGGAAGTGGTCGGCCGACCGGCCAATCTCAGCGCGGCCGGCCGGAAGTCCCGCCCCCCGCAGTCGGGTGGAGGGGAAAGGAAGGCGCGGGAGATAGCGGCGGTTGACGGGGCTCCTCTCGGCTGAGGGAGCCCCGGGGAGACGAGGCGGCCGGTTGGCAGGGCTCCCGTGTGCCGAGGGAGCCCTGCAGAGAGGAGAAGACTCGTGGTCGGCGGCTGGGGGCTCCCGTGTGCGGAGGGAGCCCCGGCGAGGAAGAGAGAAGGCCGGCGTGAGGCTCCCCGTATGGAGGGAGAGCCTCGAGGGAGCAGAGACCTGCTGTCGCCCCGCCCGCGATGGGCTGCCGGTGAGTTTGGGCAGAGTGGGGCAGAAGAGAGGAGGGGCGCCGGGGCACGGTGACGGTGTCCGCCCCCACAGTGGCGCGAGCTCGCGCCTGTGGCCAGTGCGAAGCCACGAGGGCTTCAAGGGCGGCCCCAGTTGGCAGTGGGTCGCCCCAGCGTTTTGCGAGCCCAGAGAGGCTCAAGGGGCTTCATCTTGTTGGGCGAGCCCCGAGGCTCGTAGGGGCATAATTGACTTTGGTGCATCTAGGGCGGCCCCAGTTGGCAGTGGGTCGCCCCAACGTGCGTGAGCCCAGAGAAGCTCCGAGGGGCCATATTTTGTTTAGGAGCCTGTTTGGCTCCAACGACCCCACAGTTGTTCTAAGAGCCTGCTAGGCTCAGGGGGCATGTTTGTTCGGAGCCTGTGTGGCTCTGCTCTGGCCAGGTGTTTGAAAGTTCCACGGAAGACTTGGGGGCGGGTGTATTTCTAGAGCCAGATGGCTCCAACGCCCCCCAGCTGTTTCAGAGCATGTGTGGCTCCAACCTTGTGCGCAGTTCGTTCTAGGGCCAGTGAGGGCCCCGGCGCAGTTTTGAATCTCCAGCTGCCCAGCAATTAGTGGGCAGCTGCACCGTTTAGGCGCAATTTCAGGAGAGAGTCCCTGTGTGGGACAGCGAGGGCACAGTGGTGCCCGGCCTTCCCAGCTGCGCAGCACTTAGTGCCAGCTGCAACGTTTAGGCCCTTGTGAGTGTTCCCAGGGGCCCAGCAAGTAGTGGGCCCCTGCATCGTTTAGGCCCTGACATTGAGACTCAGGGCGTTCTAGCCCCAACAAGGCCAGTTGGCCTAGGGACTGCCACAGGTGGTGGCTTATGTAGGTTGTGCGCAATTGTATGGTTATTGCACCTCTGAATGCATTTCCTTGCATCATGTCTTATTCCTGCAACTCAATGTTTTTAGACATCATGTGACCATTGCGCTACTGTATTATTCTGGTACCTCTGAATGTGATTTTATTGCGTCATGTGCTTTATTCTTAACACCGCTGAATGTGTAGGTTTATGCATTATGTGTTTTTCTTTACTACTCCTCTGAATGTATATTTATGCATCATGGGTAATGTGTTCGTTCTTAGACCCCTAAATGTTGTGTAATACTTAGGTGGTTGTTCTCTTTAGTACAGGTGGTCCCAGTGAGGTCCTGGTCCCCTGCGTGACAGTCTCCTAAGGGTTTAGGGTTGCGTAGGTGGTACTTACCTGTTCCCAGTAGTTACTGGATGTGATCTATAACTGTTACTTTGTGTTACAGTGATTTTATACAGTGATTTTATACACTTTTATTCTAAGTTCTATAAGTACTATTTCTATTTCTAAAAGTGCTGAATATGACAGTGGCCCATGTGGCCCTGTCCTGTGTAAATAATCCCTTGTGAATATTGCCGTGCCCGTTGGCACAATGTACATGTGTGATTTCTATCTGATATGTTTTGACAATACAAAAGTTATTTTAATATAACCTGGTGTGGAGTCTCTTTTGTGGTGTGCCTAGTACGTTGTTGCTGTTGTGCGCTGACGCAAATGCTTTACACATCGCCTCCGAGTTTAGCCTAGACTGCTCGCGCCATGCTACCTAGAGGGTGAGCAGGGGTTATCTTGGCGTGTGACTTCCTTGCCCTGACTGGAATGGTGGTTTCGGCCTGGCTTTGGCGTCAGCCTTAGCCTACCCGAAATAGCCGGTTTCCAACAGCAGTCATATTATTAGCTTAAAGGTCTTCAGTTCCTGCCAGTTAATAAGGTACATTTAGCCACAGAAGACATCTTCCAGCTAACAAAAAGTGTGTGGGTATGTAAGGGGGGTGGGGGTGAATACAAATCGAATGCCGAAACAATTTAGAGTGAAAGGGGAAAAAAAGGAAAAAAGCAAAGCGCTCACAGAAATCTCCTGGTGGAAACAACTCGAGAGCGTTACTTGTATTTAGAGGGCACTGGGTAAACTCCAGTTCAAGTCAACAGAAATTATCATACACGACACTCAATGACGTGTGTCAGAGTGTCACAAAGTAATGCAACAAGGAAGATGAACCCTAGGGCAAAAACAAAGAGGCAGGGCTTAAAAGCCATGTATGTGCCAATTGAAGAAGCAAAAGAAATGCCATTTACTGCCTAAAACGTGCAGCAAATATAGAAACACTGAATGACAGAAATCATCAAGGGCAGGCGGGGGATAATTGTTACACGCCATTGGGTTCTGGACATATTTCTATTTGTAAATAAGACGATTGCATGAATGATCAGACCGGAGAGATCAGGTGGTACATTGCATTCAGTCAATGCCAAAGTGAGGAGAGGACTATATCTAACATGAGGGAGCAAGTCTTTGGCATCTGTTAACATCTACTATGAACGTTGGCATGACCGTAGCCGGAGTGGAATGGAGACCACTAAAGGTGCCCTGACACAGAAAACCTACCACCACCTTTAGTGGCATGATGTGTGCTTGGGGTGGAAAAAAATGGAGGGAACATCAAACTTTTGAGGGAACGGATGATCATGAAGCAATGAAGGGCAGCTGCCTAGAATGTATTTAAGCATTCCATATTCCCTGTGGTCGAAGGAATTAGATGTAGATTTCGGTTTACCAATGACCGATCAGCACTAACTTGTCACAGCAATGCTACCTTTTGTGCATGAATCTCAGCCCAGACCTCAGACTCGAGGAGCAAGAGAAGCAACTAAGAAACAGGTAGAAGATTTAGTGGTAAACAATAGGTGGATGTGTTTGTCATCCTTTCCTTGTGCAAACTAGGAACGTGGCCATATACGTGTTACAGGGGCCTGTTACATGGAGGGGGAAATCACAGAAGAGTGTGCAAGTATGGCTTCCTCAAGAGCACCTGTGAACACTGTGGCCCCCCCCACATCTTGGCACAGGTCACTCATCATTTAAATCCACCCTGCTCCCTCCTTTGTGTTAAGTCCCTTATCAAAGCTTCTGCCCCAATCCAGTGCAGTGCCTCCCGCCATGTGTCCCCACAGCCATATAGTCCATCCCCTCTCCGTGCGCCCCTCTTACCCAGAGCCAGTCTTCGAGTTTTGATGACCAGGTACTTTTTCTTGAGCAACTCCACATTGAAATTCAGCCAACACGACGCTTGAAAAAAAACACAAACAGGTCGCCATTAGCACCACCCAGTGGGGCAGGATACAAATTCTCATCCTGTTCATGCCGGAAACTTGGTTCTAGGTCCCAGGATTCTCACAGTGTTTACACCGGTGCTTATACACCCATCTCCCAGGCACTCTCTCCCACGCCACTGCCTAATTCCAAGTTTTGGGTCACCTGTGACAGTCACACTATCACTCACCAGAAATCTTGCGCGATATTGCATCCTCCTCAAACCCAGTGCAGCTCAACTGCTCGTCCAAGTCTTCCAGCAACTGCAAAGGAGAGGAAAAGAAGGAACATGAGAGCGAAGAAGAGGAAGAAGCGAGCAATGGTGAAGAGGAGAGCGAAAGAGAGGTATCCCCCTCCCCAAGGCATGGACAGGCAAAATAAGTGAGGAAATGCAGCTAAAGATGGAGAAAATTCCTGGAAACAGCTGCACAATGACAGGAAAGATGCAGACAGAGAATTCTGTTCTTACCCGAGGCTTGACCAGCAACTTCCCAGTCACGCTGAACATTCGGGAGAGGCCAAAAGGTGTACACACTGCAAACAGACAGAGCCAATCAGAGCAGGGGAGGGATCGTAGTGGTGCAAGCAAGAACAGAAAGCAATACAGTAAGACAAGCGTAGCACAACAAGGGCACAGACAGCACTAATCACATGTGCAAAATGTGCAGGGGAACCAACGACCAAACGGAAGGTACCCAAGGTTAAGAAATGTGATTAAGAACACAAGATTCTGTGCTGGTAAAATGGAGGGTTAAATCCAAACGCTTTTTTACACATGTGGCAACAGCGTGTGCCAGTCACCCCTTAATCCTGGAGACTTTCACTACAAACTAGCAGCTGAAGGTTACAGTTACCCTCTGGAGCTAGTTAACTGGTTAGGTCTGTCTGACAGCTCGACCCTCTGGGAACAAGCACCCTCATGGGTCCGTTGGCTGCTACAAAATGGACATCCAAGTGGAAACGTTACGAAAGATTACCTTTCATGAGGAACACAAAGCGTAGCTCTTGACCTCCCTCGTCTCCAACTATTTGGAAATGCCAACATCACCTTCCTGCAGTGTGGGCTTTCTCAGCGAGTAGGAAATAGGTATTTTGAGAATGTGAGGGTACCTGCACTGAGGTGCTATCAGTCTGCCAACAGGACATGTGCAAGATGAAGGCAATACCCACACTTTCGCCACAAAAAGCCAGCTTCTTCAACTTCGAAACACGATCAGCTATAGTAAAACCCTTCCGCAATCACCACTTGGGTGAAGGTCATTGCATATCGGTGTGCCGGGCAAAACTGTCTGGTCACTTCTGACAACACCAGACTGTTGGCTTAAAGGCAGAGTGGCACAGAAGTCTGTTATCAGGAAAACAACACTCCCATGTTTGTGCGGACTATGAATCCCTCAGAGAAGTTATACAAATGTCCTAAAGGGTTTACGGCATACAGACTGCTAAAGAAATCCTGCTGTGAATCCCTCTTAGCTAGAGCACTATTTGGATGGTGAACATAAGCTGGGCAAACAAGTACAAGAAGGAAACCACGTATATACGAGGCCAACACAACAGGCGACAAACAAAGAAGGAAAATCATATGCTATACCTTAAGACAGAGTTATAGATTTTGGTGAAAGATCAAAGAACATGTCCATGGGCATATATCAGGTGGAAAAGGTATTGCAAACTACTGCAAAAATGTGCCTACTATTGTCTACTCTAGTAAGATGGCATGACCCTACCCTCTCTAAAAGTGAGACGAATTGGCAGTGGAGTCACTTTTAAAAGTTACATTGGCTATGGGAATGTTCTCGCTTCGAGTCGCCCAATAACTTTATCCAGTGAAATAAAAATAAAAAACTGAAAACATCCAGTGCAATAAACAGAATGTGGAGAGGAGTCTCAAGGTTTGGCCACATTCCCAGATACTAAAATAACTGTGCTAAGAAGCTACAGAAGTGCCCATTCTATTTAAGTGATGCATCATGTATAAAACCGAATTTTATTATGCCATGCAACTAAACCCTGCAATTTCACCTGCTGTAAAGCAACTAACACACCTCAGAGGTTCATTCAGAGCATTAAGATACGTGTGCGATAATGGCCACGGCTTATAACCTATACGCCATGGCCACTATCACATAGGTGTCTTAATGCTCTGATGGAACCTCTGAGGTGTATTGGTTACAACGCTAGAATAAACAAACATTATTTCAAAGCTCAAACCTGTAACCATGTGGCCACAGAAAAAGCACAGCACGACCACACTAGTGGTAGAAGCGTGCAAAACAAATGGCAAGTACCATGGCAAAATAAGTAGCCTCCCCATGGGAGGGTCTCCCCACATGACAAGATCTCCGAGCAGGGGCGTAGCTTGGTCAGTTAATAGGGGAGGGGGGGGGGGGGGGGAGGGGGCGATGAGCTTCAGATTTTCCAACAATTATGCTAGCACATAATGTTAAAGTACATTTCACGATAAGCAGGGCGGATGAGAGTGGATAAGGGGGCAGTGGAAAGGGAGACAAATGTGGATTCGTAGGTGTATTAAGTGAGAGAAAACATAATATTTTGTCAAATAAGCAATATTTTTAAGACTTTCCAAGGAGGGAGAGAGTGTGTTTTTGTCTGTATGTAAAACTTCCTTCTGAAATCCTACAGACACCTCACCATACCCGACAGAAAGCACCTGTACCCAACATTTTACCAGAAAATACATTTATTAGGGGTAACACCCCAAACACCCCCATGAAGCTACACCCCTGTCTCAGAGAGGACTTGGACAGCAGAACTTGCCACACAGAACCACAATGGAGCGATTAAGAGTCCCTATCAAAATGTTTAGGGATGACTGACCCACTGGTACTTACAGAGAAGGAGAAGGACCCCAAAGAGTGAGATGCAGGAATACAGGTACGGCAGGTAATACTCCCAGAAATCTGGAAGAAAAGTGACAGGGTGAGTTACAGACTGCCAAGGAAGCAAACAAACTGAGTATAGAAACAAACTTATACAATTATTTTCTCCCTTTTTGAGCAATCATGAACGTTTCAGTCTGGCCAACAGGACATTCTGCATCATCACATCATCAAGAGGCGATGACAGACGTGCTTGAGAAGGTCAAATGTTACGTTCTTTCAAAGCAGATGCACAAACTTTAAGACACTGAAGCACTGCAGACCAAGTACCGCAAACACAGACATGTATCCAACACCAAGTTCTGATACCGGAAATCTCATGTGGAAGATAGAATTCACCAATCTGCTGAGGAGCTGTGCAGTGAGCAGCTGTCTCAGTCCCCCTCCAACCCCCATGTCCAAGTTAAAAGCTTGCTGTCACTCCAAAACGACTTTTTTAAAACTCATTCTTTCCCCAGTCCCTTCTCCTCAGCTGGTGCTCCAGTCGCTGCCAATGGTGCAAAGCATTCGTGGAAATCAACAAACCTCACCTGTGTGAAGAGGCGGTGGGGGAGGGGTGACCTAGTCATCCATTCAAGCGAGCAGGGTTACTTACCGTACAGGGACTCCCTGCTGGCTGCATCCTCGTCCACAATCGCCAGTGCCACCCAAACAATGCCCAGAACCAGCAGAGTGAGCAGCAGCAGCACTACGGAGGTTTCATACACACGTGCCATGATGCCCTGCAGAGAGAGAAAGGACAACATTTAGAAGAAACCCAAAACGGGGAGACAAGGCGCATGACAAACGAAGGATCCATGTATTCAATATCTGAAACATTGTGGTAGATGTGCAGGACCACAACATTTACAGCTTCTGCAAACACAGAGAAAGCACAGCATAGGCCTCAGAAACCCAATTTATAAACACAGAGATTAAGTGAACCCTTACACGTGGTCATGGGCTGAAGGAGTACCAGCCAGACTAGGACTAACATGAAGGGCCAAGGTAAAATGTAGCTGGTGCTCAAACATTCTGGAATTATTAGTCATGAATGAACTGTTGGAGATTTTCACACATACGTAGCTTCTTACACCACAGTGCTGTCTCGCACTCAGCACAGGTGGGATAGAAGGGTTTGGTTTGTGAGAAGGAACACAAGGAGGTGCGAATTCTGTGGGGAGTCTTTGAGAATGGTTAAACCTTACATGGGCTAGATACATGGTTACACACAGTTTGCCAAAGGGGATCTTTTAGAGGCGGGGCAAACTTACCTTTTTAGATCCTGCAAAACCTTCGGCCTCAGTGAAGAGGTACGCAAACGGCATCAGGAAGACCAGCGAGAGGTTGGAGAACAGAAAGATGAGGTTCCAGAGACCTGAGAAGCACCAGATAAAGAGAGTGAGGTAAGCGTTTGTGTTGGACCAATAGGACCTTTGAATAAAACATGAAACCAATACCCCGTGTGGACAGCCTTCGGCTTCCCAATATTACCATTTTTGGACATTATACTATAGCGTGCCTCAGATCTTCCTTCTGTTCTGTCGAGTGGGGTCACTTACTACACTCTCTATGCACCCTGTGGGTAGCAAGGGTGCAGCCTGATGTAGCCTCCACATATCTGTCATTTTTTATATGTTTTCATTTACTGTCCTCATTACATTGACTTATACGTGCCAGGATGAGCGGTTACATTTGACCTCTGCTTCCAGCTGCAATAGAGGAAGGCCCTGGGTGTGAGGCAACCCAGGGGAGGAGAGGGCCCACTGGCCCCAGGAGTCTCACCGTGGATGAGGGAGCCGTTCAGCCATTGGATGTAGTAGTTCTGCGGGAAGGAGAGCAGCACCTCGTTACTGATGATGGAGAAGGGGAGCAGCAGCACGGCCCCCACCGACACGGCCAGGGTGAAGGTGCACATCCACAGCCTGCGATGACGAAGAGGGAAGAGGTCAGCGTGGGGGACAGAGCACCCCAGGTCTGCAGCATGCTGGATCTTCCAGCAGATTCCAGGGCACACAGTTCTATTTTATGGAGGACCCCTCCCACAAATCCTCTTTCACATACTCTGAATAATACATGAACAAACAGCAGAAACCAGGGGCAGAGCCTTGGCAGTAGTGGAATGCCATTTGACTCCCTTCCCAAAAATTCCCAAAAACAATTAATAAGCGGGCTGGATAATACAAACCAGGGGACGGGCAGTGTATTAATGATGGGCAGCACACGCCCACCTCAGAGTCTGCAGAATGCAAAAACATTCAGCAGAAATTAGGGAACACATCGCTGTATGGATGGAGAGCATTTCTCCCTACACCCAGAACCTAGAGAAAACCAGACCACAGCAGAAACCAGGGGACAGATCACTACAAACAAGGGACATTTCCCATCTCAACCCCCTCCGCCACCTCCAGGAGTTAGAAGAACACTTTCAGAGAGGCGAGGTAGGTGTTCTGAGATAAAACTTCATTGAGCAGAAATCAGGGCACACAAGAGCATCCTAAGAAGGGGCTTGAAGCCTCCCCCCAAACACAGCTTGCAGAAAGCAAGGAAGTTATATTAAATGCAGGGAGAATGGTAGTGATGGAAGGAATGGAAAACACCGCCGCCACATCAGCTGCCCCCAACTATTTTAGAAAAACCAAGAACTGAATCAAGAGGACAGAAGATACCCCTGCCCCCACTCCACAGAGTCGAGAAGACCGACAAGCACAGAGCAAACACCAGGGGACACGGCACGGCAAGAAAGGGGGTGCCTTCAAAGAGCGGTGCATTTTAAGGGAGAGCACACACACCCATTTGGTCAAATACAATGCAACTGTAATAAAAGTGACAATACAATACACAATCACAGCAACAGGAAAAATGTGCTGTCCCTTTTGGTAATTAAATATCAGGGAAAATAAAGCCGGAGCTCCAAAATGATTAACATTTTTATAAACGAATTAAAAGGTATACATTAGAATGAAATGATTAACATTAAAAGTAAAATCTACTGAAAAACAAATAAAAAATAGGAAGAAAGGGAAAACTGCATTCTGGGTGATTGGTCTTCTCGGACATCCGTTACCAATGGTAACTGCCATCGTGCACCAACAATATTAATTATCCTGTACATTGTCCACATGAACTGCGGTCTCTTTAATAGGTGTTAATTGCCCTGGTTCCTAATGAGTTGGGTTGCCCTTGTTTGAATACACGACCTCTCTTCTTTAAGTCACTTCAGAGGCTCTATTTGGAACAGAAAAGGTACAATGTGAGCAATGGCAAGTAACATGAAGGCCCATCTCTGATATTATTCAATTACAACCCCTTACGGATGAAGATCCGTAATAGGAAAGGTGGAACAGCTCAGTTTAAGTGAAGTGTGGGCACTTTGGTTCTGCGCTGAGGCTTGGATTCGGGGTATTTAACTCTCAGTCCCACCTTCGTGTTTCAACTGCTTGAAGATTCTTTGGGTGATCAGGTAAGCAGTCAGTGAACACAGTTTACGGTTTGACATATAGTGAGGAGCATGTATATGCAGATATCCTGGCCATAATGGTGGGAAAAAACTTGAACTTCATCCTAAGACCCACCAACAGCCTATGAAGAGCTTTCGGAGCATAATACAGTGGCATCCAGTAGAGCAGGCAAAACTGAGGGACAACTGCCACCAAGAACACACCACGCATGGAGAAGTTCAAACACTAGGGGGCAGTGCTGCAACTAAACTTGAGGGCCCGCCCCCGCAAAGTACTTGGAGGGGCTCCCTCCGGACTCAATCAGGAGTTCTCAGGCCAGGGTACTGTGCTGAGGGCCCCCCCCCCCCCTAGAGCGTGGGGGCCCCCACCACCGCAGGGGCTACGGGGGCCTAGGTTGAGCCACCGACGATGGTTTAGGCACACAGGATTGAAAGCCACAGGATTTGGGTGCGTTATGGAGGCTGGGTGAGGGGAGGTTGGTAGAGTGACCAGATTCTGAGAAGCAAAAACCGGGACAGGCAAGACATAAAAGTAGGACTAAATCCTTTAGTTTAACTTCTATACGTGGCCCGTTCCGTTATGTTGTGTAGCCTTGTATATATCACAGAGACCATGACGTACTGCCTGTGGGCTTCAGAACGCTGGCAGTGTCGAAAGCAGCGCTACGCAACGCACTGCTAAATCCAATTAAAAGTGCTGGTTTGTTCCGCTACTTACAGAGGACTTGTCAACAAGTCACCTGTAAGCAGCGGAATAAACCAGCACATATACATACACGTATTTGCAAGAAGGTTTGTCACCTTCCGTGACTTCACATACGGCGGATCTGGACACCACAGACACCAATCTTCATACGTTTGATATTTAGTTTTATTTTTCTTCATTTCTTATTCCATTACAAGAGTCAATATACCTCTATCTTTCTCTCAGGCCAACGCGTATTCGGCTAACACCTTCAACTGGGCCTCCATATATATATACACACATGCATACATTTACAAGGGTACATTTTTATGATTGGGCCTCCATGCTGAGCTACCCCTGCACTCCTCCTGACCACGATGCAGCTCTGCTGAAAGCATACACCAGACCTGTTTCGGTCCTGTGCTGTGCTGTCTGATGGAGACAAATTATGGACGTTTTTTGTCTTCAGAGGCGCCTGTGAAAGGAGAGCATACCTTTCAATTCTGCTTTGCAGAATAACCTGACTTTGTCCCAAAAAACGAGACATCTATTTAAAAATAAGAAAAGTGTGGGGACACTGGGACAGTCCACTGAAAACTGCGACTGTCTGGGGAAATCCCCGAAGTCTGGCCAACCTATGGGTTGGGTTAGGGTGGGAAGGACGTAAACAGCCCTGCCAAGTGCCACGCTTCTTGTGTTGGAATCAGGCTTTATAGGTCAGGTTTCCGAATCACCGTAAGGATGGAGATTGTCACTCAAAGCAGTTGAGCAGAAAGCTAAGCATGTAATCACTCTCAGTACCTTCCTTCACGTAACCGTGACATATTGCCGGCTCATTCGCTATTGCCAATGGAAGGGGAGCCTTCATGCTGTGCTGATCAGGACGGTACACTGGTTCGCTCCTGACACAGGGAAAGGCGTCGATCAGCACCGGACAGAAGCCGAGCTCCTATCGGACAAGGCCCGCGTGTTGTCTGAAGCAATGTGAGAACTGGTAAGGCTACAGACACATTGCGATGTCCTGGGCAGGGCAGCGTCATGGCCTGAGGCTAAGTACCTGCTCTGTGGTAACCTGTGCACGTCACCTCTGACAAGCGGCTTACTGTGAGCAGCACGCCTGGCACGAGCCTAAGGAGCCGTTAGCAGCAATAATGAACATGCTGGTCTTTACTTTCTTCTGTACAAGACCAGCAAACACCAACCGTGTAACGCACATACGCTAGGGTTACAAAAATAGTATTAAAGCTGTATATAATTGCAGCGTAGGCGATATGCAGCTGTCACACAGGATTGTTGCTGAAAGGTAATTTTTCAGCTGTTGCAGTCCCTTCTGACGCCAACGCAAGTACTTCTAGCCCTTAAATTTCAGCAACACATTATTATGTAGGCCAAGAGACCATCTAAAAATGTTTTAACTGCAAGTTCCGAAATGCAATGTGTTTTCGGGAGACTTTGCACTTTTATGATGAGGAAATGGTCACTTTTGGCCCTTAAGCAAGGCAGCAGCTCACCACTGTGCCAGCTTTTCACGACATAAGGCTGCCGTAAAGGCAACCGTTTCAAATCCTTGAGGTGGCAGAAGTGGATCTTGACTGGTGCTTCGATCTCAATCTAAACGGTACAAAAAGGGGGTGGTGATGGACGGAGCATCTGAACCAATCAAACACTCCCACCCAGTCAACAGATCTGGGTTTAATCCATCACCGTTCTTCAGTCCACTCTGCCACCCCAGATCTCAATCTAAAGCTAATTTCACAGAAGAAGTAGAATACGTTTTAGTTTGACGGTCAATTAAAAAAAAAAATAGAATTCAAGCCAATTCATAAATATGCATGTTAAAATTCATTTTCCTGAGGACGGTAACGTCACTCAAACTAAATGGATCTTTCTTTATAATGCAATATCCCTATTGTCATCAGTTAGCTGCCAGGTGGCCGTCTTGTATGACTAACACCCAGTAGCAGTAATACATGTATAACTGATAGTGGAGGGGGGAGTGGGGGGGGGGTTGAGTGCGCGCGTGTGTGGGCATGTACAACCCACGCTGTAGGGGACCGGCTCGGTCCTCATTGCATG
Organism: Lissotriton helveticus; assembly: GCF_964261635.1. Taxonomy (NCBI): domain Eukaryota; kingdom Metazoa; phylum Chordata; class Amphibia; order Caudata; family Salamandridae; genus Lissotriton; species Lissotriton helveticus. The sequence goes on from NC_136057.1 coordinate 1,460,801,991, forward strand.
GTTCAACCTTGTCAGACCCAGACAAGCATTGTCTTTGTGAGGAACTTTTGAGCAAGTATCAAAAAACCTAAAAGTGCAGTTAGATTTGCCTCGGCCCGCTTTTTAACCTACCCTACTATCAAAGCGCGCGTGGAGTTAGTATAGTAATCGCACACTTCATTGCGGTCAATGGCCGGACCCCATAATAATAGGTATGGGGTTGGTTGGGCGTATGAGTGAGTGTGTGTCTGTGTTTTAACTTCTTGCTTCTGCTTGCCATAGCGTCACTGAAAGGGGCAAACAAATGGCACGCACAATTCCACTGGAAAAAAAATGTCACATACCCTAATATGAAACATTTGGCAGTTGAGCATTAAGGGAAAGCTCAAGGCGACGTTCTCGTCACAGGAGTCCGGGTCGGGCTGCAGGCTGTCGGAATGACTGCAATACCATTAGCAGCCACAGGAGGTCACCAGCCTGCCGTATGCCACGTAAAGTGCTTACCACGAACAAAATATCGATCTCGTGTCATCAGCAAGCATAATCTCGTTTTGAAATGTCATTTTGACTCCGTTCTGAGGTCAGTCAGCTACTCGATACTTAAAAAGGAGTGTATGCACTTCACATCAGTATACTAACCTAAACATGTTATTATGTTTCCCTTTGTATATAACTAGTTTATTATGTATAGTCCTCAAGTAGACAGAATGCCTCGACGGCACCAATGAAAACAAAACATGATAATAAATCGCTTAGACCCCCACCAAGGGGTTCATAAATGAAAATGTGCACTGTAAATCATATATTCAAGTGTGTATATAGAATACATATGGCTAGTTTTTTACCTCATCTATGACTTTAAAGGAGGATGTGATAGGGTTGTGACATCCATTCATATTGCCTACACTCATTTCCCCCTAACCTATTTTTACTAGGATTTCGTCCCTACTTTCGCAGCACAAGAAATGGCAAGCTTGGGTGTCCAGCACCGGTTGGTTGGACCTGCACAACATAAATGAATAAGTTGCTTATTTGTTCTTGAGCTAAGGTGAGATCTTTCTTTTTCACAGTGCTTTCCATGCCCATCATGCATGCGAGAAAGTGTATATTGTGCCTGTTATCTTGCACACCCATGGAATGACCATTTGAACTTTGGCTCGCTAATAATTTGGTGAACCTGACTTCTATGAACGCAGTAGCACGAAAGCACAAAGAAGTGCCTGATGTATAAAACACATGTGGATGCCAAGCCTGCAATTTGCAAAATCACAGCATTTGCATCCACAAAGCATAGAGTTGCAATGTATTAAAGGTGCTCTGCGGGTCGGGAAAGTTTTGAGTTTTAAAATAGTGTTTGCAAGTTGCAAAGAGGAGGGGGCCATAAAAGGCACATAATCATCTCTTGGGGGATTTGCAATTAAACGTATCAATGGTTTGTGACTGCAAATGTGGTCTCTAACCAGGGATGAGTTTCAAACACCTGAACTGGGGTAGTAATAGATTTAAAGGGAATTGTGTAGGAACAGCCTCTGTATGGAAATCTTGTCAGGCAGCTAGCTGTAGGCTTACTCCCCCTTATGTCGTCCCAAATTGAAGCCTTTTTCTTATTTCTTTTTATTTGAATACAAGCATTCTGAACTCTTTGCACATAGACTGCATCAAAAATTACACACCAAACCACTCAGAAGAGATATTTGCACATCGAGGTTTGTGAACTTTTAGTTAGTTATAGTATGTTTTGCAGATCCCTCCCTCAGTGAACATGACAATCCTGCATGTCCACTGGGGGTCTCCCCGTTTACATTCATTGAGACCCTAGAGCTTGGCTTGGAGGTCGAGGGGGCAAGCTTAGTGCACCCCTATTTCCAAGAGAGTGGCTACTGCCTTCTCTACCCAGGTTGTGGTAGGCAGACAGTGGTGGCAGCAATACATGTATTGTCAGGAGGGTGGGTTACTAACCATCCTCCTGATCAAGTCTGTGCAGTCTCTCCCTTGCCCTTGCCTGGGGTCCGGTTGCCTTTGTCTACCTGACATGTGTGAGAGCCAGTGGGTACACTGGGGAAGGATGGAGAGATGAGCCATTGTGTGTAATTCAAGCTGTTCTGCTGGAAATTCCAGCTACCCCAATTCCTAATTCATAGGGGAAGCCTGGTGGGCTGGGGTAGACACTCAGCTCTGATCTTAGCTGTACTAACTCTGCTAAGAGGACCCCAATGGCACCCCCGACCACCCCATCCTGGTCTGGTTTTAGTGGTCAGTTGTTCAAGAGTGGTTTATGATTCTGAAGAGGCGACACATCGGGTCAGTCCAAGTAAGCCAGCAGGGACACGCGGTGTGAAATAAGAAGCTTGCTCACCACATCTGGAACTTGAGGAAGTTTTTTCTATGCCTGATGAATTATGCTGCAAAGGAACGAGCAAGGGCATCAGCAGCAGCAGTCCAAAAACCAGCTGTTCCTGTGAGGTTTGTGGAACTGGAGCTTGGAACAAAGAAATTGTAGACAGATGCTCAAGACAAGGAAAGGAAGCTTTTCAGCACATAAAGGAAGACAGAGACGGGGAATCCCAGTCGTTGAAGGTGAGATTGCTTTGCCCAGACCCCTCCCCTGCGGATGCCTGTGTGGTACTTCCAGTTACAGGCAGTAGTTGGGGAATAGAGTCTGGTGGAACAGGTACCCCCACCTTTCTTTTTGTGATATCTGGGGATATCCGGGTGAACTGTCATCCTGTCCAGCCACTACCCTCCTACAGCTAGCCAGTGGTTACTGGACTACTGGGACTCCAGTAAACTGTGCCAAGACATCAGGCACCTGTGGTCAGATCCCAGACGCCACCAGAGCAGTGTCACGACTCCGGACGGAGGGCACTTCTGTTGCTTTGGGCGGGGGTTATGGGGCTGATCAAGAACTTTTAACTTCACATCACATGTTGAAACTATATCCTTTCAATACTAAGATTGGTATCAAGGCTCTAGCGAATGAGAGCAGCCCTGTGTAACAAGGTCCGTAATATGCAATGCTAATTGTATGTCTATATATTAACTGTGCTTTTATAGTGCTTAGCGTCTAGGCACTAGAATACTGTTTGGGGTCAGAACTCTGGCCCAGAGGGCTGTAGAGACATCTGGTTTTCACTGTTTATCCTAGTTTTAGGTGTAGTATAATTCTCGTGTGTATTGAAGTACTTTGCTTTTATAAAAATTAAAGCACTGACTGAACATTGATTTTATCCGCTGGTTGTACAGTGTGCACTGTATTCTAAATGTCTAACCCCACCTCACCTCCTTGAGTAAGCCTTGGACTGCTCTGTCTCGCTACCCTGAGAGTGTCAAGTGCTGGAGAGGAGTACTTGGTTATCCAGTGTTGGGTCCTCTAGTACAGAGTCCCCAGAACACCTGCAGGGGAACACTCCAGTTGATGTGACTGGAGCACAGTAACCACTGAGTGCCCTGCTGCCCAGGAAGCCGGGTCTAACACTGAGGCAGATGGTCAATTCCAGAAATCTTCAACATCTCTCACCAAAAAACGGTTTAGGTTGTCCTGCTCACATATGGTGGTGATCTGGGAGGGGGTCCACAACTGTGTGGCACTGTTATGAACCCAAGTAGACTTCGGATTAGAGATATTTAATCATAGAGGTTTGAAAGCCAATGTAAAACATCCAAACACAGGCCTTACAATGCAATAAGCATGGCATGAGACTCTTAATTTAAAATCCTGCCCTACCTGTATCTTGTTCAAAGACCACAGACTTCTCTTATCAATGTAATACTGGACACCCTCCCTCACCCAAACACCTTTTCCAGTATGGGTTTGCACTCGTCTCGTCCACTCTCCGCTGCACTGTACCCAGGGTCACTAGAATTAGGCGATTATGCTGCATTTTTTGCATAAATATAGATTTGCCACATTTGCCACATAATACATCTGCCGCATGATCTGCAGATTTTAAACCAAAAATAAGTGTTCTAGCTCAAGTGATTCAAAAGTTACTAAAAACACAGCAGCACATGTTGCTGCGCACTAGAAGGCCAGTTGCAAAGGTTGACTGGTCACTTTTTTGTTGCTTATTGATCAATGTGGGTGTTAAACTGGTACTAATGAGGTGCAACCAATGCCCAGACAGTGTTAAGAAGGGTAAACATGACGAAATAATACGTCATACTATTACAAAATGTGCTGCATTACGCCACACAATTTGCCTTTTATTGCTGCATAATGTACTCAACACTGCCGCATAATTGGCCCCTACCCTGCCCCATAATTCAAGTGGCCTCGACCGAATCCCTTTACATTCACTGCTGGCTTGCTTTGTAGCTAGGGTTGTACTGTACAAAGCTGCATACATGCATAGCGTCTTGATGCAATGCCTGCTCTTTGATACAGGCCCGGTCATATATACCCAGGAGAAACCCGGAGGCAGCCAAGTGCAGACTCCTGTCAGGGCTTAAGTTTACAACATGCTGAGAGCGCGCGATCCGACGGCCCCGGGCTGGTGTCCAAGCATCACCTGGAAGAGGCATTAGATTTACGCTGACGTTGTAGGACGCAAGGGCAAAGGTTGCTGCTTGTGTGAACGTGTCAGGAGGTGCTCAAAGGTTCAGCCCGACCCTGCACACAGAGTCCAGCTCTGCCCTGCCACGCTGCCCCGGGAGGGCAGATACAGTGCCGGGGCTCTTCCAACACTGGAGGAGAGAGAGGCCAGGCGTGCCTTATCGCTTCATCGGAAAAACAAAAAGAGACAGGTGGAAATTAATCTCAAACTCCTGTTTACACTCTTGAAGCGTTCCGCTCAGTTGTTTTGCGTTCTGCGTCACTACCGAGGAAGGCGCGTAATCGGTCTTGCCACGCCCCAAACGGTCAGTCCAGCCCAAAGTGCGTGGCCACGTCCCCTACGTGCGAGAACACAAACACCTGACGCGTTTCTTCATTTAATCACCTAATTAATTCGGAGAAAACGGACTTTCTGCCCGCTGTGCCTCATTCCTTTCTTGGTAGGGTGGAGGGAGAGCAGAACACACTGGAATGTGCTGGGCGAGCCCAAGGAGGGCGCACAACCTGCCCACGGCCACACTCGCGTCTGCGTGCAGCTCCGACCCCCTGTAGCCCTTTCAAACCTAGGCAGACCCCCACCAGGAAGATGGTGTCAGGGATGGAGAAATGCGTGATCTTTGTTTCAATGCGAGGGCAGAGTGAGAATGTCTGGGGACCGCAAGGGTTGCCATGACCAGGTCACGAGACAAGCTGGCCCCAAAGCTCAAACCCAGAGCTTCGCCCCATTCTCCGACAGCTCTTTGGGCAACTTAAACGGGCAGAGGGCGCTCCGACTGGCGTCTCAGAATAGGGAAGATACAAAAAAAGAGGTGTCTCTTTTCGGTCTGCCTCTCGCACTCACCCACTCACGCTCCCTGCACATAACAGCTTCCAAATTAGCTCCCTCTAAACGTCCCAAAAAGGGCGAAATAGCCCATTAGCTCATAAAAAGATGGGCTAGTAAATCATTTTGCACTGCCTCAGGGAGGGGATAGCGCATGGAATGTCTGTGTGTGTGTGTGCATGGAATGTGTGTGTGCATGGAATGTGCGTGTGTGTGCATGGATGGAATGTGTGTGTCTGTGTATGGAATGTGAGTGTGTGTGAGCAAGGAATGTGTGTGTATGGAATGTGTGTGTGTGTGTGTGTGTCACTCAAAATAAGGGGCATACAAACAACGTATTGACTTATTTAACAGTTTCCTATAGCGCAGACAACCCCCCAGGGCGAAGAACACTTTAGGTAAGAACCATTTTGTAGAAGACTTGAATAAGCAATTAGAATAAAACAGACAAGAGTAAACAAATCAATGTTAAAAGCGAAGATAGTAGCACTCTCTGGAATCTCGGAAAGTACTGCTATAGACATGTCAGGACTTTAAAACGTTTACTCAATATGAAGCAGCAGAAACAGAAGGATTTTAGGTGGGGGGGGGGGGGGGGGGGGGGCTGGGAGCCGTATTATAAGGTGATATGAAGCCTTTCACCCTGAGTTCCTTCCGAGGTTCGAGCAGGGGATCCAGTCTTTGCAGCTCGAAGTGTTGGCCACTTAAAATCGGGGTGCGTCAGGAATCTCGGGTGCTCGGGATGAGGGGTGCAAGGCGAAAACGGGTGAAAGAAAGAGCAGGGCAAAGGGGCCTGTTGAAAGAAGGCTGAGGAGAGACTGGGAAGAAGAGAAAATGATGAGGGGCAGGGAAACAAGAACATGTCCAGAGAAGAGTGACATGAGAGATCAACAGGGAGAAGGAGGGCAGGAAAGGAAGGGAGTGAAGAGAAAAGGGAAGAGATAAGAAGGGAGGGAAGAGAAAAGAAAAGAGAAAAGAAAAGAAGGGATAAACGAGAAAAGGGAAGAGGAAAGAAGGGATGGAAGAGAAAAGAAGGGAGGGAAGAGAAAGGAAGGGAGGGAAGAGAAGGTCAAGACTGAGAAGGTACCGCAGGGAAGAAGGGCGAGGAGATTGGAAAAGGGTGGAAAGTTGGGAAGAAGGATGAAAGTTAAAACGTGAAAGGGAGGAGCAGCCTGGCAGCAAGTGAGAGCAAGAAGTTGAGAAAAATTAGAGGAAGAAAGCGTTAAAGGACGGGCAGAGAAGATAAGCAGGGAAGGGAGAACACAAGAGTAGTGAGAGAGTGAGGTCAGGATAGTACGAAAAGAGCCCAAACAAAAAGAGGCAAGGAGGGAAGGCAGATGTCAACTTGGGAAGAATGGAAGGAAATAAACCAAGATAGAAGGAAGAGGGGGGCAGGTGTGCAGAGGAGAGAGAAGGGAGGAAGCAGTGATGGAAAGGAAAGCCATAGGGAGGGAGGATAATAGGAGAGGTAGCGAGCTGGACAGGCAAAGGATAAACGGGAACAACAAGGGGCACAGGGCAAGAAATAAAAGGATAGAGGAAGGGGCAAAAAGTAATCAGAGGAGGAGATTGGAAGACCAAAGTCTGTGAGGGACTGGGAGGCTAAGAAGTGAAGAGGTAGAAAAGATTAACACACAAGAGATGCAACGAGGGTAGAACAGAAGGGAAGAGGGAACAGTTATGGGAAAGGAAGTACAGAAGGTGAGAACAAGAGCCAAGTGGGAGGGAAGAAAGAGATCCAGATAGTGGAGAAGAGGGCTTATTTTATGAAACAATGTGCATTAAATGGGCGTTAACTCACGCAATGCGGTTGACGGCAGCATCTTCATCGTCGACTGCAAAAGAAAAGGAAAATGGAAGTTAATACAGATGGAAATCAGATACAGGGCAACCAGCTCATCACACATGCGCCTGGGAGACAGACATTCAGTGCCACATACGAACACGGGTGACAAGCAAGGTGCTCCCACTCTGGGCCAAAGATTTAACAGGGGTCTGGGATTGTTTAGACAGGAATATTCTACAACGGGCAGCACTCTTAGGTCACCAGAATAATTAATGCTATAGGGCACCTCATTTCCAGGCCGAAGTTTTCATTAGCCATTCATTACAATTTGCCACTTGAAGCATTACACCAGCTCAACCGAACCAAAGAAACAAACACACATGAAAACAGTGACTCGCAAGAGGAATGCTCAGGGTCCAAAAGATTTTTGTTATGAAACCATCTGCTGACCCTAACCTGGGAAAGCAGCAATGAATACATTTAGCAAGGGGGTTCTTGGGAGACAGCAACTTCCACAAGATCACACAGTTCGAGCTTGAACTTGCCACTCTGAAGCACGCCTCCTTTCTAAATTTAAAAGCGAGAGTCAATAGTTGTGAAACACAGTGACAAAGAGGTCTTGGGCCAGCATTTGTGCCACTGCGAGAGAAAGACACTTGCTACAGGAAGAGCCCAAGTCCTGGAACAGGCTGAACAAGTTGAGGCTCAACGTCACTTTGAGGAAGAGGAAGAGGAAGGGCAGCTGCAGGAGAATGTGTTCAGAGGTGCGAGTCCTCGCAGAAAGGAAACCTTGCCCTGGAGTGACACAAGGCCATATTCTACTGGAGCAAGGGCGCGACCCAAACACATTTCTAACTTGGGTTTCATCAGCACAGAATGTGGTTACTCATTACCCACACCGCTCTGTGGGATCTCAAGGCACCTGTGCCTGTCTCTCCATTGCTTGAGTGCTACATAGCGCAAAGTGGATGAAAAATGATGTACAAGAGGGTCAGAGGAAGCAAATAAAGGCAGGAGAGAAGAGAATGTGAGTGGGAAATAACAGCAAAGAATGTTTTCAATGGAAAAATTAGAGCACAATGCAAAGGAGGAGGGTACAGGAGGGAGCAGGCGAAAATATAAAAAAGAGAAAGAAGATGGAAAACGCCCCAGACATGTAAGAAAAACAAATCAATCTCTGTTGACAGCTGGAGGGGAAGGAGGTGGAGTCTGCCGTAAGCCAATGAAAAAGACTGCAGGCAGCATATTAGACAGGGAGGTGTACGTTTCCAAATTCCTACCTCAATTTTTTGCAAATGCCTGACTTACTCACAAACCTCTTCCCAGGAATGTGAGCAGGCAGGTTGCATACCTAAAAAAAACAGGGCGTGTGAGCCTCACCTTTCATAAGGAGAGGGAAGCGTCAAGCAGGAGAATAACACAAACTTCACGGACCCCCGAAAAGTACACCCTATGCAAAGCCCCTAAAACACAGGTCGCTTCAAGCGCCCCAAAACATTATTAATTGTGCCCCATCTCCCCCAGAACACGTACACTTCACAGCTCCCACACAAACATGCATACTTCAGGACAGTCACAAAACCTGCACCCTTAACAAGCCCCCTGCCAAAAAAAGTCCACCTGATGCGGCCCCTACAATACGCACACTTCATGTGGCCCCCAATACTCTCGTGCACACAAAACATGCATACTTTTATGACGCTGACAACACCTGCACTCTTGGCAAGCCCCACTCTCTCCCTCGAAACGCATGCAATTGACGAGTTCCTTAAACACGCTCACCTCAGGAAATGCATAAACACGCCGCCCCCCCCTTCAAGGACATCTCGTGCGCAGCTAACAAACTCACACCCCTCCCAGGAGGAAGTCTTCCGAAGAGACTCCCCACCGGTTTTAAAGCATTCCATTGCTTTACGGCCGGGTTTACAAATAATAGAACAGGCCTCGAAACCCACGGTTTTCACAAAGAAATGCCCTCTGTGGTTGCCACAGGTCACACCTCGGGCCCCGAAAACCCATGCCCTTCACGAGGCCCCTGAAGTGCGTGGGCAACATGACACACCTCTGCCATGACGTCACTCACAACCTGCGCACTCACCTGTCGTGAAGTCGCCGTGCTTCTTGAAACGGGTGAGAACAACGTACGACAAGATGTAGAGAATTCCGAAGAGAAACGAGCAGATCTAAGGAGAGAGATAAAGAGACGGGCACATCAGAGCCAACACTGACGACAGAGAACCCCTATAAACATGGCACGCGTACCGGCAGCGTCAAGTTCACTACGACACAACCAGATATTATGTCAGGAGGACCTCATTCATCCCACCCAGCTCTTCCAATATAGGACATATTACAATCACGGAAACCACAATCAATGCTTAAAGGTCGGTCTTACACATCACACCAGCTCTTCCCTCATTGGACAGAGTACAACCACAGGTAGAAGGCCCAGCTTCTGCATCGATCCTATTTTATCCTGTATAGGAATGTACTATCAACACACCACTCTCCAGTTATATCATACAGGTCTGCCTTTCACAGCTTCACAGCACACAACTCCTACTCCATAGGTCATACTACAACCATACCACTCTCCAACCAAACGTACAGGTCTGCCTGATACACCACACTCAACAACTCCAACATAGGACATGCTAAAACCACACTAAGGTCCATCTTCTGCCTCACGCCCAACACTTCCTGTACAAGACACACTATAACCATAACATTCTCCAACCAACCACACTCAACAACTCCAACATAGGACATGCTAAAACCACACAAAGGTCCATCGTCTGCATCACGCCCAACACTTTCTGTACAAGACACACTATACCCATAACATTCTCCAACCAAACAGGGCTGCCTTACACATCACACCCAACTCGTCCCACAAAGGGTGTACAACAACCATATTCTCTGCACTCACACACACAGGACCATCTGCAATCGCTGCAGTTTGTGTGCCACAACGCCACACTGGTGCCAGTTGTCGACAAACCTCACACCATGCACCATGCATGAGGGCCATAAGTCAACACAAAATAATTTTTGCTTAAATAATTTTATTGAAAAGAAAATCAGTTAACCATACAATGTACATGCTATAAATGTACAATATCAAATTGCAATCACTTATTTAGAAATGAAGAATTGAATAAAGAATACAAAGATGTAAGGGGCCACTGTTGTTTAAAAATAATCTATTCCCGAGGTCCCTTGCTGACTTGATTGGGTGCCCTTGTTGTTTTCAAAAATAATTCCTTTTTAAACAAACAACATAAATGCTGGCAAATCTGTTTCATTCTTTTTTTTCACAAGCTATACATGGACCAGAATTTGTCTGTGCTAAAATATTACACACCAGAATCATTTTTATAAACAGCTATGTCATATGTTTATTGCATAAGTTTCTCCATTTTGCCCAAATGGCCAGCAGCAAAATCTGATTGCAAAAATCACCAATGAGCTATTGCACAAGATGCAAAAATGGTGCAGATAAGCCTTACAATGCTTCTATCCCTGGCGGCACAGCACCCAGTATAATGTGCTGCATGGTTAAACACTTATAAGGTCCCAAAGGCCTGAGACCTATTGGCTATGCCAATGCTTGTTACTCTTCCTGCTGGTTAAGACCACAGCATGCAAGCCTGCTGAAATTAGAATGGGGTACAACTACTTTCAGAAGAAATTGAGGAATTCCTGCTTGAAAGAGGGATTAAACTTATTAGGATCTCTCTCTACTACCCGCAGGCTAAGGGTTTTGTTGAAAGGTGGAATATATATTTCTGAAGGAGGGTCCACAATTGGCTCATTGTGAAGAGGGAGATAGGAGAATTTCCGTCATGAAACTAGTGTGGGCGTACCGCACCACCCCCGTGAAGGATGTGGGTAGAAGTTCTTTTGAGATAATGAGGGGGAGAAAGCCAAGAACTTTAGCGTGGGCACGATGGATTAATAAGGATGGTGAAGCTAATAGCGTGGAGAAGCATGAGGGTGGTAATTGCAGTGATGACATTCATAGCAACCTGCACACCAAGTTCCAGGAAGTAGATTGGGTGAGAGTTAAGAGAGGAAGGAGAGTTGGGAAAGAGTAGTTGAGTTTTTCTGAAACACTCTAGAGTATAGAGGGTGAAGACAGATCTACCTTACTACTGAGTGATACACATGTCTGGAATATAAAAACAATTGTTAAATTATCTGAATGCCTGGTTTATAACAAGGATTTTGAGAAGACACCCAGAACCATGAGTAGGAGTAGGAATGGAGTCGGGGTAGGAGTATTCAGTACACAGATGCACAGAAAGCAGAGTGGAGGGGCAGTTATTTGCTTCAGTAAGTTAATTGGGCTTGCATTGTGTTGTATGCGATGAGAGTGACTTTTGATTAACAAGTGTGTGTTTGTATATATTATTTATAACCTTGTGCTATTTTTCCTTTGTTTTTAGTTCTTGGTTATTGCATGCATTACTATATATACACTTTCCCTTTGTTTTTGCTCGTTGAAGAAGGTAAAACTTTAGCATCCTGTTGTCTTGTGTTCCCCGTGGAGCGCTCATGCCCTCGAGATCCAAGTAGAATACTGTGACTGATGGTTCCTTTCCAAGCAGTAGACGGGCCCTTCCCTTACTGTTAGGATTTGTCAAATAAAACTCCTGCACTCGTTACTTTGGAACACCTGGATTTATTTCCCATCCTCCCTCCGTCCAGCGCTCTCCCACCGACCTGACGAAAGTAAACTGTGTGTAAACACTATTGCTTTGACTGCTTGCACGTGTTCGTCCTCCAAGTCCGCACTTTAGTCTCTGGGAGTAAGCAAGTCGTAGGACAGGCCCGCCCTTCAAACAAGTGAAATTTGAAGGGTAGGAGATTGAAATGAAAGGGGCGCGTCGAGAGAGGAGGGCTAAATTGGCTTTAGTCCATGGCCCTGAGAGACCAAAGGCCAACCCTGAACGGGGTCACACTGGAAAATAGTCTGGGCAGGTTCTACCTTAGAATGAGAAAAGGCAGCCATATTATGCCAGCACAGAGCACCAGTGGGGAGAAATTGTGAATATTTAATTCTGGCGCCAGCAAAAAAATTCTTTCACTATGCCATCATGGAAGCTACCAGGGAGCACCATTCACGAAAACACTATGAGCGACAGCTTCATGGGCGCCATGACACAGATGACGGCAAAAGCACCCAAGGCGTTCATCTAAAATACCTGTAAATACTCTTCTTTAATCGGTTCCATTGAGATGAATCTGTAGACACTACCTGCTGTGCCCTAAGGTACTTTCTCCCCACATCTGGAATTCGTCAATGCCCCAGTTTCAGTTTGCCCGCTCTAATCTTCACCCCGTTTAAGGTGGATTTGGGGGGGGGGGGGCAGCCGACCATAGGGAGGTCTGCCCCCGGGTATTTTGGGGAAGTGGAGCAGTTAAGTAGCCCAAGGGTATATATAATCTGCCATTTTAAGGGACCAGCCACCATTTTGTCTGGTGACACGGTGGCTGGTATTGGTTAGGGAGCTTTTTTGCCCCACCCTTCTGTCCCCGTTATTCTTAGGTTTCGGGGGAAGGCCCCTCCTTTTTATTCCCCTCATTGTGGGGTGGATGCGTTTTTGTTGATTACAGGTGTGCAGTGGGGATTATGCTGTTAAGTTATTGCTTGAAGCAGGTGCATAGGCGGTTTGCAGAGAAATTGCCATGGTTTACCGAAGTTTATTGCGGTCAGTGGCGGTTCAGGCTGAAAGGGAATGGTTTGGCAAGTTCACGCCTGGAAGAGCCAGGAAGTTTAAGGTTCTGTAGGAAGTGAATGGGTTAAAAGGTTAATATATGTATGAAAGAGGTCTCAGTTACATTTCACCAGCCCAGGAGCATACACAATATTGATATATTAAGTCGTTATGAAGGGGGGAGGGATATCTTTGGGGTGGGAGGAGGTTTACCATAGGTGATTAACGTTGTATAGCGAGGTTGTAATTTTTTAAGGCGATGGCCAAAGTTGTTTTCTGGGATGTGCACCTGTTTCAATAAAGCAGCCTTTTCCACACAAACCGGATTTCAGTGGTCCATGCTGTTCCCCTATTCCCCAATGCCTTCTTTTCTAGCTTCTCCATTACCCATAGTCAAACTAACCCCAGATTCATCAATGTCCCGATTTGCGAGTCCTTAATAGCGATTATTAAGGAATCGCTATTAAGGACTCGCAAAAAGGGATTCATGTAGAAATCGCAATATTATTTGCGATTTCTACAGCTTCCTTATTTGCGATTAGCAAATTGCGAATCGCAAATAAGGATGCGATTTCAAGGGGGCCAGGGGGTGTCCAAAGGACACCCTGTAGCACCCCTGAAATGTCAATGTAGACTGATGTTGCGCATACACATGTCCAAAGGACATGTGTGTGTGTGCAACATACAACTTAGAAAAATGCACTAAAGTGCATTTTTCTAAGTTTGCTATTTACCACGAAGTCAGACTTCGCGGTAAATATCGGCAAAAAATAGCGAATTCGCAATTTTTAAAAGGTTAATGAATAGCATTTAAGGAATCTCTAATTGAGATTCCTTAAATGCGATCGCAATTTGAGAAATCGCAATTATTTGCGATTTTTCAAATTGCGAGTTCATGAACTATTGATGAATCTCAAATGCGATTTTTGCGGGCGCAAACGGCCAAATTTTGCGATTCGCACCGTTTGCGCTCGCAAAAATGCTTGATGAATCTACCTGTAAATTTTCATTGCTGCTCTCTACATTAGGGGTACCCGGGAGGAGAAAGTTTCTAGGACATCTCTCCCGGGGTAATTCAAGAACACCCTGCAGGGCAAAACCGGCAACAGTTTAATAGGGGTATTAAAAGGGGTGGGACGAAGGAGGCAGTTGAGGACAGAGCCAATCTGACCATCAGTCTAATGCGGTCCTGTGGGTGGAGAAATCTGTGCCTGCCTTTGCCAGTTTTGTTGGCTTAGGCAGGTGCTATTCGGTCAGTGTGGTTTTGTCGGATATTGCTTTGTTGGGGTTTTCAGGTGTGGGGCTGGATTTAAGTGTTTAATTACAACAAGGGTAGCATGACAGCACATGGCTGAGGCATTAAGCCAGAAGCATTGGGTTGTCGGTGGATGAACACTTGCAGATTTGGCACAGAAAACAAGGTTTGGGTCATATTTGAAACAAGGGTGACTGGGGAGGAAAGCAGGATGGTAGAGGATGCTCTGACTAATTTGGTGCGTTCATAATTGGGGGAGGATAAGTTATGAAAATGTATTAATGAGGTGGGGATGGTTTTATTTTTGTGAATGTCCTAAGAAAAACAACAGCTTTTTGCTCTCCAAGGCTGTCTTGGTTCTTTCTGTACTATCCCTCCCAACGATTAATGTGACATATCTGATGAAACAGATTGCCCTCGCTGATCTAATAATTTGAATGTTAAAATTGTACTCTACATCTTTGTACAGTGGAAAATGTATTTTCCTTTGGAAAGCACTCCGATGTTGGCCCCGGATATTGGAAAATGCCAAACGTGTCAAAAGTTTAAAATGTGCTTTTAACTGAGCAGTTGCTCAGGTGGCAGAAACAGCTGAGTGGAGACCTGGTAAGGCCTGCATTGCTGCAATGTGCAATCAGAAATGTGTGATGGGCAGGCTCTGGTGGCTCTTGTTGGAAGTTACCTCTCTGCTTGGGACTGATGCTCAAAGGCAACTTCGAGTCAAAAAAAAATCACACTATTTATAGGCCGTTAAGACAACACCAACACCAATACTTACTGCAGATTTTAGATTAGCAGGTGGCTTAACATGCATTGGCTTTCTAGTCAATCTTGAATGCTTGCTTCTTAATCAGTGACTTCCCTTCCTCTTCTTTTGTTTCCCTCAGTGGAGCACAGCTTCTTTCCCATCTTTTTATTTGAATGAATTGCATCCTTCTATGGCTCACTTCAGGAACTATTTGTTTTCTTTTGCTCAATATGTGTTTTCTTTCTCTCCTCCATATGATGCTCTCCCACCCTCAAATCCCCATTCCCTGCGCTCTCGTGTTGCGCCCCTTCCAGTCCATGTGTAAAAGAAGTGCAAACGTGTATTATTGCCAGGTTCGACTACAGAGTATACTTTATCAGGCAGGTTTTCTTTTATCTCCTGCGAGCTACTTGTTACACAAAAACCCAGGTCTTGGTACAGAGGCAGCATTTATGACCCTAAGGAAGGAACAGTCTGTTGCACTCATGGAGTCACTGCTTGTGGCAAAGAGTGATAGGACAGATGTCTCTTCTCACAGAGGACAATAAATCTGCTCCGCAGCTGCTGCAGAGGATCAAACAGCTGGAGCATTTGTTCCAGTAAACAGGTGTGTGGAAATAAAAGGTAAGCACTTTCCTTTCAATTCATATTTTCACAGCAACAGAGTAGCAGCTGGAATACTTTCATCTTAGCTAGGTTATACTAGTGCTTTGCCCTCTACTTGGCCTTCTGACCAGACTGAGAAGTAAGCTTCAGCTGTTGCAAAATGCACCAGCCAGAATGATCTTTAATATTATGAAATACAAGTTTATATAGCCAATTTTGACTACGCTACACTGACTCCCTGTGAACCAAAGGGTAAGGTATAAGGCCCTATAGCTGTCCTACAAATCTCTACATGATCCACGTGCAAATCCCCTATCCAAGAGATTCTCTTTTAACAAACCTAATCGCAGTTATGATAAGAAGGATCAGTCGTCCTCAGAGTAGCGACATTTCAACGTGTTACTCTAGGGTACAGAGGCTTTTCTATTACAGCAGCAAACTGTGGAATAGCAAACTGAAAGTGTGACAAAAGGCCTCTTTGTTCAAGTTTTGGAAATTGCTGAAGACCTGGCTGTTTGTAATTTCTTAGTCTCTTTTTTAACTTTCACCCTCATCCTGCAGATCTTCCCAGCATGCCTCATGGGTTATCAGCACCAAGATACCTAGTTCATGCTCAACAAATTCAAATACATTTTACTACAGGGTTGTAGTCCTCTCTGTTAGTTTTAAGAAGGATCATGTGAACTTGGCTTTTTAAATTCTGTACAGAAGGGGGATGCGGAGGTGGAAAGAAGGTGGGCAATGTGATGGTCTGTCCGATGTGGAAGGGCATGACAACCTTTGACAAGAAAGAAGGAAGGGCCCTTAAATCCACCTTGTCCGGATGAACAGAAAGGAAAGGAGGTTTAGAAGAACGAGCCTGGAGCTCGCTCACTCACTCACTCTTCTGGCAGAGGGGAAAGCTACCAGGAAAGCCGTCTTTAGAGTGAGAAGACGTAAAGGACAGTTATGAAGGGGCTCAAAGGGAGCGCACATCAGATAGGTTAAGACAAGATTTAAGTCCCATTGAGGCATTATGAAAGGCACGGGAGGAAACGTGTGTGTAATGCCTTTCAGGAAACGGTTAACAACCAGGGACTTAAAGAGAGAAGGCTGATCTGGAAGTCTTAGAAAGGCGGAGATGGCCGAAAGTGAACCTTTGATAGTGCCCAGAGCAGAGCCCTGCTGGGCCAAGGATAGTAGGAACAGAAGGACCTCAGAAAGTGGGGCAGAAAGGGGATCCACAGCCTTTACAGTGCACCATGCCACAAATTTGTTCCACCTGCAGGCGTATACCATCTTAGTGGAGGGACGCATGGCTGCCAGAATGAAATCACAGACTTCGGGTGGAAGATCGAAGGCTATCAACTGTCACCGCTCAATCTCCACGCATGGAGGTGGAGGCTGGACAGGTTCGGGTGGAGGACCGTCCCCTGTTGCTGTGACAGAAGATCCTCCAGAAGAGGCAGTCGGATCGGGGGATCGATTGCCATGCTGAGTTGTTCGGGATACCAGTATCTTCGTGCCCAATCCGGATCCACAAGGATGACTTGGGCCCGGTCGCGCCAAATCTTCTTCAGCACTCTGGGCAGAAGTTGTATAGGTGGAAAGGTGTACAACAGATCGCAACTCCACTCAGGACGAAAGCGTTGCAGAGCGATTGGTGCCTTGGAAATTCCAATGCGCAGAACTGATGACATTGCGTGTTCTCTTCGGTGGTTAATAGATCTAACCAAGGCTCTCCCCACTGCAGAAAGAGACCTTGCGCCACGTCGGATTTCAGACGCCATTCGTGATCCATCAAGCACCGGCGGCTGAGTTTGTACGCTCTGGCATTCAGAGAACCTGCCAGGTGTTGAACCACGAAGGTAATGCCTTGATGTTCCAGCCATGTCCAGAGGCGCACAGCCTCCTGACATAGGGTCCACTACCTCACCCCACCCTGTTTGTTGCAATACCACATGGCAGTGGTGTTGTCCGTGAACTCATGCACTACACTTCCCTTGGATAGAGGGAGGGAATGCCTTCAGTGCCAGACGTATCGCCTGAAGCTCCAAAAGGTTGATATGAAGCAGGGACTCCACCAGAGACCAGAGGTCTCGGATCTCCGCCTCTCCCAAGTGGCCGCCCTATCCCAGGAGGGACGCATCCATCACCACTGTGAGCCACCACTGCAATTGTCGTGCAGTGCCCTCCGAGATCTGGACATGTTCGGACAGGTTGCCCTGATGCTGTGCCCACTGGAACTTCATGTCCCACTGCAGAGCCCGCATATGCCATCTGCATCAGCAGGATGGAGGAGACCATCAGACCCAGGAGCCCGAGGGTCATCCTGACTGAAACCCGGGATAGAGGCTGAAAGATCGGAATCATAGCCTGAATATCCCGGACTTGCTGCTCGGGAGGATAAACCCAAAACTGCGTTGAATCCAGAACTGCTCCGATGAAGGGGAGCTTCCGAGTGGGACTCAGGTGCGACTTCAGCACATTGATGGAGAACCCAAGCAAATGCAGGAGGTCGGCCGTAGTCTGAAGGTGGGTAACGACTGCCTGTGGCGAGCCCGCCTTCAACAGCCAGTCATCGAGGTAGGGGACGACTGACAACCCTAACCTGCGCAGATGAGCTGTGACCACCGTCATCACTTTCGTGAACACCCGAGGGGCGCTGGTAAGGCCAAAGGGGTGCACGGCAAACTGAAAATGCACCTGGCCCACCGTGAACCACAGGTAACGCCGGTGGGCCGGCAGGACGGGGATGTGAAAATAGGCATTCTGCAAATACAACGCAACCATCCAGTCTCCAGGTCTAGCGCAGCCAAGACCTGAGCCAGGGTCAACATCTTGAACATCTCCTTCCGGAGGAAGCGATTGACGTTCCTGAGGTCCAAGATGGGGGGCAGGCCCCCTTTCTTCTTTTGTGGGATCAGAAAGTAGTGGGAATAACAATCACATCCTACTTCTGGCCCAGGAACATGCTCGATGGACCCCCTTGGTCAAGAGGGCCGGGAGTTCCTGTTGGAGAAGCGCAAAGTGATCCCCCGACATGCGGTGGAACTGAGGTGGCATGGCTGGTGGGGTAGACTCGAAGGGGAGGGAGTAGCCCCTTCTGATGATTTGCAGCACTCACCTGTCAGAAGTGACAGAGCGCCAGTGGGGGAGGTGATGTTGAATCCTGCCGCCCACCAACGTGGAGTGCACCCCAAAGCTTGAACTAGGAAGGCTTTGAGGCGGATGCTGCGGGAGTGGAGGTGGGCTGACCCGCACACTGGCCCCCTGTGCTGTCATGGCAGCCGCCATGCCCGCGGCCGCACTGAGGTTGGTTCTGCGCAGGCTTCTGGCCTAACGAACGTGTAGGGGCACCCCTTCCGTTGCCACGAAAGTAACAAAAGGTAGACGTGGCCGGGCATGTTGTGGAGAGACCCAAGGACTTGGCCATAGCCAGAGAATCCTTTAAACGCTCCAGCGCACTGCTCTGTCTGCCTTATCGCCAAACAGGTGAGTACCATGTTATGTTATATATTGTCTTTTATAGCGCACGGCTACTCAAAAAGAGTGTCCCGGCGCATTATTGAAAACCTGTATCAAGGTAACACAACACAGCCAAAGAAAAGAAACACAGATCACAGAATAGTAAAACTGAATAAAATAGCCTAAAGGGCAAAAAGCCAAGTTTTGAGGCCCTTCCTAAAAGAAAACAGATTAGCAGCTCCACGAAGAGCCAGCGGCAGAGTGTTCCAAAGCTGTGGTGCTAGTAGCTAGTATCAAAAGGCATGTCCATGAGAGAACTCTGGACATCCCCTGAAAACCCCATGGACCGCAGCCAGGCATGGCTTCGCAAGGCCACTGTCGTGGAGATGGCTCTCCCCACTGAGTCTGCGGTGTCCAGCCCACACCGAATGGCGAACTTCGCAGCATCCATCTCCTCCGCAACAGCTTGGGAAAGTACAGCCCGAACTTACTCCGGGCACTGGGGCAGAGCTTGGGCCACCGTGTCCCACACAGCGTGAGATTAGCGGACCAAGAGGCATGCGGTGTTGACTGACCGCAGCCCCAGGCTGGCAGAGGAAAACAACAACTTCTTGCCAAACTGCTCCAGTTTTTTCGATTCCTTATCCAGCAGAGCGGTAGGGAAGGCGCTTTGGGAAGTGGAGGCCTGAATGACTAGGCTCTCTGGGGTCGGATGATTTATTAAAAAGGCAGGGTCACCCGGTACCGGGCGATGAAACCTGGCCACGTTTTTATCCACCGGAACCCCTGTGGCTGGTCAAGACCAGGTGCCCATTAAAACATCCGTCAAGGCCTCATTGAACGAAAGCAGAGGTTCCATGGAATTTGCCGCCGGCTGAAGCACTTCAGTAAGGAGGTTTGTTTTGAGGGCAACAGTAGGCAGATCAAGGTCAAGAGCCTCAGCTGCTCTACGGAGCACCACAGTATACGTGGCGCCTTCCTGAAGACACAAATCCAGGCTCATAGGAGAGGTCAAGGCCACCCGCATCCTCAGAGTCCTCCGCCCACTCATGCTCAGACTCGCACTGCCGTGCAAGAGGGCCCTCCAACCCCACCCAGTCATTCCCCTCCTCCACAGCCCGAGGCACAGGCGGCAGCGACCGGGGAGGCACCAGGGAAAACAAATGCTCCAACGGCGTCGGGAACAGCGACGGTCCGTGCCGATCCAGCTTTATGTCCCAATTAGGGTCCCAAGCTGGAGCAAAACTGCCCGGAAACTCGGGCAATGGCGGAGATGGGACGAGCGGAACCCATTGCAGCGCCGGGAATGGAGCAGCAGGGGGTGACAGGGCGGAGGACCTGTGGCGCCAGAGCCGCTGGCGGAGGACCTTACGGCGCCGGAGCCGTCGCCGGCACCGGTGGCAGGCAGGGGCCCTCAATAGGGACCGCGGGGCCAGAAGGCACGCCGGTGGGAGCCCTAGGCCTGAAAAGGCGGTCCATGGCGCCAGGAAACTCTTGCACCTGGGCCGGAGTCGCTGACGGACCCGGATAGGGTGGGTAGGCCGCGGGACTCCTAGGCTCCAACGGAGCCGCATGGAGACCCCTGGCCCCCTTGTCCACATCCGGAGACCGACGGGGGAACGACGGAGAGCGAACGCGCTTCTTCGACTTTTTCTTGTGACGTCTCTTACCCGATTCCGAGGGTGAAGACTTTCACCCAGAGGAGCAATGATGATGGCTCCGCAGTAGGTCCCTCCAGCGACCCCTGGACCTCAAACAGCGCGGAGACGACTGCCTGGTCTCCAGCAGCTTTCGGGACCGCTCCCGCAAAGTCTTCGGAACCATGGTCAGCCAGTCGGAACATGACCGGGAGTCATGGTCGCGCTCCAGACCGTAGAGACAGACGCCGTGGGGGTCGGCCCAACATCGTACGGCGACAGGCCCCGCAGGATTTAAACCCAGGCATCCCTACGTGGCACCAGGAGTCAAAGACTCAAATGAAGTAGAGACAAAAGTCTCAAAAAAGTTAGTAAAAAGGTAACTAGGGTACGTGCTCTAACCGGATCTGCGCTTGCTGTCACGGAAAAAGAAAGAACTGACGTCAGGGCGCATGGGTGGTGCCCAAGTAGTCTCCGTGACATCATCTCTGTGCTTACGACGCCAGGGAACGGACACGGAGCGGCAAAACGCCACCTAAGGCGCACAGGGGTACTGCTGACGAAAAACTTTCTGGATCCAGTCTGACGCCTGGGGATATTCTAAGGAAAGGAATCTATCACTAATGTGTCTCTGTCAGATATTGGGGCATGGGGGGGCAGAGTACTAGGTACCAGGCTTTTCTTTTCATTTGCAGGTAGGCGACTCAGATGTGGTGGCAGACTCAGGAGAGCCTTGTGTAGCTCCTTACCCCAGAGTGGCCAGCTGGATGACAGAGGTGGACCACAAGATCACAGACACGAAGTTCCAGGGTGGCCTTATCAGTGTTACCAGCAGGAGGGTCTGGTGCGACCCCCAACGACACGAAGCACGACCTGTGGCGGCCAGCCACCATCGGAGGAGAGGTTGGGAGTGCATTTGACGACCCCTCAATGTGACAGAGAGAGATGTGCCCTACAGCACACAGAGGCAGAGGGAGCAAGGGGTGCAGCAGCACTGGGTGAGACACTGCTCGATTACGATGAGTTTGGAAGAAGGTGAAGTGATAGACAAGGAGGAGCACCCAAATGGCGGTGGCCAGGTGGTGGCAACAAGGGACTAGTCAGGTAGGCAGGAAAGCGTCTAACCAGACTGTGCATAGTATTTTGCCGGAGGCACTGAATGTTGGACAACAGCATGGGAGGCACAGTGTGCCAGAGTGGAAAGGACAAATGGCGAGACGGCAGGCGCCGGAGTAGGCACTGACTTTGATGCCAAGTAAGGACATGGTGAAGGGGGCAGCCGTGTACACAATGACGTCCATTGATGTGGATATGAGACAGACGTCGGAGGGCGAGGTGTCTAGGTCGTGCAAGGGCCGCTATGTGATGGGCATAGGCACATAGGAAATAAAGGCAGGGCCCAAAGGTGACACAGTCGCCTAGGAGGGTAAACAAGGTACTGGTAAGGCTGGCGGCGCAATGGGAGGGGGGTGGAGAAGAGGACAGAGGGGTGTGGCTAGCAAGCCAAGATAGTGAACGCACTTCAATGAGGCTACGCATCCTCATTCCTTTATCTGTCTTGAATCCTGCACCAATATAGTCATCTGCCTTTCAGATTAGCCAAATACCATAGGGGAAGCTATTTTCCAACCGTCACCTCCTCCAAACAAGCTGTCCGCCCCTCCCCAGAGTTCTGCATGTAGAAGGAAGTGAATGGCCTGGGCGGGTCACTGGCGCCACGACAGTGACGGGACTCGACAGAGGCGGCAACAGGGCCAGACTACCTGGGGCTCGAATCATGGAACAATACCTACCCTCTGCCGTCCATCGACAGTCACCCAAACCAGCAGAGCAACTAAGAGGTAAGTGTGCCACTGGACCCGGCAGTGCTGCAGCCCAACAGGGCAGAGGAAATCAGAGCACGGAGCAGGGCCTGCAGGGAGGACTGGCTACTGGGCCCGAGATTTGCTGATGTGGAGTGGGATAGACACTTGTGCTCTAGGGCGCCTCTCCTTGCCCTTCCTCTCCACTGTGAGACCTCAGTGAGTATGGAGGCCGGATCTGGCCTGGGCTCACCTGTGTACATCGCTGGCTGAAGCAGTCATTGGAGAAAGGAGGGCGCTCCCTCACGCTGATCCCGGGCTGCGCGGTTGCGGTGAGCAAGCAGGCTGCCCCCCCCCTGCTGCCCTGCCAAATTTGAGATAGGCTTGAAGCCCCGGTCACCTGTGAACACACCAGCGGCCCCAGCGCAATGAAGTGAGACGTGATGGGAACTGACCACGTCCCTGCAAGCCTGCCTTTTTCCAGATTCTGGGCCCTGTCCCACTCCCTGCACCAGCCCGGAGGTCCGATCCGGCCTAGGCTGTGCTGCCGGAATGCTCGGGCGGGGGCTGCCGATCTGTGAATTGTCTCGGCCTGCGGCTCACTTTGCCGCCTCTCTCGGGATGCCCCTCGCTGGGCAATTGGTAAAAGGCCCCTAATGCACTCACCGCAGAGAGGTCTACCTGTTCAAGCCACACCAGTATGCATTGGGCCTAGGTGGGATGACGGACCACCTGTCGCACAGCTGAATGGGCTCTGGGGCACCTCTACTCGCCTCTCCTCCTCACCGTGGGACCTCGCCCCCTGCAAGAATCTGGAAGTCAGATCGGGCCCAGGATCGCCTACACATGGCACTGATTGAATCCACCACCAGGTGAAGTAGGGCACCCCTTGATACGGACATCTAGCTGTGCGATTGCACGGACCAGACAAGCCATCCCTCGCTTCCCTGCCGGCTTCGAGATGGACACACAGACCCCACTGCAGTGAGGTGACCCGGGTGGTGGGAGTTTGCAGCGTCGCAGAAACTCTGCAATTCTCCCTCTTCTGGGGACCCCCCACCCCCTCCCCTCCCCCCACCCAGGCATGCCGCTTCCTACACCAGCCCGGAGGTTGGTTCGAACTTAGGTCATGTTGTGGAGAGGTCCACGGGGCCACACACCGCCTCATCTCGGCCCACCGCTTGCTCTGCCACCCCTCTCTTGGAGCCGTTCACGGGCCTAAACTGGGGACCTGACGCAGGGCCCGGACTATACGCAGCCCACTGGGGCCTGCCTGCTAAAACCAGAGTGGCGCGCATTGGGCCTGGGCGGGGCATTGAACTCGCAATGCGCCAACTGAAGGCGTGCGGTTTTAACTGGGCGGGGGAGCCAGACCCAGATCTGTGAATACTGGAACACTTGCCGCCTGGGTGACATCCTTACTACTTACGACATGGCCAACTAACCCACCTGGTCACTAATTTGCCTGGACAGTCATCAGTTGCATCCCCAGCTGCAGTTATCTACCACTGACATCCCACAAAGCGGACCTGACAGACCGCTGGGGGCACACTGATGCCTTTCGCCCAGCAGATAGAGATGGGTTGTCTGTGATAGTCTGCCCTGGCACAACCTGCACCAAACCAAGCGATGCGCCCAGGAGAAGAGACACTGCAACCCGACACGTCGCTAAGTGCCAAACTGGACAACTTCCTGATATCGGTGGAAAAAATTGGAACTGCTCTTAATCAGACGCACACATTGCTTGAAAGTAAGATTGACAAAGTGACAACAGATTTCACACTCTTGCAGGCAGACTACTGCAAACTTGCAGATAAACTGCATAATACCGAACTCGCACTGGCTGAGCTGCAGCCAGCCGCAAAAGAAAATTCAACCTTGCTACAGTCGGTGTTAGACCGAGTGGGCACCTTGGAGAACAGAGCGGAAGATGCGGAGGTTCAGTCCCGCAGAAATATTATACGGGTGGTGGGCCTCCTGGAAGGTACAGAGGACCGGGATGCGGTGGCTTACACTGAGGCCTTGATCCATGTAATGGTGCCTGTAATGGCTCTGTCGCCCTTCTTTTCGTTTGAACGTGCCCACCGGGTACCGTAGCGAAGACCACCACCAGGCGCTAACCCTAGACCCTTTCTGTTTTGTCTCCTCAACTACAAAGACCATGACTGTAAACTCTGCGAAATACGCCAACTGAAAACGGCACAGTGAATGGTGTCCCAGTCATGCTTTTCCCAGATTACACTAGGTTTGTGCAAACACAAAGGAGCTCCTTTCAAACTGTCAAATGCCACCTCCAACATACGCTACTCAATACGGTTTCCTGCTCGCCTCCAGGTAGTGGACAAGGGCACCGCTCATTTCTTCAACTCTCCCAAAGATGCATGGGACCGGATGGAGGCCACAGGCCATGTGACCTAGTGTCCCCCACCCGTCGTTAACGAGAAACTGTGAACTGTCACCAGAACACGCAGACGAAGGGGATATGCCATCCGCCCTCTGCCACCAAAAGCTGTACCTAACCTAGAGCAGGTGATATCGGAGAGGAGGCCAGCTTTGCAAATAGCAGCTGAAATACGCACCCAGACCCTAAGCTTGGATCAAGACGTTTATTCTGTGAAGTCACTGAGTGATGATGGCTCCTCCAACACATGGCAGACCGGGGTGAGGTCACCGGCTCCTCCAGATGTAAAGCCACAAACCACAGATTTCATTATATGACTCAATTCGGAGACCGGTGCTACATAACCCATCACCTTCTGATGGCTTGCACCCAGTCACAAAATACAGTTAGTACACTGCATATTATGCAACAGGGGCCTTGCAAAACCCACCCTTGCTATACACGCTCCTTTCCTCTGACCAACACTTTCGGTAGGTGCTACAGTTTGGGCGGATCCCTGTTGCACATCTGCTCTAATAATGTTCTATGAGTTGGGGTTGCTCCCCATTCCCTTTTCCAGCTCTACTGTGTTACACCGCATTGACAGGCCCCTTAGTCATCCTCACATGAACCAGGCACAGCGGGCCGCAGGCCTCCTTGTCCACACACATTCACATTTTACACACTGGACCAAGTTGCAATGGGCAAGGCCAACACTAACATGGTCACGTGGAATGTGAGAGGCATGCACACTCCCTCGCGTCGTTACTTCGTCTACTCCTACTTGAAACGTAGATCCACTCGCATAGCCCTCTTACAGAAGACTCACCTGACACTTCAGAAGACAGACCACCTCCGCCGGCATTGCAGTGGCCAGCTATTCGCCACCGGCTACTCGTCCTACGCTAAGGGAGTATTGATCTTGGTGTGATCGGAGACCCCATTCGTGGCAGATGAAGTGAGGTGAGGGCGGACCCAGGCGGCAGATATGTACTTATATGAGGTCGCCTAAATGGGGAGCAGCTCGTGCCAGGGAAAATATACACTCCCAACTCGGACCAAACCTCGATCATTCACAAACTATCTGGCATAATAGCTGCTTGGAGCGAGGTCCCGTGGCTAATAGGAGGCAACTTCACTGCTGTCCTTGAAGCCACTCTGGACCGCTCATTCCCCCCCACTGTCATGCATTGCTGCTGCATCGAAAACCCTGGCGCTGAATAAATGATTGCACTACTGGTCACTTGGGGATGGGTGGAGCACGCACAACTCTGCAACGAAAGTGTACTCCTACTCCTCATCTCCACATGACCTGAATGTATGCATGAACAGCATTGTATGGTCACCAGCACTCCTCCCCATAACTAGGCAAACTAATTACCTTGGCTGGACAAATTCGGACACATTCGGACCACAACCCTCAATCACTGCAACTCATATGGTAGGTTGCCCAACAAACCATACCCACGTGGCGCCTCCAACCCTCAGGACTGGAGGACTTGCCATTCCGGGAGGCACTTGGTGCTGCAGCAGTAGAATACTTTTAACTTAATGGTGGTCCACCAACAATAAACTAAACAAAGGGATTCCATCAAGGAGAACATTAGGGGGCAGAGCCAGAATACACATGCCAGCTAGACGAAAAGCACGATGAGCAGGTCACTCAAATAGAGCACCTTAGATGCCTAAATTATGCACCACACTCTTCTCAGGCCAATGTAGCATCGGACCGAGCAGTACCCCTGCTGTTGTGGCTAATAGGACAGGATCAATCTCAACAGCCTATCCAAGCCCTGCGAGATCACACGGGATGCCTCCTTCATACACAACATGAAATCCACACTGAAATGACCCAACACGACCATCGGATTCGATAGAGGACATTTTGAAACTTTCTTCTCCCAGCTACAACTGCCCACCATTACCCCCACACAACATGAGGAGCTGGAGGAATCAGTCACACTTTTTGAGATCAGTGAGGCCATCAGAATCCTGGTGTCAAGCAAGACGCCTGGCACCTCTGGGTTCTACAAGACATATGCCCACACAGCTCCACATTTACATGCTTTGTACAAGGCCTCACGCGAGGCAGCCACCCTCGCCACGTTGCTACGCGGGGCTTTGCTTGTCTTGGTACCTGAACCAGGCAGGGACCCTAGTGACCCGAGTTCCTATCGCCCCAAACCCTCTTAAATACAGATTATAAGATTTGGCCATGGTGCTTGCCGATCGACTGGCCCCGCTGATTCCATCTCTGGTCCATCCAGACCAGAATGGTTTGTTCCATCCCGCAGCACATCATTGAATCTGAGACGGTTCTTTTGGACCTCTACTTATTCCACGCTGCCATGGCCACACTCCGGGTGTCTGGTGCTCGATCTTGAGAAAGCCATTGACTCCCTGGAGTGGGACGTCATTTTTGCCACTCGATGCAGCAGGGGGAGGGGGGGTGTTGCTAGCACACAAGAGAATTTGGTTTAAGAACAACGACATGGCTGATGTACAAGTGGTCAACCGGCAGTCTGCTAGGGAAAAGGAGGTTTTTGTGTTGCAATGCTTCACACATGGCATTTTATTCAGAGCTAAACATGTGCCGTCAGAGAGAAATGACATTCCAGATGCTTTGTCTCTTTCACAGTAGGAGAGATTCCATAGGCTGGCCACAGAGGCGGGCAAAGCAGGACACGGATGTCGCAAGAAGACAGAGGATGCTGCAGTTGGTAGTAATGTCAGTGGCGAGTTCAACAAGGAGAGCTTATTCTCCGGCATAGTCATAGTTTTAAGACCGCGGAGCACAGCAGAGGCAGGAAGACTGGGCCAGGATGGGGGATGCTGTTCAGTTCATTCGGACATTGATTGAGAGAGATTGGTCTGGGGTAACGATCGCCGGGAAACAGGCGGGAACAGCATTCATGGGGAAACTGTTCTGGGGACACACTCAATCAGTCGGTAAACTGGGGAAGATGATGTTGGAAGGCTGGGCTAGGGAGGCCGGACGGGTAGGACCACAGAGGAGACCGCTGACGTGGTGTTTTTTTATGGGATCCTGTCCAGTCTACCCACTGTCTGCAAGGGAGAACACAAAATGCTGCTTGTTTTCAATCCAATTTCGTGAATGTTCTTTGATGTGTTTGGGTGTCAGAATTGCTGGGGGGAGGGGCGCAGAGGGAAGTGGGCTCTAATGGGAGGAAGTTTCGGGGTTCCAGATATTTTAATGCTACAAGTTGGAGTGAATAATTTAGTTGTGGAAAAAAGGTATGGCATTTATGCGGTCAATGAAAGAAAGTTTAAAGGAAATTCTGTGGCAGTGGTCAGGTTGTCACATATCATGGACTGAGTTTATTCCAAGGAGGATCTGGAGGGGGTCCATGAGACTGGCCACGATAGACAGGGTAAGGCAAAAAATGAATATGGAGATTCAAACATTTTGTAGGGAGCTGGGCACTGGCAGGAATAAACATGATTATTTGCATTACGACAGGGTAAAGCTTTTATGGGGAGATGGTGTCCACTATTTGAATTACGGCTAAACTGAATCTTCGATGGTGAGCATCTATAGAGCGGGTGGTAGAAAAAGTGTAGCTGGGGCTTTTTTCTGGGTGGCAGTTGGTCTAAAAGTTGGCAGGAGTTAGCGAATGTTATTGTGGTGGACAGTGGCAATACAGGCTGAAGGGGAACAGGTAGACAATCTCACGCCTGGACAAGGCACGGGGTTAAACATTCATTACGAAGTTAAGTTAGAGGATACTAGATGCAGTAATCCTGGATGGGAGGTTAAAGATCTTAAGTGCAGAAGATCAGCACAGGAGAAACTAGAGACTTGCAGATTTCAGGCTTTTGGAGGGCGGGACATTTAGGGGTGGGGGTAGTTTAACCTAGGTGAGCCCTTGTGTATAGTGAGGCTTTAGTTTTGGAAGGTCAAAGGCCCAGGGTTGTTTATGTGATCTACACATGTTTTAATAAAGCAACCTTTTTCCACACAATCTGGTCTTTGTTGCACCTCCTTTACCCAAATGTGCTTTTGAGCGACAGCCAACCAAGGGGAGGTCTACCCCCAGGGAGATCTGAGGCAGTGGTGCAGTCCAGTGTCTGCACCACTATATCTGGACTACAACTGGGTTATGGAACTTGCCCATTAAACGTGTAGACATTTTAAGTGCCAGCTACCATTTTGTCTTTGATGACACAGAGGCTGGTCATAGGACAGCAATTTTTACACCATTCCACTCCTTTATCTTAAGGTTGGGGGTCTAGTTGATCAATTTTGGCTTTATCTGAGCTGCCTTTATCGTGGTGCAGGTGTGCAGTGAAGGGGCTTGTGTAAAAGTTGTTGCTCTGAAGCAGGTGCAAAAGTGGTTGGCTGAAAAAGTGGAAGTGGTTAGTAAATGTTATTGTGGTTGACTGCAGCAATCCAGGCTGAAGGAGAACAGGTAGACAAGCTCTCACTTGGACGAGGCAGAAAATTAAACGTTCATTAGGATGTTAAGTTAGTTAGAAGATAATAGATGCAGTAAACCCGGATAGGAGGTTAAAGATCGAGTGCAGAAGATCAGCACAGTATAAACTAGAGACTTAAGGTTGTTGGGTGGCAGGACATTTAAGGGTGGAGGGGTAGTTTCATATAAGTGGCTTCTGTGTAGTGAGGCTTTAGTTTTGTAAGGCGGAAACCCAAGGTTGTTTATGTGATCTGAACCGGTTTCAATAAAGCGGCCTTTTTCACACAATCTGGTGTCTGTGCTGCGCCCCCTCTGCCCCAAATAAAGATGCCATTTATAATGACTGAAAAGGTTCACATTAATGTCCAGTTTCGAAATACCTTGAGCTAGAGGTTCGTTTTTGGTTTTTTTTAAAGTATCTTTGTTGGACAGGCCCCAGGAAGGGCTCGCTCTATCCCCGCATGACGCCCCGCATCTCTGTGTCACGGGCCCGGGCCCCCTTCAGCCCCATTGCCCGGGCCAACCGCCATCTTGGACACTGCACCACGCGGCCGCGTGGCCTCAGCTCGACCCCAACCCTGGGCCTGGCCAGGCCCCGACATCCCGGCACCACCATCCACCCAGGAGGTGAACGGACCACTTGGCAGGTTAATGGGAGAAAGAAGGGGGCGATGGCTCTCCCCCGCCAGGTGCCGATCGCCCCCAGCCTCCCCGGGTGCTGGCTCCACCCCCCTGCTGGGTGTCTGGACTCCCTCATCCCGGACCTCCCGACCTCCCAGTGCGAGGGCCCGGACATCAAAGGGGGCCAGACCTATAACTGAGGCAGCCCCAGAGCAGGAGGGCAGTTGTATCCTGGAGTCGAGAGACACCGAGAAGAACTCATCCTTGACGGACTGCTGGCGCTGCCGCAGCCCTGCCTTGTGAACTATCGCCCTGCCTGCTGGCGCTGCCGCGGCCTTCTGCAACCTTCCTCTTTGTGGGACCTGCTGGCGCTGCCGCGGCCCGTTGTACCCGTCATCCTCGTTGGGACCTGCTGGTGCTGCCGCGGCCCGTTGCCATCTACGACCTCTTCGGGACCTGCTGGCGCTGCCGCGGTCCGACCCGTCCGAACACCGAGCTCGAGGATTGTGAGCTGCGGCCGTTTCACCTCAGTACCAGTAGGTACCAAGACTGTCCCGCTACCCCCTTCCCCTACTAGAGACTAGAATTGAGAGGATCATCGTGTCCTGATCTCCTTGTATCGTACTACCTTACTCCAAGAACTGCCTATAAAGGGTGTTAATCTGACTTTCGTGTGGTGTCCATCTGTGGGGGGGAAGTTACTTGTCTGTACGATCGCTGGAGACGGCCCTCACCGGAGGCCTCTCCCCTTGTGCTCGGCCGACCCTCCAGGTCCCCGTCTAACATTGGTGGCCAGCGGCGCGATCCGAACCAACGCGTAACCGTACAGAGAGTAACTCACCCTACGACTAATCCACAATGACGACCAGAGAGAGCGGATCTGCAGAGAAATTCCAGATGGAAAAACTGGAAGAGTACAACCACCGAGAGCTAAAACAATTTTGCATGGAACTAGGCATTGCCACCACCGGTCTGAGCACGAAAGAGGACTTCAAACACGCCCTAGAATCCTGGGCAGAGACAAATACCGCCGAAGCCCCGGAGACAAACACCGCTCTGACGGAAGAAAGGAGAACGGATCTCTCCCGGGAAGAGATCCGAGAACGAGAGAAAAATAGACTTCACGAGTTAGAGTTGGCACGGCTCAAATTAGACGGAGAGTTGAAACTGGCAGAACAAAAGATGAACTTAGAACACTTACGGCTCCAAGAAGAGCGAGAGGAAAAGCAGAGAGAGAGAACTCGAAGAAAAAAAGACTGGCATACGAACACGAGTGCAAACTGGCGGAGATAGAAATGCGCAAACAGAACAAAGACCTAGGGGTGCCCGAGCAACCGCGCCCCCCAGGGACTACCGAACAGAAGGTCCACATCCCCAAAGATGTGGTCCGTGAATATTATCGGAACGACGACATACAGCAGTGGTTCAAGGCCTACGAGATCGCCATGACTGCCCACCGGATCGCTCGAAGTGACTGGGGAGCCGGTCTATGGGGGAGATTCGTCAATGAAGGCCGGGATGCCCTGCTGCAGCTTCCGGACCATCAAATGACGTCCTATGACCACATGAAGGCCGCCCTCCTCAGTCGATATGGGCTGACGCCCGAGATGTACCGCCAGAGGTTCCGCAACTGCACCCGGATCCCGGGTACAACCTGGATAGAATATGTGAACTATTTCAGCCGAGCCTTCGAGGGATGGATCAAGGGTAGCAACGTAACAACCTACGAGCAGCTCTTCAACCTCATTGTGTGGGAGCACCTCTCCAACAACTGCTTCGTCGAGCTCAGGCAGCACCTCCTCGACAGCAAATTGACTGACCCACGGCAGCTCGCCGCCGAGGCTGACCGATGGGAGAGCACCCGGGTAACCCGGAGTGGACCAAACGAGCATAACAGAACCAACCAAGGTCCTCATCGTCCCCGAGGAGGAGGACAGGGCCGGGGCAGAGACGCCGTCCCGGCCGCTCCCGCAAACAACACCCCGCCCCGGCCGGGGCAACCCCCCGATGCGCCCGGGGTTCCGAGCCAACGTTACGTGTCACCGATGCCAACGAGTCGGCCACTATGCCAGTGACCCGACCTGCCCAAAGAACCAGACCCCCGGGCCCCGCCAGGTGGCGGCCGCCGCCCTAGGGGAAGAGCAAGTCTCCGAAGAGCCTGACGAGCAGGAGCAGCCCGAGTGGGAACCCGCCGCCATGACCCTGGCCTGCCTAGGGGGAAGAGACCTGATCCCGCGGGCTCCCCTACCAGCCAACACCAGGAAATACAGTCAGTGGGTGAACATAAGTGGGCGTAAGGCCGAAGCCCTGCGTGACACAGGGGCCAGTGTGACGGCCGTCCGTTGTCACCTGGTGACCCCAGAACAAATCCTGCCAAACGTTCTTTGCCCCGTCCGATCGGCCGACAATTCGGAGAGCCTGTGTCGGATGGCCTGCGTCCCATTCGAATGGGGAGGCGTGTCCGGTATGCTGAAAGTGACTGTCCGCGACGATGCCCCCGTGGACTGCCTCCTGGGGAACGATCTCGAGAGTTCCCCGTGGGCAGCCGTTGAAAGAAGAGAGCACCTGGGGATGTTGGGCCTCCCGGGCTGGGCGTGTGTAACAACCCGGTCCATGGCCGCCGACACCATCCCTGGATCTGAAGAACCCGAATGGCCAGCACCGCCTCCCCCGATCGCTCCAGAGGGAAACTCCATCCCTACCGACCCCCCGGAACAAACCCAAGAAGAGGCCGCTCAGCCCCAAGACCTTCCCGACCTGGCTCAGTGGCGTCAGGAAGGGGGGCCCACCCAAGAACAATTCCGGCAAGTGCAAAAGACATGTTCCTCCCTCGAGGGACTGCGACAGCAAGCGCTCGCCCAGAGCGCAGGAGACACCGCAGGAGCCCACTGGATCTATTGGGACAATGACTTACTGTACAGCGAACAAAGAATAGCGGAGCTGGGGGCCAGTCGAGTGCTGGTGGTGCCCCTCCGCTTCAGAGACTTCCTTTTGAACTTGGCCCATGATGTCCCCCTGGCTGGACACTTGGGGCAAGACAAAACATACAACCGCCTGGTGACTCACTTTTACTGGCCGAAAATGAGAAATGACGTCTCCAACCACTGCCGGTCCTGCCCGACCTGCCAGGCCAGCGGGAAGAGCGGCCGCAAACTCAAGGCACCCCTGCAACCATTCCCCGTTGTGACCACCCCGTTCGAAAGGGTGGGAATAGACATTGTGGGGCCCCTGGACCCCCGAACAGCACAAGGGCATCGATTCATCCTGGTCCTGGTGGACCACGCCACCCGCTATCCTGAGGCGGTTCCCCTTCGAACTGTAACCGCACCAGTGGTAGGTCGAGCCTTAATGGGAATCTTCTCTCGGGTGGGCTTCCCCAGGGAAGTCGTCAGCGACAGGGGCACAAACTTTATTTCAAAATATATGAAATCCTTATGGCAACAGTGCGGAGTCACCTACCGATTCACAACCCCCTATCACCCGCAAGGAAACGGACTGGTCGAGCGATTCAACCGCACTCTCAAGGGGATGATCATGGGACTGGAAGAACCCCTACGCCACCAGTGGGACGTGCTACTACCGTGCCTCCTCTTCGCCTACCGAGAAGTACCCCAGAAGTCCCTCGGCTTCAGCCCCTTCGAACTCCTGTACGGACACCCTGTTCGCGGGCCTCTCAGCCTAGTTAAAGAAGAGTGGGAAATGGCCCCCCTGAAGACCCCTCCAGACGTCTAAAAGTACCTCCTGACCCTCCGTAATCAGCCCCGGCGATTCAGAGAGATCGCCAAAGCCAATCTTGAGGCTAGTCAGGAGGACATGAAGAAGTGGTACGATCAACATGCCTCCTCCACCGAATTCGAGCCTGGCCAGCAGGTATGGGTGATGTCCCCCATCGAACCTTGTGCCTTACAGGACAAGTGGACGGGGCCCTTCAAGGTGATCGAGCGTAAGAGCCCCGTCACCTACCTCATCGACATGGAATCCCCCCGGAACCCCCTCCGGGTCCTCCACACCAACAGACTCAAACCCCACTTCGTGCGCTCGGAGCTCAGCCTGCTGATGACTACAGACAGTGGAGCGGAAGAGGACTCCGAGCCCCTCCCTGACCTACTGGGGACCGGGGAAAAAGATGGTTCAGTGGACGGGGTCCAACTCTCCGAGGCCCTGACCCCGGAGCAGCGCCAAGACTGTCGGGCCCTCCTGCTGCAATTTGCAAGCCTATTCTCCCTCGCACCCGGGGTCACCCCCTCGTGCCTGCATGACGTGGACACTGGCGACAGTCCTCCTATCCGACACGGGCCGTATCGAGTACCAGACCGGGTACGCACTTGCATCCAAGAAGAAGTCTCCAAGATGCTCGCACTCGGAGTCATCGAACCCTCGGACAGCCCCTGGGCCAGCCCGGTTGAACTGGTCCCCAAAGCTGCGGCCCCGGGCACCACACCCGAGCTCCAATTCTGCATCGACTATCGGGGTCTGAACGCCGTCACCCGAACCGACGCTCACCCCATCCCCCGAGCCGACGAACTAGTCGACCGCATGGGGGCGGCCCGCTACCTAAGCATCTTCGACCTGACGGCGGGCTACTGGCAGATCGGCCTCACCCCCAGGGCACAAGAACGATCGATCCGCTTTCTCCACCCCGGATGGACACTACCATTTCAGAGTGATGCCATTCGGCATGAAAAACGCTCCAGCCACGTTTCAACGACTTGTGAACCAGGTATTAGCGGGCCTCGAAGAGTTCAGCGCCGCATACCTGGACGACATCGCGGTGTATAGCCGCCACTGGTCAGACCACCTCCGCCACCTCCGAGGGGTCCTGCAGGCCCTCCAACAGGCCGGCCTCACAATCAAGGCCAGCAAGTGCCAAATCGGCCAAGGGTCCGTGACCTACCTCGGACACCAAGTGGGGAGCGGTCAGGTGGCCCCCCTCCAGCTCAAGATCACTGCCATCCAGTCCTGGCGCCCCCCCGTAACCCAAACCGAGGTCCGAGCCTTCTTGGGGCTCACCGGATACTATCGGCGGTTCGTGAAGGACTATGGCAGCATTGCGGGGCCCCTCACGGGACTCACATCCAAGACCAACCCAAAAACAGTCAACTGGACTCCCGACTGTCAAGCGGCCTTCGAGAGACTGAAGGCTGCCATGTGCACCGCTCCTGTGCTCCAGGCCCCCGACTACAGCCGTGAGTTCATCGTCCAGACTGATGCCTCAGACCATGGCATCGGGGCCGTCCTCTCCCAACTGAACCCCAAGGGAGTCGACCAACCAGTGGCCTTCATCAGCAGACGCCTCCTGCCCCGAGAACAGCGCTGGAGCACCATTGAGCGAGAGGCCTTCGCCGTAGTATGGGCCCTCAAGAAGCTCCGGCCTTACCTCTTCGGAGCCCACTTCCGGGTACAAACAGATCATCGGCCCCTGCAATGGCTAATGCAGATGCGGGGGGAGAACCCCAAACTATTGCGATGGTCCATCTCCCTGCAGGGGATGGACTTCACTGTGGAGCATCGCCCTGGCCAGGACCACGCCAACGCGGATGGCCTGTCCCGCTTTTTCCGCCTCGACGAGGAGAGTCCCCAAGAGGATGGGTGACTCTCCCCGCCTTCAGCTGGGGGGGGACGCATGTTGGACAGGCCCCAGGAAGGGCTCGCTCCCTCCCCGCATGACGCCCCGCATCTCTGTGTCACGGGCCCGGGCCCCCTTCAGCCCCATTGCCCGGGCCAACCGCCATCTTGGACACTGCACCACGCGGCCGCGTGGCCTCAGCTCGACCCCAACCCTGGGCCTGGCCAGGCCCCGACATCCCGGCACCACCATCCACCCAGGAGGTGAACGGACCACTTGGCAGGTTAATGGGAGAAAGAAGGGGGCGATGGCTCTCCCCCGCCAGGTGCCGATCGCCCCCAGCCTCCCCGGGTGCTGGCTCCACCCCCCTGCTGGGTGTCTGGACTCCCTCATCCCGGACCTCCCGACCTCCCAGTGCGAGGGCCCGGACATCAAAGGGGGCCAGACCTATAACTGAGGCAGCCCCAGAGCAGGAGGGCAGTTGTATCCTGGAGTCGAGAGACACCGAGAAGAACTCATCCTTGACGGACTGCTGGCGCTGCCGCAGCCCTGCCTTGTGAACTATCGCCCTGCCTGCTGGCGCTGCCGCGGCCTTCTGCAACCTTCCTCCTCGTGGGACCTGCTGGCGCTGCCGCGGCCCGTTGTACCCGTCATCCTCGTTGGGACCTGCTGGTGCTGCCGCGGCCCGTTGCCATCTACGACCTCGTCGGGACCTGCTGGCGCTGCCGCGGTCCGACCCGTCCGAACACCGAGCTCGAGGATTGTGAGCTGCCGCCGTTTCACCTCAGTACCAGTAGGTACCAAGACTGTCCCGCTACCCCCTTCCCCTACTAGAGACTAGAATTGAGAGGATCATCGTGTCCTGATCTCCTTGTATCGTACTACCTTACTCCAAGAACTGCCTATAAAGGGTGTTAATCTGACCTTCGTGTGGTGTCCATCTGTGGGGGGGAAGTTACTGGTCTGTACGATCGCTGGAGACAGCCCTCACCGGAGGCCTCTCCCCTTGTGCTCGGCCGACCCTCCAGGTCCCCGTCTAACAATCTTGATTTTTTCCCCCCTATTTTTTTTTTACCAATGCTTTACAATCAAGCATTGGCAAGGTCAAAAATCTAGTACTGGCACCTATTGGCTCTGCCAATGCTTGTTAGGTTTCAGGAGGTATCTCTAAGATGCCCTCTGTAGTGCATTTTACATTAAATCCCACACTGGCATCAGTGTGGGTTTAATGTGCTGAGAAGTTCGATATCAAACTTGTCAGTCTTCAGTGTAGCCATTATGGTGCTGTGGAGTTCGTAATGACAAGCTCCCAGCACCATACACTCTTAATGGCATCACTGCACTTACAGTGCCCAGGAATGGCCCTGGGTACTGTAGGGGCACAGGGCTCATGCACCTGTACCCACACCACTGGCATAGGGCACCCAGCTAGAGGGGTGGCTGATGTATGCCAGGGCAGTGGGTTTGTGGGCATGGCACACAGGGATGTGTGCCATGTCGACCCTTTGTTTAGTTCTGCACCAGGACACAGCCTGCAAAGGCAGGGTGTGTGCGTCAGGGAACAGGGCCCCTAAGAGTGGCACAATAAGGGCTGCAGCCCTTAGGGGTCTTCTCTGGTCAAAATGCCCTGGGTACCTAGGGTACCATTTACCAGGCCATAGATTCAAATTGAATTTAGGCTTTAGTATAGTTTTTAGGGAAGGAACACAGGCCCTGGGTACCTGATTGGCAGCAGGGCCGGACTGGCTACCGGGCAGTTAGGAATGCTGATGAGCTGGAGGGTGATTTCGTTAATGGAGACCTGTGTGAGCTAAACGAAATTCGTTTTGCTTTCAGTATTTTGCAGCACACGCAGGTTTACATGGACGAAATCAGCCTCCACTGCAGTAAAATCAGGCAGCAGCTCGGCAGCATTCCTAACTGCCCGGTAGCCAGTCCGGCCCTGATTGGCAGGGACCCAGGGCACACCAAGGAAAAGTGCATCAGATATCAGGCAAAAAGTGGTGGTGGGGGGGGGGGGCGGGTTACTGCAAAAGAAACCCACTTCCTTACACAGTAAATAATTGGTGTTACCATTACTCATTTTAATGTGCCTCAATTTACTGAAATTGGAAGGATAAAAGGATGAGCCTCTCTGGTCATGATTTCAACAGGCTATCTTATCACAACGGATTAGTGTGTGAGTCACTTAGCAATATTGCTCTTACACATTCTGAAAACACTTGTGAACTGCTGAGCCACAAAAAAAAAGTGCTCGCTCCAACCCGACAACAAGGACCCCTACTGGGCAGTGTGGCCACGGTTTAGTGACAAATATTCCGTCTATGGAGCACAAGGGCGACAGATGATGCCTTGACATCCGCTATGCAATGCTTCAGTCATGGCCTTTTCATAAAATAAAAGCATTCATTCTGGTAATTCTAGTCTTGAAAACCATCAATAAGAAAATAGCTGCCCCAAGCTGCTGCGATACAACGTGTTGTAAACGGAAATCTGAGGAGAGAAGCTCTGTGCCTTTCGTGGGATGGGGTCCTTTGGTAACTTCCGGTTGGAGGGCTGGAGTATTTTTGCACAGCATTAAACCCGGAGGTAGTTTTAAATACGGTCGGGCGCATAGTGTGAGGAGAGGGGTAAAGGCCGGTGGACACAGGCGGGCGGTGAGGGCACGGGGTCAATGAACATGCAACTTCCTGAGGGACTGTAGAACAGAGCAGCGGGACAACACCATGGCAACAACATCCAGAAAAGGGACCAGGTGCCAGTAGCCGCCATAAAACAAACATACGAGCGAACCCACTGAAAGACCATCCATCAGCCGAACAATAATCAATAATGCAGAGGGGCAGGAGCCCCTCTTCCTTCCACAGGCCAGTCGGGCTAATACTAGCTGCAGCACCACAGCCTCTGTGCGTGCCCCTCCCCCCACACACAAAGACGGGATAATGCCATAAGCCTGACAGGAATAGCATCATCCGTTGTGACCGTCATCGCGGGGGCGGAAGCAGCTCTCGGGATTTCATCTCCACCGCCCACCCCACAAACGTAATATGAGGGCGAATCTAGCCCCCCGCACCACTCCCCCACACACACACCCCCCAGACCCTGAGAGGTTAATGTCAAGAGAAAATAACCCCCGCCCCCCCCCCATCAATCACCCTAGTTTTAACCACTTAGAAAAATATTACTAGATATTTATTTTAATCGGTATTTTATATAGTAGTTACACCCTTCTGGGCCCCATCACACGAACGAGAACATTACTACTCGCGACAGGCACTGGGGTTAACAGGCAGTGGCATGGCGAGAGCTCTATTGGTCCTAATACAAGCAAGGAAACAGCCACCCCTGCTTCCAATCCCTTGGATCTGTAGCTAAAAGCAACCGACAATTGGGATGAAAGCCCCTCATTGCTCTGTGACCCGGTGCCACTGCACGTGCTGCTCTATGAATAGCGACCCCATGTGCATCACTCCTCTCAGTCACCCTAGGAAATTAGGGGTTAAGAGCTTGACCCTTCTGATAAAAACCACACCTAGCATGAATCCATGTAGGCCTGCGCCAGACACTGAGGGTTAATACCAGGAGCCTTACGTCAAGAGGGCAGCCATATTTGAGTTCAGTCCATCACCCCCATCCCCACCTCCACATCCGCCCCCCCCTCCGCTCCCCCCCGCGCTCCCCCCCCGCTCCCCTCCTCCCCCCTCCCCCCCTCCCCCCCCTCCGCTTCCCCCCCCCCCGCTTCCCCCCCCCTCCTATGAGTTTATGTTTCTTTCCACCGGGTGGTCCTGGAGCAACAGGCTGGACAGGCCTCGGATGGGTTGGGCAGTGGCTGTCTTGGTCTTCCAGAAGTTTCTAGCATAACGCACCGAATTCCCTGCTTTTCATATAGATATATCCAGGGCTTTAGGTGGTATGAAAAAACTGGGCGGGGGGGGTCTCTCAAAGGGGCGTGGCCAATGTAATTAAGGATGTGACTTAATAACAGGTAAGCAAAAAATCTGTGCCTAGCATAGTGTGCCACCCGACTTGTAGTTTGCTGTTTCTGTCATTGCATTCAGACATATAATACAACATGTAACATCACACCTATTAGAAGCCGACTATTAGCTTTGTTAATGGTTAGTTGGATAAGATAAATAAGCAGGAACTACGGCTTGTATATTATAATGAAAAAGCTTCCGCTTAAAGCCCTGTTACACCATGACAATGTTGCTGCTCCTGAGTTTCAAAAAGAAAAGGGAAATCCAGAGACAAAATGACCCTCTTTAAAGGATTTCCCTTCCCCTGCAATGCTCACCTGGCATGACGTCATGCCCTGACGTCTCCACTTGTGAGAAGTGAGCACGTGATGTGCCTGCTGTGGGGAAAAAACGGACCGCCTGTCTCAGGGCACAAAACAGAGCCTGATATAGTCCCGTTTCGAGGCCCCTTTTAAAAAAAAAAACTACCGGTGCTCAGCACTGGTGAGACCCGGCCCACTTAAAGCCCTTGATATATCATTTAGTCTCTGCCAACAGGGCACGTAAAGAGGCACCACGACCCCCCTCATGGGCACAACACGGTACCACAGACTTCGCGTTGGCAAAACGTAGCCATCTCAGCAGGGTATCCCTCTGCTCGCACAAACTTACACACGAAAGCCACTCTGTAAGAGATTACCGTAATCACCTTTACGTTAAGCTAAATAACGACTCTCAACACAACAGCCTATTCTTATTGGGCAACGAGCAACCACCGACCCCTGTTAAACCAGATGCATAGCAAAGTCCTTCAGCTTACCTGTCTATTAGTAGAGAGGTCTCGGTCAGAAAGGGACGTCCGACGCCTTCTATTTTTCTATGAACTAATACTTTTCAAATAAAACGACATCAGACGACCCTGACTTAAGTCACAGAATTCCTAGATGGCACCCTAACACCAGCAGCGCTACATCGCATTTTGCCCTGACACAGCATGAGCGGACAACGAACTACAAAAATGCCTCCGACTTAAGACACAAATGCCAGAATTTCGCTATACAAACTCTTAAGACATGACCTAACCAGCAGTACCCTGCCCTTACTCCAAACTGGGAAGGTTAATGCTACAAACCTCATGAGCACAGAAGCACCTGTGAGCCCACACGTGGAAGCAGGCGAGTCGGGGTACCAAGCGGGTGGACGGCGCCCCCCCCCCCACGTATTTTACCGGGGGAACACCGTCCCCCCTGCCAAACAGCTGGACTTCACTCTTTGGCCTCTCTGGGACTAGGAGCTCGGCACCTTTCGTGACGTCACTACCTGTCGTGACGTCACTTCCGGTGACAGCGTCCCCCACTTCTTTTTTTTACGACTTGTGCCCTGCGTGGAAGCGCTGCAAGGCCATACCGCAGGCCTTCACCCTTACCGTGGCAAGTATACACCTCCATACTATGGCCTGAGCCCAAACACACCCAAATGTAGCACGTCTCCAAAGGCCAGCTACAGGAGCACGGCGAGGTCTCTATAGATCTCAATTCTAGGGTGTATACCAGAAACCCTACAGTACGCAGGTACCACTGGCGTGGCAATGAAGTGCCGAGCCACACTTTCCCAGTTTGCTGCAAGATGGACTTGCATGCATGGTTAGTAAAGTAGAGAGTAGGTTTTAGTGTGACCTTTGTGGAATGCGTTGCGTTTTTTCGATGCAGGCTTGCTGCGCAGCGAGGGCATGCCTTTGACGCAGAGGACTGTCAAATCCAAGGGTAACACTTTATTAATAACGTACAGCTACTTGCTTCTCCTTTGGCTGGTTTTCTGGTATAGAACATTACTCCGCATGAAGGAGACTGGTGTGATAGGGTTTGTTCGCTCCAATGAGAAGGCACCAGGCAATCCTCACCCGTACCAGGCCCCGAAAGGGCCTCAAATTCTTCTCCTAGACACAACATGCAGGAATATCTGGAGGATGGCACGCCTCAACTTGGAATGTTGGCAACACACAATGGCACTGATCCAAGGAAATATTTCTGTTACTGCTGAGATATTTCCAACACCTCTGAATCTTCAACTAGCTCTACCACAAGGGTGAAGCGTGGTGTGATAGAGTGCCTGTGATAGAGTGCCTTGCATCGGGGTCCTCTCCGTAACAAATAGGGCGTGGGTCAGGTCTTTGCTCTTGGTCATGGGGCAATTTGCTAATAACGGCCAATATCCTAATGGGTGCTGCTGTCTGACAGACGTCCCAGGCGTAATCACCCGAAATGCCCATTATTCTTCCGAACCACCAATGTAGCTCAGCCAAGCAATCCAGGCTTACTCCAAAAGGCAGCGTAGGTTTGGATGTAGGGTGAGGAATAGAGCAATACAGGTCAGCGCCCAGTCAGGGTTATTTCTTTAAACAGGAAAGAATATCTTACAGCCCAGACACGATAAGACGGCTGCACAGAGTATGGATTTGAAGGTACAAGAAAACACCACAAAACACTAACTTACCAATGGCAGACATCTTACACAAGGACCAGTTAACATAGGATGAACAGAACAACAGAAGGTCCTAGCGCTTTCACAAGCCAGCATATCAGGGCACACTTGTTCAAGTGCTTAGTAGTGAGTAACGGACCGACTGGATATTAACTGTCTCCGTTATATTATGGGTAAAGTATTGCGCTGGCTCAATAGTTTGAATGCTTGGCTACGTTTTTGGGGGTTACTAATGTTTCTGTTACCACGCTCCTGTCAATACATGGCACAGTGACGCAGAGACTGGCACCAATTCCTGAGTGGAAGAGCAGGTGACTGAGAAACAAACTCAGCAGATTCTGATAACTTCGTGCAACCTTCTACAACCAAACACATTTGTACCAAGGTCTTTAGTGTGACCCACCTTCTGTTTTTTAATAAAAATGAATGTAAGTTTTGTGCAGAGCCTGGAGGCTCCCAGTAATGGGAGTTCACTTGAGTGGGCAACGTAGACCAGCTGAAAGTCAAACAGCTCTGGATTCAGTTCTGGGTGCCCAGGGAGGGGCAGTGTTGATATTGGCACCTTACAGTTGGCAAGCAAAGGCCAATCTCACATAAAACATGAATATCTGGATTCCTGCTGGTCGTAGGTACTGGTACATGCGTTAAGCTGAGGACACCCAACTGCTGGCGAAGACCCAAATTAAGGGGCTGAGTGGCATACTGCATTATGAAAGGTCATGCCTTTGCTAGAGATGTGCAGGCAGACCCTTTACTTCGTTATTGCAGAGGTCTACTCAGGCTGAAACTTTACATGCCCGACTACAGCCAACTTTAAACTATCTGAAATACTTTGCGTCATCAATTCCTCAAAACAGTACAACAGGGAGTGCAGTGAGTGAGTTGGCTTTGGGCCAGTCTCCTTTAGCCAACGCAACTCGGTCTCATCACTGCATATTCTTCCAGAGGCAGTGCAGCCACCACTGTATCTTTAGAGGTCATTTCATTAAAGGAGACGTACAAGGCGCCATTTTGACCCACACTGCATACACTTGCTAAATGTTATTTTGCTAGGCATTTTCTCGTGCCGAGACTTTTTAGGTTTGACAACAGAAAACATTAGCTGTGTGGAAGAACGGAAGTCATCAATTCTTAGTAAAAGTACAGTATGCTGTACAGAGAGAGAATTTAGTTGTTGGGTTAGTTCCTGTCAGCCACTGGTATTCATGCATTTTTTATGGTTTGCTATTGCGTGGGTGGGTAGACATTAAGGCAACGGCATTTCAGGAATGGTTACATTATTCCATCTGTGTTCCCATTAGGTATTGGTGAGGGATTTGAGTAACCCTCCTGTTAATATAAAGCGCGTGCGTGCTCTTTGATACATTTATTTTGCTGACAACTTCTTTTTCATCACTGGTTTGTGGATTTTAAAAGCACAACTATCACAGCGACCCATTGCTTATAATATTCGTAGAATGGGCTTTGGATCAACCTCTTTCAACCATTGGCTTGAGGCTTTGTCAATTAGGTCTTGGTTCACCCCAAAGGAGTATTCATCACCTCACCTAATGCTATTGGCTGTTTCAACATATTTTTCCACCTCTACTCGAGTGCTAGCACTGAATTAGACGAGGGTATACTTGAAATGTAACCCCCTCTGTCCACCCCTCCTGCCTGTTATTTTGCTCTGTGTTAACACTCCAGTGCTGCCGCATTAAACTCAGACTTACTGGCTTTGCCGAGGCTTGTTTGTTTAGGAAGTGCTTGCTGTTGGGATTCCTTGTTCACACACTAGAGCGTGCTTGAACACATGCTTTCTTAAAGATTTATTTATTTCAAAGGTTTTATATAGCGCTACTGGACCCAAGAGTATCAGAGCACTTTACAAGGATGGTTAACATAATGGGATAAAATTAACAATTAAGCGAAAAAGAGTTACAGTATGATAATGCATTCAACAGGGCTAAGGAGGCAAAGAAACAGAGAGATAAAATTAAGTGGAAAATGTAACGAACATTGTGGCCAGTCGT
Organism: Lissotriton helveticus; assembly: GCF_964261635.1. Lineage (NCBI taxonomy): Eukaryota > Metazoa > Chordata > Amphibia > Caudata > Salamandridae > Lissotriton > Lissotriton helveticus. The sequence goes on from NC_136057.1 coordinate 1,460,845,801, forward strand.
ACAAAGTAGGTCCTATGCACTAGTTTGCTCTGTATGTCTTTTAGGTTCACCGCTTAGAATGCAAACATTATCTTCTGACTCTTTTCCATAATATACTTCTTTGAGGTTATAGCTTAACTCCGTCATTCATTGCATCGGCTAGTGAATAAGCCGCACTACCAGCTTCCATGTTGGCGCAACTCAAGAGGTTGCTTCGAAAATGGGATTCTCCTACTGGGACAGCAGGGGCAACACACAGACACCTAAACTTACAAACACCCCCCTCCCCCCCTACAAAAGCCAAACCTCCTTTCTTTGGCAATGCTTTCTTTGAAGCATCTGTGGAAGGGCAGAACTCTGGGTTGCAGTTGTTTTTGGTATTGCTGGAGGCCAATCAGCTAAACTGTTTTGTATCTTTCAGAAATAAGATTGTTGTTGAACAAGAACGGTTTGTCCCTTAGAAAAAGAAGTTCCATACCTCAGATAAGATTGCGTGTCATCTAAAAATTTCATATCTTTCTTACAAATTCTAATTATCACGCATCAGCACTTCTGAGACTCTTGGCAGCTATAAATACCGAGGCGCTGAGGGACAAGATGTACTAGGACGTTGTCTCGTCGCATCCCAGTGGAGATGTGGCAGCATGGAAATGGTTCTGGTGAGCCAGACTGTGACTAGGCTTTTTTGAAGATTAGGATTTAGCAGATGAAACTGTACAGATAAGCAATATCGTTATCAAAACAGGTATTTTCTCTCCTTAGACAAGAGTCAACTTGGTGATTTTTTTTTTTATATCTGAAGTAGATTTATTGAAACCCTGCGTATATTTTGCCCCTTTATTTTCCCAGCCCACCCATAAATGTCCATGGGCCGTTCAGATAGCCAATCCTGCAGCCAGGCCTGAAGAGAACAAAATCAATCGCCCCGGAAATCACCTCTGGTCTATAGTCTTATTCAGGGCTAATGGAATTATGTGGCAGGGGAGGACCAAATTCAGCAGCAAGATTGACTAAATTACGTGACAAGAAAAGGCAAATGATGTGGTGTAATGCGGCACATTTTGTGTTAGTATTATTTCATCTTTTCGGAATTTCTACACGTTAGCACTATCTGGGCAAAGGTTACACCTTTTAGTACCAGTCTCACACCCAAATACAGAAGTAAGCAACAAACAAGCATTGGAAATGCAATAGGTCTCGCAGCATTAGAGTTTGTGCTTTTAGAATTGTTTATGGTTTTTTTTTTAAATCTTTAGCATTTTTGTTTCCTGTAGGCAATGCCACATAAATACAAAATGTGTCATTTACAATACCAATAGGTCAAACTTTCCTAATGCGAGACCTATTGCATTCACCCTCAACCCCTCACCCTCACACAGTGCAATAGGTCTCGGAGCATTTGAGTTAGAGCTTTTAGATTTGTTTATGGCTTTTTTTTCTTTGTAATTCTTTAGCATTGCCTACAGGAAACAAAAATGCTAAAGATTTAAAAAAAAAAAACCATAAACAATTCTAAAAGCACAAACTCTAATGCTGCGAGACCTATTGCATTTCCCTGAGTGATGCTGTGGTGGTGCGATAGATAGAGTGAGGGCAATAGATAGATAGATAAATAGATAGAGTGAGGGTGATAGATAGAGAGATAGAGATAGATAGATAGGTAGAAATATATAGATAGATATAGAGAGAGAGATAGATAACTAGAGTGAGGGCGATAGATAGAGTGAGGCAAATAGATCGATATATTGATAAATAGATACAGAGTGAGGGCGATAGAGTGTGGGCAATAGATAGAGTGAGTGCGATCGATAGAGTGAGTGCGACATATAGATAGATAGAGTGAGGGCGACAGATTGATGTGTGTGGTGTGTGGTGTGTGTGTGTGTGTGTGTGTGTGTGTGTGTGTGGTTGTGTGCGGTTGTGTGTGTGCGGTGTGCGGTTGTGTGTGTGGTTGGTTTTTTGTGTGGTTGTTTTTTTTGTGTGGTTGTGTGCGTGGTGTGGTTGTGTGTTTGTGTGGTTATGTGTGTGTGTGCGTGGTTGTATGTGTGTGTGTGCGTGGTTGTATGTATGTGTGTGTGCGGTAGGAGAAGGATACATGTGGAAGAGAGCAGCAGATCTGCACAGAAGAAAAGAACAGGGAGTTGGAGAAGGGGGCGGGGTGGAAGAGAGCAGCAGATCAGCCCCGGGAGAAAAGAACAGGGAGTTAAAGATGGATGCAGGGTGGAAGAGAGCAGCAGATCAGCACAGGACAAGAGAACAGGGAGTTAAATAAGGATGCGGGTGGAAGAGAACAGCAGATCGGCCCAGGAGAAGAGAACTGGGAGTTAAAGAAGGAGGCAGGTGGAAGAGAGCAGCAGATCAGCACAGGAGAATAGAACAGGGAGTTAAAGAAGGAGGCGGGTGGAAGATAACAGCAGATCACCACAGGAGAAGAGAACAGGGATTTGAAAAAGGGGCGGGGTAAAAGAGAGCAGCAGATCAGCAGATCAGCACGGGAGAAAAGAACAGGGAGTTAAAGAAGGATGCAGGGTGAAAGAGAGCAGCAGATCAGCACAGGAGAAGAGAACAGGGAGTTAAAGAGGAGGTGGGATGGAAGAGAGCAGCAGATCAGCACTGAGTGGTATTTGGAGTGTATGTTGCATTGAGTGCAGTGTAATTATGTTGTAAATAATGATGTGGCACTGAGTGGTATTGTGTGGAGTGTATGTTGCATTGAGGAGAGTGTAATTATATGGTGTAGTTATGTGGCACTCAGTGGTATTATATGAAGTGTATTTATGTTGCATTGAGTAGAGTAAGTATGTGGCGTGTAATTATGTGGTACTGAGTGGTATTATGTGGAGTGTATTTATGTTGCATTGAGCGCAGTGTAATTATGTGGCTTGTAATTATGTGGCACTGAGTGGTATTTGGAGTGTAAGTTGCATGGAGTGCAGTGTAATTATGTTGCAAATAATGATGTGGCACTGCGGCAGAATGGGTAATGCTGTTACACAGCTGAGCCCATGTACAGAGCCTGGGGCACAATAAGGTGGAATGAGGCACCGTAAGGAACAGTGAGGTGGAGTGAGGCGGAATGAGGCAGAGTGGGGGATGCTGTTTCACAGCTGACCTGGGTCCCTGGTCTCTGGGATGTCAGTCTTGCCAGGACGATTGCTCCATATGGACTTGGTCAAAGATGCAACATACCAAAATGTCTCTGGTTGGATACATATAAAAACTTATTGTTGATAAAACGTTCTGCAATGACGAACAGCACAGTTTCCCTGTGTTTTATTTGGGGCATGGGAAGGAGACCGGAAATTGTGAGAAGTTTGCAAACCGTGTATGGACGCTTTTTTAACAAAATATAATATAGGAAAGTGAAAGGGCGATGTTTATTTTGACTCAGACCGCGGGCGAGGCTTCTCCAGTCACTGATGCAGTTAAAACTCGCAGAGCGGAGTGGTTGAACACGAGAAAGCTCCTCATTCTTTGGCGTCCCACCTCACACGCTGCAACCCAATCCCCGGGAAGAAAAACAACAAAAGTCTGGTTACTCGAGCCTTGGGTTCCCAAGTAGTGCAAAGCAGGCCTTCTAGCGCTTCAAAGTCTAGTCAACACTAGCCATACAATTATAAAAATAATAGCAAAATTAATAGCTTTGTCATTCACAATGCCAATAGCAAATGTGACACCTATAGTATTTGTAATGCAATATGTGTAGTATTTATGTGAGACTTGGATATATTGATATTACAAATAACAATGGCTTTTTTTAAAATAATAATAATAATACTTAAATAAAAGTTGTGTAGAGAGAGAGAGTGCGAGAGAGGTGTGTAGAGAGAGATAGTAAGAGTACGCGAGGTGTGTAGAGAGAGAAAGATATGCATATAGAGAGAGAGAGATGCATATAGAGAGAGAGAGGTGTGTAGAGAAAGAGAGAGAGAGAGGTGTGTGGAGAGAGAGTTAGAGAGAGCGATGTGTAGAGAGAGAGCTTGTGCTCTCCTGGCTCCTCGGGTCGGTTTAGTGTTAACACGTAATTGACAAACCCATCGTCAAGCAGGATGCCTCTGTCTATGTTGTTGCCCACTGGCGCCTGTTGTCTGTTTCAAGCAGAAGAGCTGGAGAAGGCGGATGCACATGCTGCTAAGGGAGAAGGGAGGGGGTACCCCCATAAGAATGGCTCTGTCTGCCTTGTCCCCAGTGGCGCCAGTTGTCGGTTCCAAAGTAACACTTGCTAATTAATAATTGTAGCAGAGAAAATGAAAAAAAACGACACAGATGTGTACCAACAGAGTGTAGAACCGGTATTTCTGTAACAAAATGCACAACCACGCAAATGTTTTTCCCTTCAGTAAATACTTAATGTAATAAAAGCGCTTGTTTTTTGAAAATTACCTTGCACCTCGCAAACAGAATTCCTTAATGCACGCGCTCTATATATTGTGGAACAAGCATACTAAGCCCTGTTGAGTTTTCAAACCACATGTAATATAATTGGGCATGTATGAAAATGAACTGTGCTTCCCTTGTGTACTTGTACACAAATGTAAAGGAGTAGTGCGAAATAATTCCAGGCTGTATCCTGAAAAGCGATCTTTACAGGTTATAGGTTGAATCCCTTCAATCTTGTACGTTTGTTTCGGTACGTTTGTTTCGCTACCAAGTGAAATGTTGGTGGTTTGCATGTAAGAAGGGATAGATGTTATATTTGTCTCAAAATACGTAGCAAAATAATTAGATGTATTAATTTAGTGTAAACTTTTAAAGCTTGTAGAGATTTCCCTGCATTGGGTTCTTCATTATGCGCCGTTAGTTATTGTCACACCTCTCGGTTTTAGTAAAAAAAAAAAAAAATTTCATCCACCCCAGAGACTTAATTGCAATTAAATAAAACTTCTAAATTCACCGATGCACAGAGACATACAAACGCGCAAGCACAGATGAAAAAAAAACGTGCAAACACAGACCAGGCACACCTTTGGAAACCCATCCACTTGCAGCCGTATACACTGATGTATGCAACTACACATGCATGCAGCGACCAGCACATACAAACTTACACACGCACATAAATATACACACAAAAAAAGCATGCACAAACATATAGGGCATTAGCAATTTACACACACATAAACAAGCACACATATGCAGGCACTCCTACATACCTACACATATTCACACTCAAACACACATGCATGGAGGCATGCTCCCGCACATATACACGCACACGCTCTTGTCTGTGAAGCGACTTTAATGAAACATTTATTTTAATCCTTCAAAAAATGCAACATTTTAAAGTGCTAATACGGTGGCAGCATGTGGGAATGCCCTCTGTGTGGGAGTACACATACTAAACGTGGTTAGTGGGCATGTGAAGCGTACGCTGTGTGGGAGGCGGGTTCAAATAAAGGCATGGACACATGCTCCCGCACATATATACAAACACTCTCTTGTCTGTCATGCGACTTTAATTAAAAATTTATTTTAGCCCTTTAATAAATGCAAACTTTTACATTGCTAAGACGGTGGCAGTGGGTGGGCATGTCCTCTGTGGGGGAGTACACAAAGTAAACGGGGCAGTGGGCGGGTGGAAGCGTCAGATGTGTGGGAGGTGGGTGCAACTAAAGGCACTGAGGCATGCTCACGCACATATACACTCACACGCTCTCGTCTAAAATGCGTCTTTAAATAAATGTTTATTTTAAGACTTTATAATTTTAAGACTTTAAAATATTTAAACTTTGACAGTGCTAAAACGGTGGCAGCGGGTGTAAATGGCCTCTGTCTGGATGGACGCAGGGGCAGTGGGCGGGTGGAAGCGTCCGCTGTGTGGGAGGCGGGTGCAAGTAAAGACAGGGCAGCTGGTGGAAATAAAACTGGTAAAATGAAATGGAAGAAGGGAGTAGGTGCATGCGAGATGGTAGCGTCCGCTGTGTGGGAGGCGGGTGCAAGTAAAGACAGGGGAGCTGGTGGAAATAAAACTGCTAAAAGGAAATGGAAGAAGGGAGTAGGTGCACGCGAGATGGAAGCGTCCGCGGTGTGGGAGGCGGGTGCGAGTAAAGACGAGAGCTGCTAAAAGGGAAACTGCTGAGAGGGATTGGGATAAAGGAGGGGGTACATGCGAAACAAGACGGAGGGAAGAGAGGGGAGGGGGGAGGAGAAATGCGAGGGGCCAGAGCGGGTAAAATAAACAAGACGGAGGGAAGAGAGGGGAGGGGGGAGGAGAAATGCGACACGGCGGGAAGGGGCAGGCAGGATGACTCAGGGGAGGGGGCGGAGCGGGGCAGAGCGGCATGTGGGTGTGAAGAAGCCGGGCCTTTGAAGTGAAGCTAAGCTTCACTTCAAAGGTGTCGGAGGAATGCGGGCGGCTGTGCACGCGCTTTTAAGCTCAATGCACATGCGCATTGAGCTTAAAAGTCACGGGCACTGCAAGGAATCGCCACGATTCCTTGCAAGTTAGATAAAGAGTCGATGAGCCCCTATAGTCTCGCTTGCTCGATGCGCATGCGCATCGACAGGCGAGACCTAAAAAGTGTCTGGACAACCCTTGCAATGGACCTTTTGTTTGATCCTTTTGAGCTAGACTTTTTGTTGTTGAAATCTGCCGCTTATGCAAAAGACAATGGATTTCGTAGCAAATGTGGAAAATCCACCATTTTGCAGAAAGCACTTCAACGCAGAGTCACATAATTCCAGTGGCCCTGGTCTTATTACAGAAATATAACAGACTGGCAGCAGTAAACAAGAGCGGTGCAAGTCATACCTGATTGAAAGCACCTGTACCCAACTATTTACAACAGAATACATTTTTAGAGGGTGGTATAACACCCTAAACACCCCCAAAGGCTACGCCCCTACATCGGGACCATCTTCATAGGTATTTTCTCACAACAAGGCAGCGACAAAGTGAAAAGAAAAATTATATATGTATTTATTAAACGATAAGCCCTAAAGCCACTGTATACGAAATAAACGTGGGTAAATTGTCAACGATAAAACAGGAAAAATTCTTACAGATTTGTTCTAAGTCTCAAGATAAGAACTTTGGTAGAAGTTGTGACCATTAGTATGGCAGAAATGTTATACATTGGACCTGTTTCTCATCATACTACAAATGGTATGTATGTAGTGATGGTGTAGACAAGGCTGCCTTTTGCTGGGACGCACACCTACCTATATCACTTGATGTGGGTGCAGAACTGCAGGTGAATGGATTGCCACTGGCCACACTAGGGTGGGCTACTGTCTGCAAACCGGTGGGAGGCACAGCTGGGCACCACCCTGTGCCCCATCTGCCGTGCCACACACCTGGAGAAGCATTACAACAGGTAAGGGCGGTTCTGCTGCCTACGAGACTCCCAGTATCCATTGCAAAGGCTGCCACTTGTCCAATCCAAGATGGCGGCATCCCGAGCCTCCCACCTGCATGAAAAGGTGTCATAAACATCGGCCCTTCTCTGCGCTACTGAAGCTCCTCGCAGCATGAGGGAACGGCGAAACACGGAAGCACAGGCAACCAGAGGAAAACAAGAATAATTAATCCCACTTCACAGGCTGGCGCAGGGCTGGGAAATGGAGGCTCAGAGGAACCGAGAGGAAAGTCTGGTATCCCAGGGGCTGAGATACAGGTTTAGAGGATGCAAGCACTCAGCAGCCCATTAAGCGGTACATACGCAGCTCACACGTCATGAAACTCCCATCGACAGATCTCACCGCAGCACAGAGAGATGTCCCACAGTAGAGGTCCTGTCCCCGAACTCACACCTCTACAGATATGTGAGGCGTTATACAGATATTTCATATCCCATGGCTAGTGTTGTAGAAAGACCATTTATTATACAGACATTATCATCAGGTCTCACAGTGATATAGTGACGTTTAACAAACTACTCAAACCTCACAGTGCTACAAAGAAAGGCCAACAGTTATAAATAAATATCCAGACCTCATACAAGGAACTTTTTTCATACAGAGACCAGACTCCACGACATAGCAGTGTTTTGGAGACCGCTGCATATCCCACCCAGACACCTCTCACTGTTAGACATAGGTCACATGCATTATAAACCCTGCCATCGTACTTCGAAGTGAAGCAGAGACACATCACAAGGTATACATCAGGATGTATGACGGTACAATGCGTACCGTTACAACGCGTCCCTTTACGACGCAGTTTTAACAACGCAAGTCGTTACAACGACTTGCGTTGGGGGGGGGGGGGGCGCTGATAGTGAATAGTTTAATTTACTATTCCAACACCAGTCCCCGTGGATAGTAGGAAAGGTGTTGGATAGTAAATTAAACTATCCCCTATCCTAGAGCGCCCTCCAGCGAAAGTCGTTGTAACGACTTTTGTTGTTAAAACTGCGTCGTAACGGTACCGCGTTTTAGCGGTTCCGTTGTAAAGGAGGTTTCCCATATATACATCTTTGAGACCTCACAGGGCCTTGGGCAGGCCATATATAATAGAGACAATGTACCAAGACTCCCACTGTTTGAGGCAGGCCACAAACAGTTCAGGCCTTACCATAAGGATTCAAGCTTTATAGCTAGGCACATAGTACATAGACCTTATCATCGGACTTCACAGCGCTATGAAGAGAAGTCACATATTATACAGGCACTAGGCCTTGTGACTCTTCAAACAAGATACATGTTATAAAGATACTAACTTCACAGTGCTGCATAGAGAGCGATCATACTGTAGATGACGTGCGTTAAGCCCGCGCAGCGCTAGAGTGACATGCTTCACATTAAACACATCTTAACCTCAGTGTACAGGTCAGCTACTGCCCGGATTCTATCCTCAGACTTCAGCTGTAATGAGACGAGCCACGTGTTGTACTGACCAAACTTCACAGCTCCTCGAAGCAGGGTGCACAGTACAGGACGTTTACCCGTTTGTGCTGTACAGTCAGATCAACTGGTCTTCTACCCCACAGTACTTCCTACAGAGGCAGGTCATATGCAGATCCCCAAGGTAGGCCTATACTGACAAGATTCACAAACCCAGATCATAGCCTCTGACCTCACAGAGATATAAAACAAGCATTGGCAAAGCCAACAAGTCTGGGTTTAATGTGGTAAGATTCTACGCTACCTTGGCCGTAACTGAGCTTTACATACATATCGCACAGTATTGAATTCCTACTGGCAGGCCTCACCACACTTTACAGACAGGTTCCACCGTAAAATAGAATGTTCCACCCTTAAGGATCCACACCCACAATAATTTGTAGCCTTTAGTGAAGTGAGGCCACATCAGGTACCTGTATTGTGCGTGTGATGGATGCACCTCCACGCTGTCCTGGGAATGTGGGAGATGAACCTCAAAAGGCGGAAGTAATTCAGGATACTGCCTGTGGCAGAACAAGCGCAACCTGCACCATCTCTTGTTTATTTTCCCAGTGCATGAAACGTGACTTACAGGAATTTAAAAATCCACACCTAGAATATATGTTTCTGCGCGAGCCCAGGCAAGCGCAGGTCCAGGACAAGGTATGGGCGCAGGACTACACGTGAACTGCCGTAGGTACAATGCAGGTAAACACGTGGATCAGCACGCGTGCAAAGGTACATGGCAACATGTGGGTCAGGGCAGGTACTGGACAAAGTGGGCAAGGGAGGGCCTAGTAAACCCTGTTTTAAAGGCCAATGCCAGGGCAATGTGTGGGCCAGCCTGGCCTGGGACGGCACCTGGTCACAGGACAACACGTGGGTCAGGCTATGACAACGATAATTTGCAGGCCCAATGTATCATGTTGCATGTCTGGCAGTGCAAGTACAAGAGAACGTGGGCTAGGATAACATGGATGCAGGAAAACGTGAGCTAGAACAACGTATGGGTAAACAGAATGTGGGTCAGGGAAGTTAGGACAACGTATGGTCAAACAGCACATGCTCCCGCGTGGTCCCAGGACAACAGGTCAGTGAGCGAGGGCCCACGCCAACACAGGCTGAGGCCTACACAATGGGCATAGGTCAACATGAGGACCAATGCAGGTCCTAGACTACAAGTGGATCCCCAAGGGAAAAAAATCCAATGATGGCACTGAAACTATTAACAGGAAGGATTCTGATTAAAGCTGCAGGAAGCCAGCAACAGCAAAGGTCATTCTGTGCCTAACCAGCTGGATTCTTAACAGGGACACCTGGTGCTGTACATAGAGGTCTTAGGGTCTCGATTCTGAATTGTTCACTCTATGTCAGTCCCCTGCTGTTTAACAGAGCGAAGGCTGTTAGAACAGCTAGAGCTGGGAGCAGGGGTCGACCCTGTAATGTCTTCAGTGGTCAACAGGTGCTTGGCAGTTCCGCCACCCCCAGCTCCTTCGATATTTGACCGACCAAGGTGTCTTCTGGACGACCCGACTTGCCCAAGTATGAACCGAGACCAGCCAGGCTCTTTGCGGACTAGGGTCGTGCTGTCAGGTCAGAGCCCAGCTGTCTCCCTAGGAATGTTACAGTGAAAGGAAAAAATCAATTCATTAGTCAACGGCCAGGTCTCAGAAAAACAAAAGAATTAAAAGGAAAAAACGGGGGTTTACAGTTTAGCTTGCTCTCTTGGTACCAGGCCAACAAGATAGACAGTCAGCTCGGCGGTTACTCATCTCTGTTGTGCCGACTCCACAAATTCCTGTGGCCGGCAGCGGTCACACCCTCGACCCATGCAACCTGTCCATGCAGCGAAACATGCGCTCATAGAAGTGTGGCGAGCACCCCCTACAGCGATATATGTCACCGACACACCTAGAACAAACCCTATTCTCTTTTAACTCAGAGAAACCCCATCTCTGTTCCATACCCTTCAGTCAAACCGAGAACTCAAGGTCCCATAAACAGAAAGCGCCCTAGACTGCTCAACCACTACACATAGGTTTTACTTACAATGCCCCTGGCTGGTAGCCTGGGCATTGTTTGACCACAAGGTGTATGGCGCTTGCTCCTCTGCAGACCCTTACCTCCAAACTGCTACCTCCCAACATCCATGGTGAAGAGACGCATCGACTTTAAGGCTCTTTGTATCGCTTTCAAAGCGCTACATGGCGCAGGTCCGAGCTTTTTCAGACAGAATTTTCAATGGTACGTTCCAGCTCGGTCGCTGAGGTCTTCCTTTGCTCACAACCTAGTGATTCCCTGGTTCAGGAAAACCAGCTGAGGTGGAAGAAGTTTTCTGGTAGGCACCACAAAACGATGGAACTCCTTCCCCTTAGAACTAAAAAGGGAAACCCAACTGCTGGCCTTTAGAAAAGCATTAAAAACTTGGCTGGTCAGTCTCTGATCCTGCAGGGTAGTTCTTCAGCGTTCGCCTGTTCTATGAGCCAGCGCCTAGACTAGACACCTTCGGGTATTTGCAGCGCTCTATAAATATATTTTTCTTTTCATTTCATGGTAACCAGGCGGGAACTGGGCAATATCGTTGGATAAGAACTCGCAAAAGGATAATATAACGGTTCTAATGGAAAAATAAATTAAAACAAGGGAACAAGGCACCTCTCGCCCGGAGTAAGTAATAAAATACAGTACTAACTAGGTTACAGTGGCTCCCTCTCATATCTGGGCCCAGGTGCCACTGCACAATTGATAGTTACCTAGGTGGTTAGTGATGTAAAACGAATCCATCAACCGTGATGAATGACTTGGTGAAATAGTAACCCAATACCGTTTCCAGGTCACCCGATGGCGAAACCATAGTGCTTAGAAGTCAATAAGCCGAGGGTCCTCCTGAAGAAAAGTTCACATAATGGATAGAGGGGGTAAAGCAGCACCTAGAAGCGTGGAGCTGTATCAGGAAGGGGTTATAACGAAAATCCTAGTACTCACTAACAAGGCCAGTAGAAGGGAGTTCCTTCCCTTGGTCGCGGTTCAGCAGGCCACAAACTCCAAAAGAGGAACCTGCACTGTGTATGCAACATCAAAACGGAAACTGTCACAGGAAAAAAACTAAAAAAATCCCACAAAAGCTTAGAGAAACAAAGGCATTGGACAATGATAACCACAATCACCACATCCGATGCCAAAGTCAAAGTCAAAGTCATGGCCTAGACACGGAACAACACTCATGGCATGGACATCTCACCGAAAAAGAAATAAATGCAGAAAAAATACATGGCTGAACAAAGCAAGTCAACCACCAAGTCGGGAAGAAACACAAGGCCATCCTAGTAACACCACAGCTACTACAGAGTGGTGATCTAAGCCTAGAACAAGCAAAGGCTACCTACACCCAAAGACCAAACTAATACCGCCCCACAGCCAACGACAAAGTGAAAGTCTCCCCGAGGTCAAAAGCTAGCCTTGTAACACCACCACAATAAATAGCGAGTGAATGCCGGCAGGCAGGCAACAAGACCAAGACAACACTACCGTAGACTAACCCAAGACCGCTGTTGACCAGACCAAGTGACATACACCTGTAGCCCAAAGACCAAAACAAGGTAATGCCACCAAACTTAAAGCCAAGCAAAGGCAGCACCCAAATTCCTGTTAGCCAAGGCAATGCCTCACAGTTTAAAGGCCAAGAACAGTCAAGGCCTCAGACACCGAAGACTAAGCAAATCACCCCCTCTCTCAAACTGTTTACGAGGACAAGGCAACACGATCAAAGCCAACGCCACCACCAGCTGCTGGCAAACAAACTGCTGCTACACAGTGATACACCATGCCAATGACATCCCAGGCAAAGCCACAGTGGCCTACATTTGCAGACAAATTAAGCCGTAATTCCAGAAGCAAAGATAGTCCAATGTGTAGTCTACAGCTCAGACACGCTCTGAACTCACACTGAACTCCCTTTGTCGTTCTAAACCTTTGTTTCACTTGGGCTTACACTTCTGCCTGCCTCTTGCCTTTTCGAAAAATGACCAAATCCTCATGGTTTACTCTGATTGCCAGGTACACCCACAAAACCTCCTTCCAATTCAGACTTACAGTAGCACCACACTTTATTAGAACTATCCCCAAAGTAGCGTTGTCTTTCATTCTTCATTAAACCACCAGCATACCTGTAGTACAAAGCACTCCTCTGTATATTCAACACTCCTCTACGCATGGCCACACCTGTAGTTGCAACTACCTACTTCACCTCAGTGGGATCACACAACTGACTGACCCCTGCTATCTGCCAAAACCCAGTAACTTAATCTTAACGACATCCTGTTTGAGCTTGAACACAAATTTATTTTTCTAACATATATCGCTGTTTGACTCTCTGGTCGGTCTTCTTACTGTTGCCCTTTATTCACAGGCACAATCTCAATGAGGCACTAAGAGGAAAGTGGTGTTCTAGTGTCACGTTTTTCCTCCACCAGAATGTCATACTTTCTTTTTTTTTTTATAAAGAGCCTCCTTGTTTCCCGCTTTTGTTTCTTTACAACAAAATATGTTTTCATTTGACTTTCAACAGTAAATCAATGACTTACGGAAAACCCTGTAGGTTTGCCTTCTTAGCTCTCTAAATATAAACTTTACCCCTGGAAATCTGATGTAATAATCCACTAACGCAACCTGTCAAACATCCAACCCGCTAAATGTGATAGAGCAATGTTTGCAATAATAATTCGAACAACTGGCAATCGCTCGGGTTAGCAGTCCAATCCATTGTTCTTTCGTCCACCATGTTACCTCAGTTTTGATCCAGCTATATGCAAATCAGTCTTAATCCTGCTCCAATAGGAACAGTCCAGCCCGAACGGCCAGGCCAGGTCCTCCCTGGATTGGAACACAAGCAACCCAAGATCGGTTTTGCCCTCATTGGGGCTCGTCAGTCACGTGTAGCTTGGTTCCAGGGGCAAACTGAGCATGGGACCCAGCTCAGTTTGGATTATGGCTAGGTCCAAACGGAGCTGGCATGATGGGCAAAAGAACAATGGCTTGGAATGCTACTCCGAGCAATTACTAGTAGTTGGGACTTATTGCTAGAATTCCTCCCATCAACTTGTATGTGTTTGACACAATTAGCCAAACGTTCATCAAACCAATAACACCTACAACTTATTGGACTAGTGGGTTTACCAGTACCCACAACTTCTTTATTCAGTACATAAGTCCTTTAACCATTTCAGCATCACAATGTGGTGCACAATGGTGCAATAGCAATTCAAGTTCCTTATCAATGCTGGGCAGCCATAACATATCTCTTCCCATCCTTCTGGTGAAAACGGAATCAACTGTCCCAAATGAGAAACCTTACCCAATTTAGATTTTTAATTCCTGTTGTGGCAGAACCTGGTGTTACAGAGATTGTTAATGTAAACGACACACAGCAATCCATGAACCAAACTCACGAATGACCCTGGTCTACACAAATTAGTCAATACCACCCGATTCAACCAGTCTGGGGATCCCATGAGCTAAATAACCCTTTGCTCAACATTTTACCAAACGTATTCTGCCCCTCTCTTCGTCTTTAAAATTGTATATATTTCACCCATTTTTTAATGACTCCTTACTTTAAGCATAAACTATGAGTCGGTGCCTTTACTCTCCCTATTTGGAGTGTAAACATTAAAGGAAAATTGTGATTTATATCACTATTTACAGACACACACACACCAGGATGCATTTCAACAACCGCGTTTTACAAGTAACTCACTTGCACACGCATAAGACCTGCTGCTTCATAAGAGGATTTATTACCATTATTAAACGTTACAGTGTCTACACTAAGAGAAAGAATCTTCTACATCCACGGTCTGCCAGCAGGGGTGACCAACATCAAAACACTGGTCTACTACGGTAAGCTATAATTCCATGTAAGTAACTAAATGCCTATCTGTAAGGTTTAATATAGAGTAATAACATTCCATGCGTAAACGCAAATTGACTTTTACATCCCATTTTCACAATAAATACATCAGGTTTAGCGCTGTGGTTGTAACATTGTATAATAAACAGATCAGGCCCATAGCATGGTCATTGGATTTCCATCTTAACCAACTCACTCCTGCTATAAGCTTTGCCATAAGCCACAAAGTGAAATACAAGTCTTTTTAGTGAAAGCACACAAATTCGGCCTAATCAAATCCCGTAGTCCGAGAATACAGCATGTGGACGTAGGCTATGCCCTTTTGTCAGTAGTACTCTGAAAGCTCTTTTTTGTTGATCACAAGGTACATACACAGCTGCGCTGTTCGGCCAGACCTAGCAATCCATGTGATCAGTGAAGCCGGAGGCACCCTCATGCCTTGAACCACAACTGCACTCTGAACTCTTAAGTTAATGATGGAAGGGAATGGTGCTGGGACTGCAAGGCAGGAACACATTCATCAAGACTGCCCTCCTCACACACATACTACTACCAGAGAAAAACAACCACCATAAATGATCTGTATGCAAGACATGTTAATGGCACTATGAGTGCCCCGCCCCAGGAAAGTTCAAACTCCGTCCCGTTATAAACTTGACACTTCACGTGTTTTTGTGAGACTTCTCTAGGTAGCCATACTGCTGCTAGTTCAGCCAACTGGATAAACAAACAAAAGACTCACAGCTGCCTGGATGGGAAGCACTTTTTTTCTAAAAAGGCACACAACTTCTGTCCAATTCTTAGACTCCAGTTCAGAACCTCCGTCAAGGTCCTCTCTGAACTCCAAAACTGTGAAGCATCCACTTTTGAAATTGATTATAGCAGCAATCACTCCTTTAACCCCTCCCAGGCTGGTGACGGAACCGCTCCGTCACCAGTCTAGGTCACCCTGTGCTGGTGACGGAGCGGTTCCGTCACGGCCCTCTCGGCGTGCCTGCGCGGCGCTGATTTCATGCCTGCGCGGCGCGTTCTATTGAGTGGGCGGGCCGTGACGGAACCGCTCCGTCACATGCACAGCGCGCCCGAGGCTCGTGACGGAGCGGTTCCGTCACGAGCATGGGAGCGCTGCGCGCCCCCCCCCCCCTGCACTGCGGCGGAATTGCCGCCGCAGTGAAGGGGTTAATGGGGGTTTACTCCACCGCCCTACCGGACCTAGAACGACATTTACGGAGACGATTGGTCTTCTGGTGGAACAAAAGGCCACCCTCCCGGACGTCACCATTCTCGGTGATTTTAATTATCACTTAGAAAACTCTTTGAACAAGTATGCTACAAATCTCTTAGACCTAATGTCAAGTGCAGTCTAAACTCAATTGGTCCAAGGATCCACACATGTAGCAGTCTATCTTCTTGACTGAATTTTTACTGACAATAAACAACATTTCTGCCATACGTCGCTTCCTGTGGTCTGGGCAGATCACCGGGCAATTATGTTTTGTAGTAAAGTCAACTTTGACACTCCTTCAGAACTACACTCACGACGACCCTGGTACAAAATCAATGCTAAACGATTAACTTAAAAACATACGCAGACCACCCCCACGATCACAGGGGGATCTTGATCTAGATACTAATAACTACCATCACTGGCTAAAAGCAGCCCCAGGACAGCTCGCACCAGTAAGGATTGAAAAAAACTGTAAATCATCCCCCTCTGCGCCCTGGTTTAATGAGAACATCAGATTTCAACAAAGAAATGTCACAGACTAGAAAGAATGATCCAGGCTGAAAAATCCAAATATTGTATCGCAAAATAGAAGTCACTAAAAACTCCTCTAAAGAATTGCTTACCACTGTGAGAAAAATTGTCCAAATTACCAGAGGAAAATACCTTTTTTTTGTACCTTCTTTTTATTGATGACAAGTTAAAACAACTCGGGTACAATTCCAAACAGTACTTATGCCATCAACTTTACACATCATACAGTGTGTAACTATCTCTAACTTCTTGCTGTGCATGGATTCACATAACCCTCTAGTACCATTGTTAATCCATGTTAGAATTAGGCTGTTGTGCTGCTTGAGGAGGCTCGCAGATGTTTGCTCTATCCTTGTTCCATTTACCCCATACCCGTGACCATTTCTTGGGCCAACCATGTGACTCATATACCATTCAGAGGAAAAAACCTTATTGACTAGCCAACAGTTTTGTGACACCCTGGCAGCCGCGTTTCAGGTCAAGGCCAAAATTGTATACAACTCTTTCTCTACTTCTACTACCATAGACCATCATATAATCAATCACACAATAGGAATCAATTTCTCATCTAATAATGGATCCAATACTTTGCCAGGAGAACCTATGCCCATCACCCTCCTAAGCGCCTTAGAGGATATCCCTCTCTCAAGTGTCCTTATAATACGTCAAATGCCACCTTGTCAAGTCCTACATCCCTAACGGAAGACAAAACACTAACACTAGTTATATCAGGTTCACCGTGGGAATCCCTGTCCCCCCAAGTATTCTACATTTGGCACCAGAAGCAATAGCCATTTACTTAACGCCTTTATTTAATAATAAAATCTTTCGCACAGGCTATTTCTCAAAAGAACGGAAAAAGGCCTCAATCACTCGACTCTTGAAAAAAGCCAATCTAGATGCCTAGGACCCGAATAATTATAGGCCGATTTCTCGACTTCCATTTCCAGCAAAGGTAGTGCAGAAGGCCATTAACCAAGAACCTACAGACTACATTAGCACTAGTCAACTCCTTCACCCCTCCCAGTTCGGATTCCGTGCTCAGCATAGCACTGAACTAGCCTTAATAACCGCTACAAAAGTACTGAGACAGACACATGATCAGGGAGGAAATGCGGCCCAGATACTATTGGATCTGTCGGCCGCATTTGATATGGTCAATTAGCAAGTGCTGAATGACCGTCTTGCATCCGTGGGAATCAAGGACAAGGCGCTTGCTCTGCTAACTTCACCTCTAGCAGACCGTACGCAATCAGTGGCCTTGGGAGATTTTCTATCACCATCCTTCTCCTTGCCATTGAGGATACCACAGGGGTCCTCCTTGAACCCCACTCTTTTTAATCTAAATGCTATTCCTCTTGCTTTCCTTATTAGAGTTTAAGGATTTTCTCTAGTATCATATGTCGACGATACTCAAATCGTTGTGTGGGTAGCAGTTAACTTAGATGCTACAGGACCCCAGTTTCACAAATGTATGCTACACATTGGATCCTGGATGTGTGACAATTCTTTAAAGCTTAATTCATCAAAAACGGGAATCCTACTCTTTGGAAATAATCCATCTTTCTGGTCCACTAAGTGGCTGCCCTCTGAACTTGGATCTCTCCCGATCCCCAGCGTAAAAGCAAAAAATCTTAACACAATCTGTGACACAACTATTTCTTGATGGACAGATCAATCACACCACCTCCTCTTGCATTTACATTGTAAAAGTTCTGAGGAAGATTCCTCCATACGTACCATCGGCACTGCAGAAAACTGTAGTTACAGTTCTCATATCATCAAGACTAGACTACTGTCAAAGAGGACTGGATGGTTGCGATGATACAGACAGCATCCTATGAACAGGTAATTTATATGATACAAGACCAAGAACAAATATTTCAGCAGGTGTGGACACCTTTTTTTCGCGATTCCTGAAATTCTAATTCTCTTTCCCTCCCTATATATAGCTTTTTCCTTTTCCCTCTTCTTTAATATATTACAGATGTATATTATTTGTCACATACTGATTTATATTTGTATCCTTTGAAATTGCCTATTTTTGATCTACAATAAAAATGACACAAAAAAAAGACTAGACTACTGCAACTCTCTCTTTACCAGCATCCATAAAAGAAATTTAAGAATGCTGCAGAATACAGCTGTCATCCGTCTTTTATGTATCCCAAGACACAAGTCAGCAGCTCAGGCTTTAGTCCAGTTACAGTGGCTTCCAGTTGAAAAACGCAATACATTCAAAGCCTTGTGCATTGGTAATAAATGTGTACACGGCCTTGGCCCAGCTAACTCACTAAGGGCCAGATGTAGGTAATTCCGATTTACCTACTCTTAAATACCGAATCGGTATTTAAGAGTAGGTAAATTGGAAGGAGGCAGATGTAGGTAATTTTAAAATTACCGATTCTGTAAGAGTCGGTATTTACCGATTCTGCAAATACCGAATCGGTATTTCCCATTGATTCCTATGGGCCTTGAATCCCATAGGAATCAATGGGAAATACCGATTCGGTATTTGCAGAATCGGTAAATACCGAATCCTGGCAGGGGGAACAGGGTGTCACTTTGACACCCTGTAGCACCCCAAATGCAGGCTTGTGTGCCATGTGACACACATACATGCCCTAAGGGCATGTCTGTGTGTCACATGGCATAGGTGTACATGCACAGATGTGCATGTACACTGGAATTCGGTATTTTACCACCCAATAGGATTGGGTGGTAAAATAAGAAATCCTAAGGGCCTGTGGCACTGCAAACTGTGCCACCTACATATGGATTTACAGAATCGGTATATTTACCGATTCGGAAAAATACCGAAGGGGTAAATTTACCGAATCGGTAAATATACCGATTCTGTAAATTCCGACCCACCTACATGTCAAAACCCAAATACCGGTCAGTAACGGCCGAAATCGGCCGTTACCGACCGGTATTTGGCTACCTACATCTGGCCCTAAATCTTTTCTACTCTATGTTCCATCTAGATCACTCCACTCTACGAGTGGCAACCTTGTTGTCCCCAAGGTCAAAACTGTCCGATGGGGGAGAAAAGTTTAATCTCAAGCACTTCCAGGTTGTGGAACTCCCTACCACATATGGTTAAAAGTAATCGGAACCAGAGGAAATGCAGAAAAAGTCTAAAAACCAGGCTATTTAAATCAGTAACTGTCCAGGGTTGTATCGTTTCTAGTTGACATTTCAGTAGGTAGCGCCTAGATACCTCTGGGTAGTAGCCGCACTTTACAAATACTATTTTCATTCGTTTTAATTTCAAACCATGCACTGCTGTCTACCAGCATGTAGGCACAGCAAAAAACTCTCTGTAGTACTCCTGAAAGCTCTTTTTTAGGTTCATCACAAATGGTCTTTTGACAGCTGTACTGTCAATCCAGACCTAAAAAGGTGTTTCGTTTATTCACAACATACACGTTTGCCTTTCTAAGCAGGGAATGCACTATAAAACCCTATTGAAATGTCCAATTCATAATTTTCTTTCTACGGGAGTTGACAATTTACACCTAAATATACCCTCAGGATTACGGTATCAATTACCTGAACCCAGCTAGCATGCCGAAACTTGCAGCCCCCATATCAACTCACAGATAGGCATCCTGCCCGATACTGAATATCTTCCTACAGCCAGTAATATATCCCTCGCAGTGATTAATAACTCTTCGTAAGCCCCCTCTTTAACCATGGATACATGTTCGCTGCTTTCGTGTGGTACCATGCGTGGCCTTGGGAATTGACTCATACCAGCCACCAACCTCTGTCCAATCTGCCTGGTTCAAAAGCTCCAGCTACTAATAGTTTGCACACGGACGTTGGTCCACCAACACATTTAGCATGACCTCATTTAATGTATTGCCAACAGTTCATGTGATTTTGCAAGCATGCCCACCTCTGCCCTCCAAACCTAACTTCAGTGTCCCTTGTATTTAGTCCTCCTAGCCAAAGCCTTTTTGAGCAAATACTGCGTAAAGATGTTCCTTCACCTAACATGCTGTGCAGTTTACAACTGTAGTGCAGATGCAGTGGCCTTTCCAAATAAAGAGCTTGGAGTCTTTCAATGGCCCACATTCCACCCTAGGACTTTACTATAATTGTACTGTGTGCGCAAAAACTAAGCTCATACCGCCCACTCTGTAACACAGTCTGAACGCAGGAGCCTCAGCTAAACTCCTGAGACGGCTCCAATGCATCCAATGCATCCAGAACGCCTCTGCACGCCTAGTCCTCGACATGCCTCGTCGCAGCCACATCACACCCCACCTGAGAGACCTGCACTGGCTCCCGATCAACAAGAGGATAACCTTCAAGCTCCTCACCCACGCACACAAGGCACTCCACAACACTGGACCAACGTATCTCAACAGACGACTCAGCTTCTACACCCCCACCCGCCAGCTCCAGTCCGCTGACCTCGCCACAGTCCCCCGCTTCCGAAGAGCGACCTCCGGCGGCATATCGTTCTCCCACCTCGCCGCGAAGACCTGGAACACCCTCCCCATCCACCTACGGCAGACCCAAGACCTGCTGACCTTCAGAAAACTCCTCAAGACCTAGCTTTTCGAGCAGTAGCAGCATTCCCCACCCCAGCGCCTTGAGACCCTCACAGGTGAGTAGTGCGCTTTACAAATGATATGATTGAATGCCACATCTAAAATCAGGCAATATGGCCTTTCTCGACATCTTAAGCCTGCATATGGATTTATTTGCTGAAAGGGAGCACATAACCAAAAACAAAGTGATGGCAAGCATGCTTCACTACTACAGGTTGCATCATTCGTGAAGCACGTCACCAAAGAAAGAGAATTCTTCACACTGTGTGGAAATGCAGGATTACAACAATGCCCTGTAGTAAAAACCATTTGGGTGCCTACTCTCTACCCACAGAAAGCATTTTGAACCCTCAAAATGCCCACTCCTCTTAGAAGCCACCTGCGCCCTCAAAAGCACCGGGAATCCCTTCCAATGTTCCAATATCTCTCCAGAATCTCGAGTGTGCTACTTTAGTAAGTATTCGCCTCAGAAATCCCTTTCAGTCCCTTCAGAAAGCTCTCTGAAACTCCTAAGAAGTCAACTCTTCCCACATCATAAAGCCCTTTGGGCGCCCGTCATAGATCACACGAGCCAATCTCTCAGACTGTGACCCGAGCCCCCAGAGAGCATTCCTTTCGCGGAATCCTCTGCTCATAAACAAATACATATGATCCCATACATAAGGTAGTGTTGAACCTCAAAGCAAAACCTCCCTCATTAGAACGCAAGTGGTCCCATGGCTAAGCCCCCCTCCCCTCGTGACAAATGACAGGAATCCATACACACAGCCCGCTCAGACATAGCTCTATCAATTTTCCCAGGTCATGAGTGAGTAAACTCATCAAGTCCAGGATGTTTTGCATGCTGGAACTTGTAGTCCTGATTTTATACTGGTCAACAAGAATACAAAGTGACAGAAATTCATCCAGTACAGCCTTTGCTTTGCCTTTTGGGACGTTTAGTATAGTTTTTATAATTGGCTACATTGGACTTCAAGACCCAGGATGCAAAGCAAAACTCACTAGGCTCAACTACTCACGCATGAGCACACGAAACTTGATAGCTCTGCTAATCAGAAAGTCTCTATTCGCAACAAACCCCTTCACTCAAAATACACCGAGGCCCTCTCCAGTCAGAAGGAGTGGAACTGTTGCATCAATGGGCGCAAGGACGGTGAATTGAAAACCTCTCCTCGAATGCTGAATACCACAGTAACTCCACAAACCCTCTCCCGCAGAATGCCCTCGGTTTTGAAAGCCATACCATGACCCCCCAGGACGCTCCCCCCCTCCCGATCACAACACCCCCAAACCCCGACTGGTCGCCCGTCTGCGCTTCCGCTCCAGTACTCACGATGATCTCGCGCACCCTCTGGTGGAAGAGCTGTTCTCTAACAGACACATCGATGACCGCTTCCATCCCCGGCCCGCATGGCGGCTCCGGTGGTCAGGGGGTGCCGGGGTGCAGAGAGGAGCCGGGCCGGTGTCTGACTCGTCACAGCCGTTACTGCAGCCTGAGCGTCCCGAGGCTCCCCCTGGCCTCCCTGGCTCCGCCCTTCACCCCGCCCTCCCCGGCTCACTCCTCCCTCCCAGCACGCCCCGCACCGCTCCAGCTGCCTGTCCTCTCACCCTCTCCCTCTCATACTCCCACCTACCTATCTTCTGTCTCTTATCTTTTTTTAAATTTATTTATTTATTTTTTTGTTTATTTTATGCATTTTTACATAGCGTGGACTTTACCCGAAGGTGTCAGAGCGCTTCACAATAGGAACAGCACTGATACATGAGGAGAGAATTACATGAGAACAAATTACACAAAAGCAAACGTTTAGTTACATGAGGCAAAAGTGACAATTGTGAGCAAAAAAATACAAGAGGTAGCAAACGGTACAATACAGGAGGAAAAAGTGGCATGTGTTATCACTTGTTCCCTGTCTCTCATTGCCACCTGCCACTGACTCGCCAGTTACCAACCCATCCATCCCTCTTCTTTCCCACTCTGTCCTTCCCGCGGCCCTTCTCCATACCACTCGCCAGCCGGGACAGCCCCGTGTTTTCATCAGCTGTCCCGGCAGATTTTGGGAAATTTCTAGAGAGGGGTGACTGAAAACGGTGGCATGTGCCTTCTTATGTTTTACATAGCAGGGATGGTTGCCAGCTAACGGTATAATTAACAGGCACCATAATGGCTTTAAAAATTGCATTTTCATTTGTTTTGTATTGTAAGTGCATTTATATAGCGCTTACTACCCCTGAGGAGGCGTCGAAGCACTTTTTCGACACGGAACCCATAAAGGATTAGTGGTGAATTAGTATAGTGAAATATGAAAGTAGTTTGAGTGGTGGATATTACTCATTTATTTGGATTGAGAAGGATAGCAGAGGGATAGAGGTGGGAAAAAAGGTTAGCATTTATGTAGTGCTTGTTACCCCTAATGGGGTGTTGAAGCACTTTCTTGGCAAGTAGCACACTACTCCGGAACCCATAAGGATTAGTGGTGAATTAGTATAGTGAAATATGAAATACATTTGAGTGGTGGATATTAATCAATTATTTGGATTGACAAGGATAGAGGAGGGATAGAAGATGGAAAAGGTTTGCATTTATATAGCGCTTGTTATCTCTGATGGGGTGTTGAAGCGCTTGTTTTTTTGGCGAGTAGCATGCTACTCCGGAACCCATTAAAGGATTAGTGTTGAATTAGTATAGTGAAATATGAAAGTAATTTGAGTGGTGGATAGGTTAGTCAGCTATTTGGATTCAGAAGGATAGCGGACGGATAGAAGAGGGAAAAAAGGTTTGCATTTACATAGTGCTTGTTATCCCTGATGGGGTGTTAAAGCGCTTTTTTGGCAAGTAGCACGCTACACGGAACCCATGAAGGATTAGTGGTGAATTAGTATAGTGAAATATGAAAGTAGTTTGAGTGGTGGATATTAGTAATTTATTTGGATTGAGAAGGATAGCAGAGGGATAGAGGTGGGAAAAAGGTTAGCATTTATGTAGTGCTTGTTACCCCTAATGGGGTGTTGAAGCACTTTCTTGGCAAGTAGCACACTACTCCGGAACCCATAAGGATTAGTGGTGAATTAGTATGGTGAAATATGAAAGTAATTTGAGTGGTGGATGTCAGTCAGTTATTTGGATTGAGATGGGTAGCAGAGGGATAGAACATGGAAAAGGTTTGCATTTATATAGCGCTTGTTACCCCTGCTGGGGTGTTGAAGCGCTTGTTTTTTTGGCGAGTAGCACACTACTCCGGAACCCATTAAAGAATTAGTGTTGAATTAGTATAGTGAAATATGAAAGTAATTTGAGTGGTGGATGTCAGTCAGGTATTTGGATTGAGATGGGTAGCAGAGGGATAGGTGGTGGCAGCTCCTGTTCCTCACTGGGGGCATTGTGACAGCGAGAGGCTGCAGTGACTACAACTGTATTCTTAACAGGATGACAAGCGGTGTCCCTGCATGATTTAGATGCAGGCACCGAATTTTATTTTAAATCATTGCAATTTGGCTCATTTAAAGCTTCGTTTTTAAAACATCATATTGTGTATTTCTTACCTCTCGTGTGGCCTCCCCAGCCCCGGTCCACCATGGCTGCTCGTGCCGATTGTGTGGAGGGCGGGCGCCATTTCGGGTGTAGCCTGAAGGCTGCTTAGACCGCAGTTAGCGGTCCAGCTGCTCGGGGGTGCACGCTATAAAGCGGCAGGACTCACAGGGCTCGCTGTGGGTTAAGCAGGTGGTGGCAGCTCCTGTTCCTCACTGGGGGCATTGTGACAGCGAGAGGCTGCAGTGACTACAACTGTATTCTTAACAGGATGACAAGCGGTGTCCCTGCATGATTTAGATGCAGGCACCGAATTTTATTTTAAATCATTGCAATTTGGCTCATTTAAAGCTTCGTTTTTAAAACATCATATTGTGTATTTCTTACCTCTCGTGTGGCCTCCCCAGCCCCGGTCCACCACGGCTGCTCGTGCCGATTGTGTGGAGGGCAGGCGCCATTTTGGGTGTAGCCTCAAGGCTGCTTAGACCGCAGTTAGCGGTCCAGTTGCTCGGGGGTGCAGGCTATAAAACGCGATGTGTCCTCGTACGCGCAGCGGACGAGCGCAGCGGGCGCGACGAATGCGCGCCGAAGTCGCGCCTAAGTCCAGCCCGTCTGCGCCCGTCCGCGGCCGGACGGGGCTAGGGGCATGCCCCCATGCCATTCCCATCTCTTATCCCTCTGAGGCTTTAAAAACTATACAAGGCAATTGGCCCCTGCCCGCTTCCACTATTTACCGTATTTCCTCTCTTGGTCTTGTTCCCTCAGCTCCTCAGTCTCCTTCCTCTCTGCTGACACCCTCGAAGCAACCTTCTTCTCGCGCCGGTTCCTCCTCTTCCCATCCTCCATTATCTATCATTCTACTCAACACCAGGTCAGCGGTTAAACATCATCAGGAACTGTTTGTCTTACTCGATTCCCACAAGCCTGACATACTGTTTGTAGGAAGGTGGCTACCTGACTATGGTTACCCCAGATTTTTTGCCTGTGTTTAGCTGGTTTTTTGACTTAGTTGACCTGGTTCCCTGCTAATCAGGGCCCCAGGCCATCTGCTCTCTCTGTAAAATGGATTCCATGTACCCTAGGTACATACCACAATTGGAAATGGACTCCTTGTCAGCCCCTGTATAATGCACTATAGGTGCCCAGGGCATAGGGGCCACCAAGGCCTACCAGGGGCTGCAGCATATCTTTTGCCACCCCTGGCTGGTTCTTAAATTGACACAACTGGCTGATCACTCAGCTGGGGTAAGGTGGTGTAATCACCCCTTACTTAGATATAGTATACCTATATCTAAACCTATATCTGGACACATATAAACCTGTGAGCCACTCCTATGGAAGGCCTCATCAATCCTGGAGGCAGAGTGCGTGGTTTAATGTGAGATGGAGCTCTAGCATGAGCTGAGCCTGTCTGCAGCTGTCGGGAACAACTCCCTAAGCTGTTTCAGGATAATGCCATACCATATACTCTTAAGTGCCTTATAATCCTCGCGGTTATATAGCAACTCTGGTTTGGCTTTATCAAAACATGTCGTGTAAGGTGTCATACGATTTGGAATACTATCCCCTCGCCAGTTCTGGCGACGGGGATAGCATTCCACCCCTCTAGAGGGGTAAGACATGTTCCTTTACTTTAATGCGGTTAATTTCTAAAAGGGCCTTAGATCCACAAAATGGATGCCTCTGCCACAGACAAGAGTCTGGACCCCTGCAGCTGACCGAAACTCAGCAAATGGGGCCTGGACAAAGGGTTTCCTGCCACAGGAGGGTGTCACCACCCTCCAGACAGGAGATAGTGGATTGTAGCAGGGAGGTCTGAAAGAAACCAGACACTGCCTGGGGCGCACAAGGCTGCCCCTTGCATAATCCGGCCAAACCGGTTCTGGGGCACTCCAGCCCTCGTGCCAGGGCGGCCTGGATCAAAGGAAAGGGGTGTATCCACCCCCTTCCTGGGTCCCACCCATAGGGGGGGACCTAGCAGGTAATCACGCCCCCCAGATTCGAATAAGAGTGGGAGCAGTGCCAATGCACATCAGATTTCCTGGAAGAAACATTAGAAACAAAACTCTGGACCCTTGGACCTCCATCTCAACGTGGAAGCCCGAAGAATCTCCCTTGTGGTCAAGGAGTGACCACCCTGCAGCAGCAGGCACCATCCAGCCCTCGACGTCTACTTGGTTGCAGTTCCCGCCGGAACTCGAGCGACTGAGATCGACGAGATCAAGCTTGCCTGCCTTCCAACAGCCCGATCCACAGTCCCTGCAGAGCTGAGACCCGTGGAGGCGACCGGAAGCGTGGGGCACGCCATCTTGAATTGACCACGAGACGCTGACCGTGCAGCCCACGAGTGACCCTCGAAGCTGTGCACCGGGGTTTGAGAAGCCCCAACCCTGAGCCACTCTTGCACCGAAGCTCACCCCTCTACACTCATCGAGTGCTGCGTGGGGCCCTTCTGCTACTTTTGGCTCAACGCGTTGGCCCGGTCACTTGCCAGCCGGCTAGTGGCC
This sequence comes from Lissotriton helveticus, assembly GCF_964261635.1. Taxonomy (NCBI): domain Eukaryota; kingdom Metazoa; phylum Chordata; class Amphibia; order Caudata; family Salamandridae; genus Lissotriton; species Lissotriton helveticus. The sequence goes on from NC_136057.1 coordinate 1,460,872,871, forward strand.
CCTGTGCCGACGAAAACTTGAAACCGACTTGTGAATCTAGTTACTCCAGATCTGCACCAGCTCCCCTGAAAAGGAGCCCCCACTCTGACCTTCCTGGTTCGAGTGAGAAGCAATCTCCCGGTTCCGCGTGGATTGCTTTTGCCAAGTGTTGTTTGCTCCAATCTTGAAGCCGACAGCGCCGACGGTGAGAGCCTGCGTGGGACAGATCGTGACTTGCTCCTGGACGTCGTAGATGCCCCAGAGCCCACGTGACAGCGGAGAGAAGCACCGCGACAGCGACCTGATTGCGCCCGACATTGCCTGGTTCCGTCCTGGTTCCACCCTGGTCACTGCTGAGTGACCCAGACTCTGTCCCCTCTGCTTTCAGGTACTTTTCGACTCGAGTCCACCCTTGGACTCCACCGGACACTTCTCTTTCACCCCGACTGCAGCCCTTTCAGCTTCAAGCACCAAGAGCCTGCGTGACGAAACCCGACTCAACTTCGACCCTGTGCACCCGCTTCCTGTGGGTGAGGTAACTTTGCTCCGCCGGTGTTCCCACACTGGTGCACACCTCTAGGGTCTGTGTCTTAAGTTTTGTTCCTCTAGGTTCAGCGGAAGTGTCCTTAAACTCTAACTTTGTCATTTTTACGCACCATTGGTTAACATTGGTGCATGCGTGCGCTTTCCGCACTGCTCCCGAATCCCGTGGGCCTCTCCCGACTTTAGCACTGCTTGTCCTGACTGCTCCCAGCGATTCCCTAGGCCCTAGGCCTAACCACTGTTCGATTGGTATCTCTTATACCACTTGTTTAGTATATGGTTTGAGTGGCCACCCGCCCTCATCCATAAATATGCAACTTATATGTTTAAACTGTGCTTTTGATTTAACGCTTGTGCCCCTTTATTCATAAAGAATACTGGGGATTGTTTTTAGTAATAAACACATATATTTTTATAATATATACTTGTGTGGTGTCCTTTCATTTGATATTACAGGATTGTATGTGGTAAAACAGCTCGCTTAACACGACCTCTTAAGTTAAGCCTTTAGGCTGCTTAGTCCATGCTACCCCTAGGATAGCTTGTCTAACAAGGTTGACTTACAACCTGACACCATAAGGGATTGTTTGGTCTGATAATAGGTGGTTCCAGAATTGGAAACATCACCTATCAGGCCAACTTCTCACATTGGTGAGCAGCGGTGCGGATTTGAGCTTGCTGTTGTTTTACCATTGCAATCTTTTATCAAATTGAAAGATCACATCAAGTACCTCTAGGTACATATAAATCAAAAGCTTAGCATATTAAGTTCTACTGAACTTAGTAGTTGTAGATTAAAGGGATTAGCACACCCTGGCTACAACTCACTAGTAAGGTACAGTAGGGAAACACTTAGTGTAGGTAGGTGCATCACTTACACCACACTAGAGTCATGTCTGACACAGGAAAAGCCTCAGGGTCTACTCCTGTGACAGTTGACCTTACCCAGGCAACTTCCAGCTATGACAAACTAACCCGAAAGGACTTGATTGCCTTGTGCAAATCAAGAGGGTTAAAAAGGGGCAGAAGCCCCACCTGTCCAATCCTGATAGCCATTCTAGAACAGGATGACTTAGAAAGGGCGAAGGGAATTCCCCTAGGATCAGGAAATGGAGAGAACCCACCTGTAACTGGTACCCCTCAGGAGGAAGAAGAAGGAGAAGAGGGGGATGAGGACTCAGAGGTTGAGGACACAGAAGACCAGGATCAGGAGGGTAGCCAGGTTGGAGTTGCCAGGCTTAGCCAGGCCAACTTAAACCTACTGGGGAATGGAGAGGGCCAGCACCTCCCCAGACCCTATAGCATTCTCCCAGGCAACAGAAGAGTGAGATCTCCCTCAGGGGACTCTCATATTTCTAGTGCCTCTAGAGAATCTCAGAGAGGCATGACTGCTTCTCAAAAGCAAGAGCATAGGGCCAGAATGAGGGCTGTCAAACTCCAGATAGAGAGGGAGGAGGTAGCCTTGGCTCAAGCTAGACTTGCCTTGGCAAGAGAGCAAAAATTGTGTGGCTTAGATGCCACTGGTGGCAGCAATATTCCTAAAGAGAAACCCAGGTCCTATGATAGTAGAAACCTGACAAAGATTGTGCCCCCCTACAAGGAAGGGGATGACATCCACAAGTGGATAACTGCTCTTGAGAGAGCCTGCATGGTACAGCAGGTTCCTGAGGAACAGTGGGCAGCAATCTTATGGTACTCCTTTTCAGAGAAAGGGAGAGATAAGCTCCTCACTGTTAGACATGAGGATGCAAACAATTACAAAGTCCTGAAGAGTGTTCTGATAGATGGGTTTGGCTTAACCACTGAACAGTACAGGTTGAAGTTCAGAGACACCCAGAAGACACAGACTCAGGACTGGACTGATTTTGTTGATTGTGCAACTAAGGCTCTGGAGGGTTGGCTACATGGCAGCAAAGTACATGACTTTACAGGATTGTATAATTTGATTATGAGGGAGCAGATCCTAAGTAATTGTCAGAACCAGCTCTTACACCAGCACCTGGTGGACTCTGATCTGACCTCTCCCCAAGAATTGGGAAAGAAGGCAGACAAGTGGGTCAGAACCAGGATTAGGCCTAAGAATCAGGACAGTAACCAGAAGAAGGAGTCTACCAAGCCTCAAGATAAGGGTGGGGATAAAAATAAAGAAAATACTTCCCCAGGGCCCCAAAACTCCAAGAATGGGGGTGGGTCCCAAGACACTTCTTCAACTGAGAAAAAGCCTTATTGTTATGCCTGTAAACAGGTTGGGCATTACAAAACAGACAACTGTTGTCCCAAGAATAACAATAAAGAGAATATACCTCCAAAGCCAGCTCCACCACCTCCTGTTACTGTCAGCAGTAATCCCCCAGGAAGTGGGAGCACACCCAGGAATCTGGGTGGGTTTACTTTTGGAGCTCAGGTGGACCCTGGCCTATCCAGGTCCCCATCACCCAATGATCTTGTTTATGAGACTGGCATGGGGTTTGCCAACTTCTCTGATTGCCCAAATACCTTGAGCAAGTATAGACAAGAGCCCATCATCAATGGTTTGAAAGTTGAAGCTTTTAGAGACACAGGGGCTAGCATCACCATGGTGGCTGATGGTATAGTCCCCTCTAAGCAACTTTTACCTGGTGCCACATACCAGGTAACAAACATTGATGGCATCAAAACAAATCATCCCATGGCAGTAGTAAGTCTCAGCTGGGGAGGTGTCATTGGCCCAAAGAGAGTGGCAGTGTCATCAAACTTGCCTGTAGACTGCCTACTTGGTAATGATTTGGAAATCTCAGCCTGGGCTGAGGTTGAACAGGAAATCCATTCTAGAATGGTAAATTCCAATGGAAAGGTTAGTGGGGCTGTAATGGCTACAGCCCCAATCCAAGATGTCCTTCCTGAAAAGGTTGGTAGGGCAGAGAAACTCTCTGCCCCATCTTTAGCAAAAGCTCTTCCTGAACAGAATAGCAAAGCTGTCATGATAACAGCAGAAACCCAAACTGAGTCTCCTCCTGAAAAGGTTGGTGGGGCTGTGATGGCCACAGCCCAAACTCAAACTGATATGTGTGTTGTGAAACCTGAAATGATGGATAACTCCACACAAACAGAGAGCATGGAGGAGGAAGAGAAATCTCCCCCTCACCAGACTTTAGGACAGGATCAGCCTCCTCAGGGAACTGATCTTACCCCTGATGAAGGAACTGCCCCAGAGGTGGTTGGGCCTAGCCTGACAGAACCCCTGATGTCAGTGGACCCTTCTCAGGTGGGACCCAGTCTGGAGCAGGTAACCTGCCCCTCTCTACCTTGCCTTACTCAGCCCAGGGCTGCAGAGGACAAGAAGGACAGTGAGACCCAGAGGGCCCCTTGTCAAATAAAGCACCCCCATCAACAGATTAGGGGCACCAAAACTAGTAGCCCTAGTGAGGTGAAAACTTTAACAACTCCTGAGGGAGCCCCCTTAAAAGTAGTTAGGGACCTCCCACAGATGGATTCTGTTGGGCACAGCCAAACCTGGGACCCAAAGGGCCCAAACCTGAACTGTCCCTCCAGCAAGCCAAACAGAGGGACCCAGCCTCCAGCTTTAGGTAGCCAGAGGTTGACCCTGAGAGCACAGTGCAACTCAGTTAAAGAAAGAAAGGCACACATGGTGGAAGATAATTGGAGGAAGCTAAGCCCTAAATTAGTAGAGCCTCACTTCAATACTCCATATCCAAACCAGCCTTTAACTTTGCATAAACACACCCAAGGTAGTGATTCCCTATGGTGGAGACCCTCTAATACCCAAAGGGTGAGGGACTGCTTAGTGGACCATGAGACAGGGGGTACCCATGCTAGTGCAGGTACTTCCTTATATGGCCACTCAGGCAATATAGGCTTACCTGGCCAAGGATAGCCTTATCTCCTTTCGTTTGGGGGGGGGTTGTGTAGGAAGGTGGCTACCTGACTATGGTTACCCCAGATTTTTTGCCTGTGTTTAGCTGGTTTTTTGACTTAGTTGACCTGGTTCCCTGCTAATCAGGGCCCCAGGCCACCTGCTCTCTCTGTAAAATGGATTCCATGTACCCTAGGTACATACCACAATTGGAAATGGACTCCTTGTCAGCCCCTGTATAATGCACTATAGGTGCCCAGGGCATAGGGGCCACCAAGGCCTACCAGGGGCTGCAGCATATCTTTTGCCACCCCTGGCTGGTTCTTAAATTGACACAACTGGCTGATCACTCAGCTGGGGTAAGGTGGTGTAATCACCCCTTACTTAGATATAGTATACCTATATCTAAACCTATATCTGGACACATATAAACCTGTGAGCCACTCCTATGGAAGGCCTCATCAATCCTGGAGGCAGAGTGCGTGGTTTAATGTGAGATGGAGCTCTAGCATGAGCTGAGCCTGTCTGCAGCTGTCGGGAACAACTCCCTAAGCTGTTTCAGGATAATGCCATACCATATACTCTTAAGTGCCTTATAATCCTCGCGGTTATATAGCAACTCTGGTTTGGCTTTATCAAAACATGTCGTGTAAGGTGTCATACGATTTGGAATACTATCCCCTCGCCAGTTCTGGCGATGGGGATAGCATTCCACCCCTCTAGAGGGGTAAGACATGTTCCTTTACTTTAATGCGGTTAATTTCTAAAAGGGCCTTAGATCCACAAAATGGATGCCTCTGCCACAGACAAGAGTCTGGACCCCTGCAGCTGACCGAAACTCAGCAAATGGGGCCTGGACAAAGGGTTTCCTGCCACAGGAGGGTGTCACCACCCTCCAGACAGGAGATAGTGGATTGTAGCAGGGAGGTCTGAAAGAAACCAGACACTGCCTGGGGCGCACAAGGATGCCCCTTGCATAATCCGGCCAAACCGGTTCTGGGGCACTCCAGCCCTCGTGCCAGGGCGGCCTGGATCAAAGGAAAGGGGTGTATCCACCCCCTTCCTGGGTCCCACCCATAGGGGGGTACCTAGCAGGTAATCACGCCCCCCAGATTCGAATAAGAGTGGGAGCAGTGCCAATGCACATCAGATTTCCTGGAAGAAACATTAGAAACGAAACTCTGGACCCTTGGACCTCCATCTCAACGTGGAAGCCCGAAGAATCTCCCTTGTGGTCAAGGAGTGACCACCCTGCAGCAGCAGGCACCATCCAACCCTCGACGTCTACTTGGTTGCAGTTCCCGCCGGAACTCGAGCGACTGAGATCAACGAGATCAAGCTTGCCTGCCTTCCAACAGCCCGATCCACAGTCCCTGCAGAGCTGAGACCCGTGGAGGCGACCGGAAGCGTGGGGCACGCCATCTTGAATTGACCACGAGACGCTGACCGTGCAGCCCACGAGTGACCCTCGAAGCTGTGCACCGGGGTTTGAGAAGCCCCAACCCTGAGCCACGCTTGCACCGAAGCTCACCCCTCTACACTCATCGAGTGCTGCGTGGGGCCCTTCTGCTACTTTTGGCTCAACGCGTTGGCCCGGTCACTTGCCAGCCGGCTAGTGGCCCCTGTGCCGACGAAAACTTGAAACCAACTTGTGAATCTGGTTGCTCCAGATCTGCACCAGCTCCCCTGAAAAGGAGCCCCCACTCTGACCTTCCTGGTTTGAGTGAGAAGCAATCTCCCGGTTCCGCGTGGATTGCTTTTGCCAAGTGTTGTTTGCTCCAATCTTGAAGCCAACAGCGCCGACGGTGAGAGCCTGCGTGGGACAGATCGTGACCTGCTCCTGGACGTCGTAGTTGCCCCAGAGCCCACGTGACAGCGGAGAGAAGCACCGCGACAGCGACCTGATTGCGCCCGACATTGCCTGGTTCCGTCCTGGTTCCACCCTGGTCACTGCTGAGTGACCCAGACTCTGTCCCCTCTGCTTTCAGGTACTTTTCGACTCGAGTCCACCCTTGGACTCCACCGGACACTTCTCTTTCACCCCGCCTGCAGCCCTTTCAGCTTCAAGCACCAAGAGCCTGCGTGACGAAACCCGACTCAACTTCGACCCTGTGCACCCGCTTCCTGTGGGTGAGGTAACTTTGCTCCGCCGGTGTTCCCACACTGGTGCACACCTCTAGGGTCTGTGTCTTAAGTTTTGTTCCTCTAGGTTCAGCGGAAGTGTCCTTAAACTCTAACTTTGTCATTTTTACGCACCATTGGTTAACATTGGTGCATGCGTGCGCTTTCCGCACTGCTCCCGAATCCCGTGGGCCTCTCCCGACTTCAGCACTGCTTGTCCTGACTGCTCCCAGCGATTCCCTAGGCCCTAGGCCTAACCACTGTTCGATTGGTATCTCTTATACCACTTGTTTAGTATATGGTTTGAGTGGCCACCCGCCCTCATCCATAATTGTGCAACTTATATGTTTAAACTGTGCTTTTGATTTAACGCTTGTGCCCCTTTATTCATAAAGAATACTGGGGATTGTTTTTAGTAATAAACACATATATTTTTATAATATATACTTGTGTGGTGTCCTTTCATTTGATATTACAGGATTGTATGTGGTAAAACAGCTCGCTTAACACGACCTCTTAAGTTAAGCCTTTAGGCTGCTTAGTCCATGCTACCCCTAGGATAGCTTGTCTAACAAGGTTGACTTACAACCTGACACCATAAGGGATTGTTTGGTCTGATAATAGGTGGTTCCAGAATTGGAAACATCACCTATCAGGCCAACTTCTCACACTGTTCCTAACCGAAACCTGGTTTTGTGAGTCTTCCCTGCCTTCCCTTTTGGCTGTCCTTCCCCCCTCTTACGTGGCCCTCCGGGCTGACCGCCCGGCGAGCAAGACAGGGGGTGGCGTGGCGCTCATTGCCCGTTCTGACTTCAACTTTCAACTTCTTCCTTCCCCTTCCATTGTCCCCACTGAGCATCTTGTGGTTCGTTCATCCATTTTCTCACCTCCGCTCACCTGTATGCTAATGTACCGCCCGCCTCAGTCTTCCCCCCTGTTTATACAAGCCTTTCAGGACCTTCTGGCCACGCTAGCGGTCAATTACGCCTCAGTCTTAGTGCTAGGCGACTTTAATTATTGGCCCATGGACCCCCTCGAATGCACTTCCTCCAAACAATTCACAGAGTCACTCCAATCATTGAATTTTGTTCCCCACATCCAAGTTCCGACACATACTCACGGACATGTGCTAGACCAAGTATGGTCCCTTAACAGCTCTGTCTCGTCCGTGTCTGTGTCCCCATGCCCATGGTCTGACCACGCACTCATCTCTTTTTCCCTCCACCTTAACCCTGTAACCAAGGTCCCGCTCGCAAAAAACACCTGGGCGCGGAACTGGAACCGTGTTGACCTCCCTTCGTTATCCTTTTCTCTCTTTAACTCCTCACCCAACCTGGCGGGCCTATCCTCTTCATTGCAAGCCACCGCTATTGACTCCTGGCTTGCTGGAGGCTGCGACCCAGTAGCCCCCCTACGTAGGATCTCAACCAGAAGACCTAAGGAGTCAAACCGGTGGTTCAGTGAAGACTTGAAGGATAAAAAGCTGACCCTCCGGCGAGCTGAGAGGCAATGGAGAAGGGACTACTGCCCCTTATTGAAAACCCATTATCTTACACTATTAAGTGACTATAAAAAAGCTATTATCGAAGCCAAAACCACCTATTTTTCAGCTAAAATTCTGGTGGCAGAGAATAAATCTAGGGAGATTTTTACAATTGTTCATGATTTAGCTTTTTCTGAGAGGGCTACACCCAAGCCCTTCCCCACTCAGTCCTTATGTGATTCACTGAATTATTATTTCCTGGATAAAATTATTAAAATCAAGACCAATATCCCACCCCCCCCTCCTACTTCTGTTGCACCTCTCCCTCCCACTGTTCAGTGCTGTCTTTCTTCAATCTCGCCTCTCACTGAAGAAGTATTCTTGGAAATACTTCCCAAGGTAAAGTCAGGTTCTCCGGCAGACATTTGTCCGGCCCGCATTCTCCAACAGATTTATTGTGTTTGCACTCAGCCCCCGATCACTCTTCTCAATAGTTCCCTTGCGCAGGGGGTTGTGATTTCAGCTTTCAAAACTGCCATAATAGTGCCTATCCTAAAGAAGCCTGGAGCAGATCCGTCCGCCCCAGTCAATTATCGCCCCATTTCCCTGTTGCCCTTTTTGGCCAAGGTGCTTGAGCGCCATGTTACATCGGCACTCAGTGCCCACGTAGAAGCAACTGGGGGCCTGACGTCTCGTCAGGCGGGTTTTCGACCCAGGCACTCTACTGAGTCTGTCGTGGTGTCGGTCCTGGATAACCTCAGGGAGGGCTTGGACCAAAACAAACACCAGGCCCTGGTGCTCCTCGATCTCTCCGCCGCTTTTGATACTGTGGACCACTCCATCCTGCTTTCACGTATCAGAGCGGCGGGAATCGGGGGCTCAGCCCTGGTCTGGCTGTCGTCCTTCCTGAGGGACCGCACCCAGGCTGTCCGGCTGGGGGATTTCACGGCAATTCCACTTAATATCACTTGTGGTGTTCCTCAAGGCTCTTCTCTTTCCCCTCTTTTGTTCAATCCCTACATCTATCCTCTAATCTTTGCTCTTCAGCAGATGGAGGTCACCGTATACAACTATGCGGATGACCTCCATCTCATCTTTAACCTTTCTTCTTCGTCCCATTCTCTCTCTAATTTTCAGTCTATTATGATTTTTATCAGGGACTGGATGAGCCACAACCACTTGAAACTGAACCCTGATAAAACCGAGTTGGTTCTCACCGGTGGCTCTTCCAGTCCCTGGAACTCTCTATTCTGGCCCTCTTCCTTAGGTCTCCCTCCCACCCCCTCTCCTACAGTCAATACTTTAGGTATTAAAATCAATAACCATCTTACCCTACACTCACAAATTAGTTCTGTTGTCTCTTCCTGTTTTCTCACTCTTCGTACTATCCGCACTGTTTCCCGATTCTTTTCCCCCCTGGCACTCAAACTGATCATGTCTGCCTTAGTGATCTCCCGGCTGGACTATGCCAATGCCCTGTATAACGGCATTCCATCCTACAGTTTAAGAAAGCTCCAACTGGTGCAAAACCAGGCGGCCCGGCTAGTGTATGGCCTTTCCCGCTCCCACCATTCCACTCCGTTATTGAAGGCGCTCCACTGACTGCCTGTCAGGGAGCGTTCCCTCTTTAAAACTGGTTGCATGGTTTTCCAGGCCCGCCAGGGTTCAGCTCCTGCTTTCATTGTTTCCCTGATAAAGGAATACGTCCCTGCCAGAGAGCTTCGCTCATCCTCTCAATCCCTTCTGCAGGTACCCCGTTAGAAGCGGAAAAAATGGGGAAGGGCCAACTTTTCATTCTTGGCACCCACCTTTTGGAACTCCCTTCCCGACCATCTGCGGTCGGCTAAACACTACTCCCTTTTCCGTAAAGGCTTAAAAACATTCTTGTTCAATCAGGCATTTTCATAGCAACCTATCCTCTGTCCCTCTTCTGCTAACTTTGCCTCCACAGCGCCAAGAAACCGTCTAGGTGAACGCTGCGCTTTACAAGTATTTTAAATTCAAATTCAAATTCATAGAAGAGGGACAAAGGTTTTCATATATATATATAGCGCTTGTTACCCCTATTTTCAGCGGGTAGCACGCTACGCCGGAACCCATAAAGGATTAGTGGTGAATTAGTATAGTGAAATATGAAATTTGAGAACTGGACATGTAAGTCTGTTATTTCGATTGAAAAGGAGAGTGGAGGGATAGAAGAGTGAAGGCTTTAGAGATTTTATGTCTCGCCTATTCTATCCCGTGGGATTGATAGGCGAGATTATAGTAAGCGGTCCGAAAAGTCTACCTAGCTGCGGATCGCGTACAGTTCATGTGAGCTAGGCGAGTGCACATCATCGCCAGCCACATAACACACCACCATTTGTCTGTGCCTCGGCATCAGACTTCAAAGGCTGCCGCTCCCCGCCCCCCCCCAATCAGACTTCAAAGGAAGCCGCTCCCCGCCCTCCTCCGTGCAATGCCAGAACATCCTTTTAGGGCTGAGACAACCCGCCCCGCCCCCCTCCCTCCCTCCCTCTCCCTCTCTCCTCTTCCTCTCTCCTCTTCCTCGCACAACTCGCGTTTATTTATTTTTTAAATTAATTTATCGCACTTACCCCCCAGGGTCTCTCCTCCCTGGTCACTGTTTAAGCACTTCTCTCTCATACTCTCAGAAACGCGCCCTCGCTCTCTTCCCTTACCAGTGGCTCGTCTCTCGTTTTCTTCTCATCCGTTTTTGCATCCTCTTGCTGTCCCAGTCTTTAACCTCCAGTTTTTTCTTTCTCTTCTCTTGACCACTCCTTTCAATGTCTCCATTCTTCCCTTCTTGTTTCTCTCTTTCTCGTACTCCCTGTCTCTCACAAACTTTATTCTATTTGTCTTCCCTCTTCCTGTCAACGTTATATGTACAGCGCCCTCCTTTCCCTTCTGCTCTCTTATAACTTGTCAGTTGATTGGACTACAACAATTCTCTCTCGCAATTAAATAGAAGCCTATTTAATAATTCACTCTCTTGCGTGGCATGGGAGGGTTTTTAACATAATGTATAGCAATTAGAGTTTGCCAAGTTTAACCCCGGCACACAAGCGTTATTTGCCAAAAAGAGAGGGGCGCGTGGCCCTGAGTGGCAGGCACTCCGATGCGCCGTGAGAGGCGGGCAGGCAGACAGACAGAAAGAGGCAGACAAACAGACAGGAGGAGCGAGAGCAAGACAGATAACAACACTCCCTATAAACAGTAGATAAAAACACATCTTCGTCTGTTGCAGTTCTTTTCTTCCCCGCCCCAACCACCGTTTTCATTCCTTTTTTATTTGTTTTATTTTTAATAAATGCTTCCCCCAGTTGAGATACTGCTGTGCCCCGTCCTGCCCCCGGAGTCGCACCTTCCTGCTCTGCCATTCACTTTTCATCTTGTTCTTGCGAATTCATAATAGTTTCCTTCTGTGCCCCCACCCATCCCCTAACCACGTCCACTCCGCGCCAGTTCTCTAATCAAAGCCTTATTTCAAATGAATCATCTTCTGGCTCTCCGTGTCGGAGCTCTCTCCATTTCGTCCCCCTCCCACCCCTCTCTTACTACCCCCTTGTTATTGCCTTTCTTTGTAATGCGATCCGAACACATTATGCTTAGTTTCTTTTGCAACATGCACTGTCGAGTCATGGGCATGCTGCATCTCCCGATTTATGTAACTGCTGCTTTCAAGCTTGTGAACTAAAGCTGCTCGGTTGCAAGTTAAATGATAATTCAACACCCCCACACACAAACCCACACACAACCGCTCCCACACACATACAAATCCACACACAACCGCCCCCACAAACACACAACCCCACTCACACAACTCCCCACACACCCCCACACACACACTCCACACACACCCCCACACACACACTCCACACACACACCCACATACACAACCCCACACACACACAACCCCCCACACACAACTCCACACACACACACAACCCCCCACACACACAACTGCACACACACAACCCCCCACACACAACCCCACACACACAACCCCCCACACACACACCCCCCACACACACACACCCAAACACAGACACCCCCACACACACAACTCCACACACACACACACAACCCCCCACACACAACCCCCACACAAAACCCTCCACACACACACCCCACACCTCCACACACACACTCCACACACAACCCCACACACACACAACCCCACACAAACACAACCCCACACACACAACTCCACACACACACAACCCCACACACACACAACTGCGCACACACACAACCCCCCACACACAACCCCACACATACACAACCCCCCCACACACACACATCCCACACACCCCCACACACACACCCACACCCCCACACACATCCCCCCACACACACAACCCCACACACACAACCCGACACACACAACCCCCCACACACACAACCCCACACACACAACCCCCCCACACACACCCCACCCCCCACACACCCCATACACCCACCCCCCACACACACACCCGCACACACAACCACACACACACACACAACCACACACACACAACCCCCCCCACACACACAAGCCCACACACACACAACCCCACACACACCCAACACACACACCCCACACACACACACCCACACCCACACACACACCCACACACACCCCCACACAAACACCAACCACCCCCCCACCCCCACACACACAACCCCACACACAACCCCACACACACAACCCCACACACAACTCCACACACAACCCCACACACACAACCCCACACAAACAACCCCCCCACACACACACCCACACCCCCCCAAACACCCCCACACACCCACACACACCCCCCACACACAACCCCACACACACACAACCCCACATACACACAACCCCCAGACACACATCCACACAAACACACAATCCCCCACATCCCCCACACACGCAACCCCACACACACAACCCCCCACACACACAACCCCCCCACACACACAACCCCACACACACACAACTACACACACAGCCACACACAACCACACACACACAACCACAGGCACACAACCACAAGCACACACACAACCACACTCAACCACACAAACAACCCCACAACCACAACACACAACCCCAAACACAACACACAACCACACACAAAACCCCAAACACAACACACACAACCCCACACCCACAGCCCCACACACAACCACACACACAGTCACACACACAACCACACACACACAACCACAACCACACACACAACCACAACCACACAACCACAACCACACACACAACACACACAAGCACACACAACCACAACCACACACAACAACACACACAACCACACACACAACCATCTATCTATCTATCTATCTATCTATCTATCTATCTATCTCCCTCACTCTATCTATCGCCCTCACTCTATCTATCTATCGCCCTCACTCTATCTATCTATTTCCCTCACTCTATCTCTCTATCTATCTATTGCCATCACTCTATCTATCTAGCTATCTATCTATCGCCCTCACTCTATCTATCTATTGCCCTCACTCTATCTATCTATTGCCCTCACTCTATCGCCTTCACTCTATCTATCTACCGCCCTCACTCTATCTATCACCCTCACACTATTCATCTATCTATCCATCCATCTATCCATCTATCTATCCATCCATCTATCCATCCATCTATCCATCCATCTATCCATCCATCCATCTATCCATCTATCCATCTATCCATCTATCTATCTATCTATCTATCTATCGCCCTCACTCTATCTGTCTATCTATCTATCGCCCTCACTCTGTCTATCTATCGCACTCACTCTATCGCCTTCACTCTATCTATCTATCGCCCTCACTCTATCTATCTATCGCCCTCACTCTATCTATCGCCCTCCCTCACTCTATCTATCACCCTCCCTCACTCTATCTATCACCGTCCCTCACTCTATCTATCGCCCTCTATCTATCGCCCTCCCTCTGTCTATCGCCCTCCCTCTATCTATCGCCCTCCCTCTATCTATCGCCCTCCCTCTATCTATCTATCGCCCTCACTCTATCTATCGCATCACCACAGCATCACTCAGCACCACCACAACATCACTATGCGCTACCACGGCATCACTGAACGCCACAGCATCTCTCGTCACCACCACAACATCACTCAGCGCCACCACAGCATCAATCTGTGCAACTATTCAACAACAGCTGGTTCAAATATGTTCTCTCAATGTTTCAAGCTTTATTACAAATGTCACAAAAAGATGTTAATATTTCACTTCTGTTCTTGGATTTTTGTCACAATAAAATACACTGAACGTAATCTTCACAAAAGTCATTTACAAAAGTTTAAGCTATTGCCATTATAAATTACAATAACTTTATTTTCAGTATTAATTATTTAAAAAAATTAAAAGCCATTGTTATATGTAAAATCAATACATCTAAGTCCAGAAAATACAACACATATTGCAGTACAAATGCTATAGGTGTCACATTTGCGAAAGTTAAAACTATTGGCATTGTCAATGACAAAGCTATTAATTTCGCTATTTTCAAAACCAACATATTAATAAAACAAGCATTAGAAATGCAATCGGGCTCGGATTTATTTGAGTTTGAGCTAATGGCATTGTAAATGCCAATGTCTTTTTGCCATGTGTTATGGAGTGTGTGCATGTGGTGTGTAGTGGAAGTATGTTGGTTGAATTGTAATTTTACCAATGGTGGCATGCTGTGCTTTATATGAATATGTTTAAAAGTAAAGTGTACCATACTGCGATTGCTTGGTGGAAAAGTGCACTGCCGGCTGGAGGTGTGTGTGCCTGGTGGAAGGGTGCACTGACGGCTGGTGGGTGTGTGCTTGGTAAAAGCGTGCACAGATGGATGATGGTTGTTGGTGTTTGTGCATGGTGAAAGCATTCATTGACGGCTGGGGGTGTGTTGTTGTGTGTGTTGTTTTCTGTGTGCTGGTGAGTGTGTGGTGGTGAGTCTGTGGGGGTGAGCCTGGGGAGTGAGTGTGGTGGTGAGGGTGTTGTGTTGAGTGGTGACAAGTGTGTGGTGTTGAGAGACTGAGGTGTGTGGTTTGTGTGTGCGTTATGTGTGTGTGGTGTATGTGTGTGTGGTGTTTTCTGCACACTCACACACTGCCCCTACACATTCACACACTGCTCACCCGCACACTCCCAATGTCACCCTGCATAGTCACAAACTGTTTACCCTGCACACTCATTCTGCACACTCACACAATGTGCACCCTGACACACTGTCTCTGCAGTCACTCTGCACTCACTGTCACTCTGCACTCACTGTCACTCTGCACTCACTGTCACTCTGCACTCACTGTCACTCTGCTGTCACTCTGCACTCACTGTCACTCTGCACTCACTGTCACTCTGCTGTCACTCTGCACTCACTGTCACTCTGCACTCACTGTCACTCTGCACTCATTGTCACTCTGCACTCACTGTCACTCTGCACTCACTGTCACTCTGCACTCACTCTGCACTCACTCTACAGTCACTCTGCCCTCACTGTCACTCTGCACTCACTGTCACTCTGCACTCACTGTCACTCTGCTGTCACTCTGCACTCACTGTCACTCTGCACTCACTGTCACTCTGCTGTCACTCTGCACTAACTGTCACTCTGCACTCACTGTCACTCTGCACTCTCTGTCACTCTGCTGTCACTCTGCACTCACTGTCACTCTGCACTCACTGTCACTCTGCTGTCACTCTGCACTCACTGTCACTCTGCTGTCACTGTCACTCTGCACTCACTGTCACTCTGCACTCACTGTCACTCTGCACTCACTGTCACTCTGCACTCACTGTCACTCTGCACTCAGTCTGCACTCACTGTCACTCTGCACTCACTGTCACTCTGCACTCACTCTGCACTCACTCTACAGTCACTCTGCACTCACTGTCACTCACTGTCACTCTGCACTCACTCTAAAGTCACTCTGCACTCACTGTCACTCACTGTCACTCTGCACTCACTCTGCACTCACTCTACAGTCACTCTGCACTCACTGTCACTCTGCACTCACTGTCTCTCTGCACTCACTGTCACTCTGCACTCAGTCTGCACTCACTGTCACTCTGCACTCACTGTCACTCTGCTGTCACTCTGCACTCACTGTCACTCTGCACTCACTGTCACTCTGCACTCATTGTCACTCTGCACTCACTGTCACTCTGCACTCACTGTCACTCTGCACTCACTCTGCACTCACTCTACAGTCACTCTGCCCTCACTGTCACTCTGCACTCACTGTCACTCTGCACTCACTGTCACTCTGCTGTCACTCTGCACTCACTGTCACTCTGCACTCACTGTCACTCTGCTGTCACTCTGCACTCACTGTCACTCTGCACTCACTGTCACTCTGCACTCACTGTCACTCTGCTGTCACTCTGCACTCACTGTCACTCTGCACTCACTGTCACTCTGCTGTCACTCTGCACTCACTGTCACTCTGCACTCACTGTCACTCTACTGTCACTCTGCACTCACTGTCACTCTGCACTCACTGTCACTCTGCACTCACTGTCACTCTGCACTCACTGTCACTCTGCACTCACTGTCACTCTGCACTCGCTCTGCACTCACTGTCACTCTGCACTCACTGTCACTCTGCACTCACTGTCACTCTGCACTCACTCTGCACTCACTCTACAGTCACTCTGCACTCACTGTCACTCACTGTCACTCTGCACTCACTCTACAGTCACTCTGCACTCACTGTCACTCACTGTCACTCTGCACTCACTCTGCACTCACTCTACAGTCACTCTGCACTCACTGTCACTCTGAACTCACTGTCACTCTGCACTCACTGTCACTCTGCACTCACTCTGCACTCACTCTACAGTCACTCTGCACTCACTGTCACTCACTGTCACTCTGCACTCACTCTGCACTCACTATACAGTCACTCTACAGTCACTGTCACTCTGCACTCACTGTCACTCTGCACTCACTGTCACTCTGCACTCACTGTCACTCTGCACTCAGTCTGCACTCACTGTCACTCTGCACTCAGTCTGCACTCACTGTCACTCTGCACTCAGTCTGCACTCACTGCCACTCTGCACTCTCAATCTGCACTCTCAAACTGCACTCTCAATCTGCACTCTCAAACTGCACTCTCCACTCTCAATCTGCACTCTGCACTCTCAATCTGCACTCTCAAACTGCACTCTCAAACTGCAATCTGCACTCTGATTCTGCACTCTCAATCTGCACTCTCAATCTGCACTCTCAACTCTCATACTGCACTCTCAAACTGCACTCTCAAACTGCACTCTCAAACTGCACTCTCAATCTGCACTCTCAAACTGCACTCTCAAACTTCACTCTCAATCTGCACTCTCAAACTGCACTCTCAAACTGCACTCTCAATCTGCACTCTCAAACTGCACTCTCAACTCTCAATCTGCACTCTCAACTCTCAAACTGCACTCTCAAACTGCACTCTATAACTGCACTCTCACACTGCACTCTCAAACTGCACTCTCAAAATGCACTCTCGAACTGCACTCTCAAACTGCACTCTCAATCTGCACTCTCAAACTGCACTCTCAAACTGCACTCTCAACTCTCAAACTGCACTCTCAAACTGCACTCTGCACTCTCAATCTGCACTCTGCACTCTCAATCTGCACTCTGCACTCTTTAACTGCACTCTCAATCTGCACTCTCAAAGTGCACTCTCAAACTGCACTCTCAAACTGCACTCTCAACTCTCATGCTGCACTCTGAAACTGCACTCTCAACTCTCAAACTGCTCTCTCAACTCTCAAACTGCACTCTCAACTCTCAATGTGCACTCTCAACGTGCACTCTCAACTCTCAAACTGCACTCTGCACTCTCAAACTGCACTCTCAAACTGCACTCTGCACTCTCAAACTGCACTCAATCTGCACTCTCAAACTGCTCTCAAACTGCACTCTCAAACTGCACTCTCAAACTGCACTCTCAAACTGCACTCTGATTCTGCACTCTCAAACTGCACTCTGCACTCTCAATCTGCACTCTCAAATCTCAAACTGCACTCTCAAACTGCAGTCTCAACTCTCAAACTGCACTCTGCACTCTCAAACTGCACTCTGATTCTGCACTCTGATTCTGCACTCTCAAACTGCACTCTGCACTCTCAAAGAGTTTCTGTTTTACCTTGCCACTTATGCGGTAAAAGCTTACAATCAAATCAGTTTTACCACGGAACTCATAGGACCTGAATTACAAAGACTGGGCTATGACTAACTGTGACGAACTCTCATAGTGCTCCTGGTTTACTTCTGGAATACAGGAGTAAGGTACGTGTGCTGCTGCCTTGGTCCTTGATTCCTCCTGAATTTTATGAATATGCCAGAGATACTACAGGGGTAGGTGGCAGGAAACGTTGCGAAACGGGCCCAAGTTATGTGTAAACAGCAGTATTGGACACATCTGTTATATTTGACAGAATACTGTACGCACGATTCACAAGATTTAACTAAGACTTGAGAGCCGTGACATACTCCCATGGTACTCCTGGAAATCAGGAGTAAGCCAGATGTACTACAAGACCAAGTCACACCTACTTGTAATATAATTCTTGTGAATCAGGCCCTGTGAATTTTGGGTTTGGAACTGTGTTGGTTTTAAATTCTAACAGTGAAATAATAAATATAAGCTGATATAACCTTGCATCCATGACATAAAGTAATGGACGCATAACAAACGTGTTGCTGTCACTTATTCTTTGTATATTTCTGGGCCTCTTGTTTGTTTGGTGTGTGTTTACTCTGCCTCTGAACTCTTTCCGTGTTACCAGAGGGTGTTGTAGCTGCGTCCGCATCCCTATTTCCAGTGCCACTGCTTGTGTTGTTCATTATTGTCTGAGTTTAGGGCCCCGAGGTCTGCCTGGGCCTCTTGTGTTTTGTTTTTTGCATCAGTGGCGGTCCCTTCCTCCCGGTAGCAGGGGCCGTTCGTGTAGCTGCCCCTGGGCTGAGCAGGTCTGGGGCTTCCCTTGAAGATGAAAGGGGATGGGAAGTGAGGAGGTGGGGGCAGGGACATTCCAAGGAGTGGGGGAGGCGCTAACGACAAATGCATATGGCAGGTGTCGGGGCAGCGGTGGGGCTCTGCATGCCTGGGTTGTGGAG
Organism: Lissotriton helveticus; assembly: GCF_964261635.1. Lineage (NCBI taxonomy): Eukaryota > Metazoa > Chordata > Amphibia > Caudata > Salamandridae > Lissotriton > Lissotriton helveticus. Next base: position 1,460,891,953 of record NC_136057.1, read on the forward strand.
ATGGGAATCCTTCGACAGGCCGGACCCTGATCAGTGCAGGCAGAGGGCGGGGCCTCGGGGAGGGGGGCGAGGCACCGGCCTTTTAAATAACAATACCAGACATTCTTGTGCTTGCTGAGAACAGGCGTGCAAAGGATAACAGAACAACTCCGGGCCCTGTCGTGAAAGGAATCCCTGGGAGGGGTGGGGATGGCACGCTGTAACATCCCCGGCTGCTCGCCATGTTTGGTGTAACCCATTAAGAAGAGGCAGGCTGCACTTACTTTCCCCCAAAGTGCCGGAATACCTCACTCCCGGCCTGGCATGCAGCAGCTGCGCGCTGAGCGCTGCTGAATGGTGAACGCGCCCGGCCATCTGGATTCACTTACGGAGGCACCCTGACAGCTCCTAATTATAATTAATGTACTTCTTTGCGCGCACACGCACAAAAAATGCCCAACATGGCCGACCAAAACGACATTTAGCCTATCACTTCAAGGCTATTAAAAACACACCACAGCGAAGACGAATCACTGGCCAGATGACATAACACACTAAGGAATGTGTCTCGCCAAAGCCCTAGAGATACTTTTTTTTTTTTCTTTAACATTAGGAGCTCGAAACTCCTCCCACTTCGTGGGCGTAGGCCGAAACCTAAAAATGTGTTGCTGTCGACTACGGTAAACTCTTCCGACCGCAAAGGGACACCCACCCCTCCCAATCCACTGACACGAAGTCAGACGCTTTATACCCGAGGCCACGAGATCCAGTCTGGGTGAGGGTGGAACCATGAAAAGACACCACCCCTGACTTTCATCAGCCTCCTCATAAATGATGGGTGCATTGTGAACTCCTAGCGTTGCGAACCCCTCCCTTCCGTCCCCTAACCACTTGAATGCTAATGACAAGGGTAACTCGTCATGGAGTTTCCATTGATTTCAATGGAAATTACATGGAAGATCTAAAATAGCCTTAGCATCCAAGTGGTTAAAGAGCAGGCGTGCAGCCCTTTCCCCGCGCGCAATGCCATTATCTGCATCCTTGAGCATAAATTCAGGATGGGCACAATGCGCCTTCGGTATTTCGGTATTTCAAAACTCTTTTCTTTTGCGACGAAGCTCGCCGCGCTGTAGCGCTGCAAGCCACTCTCTTCTTCTAAAGAGTGGCCGCATCTCTTCCCTCCCTGCAGCTATTAAGCCCGGGAACAAGTACCCCAGTTAGTTGTAAAATGAAATCATATAAAAACCGACACACGTCACTAACAATCAAGCACTATTAAAAACTATGGATGTCTGACTATTCACAGTCATGCATACGATTATCTAATTACACAGTCTTTCAGTGTAAGATTCCATATCACAAGCGTATTCGCGGTGACAGGACATCAGAAGGCTTGGGCGCCGAATACTTGCGCAGGCACCGAGACTCAACCCACTAACAAACAAGACTCGGGCGCAGAATACTAAAGCAGGCACCGAGACTCGCCTGTTTCTTTGCCAGTGTAGTGCCAGCGAGCAACATTTATGTTACATACCGAACTAAAATACATACTTATCTAGAAATGAATAACGCTACGCCAGGCCCCCTCCGACTCAGCCCTACAGAAACCTCGCTGATCATCGACGACGCTCTCGACGACGAGCCTGCAGCCAGGCTGTGGTCCGAGGGGACAAAGAGAACGAAACCCCTGGATCACAGCCTTAAATACCTCTGGGAGCAGGGCACAGATAGCTCATTTTAAAAACTGTATTCTTTAAAATTGTATTGATTTCCCTCACTTTTTCGCCGTATCTGAACCCTCCCTCCCCACTCAGCAGACGGCTTGCTGACGTAGGCAGGTTTCCCAGCTCTAAGGACGGGATTGGCTGCTCGATAGAACACGCCCATCACCGTAGCCACGCCCCCTTGAAACAAAACGCGCGCTGATTGCGAGCGTCGCGTTTGTTTGTTTAGATCACAGCTCTTGAGGCACAGCCGGGAGCAGGGCACAGATAGCTCATTTTAAAAACTGTACTCTTTAAAATTGTATTGATTTCCCTCACTTTTTGGCCGTATCTGAACCCTCCCTCCCCACTCAGCAGACGGCTTGCTGACGTAGGCAGGTTTCCCAGCTCTAAGGACGGGATTGGCTGCTCGATAGGACACGCCCATCACCGTAGCCACGCCCCCTTGAAACAAAACGCGCGCTGATTGCGAGCGTCGCGTTTGTTTGTTTAGATCACAGCTCTTGAGGCACAGCCGGGAGCAGGGCACAGATAGCTCATTTTAAAAACTGTATTCTTTAAAATTGTATTGATTTCCCTCACTTTTTCGCCGTATCTGAACCCTCCCTCCCCACTCAGCAGACGGCTTGCTGACGTAGGCAGGTTTCCCAGCTCTAAGGACGGGATTGGCTGCTCGATAGGACACGCCCATCACTGTAGCCACGCCCCCTTGAAACAAAACGCGCGCTAATTGCGAGCGTCGCGTTTGTTTGTTTAGATCACAGCTCTTGAGGCACAGCCGGGAGCAGGGCACAGATAGCTCATTTTAAAAACTGTATTCTTTAAAATTGTATTGATTTCCCTCACTTTTTCGCCGTATCTGAACCCTCCCTCCCCACTCAGCAGACGGCTTGCTGACGTAGGCAGGTTTCCCAGCTCTAAGGATGGGATTGGCTGCTCGATAGGACACGCCCATCACCGTTGCCACGCCCCCTCCCTCCTCTGCTACAAAGCATGTGCCCCCACCGGAAGCGCAGCGGACGAGCACAGCGGGCGCGACGATTGCGCGCCGAAGGCACGCCTAAGGCAAGCCCGTCTGTGCCCGTCCGCGGCCGGCCGGGGCCCGGGGCCTGTTACTCTGCCCAAATTACATCTTATGCCCCTAGGGACCTGATCGCATTGCACTCCATCTGGCCGCTGGATTCCACCAGCTCCTCAAAATTACGCCAGCTTGGCATCCTTAACGCCCGTAGTGCTTTTCCAGAGCTCATAGCCCTCCCATCCTCCTTCACTTCCGTGCACACTGCTCCCTCCCCTCCTCCCACTCCCCAGCCTTCTCAGTCACCAGCTAACATGGAACTAACTATCACATATCTTAACACCCGGTCGCTAGTCAGTCACCAACATGACATCTGCCACCTTCTGGACTCAGATCGACCTGATATCCTACTCCTAACTGAGACCTGGCTGAACGAAGACTCCTCCCCTGATATCTTGGCAGCCATTTCTCCGGGGTATTACATCCTTCAAACCAACCGTCCAGCTGGTAAATCCGGAGGTCGCATAGCCGCCATTATCAAACTCTCCATCAGATTCACCTCCCTTTCCCTACTCACCATTCCCCAGGCTGACTGCCTGGCTATTAGACTCGAATCCTCAGTGTCCCCTCTTATCTGCATTTTGGTATACCGCCCCCCTCAACCCATGCCTAATTTTCCTTCCCTCTTCTGCGACCTACTATCCCAGCTCACTATTATCAACTCTAAACTCCTGGTTTTAGGAGATTTTAATTACTGGCCTTCGGACCCATTTGAAAGCCCCCACTCCTTAGCCTTCACTGACTTATTAAGTGGGCTCAATGGCCTTCAACATATCCACATTGCCACTCATTCTAAAGGCCACACCTTAGATCAGGTGTGGACCTACAACCTCGAAATCAAATCACTCACGATCCTTCCCTGCCATTGGTCGGACCATTTCTTAATCTCTTTTCTTCTCCTAGTCGCCCCGCCGCCCCCTCGCAGCCAAGGCCCTAGCCTCCTGGCCCGCAATTGGAATAGAGTAGACCTCAACCTTTTTTTCTCCTCTCTAACATCCTCGGCTCCATTCGGCCCAGGGTCTCTAGATTCCCAGGAAGCCGCACTTACCAAATGGCTGGAGTCTGCCAGCGACAAGATTGCCCCTCTTAAGTCAATTAGAACTAAGCGCCCTCATGACGCACATCGCTGGTTTTCAGACAGCCTAAAAATCTTAAAGCTGGGACTTCGCCAAGCCGAGCGTCGCTGGCGCAGAAACTATGACCCTTCAGATAAATCTAACTTTTTGAAATTATCTGGAGAATATAAACAGGCAATTTCAGCTGCCAAAACTGCCTACTTCTCCACAAAAATCCTCAACTCCGCGCAAAAATCCAAGGACATTTTTGCTATTGTGGAGGAGCTTTCATACCCGGACAGGGTGACCATCAGACCCCTCCCATCCCAGGTACTTTGCGACTCCCTTAACTGCTTTTTTTATTGATAAAATCAGTAAAATTAAAAACAGCATCTCCTCTGGTCTCTCTACGCTATCCCTCCCGGAGGTTGCCCCCTTTTTTAATCCCCTTTCTTTGACCCAGCTCCCCTCTTTATCCGAAGAAGACTTTCTCTCCCTTCTAAACAAAGTCTCATCTGGTTCCCCCACTGACTGCTGCCCCCCGGCGATTCTCCGGGCTGCTTTTTCGGCCTGTCCTGCCCCTCCACTAGCCCTTCTGAACAACTCCCTTCTGCTTGGTACGGTCCCCAGTCAGTTCAAAAATGCCGAAGTGGTCCCCATACTAAAAAAACCTACTGCTGACCCTTCGGTATTGGGCAACTTTCGTCCCATTTCCCTTCTTCCTTACCGTAGTAAGGTACTCGAGACTCATGTGACTAGCGTCCTCAGCTCCTTCATTGAGGACTCCAACTTTCTAGACTCACAGCAAGCTGGGTTTAGACCTGCCCATTCGACAGAAACGGTCATCCTCTCTGTCATGGAGGAACTTCGTAGAGGCGCCGATTCTAACACCAGTCAAGCCCTGGTGCTCTTGGATCTGTCGGCGGCCTTTGACACGGTCGACCATACCATCTTAGTCGACCGTGTCAAAGAGGCGGGCATCAGCGGAACGGCCCTTAACTGGGTTCGCTCCTTCCTGGCGGACCGCCACCAATCAGTCCGTCATTCCCAGTTTACGGCAGACAGGACGAGGGTCACCTGTGGCGTCCCACAGGGTTCGTCCCTATCACCCCTTCTTTTTAACTTGTATCTCACCCACTTGATCCGCTCCCTCCGTGGCAAGAATGTCACTGCATTTAATTATGCAGATGACATCCAGCTCGTCTTCAATCTTGACTCCTCGGATGAAGCGGCCCAAGATGTCCAGTCTACCCTTCGCCATATCAGCAATTGGATGGGCGCTCATCATCTCAAGCTTAATCCCGACAAGACGGAGCTCGTCCTTGTCGGAGGCCCATCCAATCCCTGGAACTCCACTTTCTGGCCCCCTTCCCTCGGTCCCTCCCCTCTCCCTGCTGACAAAGTGAAAAGCCTGGGGGTTCACATCTCCCAGGACCTCTCAATGAAGCACCAGGTCAGTGCTACTGTGTCTTCCTGTTTTTTCCAGCTCAGGAAGATCTGGAAAATAGCTCATTTTCTGACCACTGAAGCCCTCGCCCTAGCACTGCTGGCATTAGTCATCTCTCGGATCGACTATGCCAACGCCCTGTACGTTGGCATCCCACAATATCAAATTAACAAACTACAGCTGATACAGAATCAGGCAGCTCGCCTGATTTATCACCAACCAAAACACCATCACGTCCGCCCCCTCCTTAAAGCCCTCCACTGGCTGCCAGTATCAGAGCGCTGCAAGTTCAAACTGGGCTGCCTGACTCATAAATCATTGGCCGGCATTGGCCCCTCCTTCATCTCCTCTCTCCTGCATCCTTATGCTCCCTCTAGACCCCTCCGCTCTTCTCATCTTGCGCTCTTACAGACTCCCCGTTTCAGACGCAAAAAACACGGAGGCCTCATTTTCCTTTTTGGCACCTTCACTTTGGAACTCTCTCCCGCTGGAACTGAGACTCTCGTCCTCCTACCTTCTCTTCAGGTCCCTCCTAAAAACTCACCTTTTCTGTAGCATCTAGACATAAACCTTCCTCTCCCCGCCCTCTGCCTCCCACCAAACAAAGTGACCAGCGCCAAGAAACCGTCCGGTGAATGTCGCGCTTTACAAGTAATTTTTACATTACATTACATTAAGTTTAATTTCCTATAAGGTTTGTTTTCTTTGCAGCCAGCCCTTCAAAATCGGGCCAGCCCCACCTCCTTCTCTGGCTCCCTGGGGGAGGCTCAGTCCCGCAGCGCAACTAAGGGCGCCCCTCCCCTAGTCGTGGTGGGCGCCTGTTCATTAATAAAAAAATTGTCATTTACAACACCAATAGCTCAAACTTTCCTAATGCGAGACCTATTGCATTACAAATGCTTGTTATTTTTTGGGAGATCATAGCAGTAGTGGGAGGGTTGGGATGAGTAAAAAGGGAAGTGGAGGGGAAGAATCGTAGGGAAGTGTTTAGAAAGGCTTGTTTTGGGGGATCGGATCAGTACAGTAAAAGAGGTGTCAGGTGGTGCGAGGAGTGGCAGAGTAGGGGAGAGTCTAGAAAGAGCTATTTTTGGGATCATAGTAGTGGTATGGGGTTTGGGATGAATGAGAGAGTGGAGGTAGTGGATATATTGATAGAGGTATAGGGTGAGATATAGGGTGAGAAATAGGCTAGTGCATTGGATAGAGTAGTAGAAAGAGGTTTGAGATGAGTCAGAGAGTTGAGGTAGAAGATATATTGAGAGATGTGTAAGGTGAAAATAGGGTAGTGCATTGGATATGCTGAATTAGAAGAAAGTAATAAATATATAGATCCATAAGTACATGGGAAGTTTGTAGAAGCATAAGGAAGTAAGTACATGTAGATTAAAGATATTTTTTGTAGGAAAGTAATAAATATATAGATCCAAGTACATGGAAGGTATATAGATGCATAAAATAAGTAAATATAAGTAGATTAACGATGCATTTGATGAACTCTGGTTTTGTGTTGCACTTAAAAAATTTATTTATTGATTTTTTTTAAACATAAGTATTCTACATGTTAATACAAAGCAAAATACATATATAGGTACATATCTTTAGTATAAATAAATCCTTATATACAGAGGGATATACTGAATATTTCTGTTTGCGTATGGTGCTTATGTAGGGAAGAGCCAATTCTTGAGTAGTTTTCTGAAGATAAGATGGCTGTCAGTGGATCTTATGTTGGGGGTAAAGAGTTCCATATTTTGGCTGCTTGAACAGATAAGGATGTGCCACCCATGTTTCTTTTCTTGCATCTTTGTATTTTGAGGCGAGGTGCCACTCTAGCGCGGAGGTTCCTATGATGAATGTGTTTGGTGGTTTTATAGCTGATGAAGAGTGGTCCCATTCCATGTATCGCTTTGTGGGTGATATAAAGCAGCTTGAATGTGGATCTTCTGGCAACCGGTAACCAACGCAGGGCTTTCAAGGCAGGTGATATGTGGTCTCACTGTTTGATATGCAAGAGTAGTCTGGCAGCCGAGTTCTGAATCCATTGTAGTCTTTTCATAGTCGTTAAAGGTGATCCGCGGTGGAGGCTATTGGCGTAATCGAGTTTGGACAGAACAAGGGAGAAGGTAGCTTGGACCTTGAGGGAGAATCCCAAATGGGGGAAAATTAGTCGCAGAGTTTATATAGTAACAACGCTTGATCTTGCTAGTTTACTTATTTATTACTTGTAATGGGGTAACCCAGTAACCCTCAGAACCTGGGTACACAATGTTAAATAACAATTGGTTCTGTCGGGGATTGAACTATTTTTTTGTACACAACGTGTATTCCATATAACTTTTCTTGTTTAGTTATATCTATACTTATTTATATATAAACATCACACTCCACACATTATGAAATATCAAAAAAAGAGAAAGGTTCTGATTCAACAATCCCTTTATACAAATTAATTATTAACATTTAAAAAAGGCAGTCCATACATAAGAATTACAAAAGCAGGTGCATAAGTGAATAAATTGTGATCACGTGTTATTTAGTGTATAATACAATGAAACGATTTGCTACTAAAATTAAAAAGAATATAGGTCCAAAATTAGTTTCATTTTACAGACAGTACAATTATTTTTGTTTTCCTGCTGTGGTAATACAGGGACCAATTCGTGAAATTTACGTCGACGTTTCGACCCAGGAGGTGCGGTGCTGTCTTATTAGCGACCAGTTCGGGTCTTCATCAGGACGGAAGGAAGAGGGGACAACCTGAAGTTTCTTTTTAGGGAAGGGTTGGGGCGTCCTGTTTTTGCCTCAAAGTAAGGTATTCTTTGTGTTCTAGCGTGGTTTCTCACGGGTTTGTCACCGGCCGGTGTACAAATCAATTCGTGAATGTGCAGATAATTTGCTATCTTTTGCGTTTCACCAGGCGTCGGATCTTTTTATGTGAGTCGCCACCCTACGGTGAAACTTTCGAGTCCGTGGTGCCGCAGCCGCGATCACTTGATGGACAGTAACAGCACACGTCTGTTCAGGTGTCCGATGCGCTTCAGACACCGATTGGTCCAAAGGCTAGGCTGCGGCCCAGTGAATGGTCTATAGACGCGTTACACGCAAACCTGCCGTAACCCAATGCGAGCAGAAAGTAAGGCTTGCCTCGCGGTTTCCTGAACAGACGTGTGCTGTTACTGTCCATCAAGTGATCGCGGCTGCGGCACCACGGACTCGAAAGTTTCACCGTAGGGTGGCGACTCACATAAAAAGATCCGACGCCTGGTGAAACGCAAAAGATAGCAAATTATCTGCACATTCACGAATTGATTTGTACACCGGCCGGTGACAAACCCGTGAGAAACCACGCTAGAACACAAAGAATACCTTACTTTGAGGCAAAAACAGGACGCCCCAACCCTTCCCTAAAAAGAAACTTCAGGTTGTCCCCTCTTCCTTCCGTCCTGATGAAGACCCGAACTGGTCGCTAATAAGACAGCACCGCACCTCCTGGGTCGAAACGTCGACGTAAATTTCACGAATTGGTCCCTGTATTACCACAGCAGGAAAACAAAAATAATTGTACTGTCTGTAAAATGAAACTAATTTTGGACCTATATTCTTTTTAATTTTAGTAGCAAATCGTTTCATTGTATTATACACTAAATAACACGTGATCACAATTTATTCACTTATGCACCTGCTTTTGTAATTCTTATGTATGGACTGCCTTTTTTAAATGTTAATAATTAATTTGTATAAAGGGATTGTTGAATCAGAACCTTTCTCTTTTTTTGATATTTCATAATGTGTGGAGTGTGATGTTTATATATAAATAAGTATAGATATAACTAAACAAGAAAAGTTATATGGAATACACGTTGTGTACAAAAAAATAGTTCAATCCCCGACAGAACCAAAGTTTACTTATTTAGGCATTCTTCGATAGCTTGGAGTCCATGGTCATTTCGAGGTTTCTTACTTCCTTCGATACTTTAGGCGATGATCCCAGTTCATCAGTCCAGGCGGCACGCGGGTCATAATTTTTCCAATCGCCACACGTGAGTATTTCCGTTTGGGAAGCATTCAATTTGAGATGGCTCCAAGTCATCCATTGATCCTCGGCTCTGAGACAAGTGAAAATTGGCGAGTTTCCAATGTCTTTGGGGCATTCCAGTTGAAGGAGTATTATTTGAGTGTGAAATGAAATGAAATGAAATGAAATGAAATGAAAAGAAACTTGCTAAAGCGCACTGCGGCCAAGCGGCTTCCTGGCGCTGGGGGTGGAGTCGGATTCTACAAAGCAACCAAAGGAGCTAACCGGGGAAGGCCTGGGAGAAAAGGAAGGTTTTTAAGGCTTTACGAAAGGAGGAGTAAGTGGGAAGAGAACGAATGGACAACGGAAGGCTGTTCCAGAACTGGGGGGCCAAAACCGAGAAGCGGGTGCCACCAATTCTGGATTTGCGTTAACGGGGTACTTGGAGAAGAAGAAGAGATGAAGAGCGGAGGGTACGAACCGGGGTGTAGGGAATGATTAAAGAAACAATAAAAAGAGGAGCAGAGTGGGTATAAGCCAAAAAGGCTAAGCAGGCTAGTTTAAAAAAAGATCGGAAGTGCACCGGGAGCCAGTGAAGGGACTTGAGAACAGGTGTGATGTGAGAGAATTTGGGGAGATGAAAAATGAGACGGGCTGCCTGGTTTTGGATGGCCTGTAACCGTCGTGTTTCAAAGGCCGGAATGCCAACATAAAGGCCATTCCCGTAATCAATGTTTGTTAAAAACAAGGGAACCCCATACAGTAGAACCTGGGGTAACGAGATGCTTTGGAAGAACAATGGTTCAGGGTAGGCCTTAAGAGGTCCTTAGCGAGGAATAGAACAGAGAGCGAGTGCTTAATAAGTCGCTGGGGAGCAGAGGTAGTAGGTATTGGTAGGAGTTTTTTATTTTACTCTCTTTTCTTAAGGGTATACATAAATAATTATACTGTATTGCAGGTGCTCAAGTGAATAGTACGGTGCAGGACATGACATAAGTGATCAAAGTGAACGAACTGTCACACAACAACAACAAGGATAAAAACACAACAATTATATACAAATAGAACGGGTGAAATTCCTTGGGTGGGTCGACGGCGTTTCGATCTATATTAATCTAGATCATCATCAGGACAGATGAGCCTCCTGAAACTTGCCGGTGCTCTTTAAGGCAAGGATGATTAGTTGGCAATACAGTAGATGTTGCTGTACTCAATTTGAATTGTTTACTTAGTGAAAGAATGGATCTTCCACTGAAGGGAACAAGTAGCGCTCGGTCACATCTACTTTGCCGAGGGTCCTACTTGAATTTGAGGGGTTTAACTGTGAGAACCCGAAGTTAGTAGAAGGGGTTCGCTTAGCAAGGTCGCTTTTGCAGTGCAGCAGTCTTGGCGCCTGTAATTAATCGGGCGTCACGTCGCGGCAGTAGAAGGGAGTCCAGGTATCTCTTCCGCGATAGCTCACAACATCTACTGTATTGCCAACTAATCATCCTTGCCTTAAAGAGCACCGGCAAGTTTCAGGAGGCTCATCTGTCCTGATGATGATCTAGATTAATATAGATCGAAACGCCGTCGACCCACCCAAGGAATTTCACCCGTTCTATTTGTATATAATTGTTGTGTTTTTATCCTTGTTGTTGTTGTGTGACAGTTCGTTCACTTTGATCACTTATGTCACGTCCTGCACCGTACTATTCACTTGAGCACCTGCAATACAGTATAATTATTTATGTATACCCTTAAGAAAAGAGAGTAAAATAAAAAACTCCTACCAATACCTACTACCTCTGCTCCCCAGCGACTTATTAAGCACTCGCTCTCTGTTCTATTCCTCGCTAAGGACCTCTTAAGGCCTACCCTGAACCATTGTTCTTCCAAAGCATTCCCGTAATCAAGGCGGGAGGTGATGAGAGCCATGATGATCGATTTGAGGGCTTTTGCAGAAAAAAAAACGGGAACTTTTTCGGATGAGGCGGAGGGACAAAAAGCAGGATGAGATGACGGAGCTGACTTGGGCATGCATGGAAAGGTCATTACTGACCTTGATGCCCAGGGTCCGGACAGAGGGAACTGGTGAGGGGGGGGCAAAGGAAAGGGGCCAATGAGACGGGGACCAGGGATTAGTGGGACCACACGTGAGGACAAGCTCCGTCTTGTCCGGATTCAACTTTAGGTGATTTGTGATCATCCAGTCCGAGATAAAGACTAAGGTGGAATTAAGGAAAGAAGGAGAGTCAGAAGTGGAAAGATCAAAGATGAGCTGGAGGTCATCCGCGTAGTTATACACGGAGACCCCCAGCTCACGAAGAGAAAGAATGAGGGGGTAGATATACAGATTGAAAAGAAGAGGGGAAAGAGAGGAACCTTGAGGGACCCCACACACGAGGGGGCGGGGGGAGCGGAGAATCCTGCAAGGTGGACTGCCTGGGATCTGCCTTGAAGGAAGGGCGCTATCCAAGAGAGTACCACACCCCTAATGCTGGCTGCGCTGACACGGTCGAGAAGAATGGCATGGTCGACCGTGTCAAACGCAGCCGACAGGTCGAGGAGCACCAACGCCTGGGGAAGATTTGAGTCCGCTTTTCCCTTGAGCTCATCCAAGACAGCGGTGACGACAGTCTCGGTGGAATGGCCCGGGCGGAAGCCCGCCTGATGGGATGCTAAGAGGCAGTGCTCCTCAATGTGTGAGGACAGGCAGGATGTGACATAACTTTCCAAAATCTTCCCCAAATAGGGAAGAAGGGAGATGGGCCTGAAATTGGAGGGAGAAGACGGATCCAAGCTCGGTTTTTTAATGATGGGAAGAACTATTGCGGTTTTAAAGGAGGAAGGGACAGAACCAAGAGCCAACGAAGAATTAAGCAAGGTGAGAGGGGGTCCAGGACAAAAAGTGAAGAGGGTTTGAAGGATCCGGGCCGGAGCGCAGTCAGCTGGAGAGCCGGACTTGACTTTAGCAAGCAAAAGAAGAAATTGTTCGGTAGTGATAGGGAGGAAGTGATCCAAAAAAAAAGGCGGCGATGGGAGGGGAAAGGTGGCTTGGGTTTGGGAGACTGCGGGGATGTTGGCTTTGATAGCAGCGATCTTGTCAATGAAATAGTTATTAAGTGCAAGGCAAAATGATTGAGATGGGGCAAAGCTGATGTTCGTGCGATCAGAGGTAGCAAGCTGCTTGACAAGAGAAAAGATCTCGCGGGGTTTATTTTCAGAGAGGGCAACTTTCTCTGAAAAGTAATCTGTTTTGGCCAACACAATTGCTTTCTTGTAGTTGTTAAGCAAGAGTTTATATTTAGTGCGAAGCAAGGGGCAGTATTTGCGTCTCCAGTGGCGCTCCGAGCGCCTGAGATTAAGTTTAAGGTCTTTAAGTTCGCTCGTGAACCATCTGTGGGCATCGTGTGGTCGGGCAGATTTGACTTTCTTTAGGGGGGCAACGATGTCACAGGAGGAAGAAAGCCAAATGCTGATGGTGTCAGCTTGGGATTCAAGAGGGAGGTCTATCAAGTCAGGCACTGAGGAGGCCAGAGAAGAGGAAAGAAGAGTGAGGTCAGTCTGGTTCCAACAACGGACTGACACATTTTTGGAGAAAGGGGTTTTTGCAGAAGAAGCAGAAAAAATACTAAAAGAAATCATAAAGTGATCCGACCAAATGCACGGAAGGGTGGAGGGAGAAGAAATTTGACGACGCAATGACCAGATTTGGTCCAAAATATGGCCCTTATCATGAGTGGGGACCGTGATGTGAGGAATGAAGTTTAATGACTGAAGAGTAGCAGAGAAGTCTTTGGATGCAGTACTTTCTCTGGGATCATCAGGCCAGTAATTGAAGTCCCCAAGCAGGATGACTGACGAGTTGTTTACTGCCAGGGTGGCCAAGAGGTCCTGTAGTAAGGGAACAAACTGAGACATGGACAGGGGAGGCCGATAGACGAGCACAAAAGTAAGAGGATCAGTGAGGTTGATGGACCGGGCTACCAGGAAATCCACATTGGATATAGGTGGGTGATCAAGGAGCTGGAATCTGAGCGTGGAGCGAATAATCATTGCCACACCGCCACCGGCTTTTCCAGCCGGGCGATCCACGCGAAGAGCATAGTAAGTGTCTGGGAGGATAGCCAGGAGGTCAGGAAGTGAATCTGTAGAGAACCAGGTTTCGGTGAGGAATAGATAATCGGGAGAATCTGAGGATAAGAGTTCGATTTGGTGCTTAACTGCCGACCGAGTGTTAAGCAAGAGAGCGGAGGCTGCGGATGATGAAGGTTGGGGGGGAAGTGTTACCGGATAGACAGAAGGGGAGGAAGTGAAGGGAGGGGGAAGGGGAAGTGAGCAGGGACGGTGAGACGCAAGGACACCAAGTGAGTCGAGACGTTGTGCCAGTGAAGGAGAGAGAAGGCTGGGGGCCATGAGTGCAGATAGTTGCGCAGAGGTGTATGACACGAATTGAGCAGGGTCTGTGGCCCCTGGTCCTGGCCGGTCGCGGACGGGCGCGGACGGGCTTGCCTTAGGCGCGCCTTCGGCGCGCAAACGGCGCACCCGCTGCGCCCGTCCGCTGCGCGTACGGGGGAAAGCACATAATTTATAGGGCCGTTCAGGGCGTGGCCAGGTGAAAGTGGGCGTGGCTGGGGGAGCGGCTCGCTGATGGCGGCGAGCGAGGGATCCTGGGCCCGCTGCAGCGTCTGCCTGTGCTGCGCGGGGAGCAAGGAGGCAAGGGAAAGGTCCCTGCAGGGTAGGTGAGTTTTAAATTAAAAGCGCGAGGTGAGCGCTAAACAGGACAAGCAAGTTTTAAAATCAGGGCTTCAGGTAAGGCTCCCGCGGAAGGCAGGGGAGAATCCAAAGTAGTGAGCTAGTAGTCAGCTCCTCGTTTTTAAACCCAAAGTGGGCGTGGCCAGGAGAAAGTGGGCGTGGCTGGGGAGCGGCTCGCTGATGGCGGCGAGCGAGGGATCCTGGGCCCGCTGCAGCGTCTGCCTGTGCTGCGCGGGGAGCAAGAAGGCAAGGGAAAGGTCCCTGCAGGGTAGGTGAGTTTTAAATTAAAAGCGCGAGGCGAGCGCTAAACAGGACAAGCAAGTTTTAAAATCAGGGCTTCAGGTAAGGCTCCCGCGGAAGGCAGGGGAGATCTGCAGTGTCATCTGCATACTTGTAGCATGTGAGTTGAAATTGATTGATCAGTACCGGTAATGACTTCATGTAGGTAGATTTTGTTCCTATTGCCTCTTCTGTAACTCCTTGCTGATGAGCGCTGTCATTCTGTGCGCTCAGTTAAACTAAAATTGTAGTCCTTCTTCTACTTTAGTAGAAATTCCCAGGTTTTGGCTTGAAAATTCTGATCACCCTACCAAGGCTCCCATTCTTACATGCTGCTAAACACAATAATAGCTGGGAAGGGAAGGCAAAGCTGATAACCATATGTCATCTGTGTATCAATAGTAGACCTGGAGTGGAGGGTAATGCTGGGGACCAGGTACATCTGTGTGTCAATAATAGACCAGTAACTGAAGCTGGTATTAATGATGATTATGGACAATGGAAGTGGGGGTCATGCTGTTCTTTGAAACAGGAGAATGGTGGTCTGTGAAGATAAGGGGTGCAGTCTACAGTGATAGAGATGATCACTCTTGAAATGAAGATGGACATGCTGCTGGGTGTGAAGATGGGGGTGATGGCCTTTGAAGATGGGGTGTAAAGACGGCTGACACGATGAGTACAGGAGGAGTATCTTTATTGTAGGAGAGAACAGGCAGGTACAATCTCCCTCAGGTTCAACACTCAGCAACTGCAGTTGGCTCACCCAATATTCTGGAACTTGTGGCATCCAATCACCAAGGAGTTGGTAACTAGGATACCATATATTCCCTCTTTAAAAAACACAAACAATAAATATAACAGTAAGCAATGATAATAAAGGACTCATGGCCCTTCACCAGAAAGTTATAAGAGCAATGCCAAGAATAACCATATTCCAACATGATGCATGCAATACAATTAGGAACTAAAGAAAAACATACAATAGAAAAACAATATGAAATAGATACAATGGAAAACAATGTAATAACAATTAATAACAAGTATCAACACCAGCACTCCCTCTTATAGAAGCAAAATGTATATAGTTTTACATGACAAAATCCTAGAATTTCTTGGGCAGAACATTTTGCCTATCTTTTCTGGTGGCTGAGGCCCCCTCACTCTGACCAGATGAATCTGTAGTGGATGTGTCACAAACACCACCCCCCAGGCAAAAGTTGATCAAATTTGTCTCCAAGGATGAGGAAGAGGACGCACTATTACGTGTGTTAGTGACTTCATCCCACATCCAATCGGTGGGAGAACTGTAATCACAACCACAAACTCTCTTCCAATCCATGATTCTGTTGCATCTGGCCAATCTACCAAAATGCCATACTTTTCCATTGCTCAATTTATATGATTTAGAATACACTTCAGTTACCTGCAAGGGATTAGAAAATTTGCTCTCCCCTTTCTTGGTTTTGTATCCCAATTTCACTCTCACCCAATTACCTTTGTTTAGATACACATCCTTAGTGCTGTGTTTCTGATTGTAATGTAATTTGTAAACCTCCTACATTTTCCTTGGATTTTTATTTTATTTTAAACGTTTTATATAGCGCTAGCTTGACCCGTAGGTATCAGAGTGCTTTACATACACACTGTAAAAAACAGAAGGAAATTGCATTACATAGTAGGAAGGCAGTAGGGAAGTATGACAGAGATAAAAAATACAGCATGAAAAATAAGTAAACAGCACAGCGGAGGGATAGAAAACAAACAAAGGTGGTTAACACAGTCTGGTCACCAACTATCCTTGAATGTCAAGAGAGAGAGGAGTCAACTCGGATATTGAAGTCTAGGTTAGTTGACGTTGGTCAGGAAAGTATTTGTTAAGGAGATGGAGTTTCAGGTCTCTTTTGAATCAGGAGAAGGAGGGGTTGCATCTGAGGACTCAAGGGACAGCGTTCCACATCCTGGGAGCATTGCCAGAAAACGATCAGTATTGGGTGTTTTTCTTTTTCAGTTTCGGAGGGATAAGAAGGAGTGAGTTGGAGCTTCTCAGCGTTCTGGATTGACCTGGTCTAACCAGTTTGTTGTTCAGGTAGTTGGGGGCCGGAGAGTGAAGGGATTTGTGTGTGATGCAGGCCAGCTTGTAAATACACCTCCCTTCCATGGGAAGCCATTTGAGGGAGTTGAGAGCTGGAGTGATGTGTTCAAATCTTTTTACTCCAGATACGAGTCGGAATCCATCACCATCAGTGCTCCTACAAGCCTCCCGCTGGTCCCCTGTCGTACTTACTGTTGCGGAGAGTGCCTTGCACGTTAGCATAGCTTACGGAGCCGTTGTGGTGATATTCGTCCTGAATTCCGGCCTACAGGCTCCCAGGATGGCAGAGCCCGGGTCTTAACCCTCACTGCGCTGCCCTCACCCTCCTGCTCCGGCTCCTTCAGCCTGCTGCTTGGCCTGACGGGTTGAGCGCTGTCCGCCCTGGTCGTCCTCGGGGCTGCGGCAATTTGGTGCTGTGAGTGCGGGGGCGGCCCTCCCTTCTCCTGCCCGGCTGCATCTCCGCCTTCCTGGACCCAGCTGGTGGGACCGTGGGTGGCTGGGGAGGCTGGCACCCCCTGGTGCCCAACGATCGGCCCTAGGCAGAGGCCCCCGGAATCCGCCACCCATCTTTCTGCTTAGGCCGGGGCTGGAATTTGCTCCTGTTCCACCGCCCCCCCCCCCCCCGCTGCCTTGACGAGAGTGTGCAGCCTGGCAATCTCCGGGGGAGGTCTGACAACTGCCTGCACTTGGGTTCCTGTACTCGAGACCTGTCCGAGTCAACCCTGATGTCCCTGACATTCCTGGGGCCTGGGGACGCGACACCTCTTCCTAGCCACTACCAGGTTCATCACTTCATTGCTCCTGATCCCCGCCCTTCCTGCCCCAGTCCGGGAAGTGGGCCTCCTCCATTGGCACTGCAGCACCCCGACATCGTGGTTGGCCTCTGTCATTAGGGCGCATGCGGCTGGCTCGGTGGATCCCAGGCCAATGGCGTTCTCACCATCGTGGGCGGAGGGGGCAGTATCAGCGGCAATCATCGAGCGTGCTGGAGTTGTCAGCGTTGGAGCCCATGCCCTCCCCGAGCCGTGCAAGCCTTTATTCTCCTTTGATCGTCCGCCGCTTCGGGAGGCAGGGGATGGGGTGCACGGCCCTGCTTTAGCCGGCATCTGACGTTGATGAGTTTGCGCGGAAGTGGGTTCGGTGCCCGGGCCTGAGTATCGACGGCTTGGGCGCTGGGCCTCCCCCGTTGGGAGCCACCTGCCACAAGAGCCTTTACCCCTCATCTGGCTGGTCTACCAGCAGTTCGCACTCGCGGCCGAGATGGGCTGAGACTGCGCCAAAAGACGCCCGCTCCACAGACTCAAACTAAAATGGACCAGTTCACCACCGCCGAGTGGAACTCAACGGAAGGAGCTGTCGGTGGTTCCTCCCTTGCCGGAGATGACCTCGTGACCATCCTGCAAGCTATTGGCACCTCCCAGGCCTCGGTGGAGAGCAAGATCGGCGAGGTCCGGGTGGACATGGCCCTTATCAACCAGGACCTTTGTAACGCCACAGCGCACATTTCAGAGGTGGAGTCACGTCTATCCACAGCCGAAGATGAACTGGGGCAATTGAAAACTCAAGTGGCCTACCTTCATAATCAAACCTCGGAACTACACCGCCGGGCAGAGGATGCGGAAAACCGTTCGCGGTGAAACAACCTACGCCTGGTAGGTTTCCCGGAGGGAGTCAAACAGGGTCGGACAGACACCTTTGTGGAGACCTGGGGGAAATCGGGGATACCCAAAGAAGCTCTCTCTGCGTGGTTTGCGGTCAAGCGAGCTCATCGTTCCATGGCGCCCAAACCTCCTCCCGGGGCCCCATCCCGTCCCATCACCATGCGGATTCTCAACTTCTGAGACAGAGATGCCATCCTTAAAGAGGCTCGGGCCCAGGGCCCCCTGAAATACCAGAACAGCACGATCATGCGCTTCCCAGATTATGCGAGAGAGGTGCAGGCCCAGCGTCGAACATATGCAGAAGTCAAACAAAAACTCAGGACTCTGGGACTTTGATATGGTCTCCTCTTCCTGGCCTGTCTCAGGGTCCTCTTTCAGGCCAAGACGCTGTTTTTTGAAACCCCACACTCTGCCTGTACTTGGCTCACTGAGGAGCGGCCTCTGTGGATCTGATCTGCCTCCCCTCCCGCCCTGTCTGACCCTCCACAAACATGTTCATCTCCTCCCAAGCCACAACGGCCGTGTACCCGGTCCCACCGGAAGGGAGATCAGCAAGCGGGGTCTACACAGTCGCCGGGACTCAGGTCCCAGCTGTTGCTCTCCTCCGAGGCTCCTCCAGCTCTCCAAAATCACAACCGAACCAGTTCACTGAGCGACCTGAGCCAGGATCTGGACCCATCCGGGGTGCTGCGCCCCGGCCTATCTGACTCTGACCTGTCCAGAAGCCCAGAGCTCCAGGGGTCCAGTGAGGATGCAGGAATCTGATTTTTGAAGTACCGCGAGGCCGGAACTGCTGCAGAACACTTGTGATACTTTAAACCACATATACAGCTGTTGACACTGTGATATCCTCTCAGTATGGAGGGGTCCATCATTGCCATGAACTGCCCTGCTAAACGTTTTAGAGTAGCTATTTGTTATTGTTGGTTTGCTTTCTTCAGGGCGACACATACGTCAATTTCCGAAGTATAGGGTGGGGGGTGGTTGGGGGGTTGGGGAAGGGGGAGGGCCGTTGCCCTCCAAACCGTTTTGATCTTGGCTCCGTTTGAGCCTTTGTTCTCTCTTTTTCCTGTCATTCTGACACTTGCACTTGACATTGCCATCATCAGACAGCATATCATCTTCTGCATGCCACACCTTCCCTAGGACCCTGTTGCTCAGGCTTTGTACGGGCCACTGTCTTTGAGGACAGCCTACTGGTTGCGCACATCATCGCCATGACAGACCGCACACCTCCTTGCCCCTGCCACATCTTTCCACCCTAGCTGCGAAGTGCCACTTCCCCTGAGCCCGAGTGTCCTAGATCCTCCGCGCCCCCACGATCCAGTTACCCAGATGGCCACTCATGGTAGATCTCTTCATGTCCTGTCGTGGAACGTGAATGGCTTGTTGGACCGCACCAAGCGTACGGCGGTCCTCAAGTGCGCCCAATGTTTCACGCCGGATGTGTTCCTCCTACAGGAGACTCATCTCCTGGGAACTCACTGCTCCTTCCTCACAAGATACGGGTTCGATAAGGTGTGGCACTCCGGTTTTGTGCGGAGGTCTCCTCTTCACTTCTTTCCATGTGACAACCGACACGCAGGGTCGCTAAGTTGCTATGTCCGGTTAGCTTGAGGATCATGTCGTGAACCTACTATCAACATACATCTCCCCTGCCACACTCCCCTCTACTCTTCATCACCTTACAGAGGTGGTCTCCGCCCTGCCCCAGGGTCAGACCATAATTGGAGGTGACTTCAATGCAATCTTGCAACCGTCACTCGACACAGCAGGCAAACAGTCTTCATCGCATCTTGCTGGTTACAAGCGGCTATCCAATTGGTCATTTGCCCTTGGTCTCTGCGACGCCTGGAGGGTTTGGAAACCCCGGATGAAACAGTACACTCATACTTCAGCGGCCCACCATACCCATTCCTGCATCAATTTGGTCCTCATGCCTGCCACCGACTGCCAACAGGTCTCTGACATCTCTATTCTTCCCGTGGTATCTCGTACCACTCTGCCATCTCCCTCCGCTTGGGAGGTACCGTTGATGGGGTGCGAGCGGTCTGGCAAAGGAAGGC
Organism: Lissotriton helveticus; assembly: GCF_964261635.1. Lineage (NCBI taxonomy): Eukaryota > Metazoa > Chordata > Amphibia > Caudata > Salamandridae > Lissotriton > Lissotriton helveticus. The sequence continues at coordinate 1,460,912,086 of NC_136057.1, forward strand.
ATGGTTTTTACAAGACGTGGACATTAAGGAAGCGCTGGCTATAGAGTTGCAACACTACTTTATTACTAACCAGGGTCGGTCCCTTTCTTGGGCACATTATGGGAGGCCGGTAAGGCTACCCTACGTGGTATAACCAGAGGTCTGGTACATGCGAAATGGGCAGCGCAGACTGAGCACCTGACCCAGCTTGAGGCCCAAGCTCTGCGGCTGTAAATGACCCTTGCTGAGATGGATGATGCTCAACCCACCAGGCAGTGTGTGGCAATTCGGGATGAGATCATTCAGATCTCCCTGGAGTCGGCCAAGATGCTATGGCGCTCCTCCGTGGCCCGTGTGAACGGTTGGGCCGACAAGAACGGAAAGTTGCTTCATACCTTAGTCTCCTACCCCAAGGCTAACTGAATCATCCCTGAAATTTGAGATGCTGATGGGACCCACCACTTCACTTCGCTGGCCATTGTCTAGGCTTTTGCAGGTTACTATGCACAGCTCTATTCAGCCCAGCCCCCCGGTGCCTCTCTGGTCGACTTGCTGGAACAAACTAGGGTCCAATTACCCCGCCTTGCCCAAGCCGAATCGACAGACCTGGATCTCCCCCTTACCCCGGAGGAAATCCATGGGGCTATTTCCCTACTACACTCTAGGAAGACGCCAGGGCCTTATGGCTTCCCTCAAGAGTACTATGTGGCTTACCAGGACTTATTAGTGCCCCATTTGGTCGACCTCTTTCACCACAAGGCTGAGATGGGCGCCTTCCCCTCGGAGACCGATGTCGCCACTATAGTGGTCAGCCCCAAGGCCCAATCACCTTTTCCTTCCTGTGCGGACTACCATCTGATTTCTTTAATTAACACAGAAATTAAAATTTTTGCTACACCCCTGGCCCAGTGTTTCAGTCCTTTGTTACATAAATTGATTCATCCAGACCAATGTGGCTTCATGCCGGCGCGGTACTCAGCATTGTATACAACGCCTTCACCTTGCCTTGGCCCAACAGCATCTTCTCACGCCATACCTGGCCCTGTTACTCATTGATTTTGAGAAGGCCTTTGACATGGTTGACTGGGGCTACTTGGAGGATGTTCTTACCATATTGAGGGTTGGCCCCTATTTAAGACGCCTCATTCTTGTCCTGTACTCCAATCCCAAAGCCAGAGTCCTGACCAACGGCGCCCTCTCGGAGGCGTTTCCAATTCGGAGAGGTACTCATCAGGGGTGTCCTTTCTCGTCTCGCCGCTCCTGTTTGCGTTGGCAATGGAGCCCATTGCCTGCCTCATATGCAACGTCCCTCAAATCCGAGGATGGACCTGGGACCCCCATCAGGTGGATAGAATTGCCCTCTATGCAGACAACATCTTACTTTTCTTATCTAATCCGGAGAGATCCGGCCCTCGTTGCCTGGAGGTGCTTCAGGCCTTTGAGAACACCTCGAGCCTGTGACTCAACCGGAAAAAATCCACTTTGGTCCACCTCCATCCCTCGAGGGTCTGCTTTGATGGGCAGTCTAACATCCCCCTGCGAATGCTATCATTCAAATACCTTGGGATCTGGGTGGTCTGGTCCCGGAGTTAGAATGGGCCCTCAACATTACACCCCTGATCACGAAAGCCAAACACTACCTCAAGCGATGGCAATCTCTCCCTCTCAATCCCCTTGGAAGAGGGGCACTCTTAAAAATGATTACTCTCCCCCGTTTTATATACATTTTACAGAACGTCACCTTTCACCTTCCAGGTAGTTGGTTCAGAGACTTTGATGGGGTAATTACCAGGTTCCTGTGGGGAGGTGGGAGAGCACGTATAGCCCTGGCCTGCTGCCGGATTCCTCCCTTTGATGGAGGCATGGGTATGACGAATCTTCACCTCTACTACTTGGCCACCAGACTTATTGTCGTTCATGACTGGTTCACTGGCTGCTGGTCGGAACCGGCTTATCAGACCGAACTACACACTATGGACACTATGGACTTTCCGCAAATCCAATCATATTTATAGGGGACTCCCATCCCACAAGTGATTCCACCTATCACTACGGCGGTTTTAGTGGCCTGGCACTCCCCCCTACGTTACACGAGATGAGACAAGAGACTTACCCAACACACACCTCTGTGGCATGCACGTAGCATCGTCCCGTGTTGGCTTTCGGCAGTGGGATCGGGTCGGGATCTCGTAACTTGGAGATGTCTGGGTGGGCGATCACGTTAGGGAATTCTCAGATCTGCAACAGCGTCACTCTCTTCACACTACCCAATTTTACAGGTATCTACAACTATGCCATGCCCTCAATGCACATATTCCGCCAGGCACTTCGCTTCCTGAGTTTAGCCCGCTGGAGGCTCAGGTTATGATGAGAAACTTGGCCGGGCAGGGGTGCCCTGGATATACCGTTCCCTCGTGAATAATGGCCCTGCCACCCTAGACTCACTACGAACCTGTAGGGAGGGTTGGGTGGGTCAATACAAGAAGGGGGACCAATTCTGGACAATATTTAATGGGGTCCAGTGTACACGTCCAGTCAAACATGTAGCACAGAAAGTACAAAGTTCCCCAAGAGTGTTAAAAGGAGGGGACAAGGAGTGTGTAACCTAAAGTGGGTAGAGTCAGGGAGCGAAGAGCTCCCTTGTTAGAACTCAGAGGCCTCACACACCCAGCGAGCTAGATGTCATGCTTCATCATTGGCCTCTTGCTCTTGGATACGTAGAAATTGTACCACTAGCACCAACTACAATAAGGAATCTGTCCTTCTTCAGCACAAACTCCAGGATAGAGGTTATCCCACCAAGCTCATTCGGAACTCACACAAAAGGGCGCTTAACAATCCCAGAGAGGCATTACTGGAAACACACCCAAAAGAACAAGACAATTTGATTACTTGTGTGACCTGCTTTACTAAGAATTCGACCTTTTTCAAAAAAAACTTGAACAGGCACTGGGGGTTATTGAACACAGGGGAGTTAGACATCCCACGACCCCGGTTCGCCTTCAAACGTACATCTAATCTCAAAGATGCCCTCATCCACACACGCCCCAAAAGACCTACCCCCACCGGTCAAAACACTCTCTGGAATCTTCCACCGGTGGTGGGCCACTACCAATGTGGGGGATGTGTGGTATGTCCTCAGACAATCCAATGCAAAGACATAAAACTATCTGACACTTTCACCTGGCATCTTAACAGGCACACAAACTGCAACAGTCCCTGTTGCATCTACATGCTCATCTGCCCTTGTGAGAAACAGTATGTTGGCATGACGATGAGACAGGTCAAGCGGAGAATAATGGAACATAAGAGTAACATCCGTTGTTCCAAAACACATACACGCCTTTATGACCATTACTTGCAACACAACCATCATGCTGACAGTATCAAGTGGGTGGTGCTTGAATCACACCCCTCGATCACACAACAAGCACTGTTCAGAATTAAGCAACGGTGGGTCCACCGCTTACAGTTAGACACCCTTGGCCTTAACGATTCGGTCCCATGGGCATCCCTGACCAACTAGGGATGATTGCCTCACTGCCCTCCATTGGCATCCCAATAACAACCCCCCCCTTTTTGTTCCCCCTTCCCCCTTGGGTTTTCAGTTTGACAGTGATGATACCCCTGAGACATCACCTTTCAGCAACACTGATCCCTCTCTGTTTACCCCATCATGATTTGGACCACACTCACTCCTGACTCAGGGGTGAATGCATGCTCGTAATTCTGTGCCAAATGGTTGTCTCTGCCCTGTAGCGTCAGTGCCATTTTCATTGCTCTATTTTTGAGACGCTAATACAACCCTTCCAAGATGGCCGCTGTGTTCCCTTGAAGTGCTAGCCTCCGTTGTGGCAGCCTTTGCCTATTTCGTGCCTTGGTAGCCCGGACTTTGTTACACTCTCCGGGTGACACCTACGCCCCGATTTTACGTGGTACGCACTCTTGTGTCTGTGCGCACATTCTTGACTTGACCTGGTGCATCGTTACTGCCAACATTGCCTTTCTGGAGCATTACTTCCCCCACTCCAAGATGGCCGCTATGATGCGATTGTGGGATAGTCTAAGCGTGTGCACTCTGTCCACGCATGCGCAGTTGACCCGGTTTCCAAACCACGCCCTCCCCGCCTGGCCGCCGAAGTGGAGTGTCGGACAGCATTTAACTCGGTCACACCGGCATGGCCGTGACCAGCTGTTCCGCGCCTGTGTTCGAGCGCTTCGCGTGTGGGTAGGTTGCAAGCCAGGGTCTGCACTGCCAACAGGTAAGAGTGCGCTGCTTGTCCCATGCCTTCCTCCCACGAGAGCTAATGTTGACATTTGGTACTGGCCGACACGGACCACGAGTCGGTGTTGACGACGTCTGGCGAGTTTTTGGAACAGATGCCCTAGCCTCGCCGACCCACTCCGGACTGGGTGGGTGCGTGCGGCCGGGATGGGGTTGCACGCCGGGGGCACTCTATTGCGTGCTTCTCGAAGGTTACGGACCGACAGTCCTTGAGTACACTTCTCTCAGTGGACACGGTTGCCGTGGTGGCGTGCCCCTGTTTGCGTGCATACCGATATTTGGGGCCTCTCTGCACACCTCCATTTACCCCCGGGGGGCAGAGTGATCTGGTACCTGGCTCTGAATACCCCGGATGTCGGACACTGGTTTTTGGCGGTGCCCCCGCCTGACCACTCGTTAGTGTGGAGCTCCCACAGCCGTATCATATTCGCTGGCCCTCTCACTCATCTAAATAACTACCTTGAACCAGTGTGTTTTTGTTTGTTTTTTTGATTATTGTTCCCCCTTAGGGTACCTTCCCTATTGTGCTGCCCCACGGGAACAGACTGCGAGGCCCATTAGGGACTTCTATTAGGGTAAGCATCAGCCTGTATGCAGTTGTTTGTGTTGTTGCCATCGTCATTAATTTTAATTTTATTATTTATCCTGCGAAGACTCTATCTTCCGATAGAGCTTCTGCCTTTTAATCCCCCCTTGGAGTGTGTATATATTTCCACAAGAAAGAATTATGTGTGACCTACCTCTGGATGAGTTGATGGTGCCAGTATGAAATTTGTGGCCAAACTTCTCGTATCCTTTTTTATAGGTTTTCCCTTCAATGCAGAACCTCCCGGTATGCCCCTTTACAGACCCTGAGAGGTTGTATCGCTTCATTTTCACTTGTATATTGTTCACTGTGTAGTACTTACTGTTTTAGGTCCTGAAGAATTGCGCTATTAAGCAAGAAACATGTCGACCTGATCAGAGGGTCGAGGTAGTTTCCCTGTGCCAGCTACAGCCTCTATCTCCCCTCCCACCTTTTAATCAAGGGAATCAGTCACGCCAATAAAAATCTTTGTGAATTGACTCACCTTTTTTAATCTCACACTCTCCACTAGACTACACCCTTATTTCTCCCCCTCACATGCACTCAACCGTTGGCCTGAACTGAAGATCTCCGACAAAGAGCGCCCTTGTGGCGCCCGTCAGGCATTGCAGCGCCAGCCTGTCGAGGAGCAAGAGGCCAATGATGAAGCATGACATCTAGCTCGCTGGGTGTGTGAGGCCTCTGAGTTCTAACAAGGGAGCTCTTCGCTCCCTGACTCTACCCACTTTAGGTTACACACTCCTTGTCCCCTCCTTTTAACACTCTTGGGGAACTTTGTACTTTCTGTGCTACAGGGTTGGGTGGGTCCCCTAGAGGAGGCAGATTGGTGCGATGCCCTTATGGCCCCTAAAACTCTGACCACTTCCTCAAAACTACGTCTCATCCAACTCTATTAACTTCACATGGCCTACCTCACTCCTGCGCGCCTATACAGGCCAGGGATGCGCACCTACCCAGACTGCACACAATGTGGCCATGTGAGAAGTTGGCCTGGCATATGCTGTCCACTATTCTAGTGGGCCCCTTGCACCAGTCCAAATGACCCCTATTGATGGTAGGGTTAATGACAACCTATATAGAAAGCTATCCTACTGGTAGCTGTGGAGAGCAGCCTTCAGGCTAAATCTTGAAGGAATGTAAAGCAGCTTTTTTTACCAGTCTATAATTTCGTGAATGACCAAATGAAAGGAGAACCACACCAGGTATATATATAAAATATATGTATTTATTCTAAACACGTCCCTCTAGTTTCTTTATGAGGCTAGAGGCAAAAGTACAATCAGGAAACTTATTTAGCTCACAGTAAATTAGCACAATATATGTTGAGCCCTAGGGGTGTACCAAACTATATACTAAGAAAGTGGTATAAGAACCACAACTGACATAGATACTAGGCCTAGAGCCTTTAGAACCGCTGGGGCCACCAGGAACCACCCAAGGTAGTGAAACAGGGGACCCACGGGGACGCGTGCAGTGTCTAAACACAGCCACGAATCACCATTAACCTCTATGGGGAAAGTCGCAGTTGGAAAATTACAGATTAAGGACACTTAGAAGAGGACTTGGAGCAAACCCCTTTAGAACTAGGAGGTTCTAGAGTCAACACCCACAGGAGCACTGGAGTACTCGAGTTACCTCACCCATGGAAGCCGGTCCATAGGTGTCTTTTCGTGTCGAGTTTCGTCGTCGATTTCAATGGCGAGCTGCTGAAAAGTGCTGCAGGCGACCAAGTGGAAAGTGTCTGGGTCAATCCAAGGGTGGATCAGAGATCTGAAGAACCTGAAAGCAGAGGGGACAGAGTCTGGGTCACTTGCCAGTGACCAGGAAGGCGATGAGAAGATAGATGCCAACCGATGTTGGATGATTTCAGGTGAAGAAGGTGAAGCTTGACTCTTTAGCCACGAGGACCTGGAGGTGTCGAGGATAACCAGGAGCTGGATTCGAGCTGTCCCACAAAGGATGTTGAGTGCTGCAGTGTCGGTTTCTGGATTGGACCTAACAAGCCCTGGCAACAGCAACCCACGCATAAAGCAGAGATTGGCTTTGGTGCAGACCAGCAGGGTCTGAAAGACTCACCCTTTGGAGGGGAGTCAGGGCACATCTGAAGCAACCAAGAAAGCCCAAGAAACAGAAGAGTTACCTTCATGGGGACCCACCAATCGAAAGACCAGGGATCGCGAAGGGGCCTCGAGCAGAAATGCTAGGAGTGGGCTCACGGAACAATCTTCGGTGCAGATGGTGCTCGGGGCTTGGACTACAAGTAGCCCAATGCACAAATTCAGGAAAGCTCGAGAAGTTGATGCACTAGCAAATGTGCACGGTGTCCAGGAGTTCCGGTCTCACGTCACTCGTGAGGGCTGCGGGTCTCAGCTTTGCTTGGATCTCGTGTCGGCCTCTGAGAAGTCTGGAAGTCCATGTCCTGAGTCACAAATCCGTCGTGATCCAGCGGGAGCCTTGGAAATGCAGACCGGAAAGATGCTGCTTTGGTGCCTGTTTGAACAGGGGAGTCACTCCTTGACCCCAAAGGAGATTCTTCCGTCTTCTAGTCGATGTAGAATGTCGAAGTTCCAGGATATATGTTGCAGAATTTCATCCAGGTGTAATCTGAAGTCCTAAGGACTGGGTTTCCATACTTATACTAAGTTAGGGAGTTGGACATACTCTGGGAACCCACCTATGGGAGGATCCAGGGAGGGGGGTGGCTACACCCCTTTCCCTTTGTCCAGTTTCGCCCCAGAGCAGGGGCTGACTGCCACTTCAACTGGTTTGAACTGGGATATGCACAGGGACTCCAAGTGTGCCCCCAGCACTGTCTGAAAAGCATTCTATGAATGCACCTACCCAGCCCCAATACACTATAGCCTGTCTGGGAGGTGGTTACACCTCCCTGTGACAGGAAACCTATTGGCCAGGCCTCCCCTGCCAGAGTTTCGTCCAGCAGCAGGAGGCCAGACTTGTGTCTGTGGCTGCAGCATCCATTTTGTGATGCTGGGGCTCTTTTAAACTATTACCGGTTAGGTCAGTGTGTACATGTCTCTCCCTCTAGAAGGGTGGAATTCTACCCCCGGAGCCAGGACTCACGGAGGGTAGGATCCCAAAGTGTTTGACACTAAACACGACATGTTTGCATGCAGCCATTCCAAAGTTAGCATTTACCGCAAGGTTATAATGCACTTAAGAGTATATGGGCTGGCTGCATCACAGAACAGCTACAGAGAATAGATTCCGAAAGCTGCAGAGGGGTCCTGCTCATGCATGGGCACCTTCTCACACAAAACCAAGCACTCTGCCTTCAGGATTGATAAGGCCTGCCATAGTAGTGACTTATAGGTTTATATGTGTCAGTGATTTAAAGGTAGATATAAGTAACCTATATCTCAGTAAGGGGTGCATGCACCACCTTACCCAGGCTGCAGTAGCAGACCTGTGATGCCATTTTGGAAGGCTTCCTAGGGGTGGCATAATACATGCTTCAGCCCCTGCTAGGCCTCTGGGGTACCTATGCCCTTAGTACCTAAGGTATCATATACGAGGGACTCACAAGGGTAACCCAGTAACCAATCTGGAGTGTACCTAATGTACATGCAATCAATTTAGAGAGGAAGCAGCTAGGCTGGGGTCCTGGTTAGCAGGGCCCCAGACAGACTAAAGTTGAAAAACAGTGAAACACCAGCAAAAAGTGGGGGTAACCATAGTCAGCAGATCCTACTCTCCTACAGCCAAGCCCCAGACGACTTTTACCACATTGTTTGGTTATTGTTGGACTTGGGCCTTTTTGGCAGGTTCACCCCTAGACTTTTTGTCTTTAGCCTCTGGCATGGTGGTAGCGATTTTAGGCCTCTGGGTACTTTAGCACTGTGGCCCAGTGTAAAATGTGGGCGCACTCTGAGTGCATGTGCTGAGTGGCCTGCCCTCCCGTAGGATGTATGGGGGATATGTGTGTCCATGGTAGTTCCTGATATGTGGGGAGTGCAGGGTCGAGTTTGGTATGTGCGAACTCGTGAGCATAAATGCTGCGTGATGGTGTGCGTAGATTTATTATGTCTAGTGGAGAAGTGCCACTTTTAGAAGTTGGCATTTCTGTGTGCTGTGAGATGTGAATTGCCTGTCTGGCTTGTAAGTGACAGGGGCTGGCTGGTGTGGTTGGCTCCAGGAGCCAGGATGAGCCTGCCGGGTGGTGAATGGGGAGATCTGCATGTAGATGGGAGGGAGAAGTTGCACCTGGACCTGAATAGGGCTGTGCCTTCCCTCCACAATGCTGGCTCTACCCCCTGTGGTGTGTCTGATGTCCCTGGCCTGCCTTGTGAATAGAGAGGGGAGCTGAGCAAAACAAAGTGCTCCAAAACCAGTTGTATCTGGTTCTCCCCTTGCCTGCACCTTTTAGACAAAGGGTTTTGTGGTATAAATATAGGGGCTGTGGCCCCATGTAAAATGTTCTAGTTCTTGGACTTGAATCTACCAGGGGCGTGCTGCTGCTGGGACCTGGGGGAAGGCTTGCCTCCCTGGGCTCTGCCCTGCCCATGGATGCCTGGAGGACTTCTTTTTCTGAGACCCCTTGTTGCCATGCTTGCTATTCCCAGGACCCTGGAAAGACTTTAGCAGACCCCTTTTGCGCCCTGGAAGAGCTGGGCTGCCTTTCTTTTATTTTTCCCAGAGGAAGTCGTGTGGGCTGCGCAGTGCTGATGCTGCAGCCCTTTTGAGAGGGATTCCCCCTACCTGGGGATTCCCCCCTCCTTGTGCTCCTAGCGGGTGCCCACCCCGCTTATTTTAATATTCCATGGCAGGTGCCCACTCTGCATCATGCCTGCTTATTTTTGTTTTCTTTAAGCAGGTGCCCACCCTGCCTACTGGCCGTTTTTTTTCCTACTTAATTACGGGTGCCACCCCGCTTGTTTAATTGTTTTGGTGCGCGGGTGCCCACCTCACAACTTTGCCCGCATTTCACCGCCGCAGCCCGCGGCAAAACAGGAAGTCAGGCACCGTAGTGCCTGGCGGCGGACGGGACTTCCGGTTTCGAGAGGAAGTCCCGCGCACTCCGCCGCCAGAGAAGCTGCCCGAAGAAGGATGCTGGCGCCTGCCGGTGCGGGGCTTCCATTGCTGAGGGAGAGCCCCGCGGGCGCCAGCCAGTAGCCGTGGAAGGCGGAGGGGGCGCAAGGCACATTGCCGGTGCCTGCCCCCGCTGCAAGTACTGAGGAGAGTGCTGCCCAGATCAGCCCGGTGAGTGAGGCAGGGCTGGGGGGGCGCCGCGTGACCAAGTGATGTGCCTGATCGAGGCACAAGGCTATTTGAACCTCTGAGTGGCCCCGTCTTGCAGCGGGCAGCTCCGACAGTGGGCAGGTTTCATTTTCAGAATTTGGGGGCAGTATTTAAAGGGTCCAGAGGGGCCTGCGGTCTCTCCCTCATTTTTGGCCTCATTATCCCAGAGCCTCAATGGCTCTACCAGGTGCACATTTGGCTAAAGCGCCAGTGCGCTCCACAGTGCCCGGGGGCCAGTTCTTCCCCTTATTGGTCGCACCATTATTCCAGGAGCCAGAGTGCTCCCAGGCACATGTTTGCTTTCAGAGCTAGAAGGCTCCAATCTTGGGCGCAATTTGTCTTAAGGGTACGGAGAGCCCCTGCCGCAGTTGCTGACTTTCACAGCTGCCCAGCAAGTAGTGGGCAGCTGCACCGTTTAGGTATTTCTTTCAGGGGACATGTTCTTTAATCCCGGAGTAAGACACACTCCTCTGCCCCATCTCTGCCTGCACAGCTGCACAGCACTTAGTGCCAGCTGCAACGTTTAGGCCCTTCATTGAAGACTCCCAGCTGCCTAGCAAGTAGTGGGCAGCTGCCATGTTTAGGTTTGCGGCAAGGGCGCCCCCGTGACTGTCACTGCATAGGCAGCGCGCCCTGACTTTGGACAGAGGGCATTTGAGCTCCTTGGAGATGGCCAGTTGGCCCAGGGGACTATTAGGTCTGGTAGGGTGCAAGGCCCTAATGTCATTTTTATAGGTGCTAGGAAATGTAATGTTTGTAGCATGTTTTATGCACCTTGATTTATGCTCATAGATGGGCTTTTATGATTATTAGGTTTTTACCTACTGTTTTATTTCTCTACTGTGGTCTAGGTAAAATGTATTCCCTACTGCAGGTTATGTTACTAAGTTTATTTCCTAATGCAAGTTATGTTTAGGATATTATGGTTTATCCTATTTTAGCTTATGAGATTGGTGCAGAATAGAGTTCTCGCCTTATGTGATACTGCGCCTGTTCTGATTGATATTACAGGTTGACGCTGAGTATAGTGTCTGCCAGTGATTACTGGCTGTGTTCTAAGTTCATATATATTCTTACTTTTACTGTTCTTTACCAAGTGCTAATTCTGACAGTGGCCAACGTGGCCCTGTCATGTGTAAATAATCCCTTGTAAATATTGCCCGTGCCAGTTGGCACAGTGTACATTGTGTGATTACTATCTGATGTGTTTTTATTATAATACAAAGGCTATTTTTATATATAACCTTGTGTGGAGTTCCTTTTGTGGTGTGCCTAGTGTGTTGTTGCTGTGTGTGTTGCGCAAATTCTTAACACACTGCCTCCGGGATAAGCCTAATTGCTCGTGCCAAGCTACCACGGGGGTGAGCAGGGCTTTCCCTGACTATAGTGGTGGTCTCTGCCTGGCTTTGGCGCAAGCCTTAGCCAACCAGAGATCCCCATTTCTAACAGTTATGTCCTGCCCCCGCTTCATTTTGGTTGGGCTTGGAGTCCGAGCTTACACACACTGTGGGGTGGCAGATCCCTCACAATCCCATATGCCTTCTTCTGGGAGTTTTTGATGGCTTGGACGGCTCCAGAGCGGACAAGCGCTTCCTGTGTACAGCAGTAATGGTGGCCAAGCAAGAAATCGCAGTGGCCTGGGCTCAGACCAAATCTCCTACCATACGAAAGTGGCAATGGGGGGTGGATTGGTGTGCGGCTCAAGAAGAACCCCTCTTTTAGGCCCAGGGATGTCCTGAGAAAATTAATAAGATATGAGCTCAAATGGCTGAATCTACTGAGGGACAGAGAGTTTTTGCATACTTGCTAACGTTATATTTGTTAGCATAATATAGCTGTAAGTACATGTATTCTCATTTATGCGGTATTTCTACATTAGCAACCGAGTGTCGTTCGAGCTCCTTGTAAATAGGCTAAACCGCATTCTAGTTCGGGAGATCACTAGGACTCCATTTTGAATCTGTCAACCAGGGCCTGGGCAGCTAATTCGTGTTGCCTGCTGAATATATAGCTCAGGTCCCAATTCACTGAGTTACTGGACAGCTGAACCCATGACTGTTTTTCTTCCATAAGGCCCAAGGTTACATCTGGTGTTAAGGGACGATAAGCGCATTCCTGCTGGCGCCAGGCTGTTACTCCCATGTACCAAGACGAAAGGGAGTTTCCCTTACTGACCTTCCTTCTAATAGAAGAAACAGACTTCTAAGCTCTCTTTGTCTTCCATATATGGTCCTTCCCGAAAGATCTCATACCTATTGGAATGTTGCCAAATATGGTTCTTTCATGTAACGTGTGTTTGTATAAAGGATTGATCTCATGTGTAATTCGGGAGTCTTCTCGGCGCACTGACTGAGTGCTGATGAGGGGGCTCCTCTGCGCAGAGTCTATATAGAATAAACGATTGCCTCTTCTTCACTGCCGACTAATTGACTTATTTAATAATTATCGGGCCATTGGTAAGTATAGTCTGGATTTGATTTGTTATGGTACATCAGTTGGCGACTCCGCCGGGACTCCGCGTTCGGGGTCGTCCTCCCGTAACACGGGGTGAATTAAGGACATTGGGGAAGTACTTTGATCGAGGGGGCGGACTCAATTTTCTGGAAGACATTTGACCGGACTCCGCTCTCGCGATCAGAGGGCCCCCTGCTGCTAGAGACCCCTCGCCGGAGTCCTACGGGTGTAACCCGGGAACCGATCCGAGTTGATCTTCTGGAGTGGGCAGTGGAGAATTCGCAATCGGACCTGAGTGCACCGGGTGAGTGAGTTGGTCCTATTATTTATGGATTTTGTTCTTGAAACCACGTTGTTGAGATAATTTGGATTTGGTTAGGTTGGTGGTCGGCGTACCATGAGGAGTTTTGGAGATCTGACGGGGTAGCAGTGAGGCTGCACGGGCAGATGCTCTGCGGGCTTGTTTGGTGAAGAATAGAGGTGACGATCTGACGCCTTGGTGTGGCATTTTGTTTGCACACCCGGCCGGACTGCACTCGGAAAGGCTCATGGCGGTAACTGGGTGACTTCTCGACATATCCGAAGCGACGCTAAGGCAGCGGGCTCAGTCGGAATAGTCTTGAAGGTGAACCAGGGATGCCCATGAGATGATCTGTAGGCCGGTCTGTGGTTAATTCCTGTCTGATGGCATCTTGGTAGTCTTTGGACTGCCTGATTTTTGGTTTCTGTTTGGCCCGGTGGCCGGTGGGCCACAACTTCTCTATGAACAGGAGTCGACGGCCTCTGTTCCTTGGTTGTTCTTGAAATCGTGATTTAGAATTGAAAAAGAAAAATGTTTCTCTTCTTGCTGTAAAATATTGTGTGTCAATTTAACGTGTATGGTTGATGCGAGAATAATGATGTGCTGAGAGTGAGGGAAACATGGCCATGTTTTGAGTCTGTGTGAACAGAGTGTAAGAACCAGTATTAGAGAAAATGTTGTGTTTTAGCAAAATATGTTTTGGATGTTGTTGTTGACGGAAAGGTATACGATTAGATGAAAATCAACCCGCCCCACCGGAGGGCAGCCCAAATTTCGATATGTATGTGAAACATGGTCCTACTCCCATTCTATTTAGTAATTTGTGGCACAAGTATACCAAAGATAATGAAGAATTAAGATGGCCTCTAACTGGCTCTTTTGATGAGAAAAAGATACAGTATCTACAAGACCGATTATTTTCAAAACGATGCAGACAAGGAATGTTTGACGCTTTACAGTTATGGCAGAAAGAGTCAAAACGCCGTCGAGTTAGAGAGGAAAAATTGTTAAAAATACAGAACGGACAGACCATAATGCAGAAAGCCATAGCATATGAGAAAGATCAGACAGAAAAGAAAATTAAGTATATAGATAGACAGTTTCGATTACAAACAGATAAAAGTTACACCATTCGTCCTGAGGCGGAGGAGGACATAGAGGATCTGCTGAATGCCCATCCTCCGCCCCCTTATGTTCCACAACGAGTGTATCCTGTGATACCTTTAGCTAGTGCCCCCTCTGCACCCATCGTGGTGGCCACGCCTCCTACACCCCCCGTTTCTGCTGTGTCAAGTAGTGCTATTCTTGCTTCCCCTTCTACGTCATCTGCCACCGCAACCTTGTTGGCAGATGGTCCGTTGACCTCTGTTACGTCCCCAATTACTTTAATTTCACCTTCGTCATCGGTGGCTTGGCCTTCTCAGTCAGCCACCCCTACTCCTGTTAAGACAGACATAACTTCCTCTCAAACCCCCAGGTTGGGGGGTGCTCAGCGATTATATACACGAGCAGTGGTAGGCTATGAGGAAAAGCAGTTGGGAATAGATCAGGCATCCCAATGGGTGCGGAACACTATTTATACCCTTGAGGATATTTGGGGGACTATGAGGGATTATGAACCAGTTATGCAGCAATATGCATTAGAAACTATGGCAAACCGTCTGATCTCATTATAGGAACAGCAGTTTGATGATGGGAGGGCCCCTCAGGTCTTATATGATATAGTGGATCGGGCCCATAAGTTCGAATTAGGTCAAGAAAATGTGTATGGAAATTTGGTCACCATTTTGCGATATCGGCAACGACTAATTACTAATAGTCCGGCTAGGAACTCTCAGCACCCGATGCGGGAAGTCCATCCCATTTATCAACCCGAAATTCCCGAACTTAAAGACAATGCTAATCAAGTAATTAGAGCTCACGTGGAGGCTCGATTTCAGGAGCAGTGGGCTTATACTCCTTGGAAGAGAAGTGAGGTTCTTTCCCTAAAATCACAATTACCTGATCCCCGTAAAAATCCTAATGCATATTATAAAGAACTCACTGAGGCAGCCTCCTCCACAGTAATGACGTTAGCTGATATAGAATTATTTTTTTTATTATTGGACCCTGTCGATGTATGGCGCCAGGTACATGATCAGCCTCATACAAATGAATTAGGAGGGACATGGGATGAGCTTAAGGCTTGGGATGGGGAGCGGAAACCTGGAGATAAACCAAGAGCTGAGATTCTGGCTCTCCCAGCTCGAATAATTGCGTATATGCACACTTTAATCCCTCCTCGAAAAGTAGATTGGGATAAGTTAACTGCATGTAAACAAAAGAAAGATGAAAGTGTATCAGACTTCTTTACTCGATTTGAAGGTGTATTCATTGATTTTAGTGGGCAAGGCCTGTCGGTGGAAGGAGGAATAAGATTGTTTGTTAATCGTTTTGTCACCAATTTATTGCCAGAAGTGTCGGCACGGCTTCAAGCGGCTGAAAGCACTTGGACCACCTCTACCCCTTCAATAATACTGAGCATGGCTCAGTATTATGAACATAGGGAAAATTAAAGTAAGGATAGGACAGATAAGAAGGCTAAGGATCTTAAAACTCGAGTCTTATTGCAACAAGTGGCACGTGGGCAAAGCTGGAATGGAAGAGCAAGGGGAACTGGCCAAAGGGGGCGGGACCTGTAAGAAGAGAAGAAGGTCCAGTTGTCCCTTTGGGACCGAATCAGTGTGCTTATTGTAAGGAGGAAGGACATTGGTGAGCTCAGTGTCCCTACCTCCTTAATCGGAACGGACCTGTGCGAGGTAGAGGTAGAGGCAGAGGGCGAGGTGGTACTGACCGGGGTGATATGAGACGAGATGAAATGACACAAGGTAAGTCTGGAGGGAATTATTTCGATAGAAATAACGGAAAGCAGTATTATAATGAAGACTATGAGACAAGTGAGTCGGACAGATATTTTCGTGCATAGGACAGCCACGGACAGAGAGGGGGCCAAGTGTCAGTACCTGTTGATCAAAAGGGACCCTATGTTAAAGGACAGGTCATGGGAGTTTCTGAAAATGTCTTTGTCGACACAGGTGCAATGAACAGTTCAATATCTCGTTTGTTGGTCCCAGGGGCTGCTCTGTCCGGGCAAAATAATGTGTAGGTGGGTTTTTCTGGTGTCCCCGTAGGGAGCCCTGTTTCAAAGCCCCTTGCATTCACAGTGGGTCCGGTCACAGTGGATTCTCCATTCTTGTTGACGTCGCAATGTGGAGAAAACTTACTGGGGTTGGATCTATTAAAGAAAAGGCATGCTAAGATTTATTGTTCCCCGTAATGGCCCTTTTACGAGCATGTGAATTGAGTGAAGGACTGGCAGTAAATATTTATACCGATAGCCAGTATGCCTTTGGTGTCGCCCATAGTTTTGGGAGATTGTTGCCAGAAAGGGGATTTTTCACTTCTCATGGCCAACTAATACAACATGGCCCTTTGATATTGAGGTTGTTGACTGCGCTAACCTTGCCCAAAAGGGTAGCCATTGTTGAATGTAGTGCTCACAAAGTTATAGTGGATACAGTAGGAGAAGGAAATGCTTTTTCTGATCAGACTGCAAAGGAAACTGCCAGATCCATAATGTCCCCCATGTATGTGAACTCAACTCGATGGATAGAGGAGACTGATATGCTTGATAACACAATGGGAAGTGTCCGGGAAATGCAGAAGGAGGCAACACGGGATGAACTAGCTCGTTGGGAAAATGAGGTAGGGAAGTTGGATGATAATGGGTGCTGGGTTGATTTAAGTGAAAAACAAAGATGGATGCTTCCTAATGCTTTCGTTAATGCTTTAGTGACAATGGCACATGGGGCTGATCATATAGGAGCGAAGGGAATTTGTAAACTATTGGACCCGGTTTGGAATAATCCCAACATTACTAAAACTGCCATTCACTTGGTTCAACATTGTATGGTTTGTTTACGTCATAATCCTGGAGGGAGAGAACCTGTTCTTAGTGGACATTTCGCACCACCTTCTTTACCTTTCGAGGTGCTTCAAATGGATTACATTCAACTAGAAAGAGTGAATAATTTAAAATATGTTTTGGTAGTGGTGTGTACCTTTAGTAAGTGGGTAGGAGCTTTCCCTACTAAAGAAAATACTGCATTAGCGACTGCAAAGGCCCTAATAAAAGAGTATATCCCAAGATACGGGGTCCCTCGGGTCATATGGACAGACAATGGGACCCATTTTATTGCTACCCTTATCAAACATATCTGTAACTGGTTGCATATAAATCAAAAATGTCATGCGGCTCGACATCCTCAATCAGCTGGGTTGGTGGAAAAATATAATGGTGTTTTAAAGTTGAAGATGGCAAAGATTCAAGAGAGTACTGGATTGCAATGGCCCGATACCTTGCCATTTGCTTTAATGTCTGTACGCATGACCCCTCATTCTCGATTAGTTCTTTCCCCATATGAAGTTATTTTTGGACGACCGGCTAATGTTTGGGGGGTCCCTCGTCCGAGAAATTTCAGAGAAATAGATTACCCAATGATGACAGACTATTTGTATACTTTGACTAAAGATCTTCGTGCTATCCATCAACAGGTACTCGATACCTTGCAGCCGCTGCCAGAGTGTTCTGGACATTGTTTGGAACCCGGCCAGTGGGTAATGGTGAAGAATTACCAGCGGAAATCACGTCTTGAACCTAGATGGTCGGAACCAGCACAGATCCTGCTGGCCACCCGAACGGCGGTGAAGGTGACCCGACGGAAGCATTGGGTGCATGTGGCCCATGTGAAGCGAGTACCTCTGCCCCTCCCATCCGATTGCCTGGAAAGTGAAAGAGCTCCCCGTATGGTTCCCTTTTCCGAAGCCCAGGACTGTGAAGGGCGAGGCAGGGGAGCAAAGAGCACGAAAGTGGCTACCATATCAAGTGCAGAATTGGCCTCTGAATCTGTCGCTCCAGTTGTTGAAAGGAGGGTACAGGGAAAAATCGGCGCCTCGGAGGTCACCACGCCTGTTCTGTTCAAAGATCAGGAATTGTCAGGTCAAGCTCGATACAACCTGCGGCCCAGAAAACCGACACGGTATTCCCAATAATGATAGGAGACAGGGAAAGACTTGAGTAGTAGGGACTTGCTAGAAGGATTTGGGAAATACTGAGCGAGACACTGGACTGAACACGTTGAGAGCTGGAACTCTGTGTTGCTCTGTTCAGAAAGAAAGACTAAAGAAGTCGGACTGCGTTGTTTTTAGAATAGTTTGGACTTTTAGTGAGAATGTATCCTTTTGGCCGGTTTATGCCAGAGGAGGAGGGTCCTCTTGGTCCCCGATATATGCCCATTTATGTACCTATGTATTTGTCATGGACAACCAGAGTGAAGGTTGCTTTTGTGACGACCATTGCAGTATTGTTTATTGTAATCATGAGTGTGTTTTATATTTAGAATTGCATCACCCTGTGCATACGATAATAGGGACCTCTACGCCACCTCCAGAGCATCATTTCTTTACATTAGCCCCTCACAAGGAAATACACCGTCAGACCTATGCTAAGAATGTATTTGTAGAAATGCTGTATCAGACTCACAGTGCTACTAATACGACCAATTGTTGGGTCTGTGGATTATTACCCTGGGTAGTGCATCGACATGACCTTTTCATCTCATTGCCCCAATCCTATTTAGGAAGTTGTGAAGCATGGTTCAAATTATTAAGTATGATGTACTTACATTATACCGTGGATTCCTCTCGATACACGGAAAAGGATTATGAGATGATCCTGACCTATATAGAGGTACACCAGGGTTTTGACCCACAGGGGAATAATGGAGAAGGGTCATTGGACCCTAAAGCATGTATGAACTTATATAATCTGTGAGTATGAAAATGTAACTTGGTTAAGGACGGAAATTTTAGACTTTGCAGAGTTCAACTTTACTAAGTATTTTTAAAATTTTCAGGATCGAAATGTCACTGATGATAAACCTATTCCAGTACCTATATTGAACAGTACCTCTGCATTCTGCATACAAGGTGCAAGTCATATTTCTGTAGGAGATAGTCAGTGTAATTATACCTATCGCCTCCGCACTTTCAGTAGTCCACCATTGATAACGCCCCCAAATGTGTATTTCGTCTGTGGGGAAAATGCATATACCTGGCTTCCCCGGGGATGGATGGGTCGTTGTTATTTATCCTTCCTATACCCACCTGTATATATTGCTCCCTCAAATTACCACAAGGATCATAGACTGGATGGCTTTGGGTCACTAATTAATAGAGAGAAACAAGAGTTGGATACGTCTGAGGTAGACCAGATGGACACCCCTGAGCAGCATTTTGCCGATATAGTAAAGGGAGTGTTTCCAATATGGGGACCTATAATAACCAGTAAGGAAGTAAGACGATTATCAAGAGTAGTTGAGAGGGTTATTAACACTACAGCCGGTATATTAACCAATTTGACAGTAGAGCTTCAGGCTACGAGACTTGTCTCGGACCAAAACCGTATGGTATTGGACGTTATCCTAGCAGATTGAGGAGGAGCATGTCGCGTGATCGGCAGTTCCTGCTGTGTATACATTCCTGACTCCGCCCCATCTGTCCATCTGGCCATACAAAAGTTGCACCGATTAGCATCTGAAATACATGCAGATACAGGGAGTTGGTCACTTACTGGTTGGTTTTGGGATCTATTGACGGCCTGGGGATGGAAGATTCTGATGATTCTAATAGGTATAGCGGGATTTCTCTTTACTTGTTGTTTATGCATACACTGTGGGCTTGCCTGCTGTTCCTATGTTAATGTTATGTGGTATTTATAAAGTGCGAAACTGTCGCTCCAAAAGGAAAAGTAGAGAAGAACTGTGAGGAGGCACTAGATGATGTTCAGCACATAGGTGTCTGTCAGATTGTATAGCCAAGTTTTAAGCCTTTTCCTGAAAGCGGCCTCCGTGGGTTGCATTCTAAGATCATTTGGCATCGAATTCCAGGCCTTGGAGGCCAAAACACCTAGTGTTTTGCCTCCTTTCGTTTTACGACGAAATTTCGGGATGTTAGCAAGATTATGCCCTGCTGACCTCAAAGCTCTGGTTGGATTATAACGGGTAAACCTATTTATTAGGTACCTTGGTCCGATATCATTTAGAGATCTAAAAATGGTCAGTAGAATCTTAAAAAGAATTATTTTGTGGATCGGCAGCCAATGCAGAGTTCTAAGAGCTGCAGACGCTGAAGATTTTCTAGGAAGTTTAAGCACCAGCCGCGCTGCTGCATGCTGGACGCTCTGCAACTTCTTTAGCGTTTGTTTCTTTACCCCTGCCATTAGCCCGTTACAATAATTGAGGCGAGAGAGTATAAGAGAGACTGCGACAGACTTTCTAGCTTCGATAGGAAGAAAATCAAAAAATGTCTTCAAGGATTTTATGATATTGAAGCAGCAGCCTGCCATATTTCTTACATGGAGGTCAAAAGAAAGTGAGGAGTCATAGAAGATACCCAGATTCCGTGCCGACTCCACCGAGACAGGAGGCGGAGTGGTGCCATCAGGCCACCATTTGCTGGGGCAGAACTCAATGGTTTTTCCAATAGGCAGGATTTCCGTTTTGCTGGAATTACATTTTAGATGATTATTTTCCATCCACTGGAAAATCTACATCAAGCAAATTTGGAAATTTTGTTCTGCTTTACTTGAGTTTTTTTCAAGGGAAACAGTCACTTGCGTGTCATCTGCGTATGAAGTGACACATATACCATGTGATTCAATGAGGGTAATGAGAGGCGACATATATATGTTAAAAAGCAGGGGACTCAAAATAGAGCTCTGAGGGACTCCTGCAGTAATTTGTTTCTCCTTTGAGGAAAAAGATCCTAATGATATAATTTGGGTTCTCTCCGAGAGGAAAGAGCCGATCCAATCAAGAGCTCTATCGGTTATACCATTTCCTCTCAATCTGTCAATGAGTATGTCATGGGAGATGGTATCGAACGCCGCCGATAAGTCAAGCAATATCAAGACGGCGTTCTTTCCCTCATCTTGAATGAATTTTATGGAATCGGTTAATTCCATGAGAGCAGTTTCCGTGGAATGCTTAGGACGGAAGCCAGATTGTTGATGAGGAAGAATGTTATGAGTTTCCACGAAGTGTGAAAGTTCTTGATGCACCATGGCTTCAGTTATCTTACCAAGTATTGGCAGGAGGGAGATGGGACGTAAATTGGAGAGTTCTGTCGGGTTTTTATTTGGTTTTTAGGTCGAGCGACCTATCTCAATGCGCATGCGCATTGAGCGGGAGCGAGATATATAGGGGCTTATCGAGAGTTTACCTAACTGGCGATTCCACTGGCGATCCCATGCAGTGCATGTGCTTTTTAGGTCATTGCGCAAGCGCAAGCCCTAAAAAGCACGTGCACAATGCCACCAGCCGTCTGCCTGCCTGCCTCGCATTACCACATCAAAGGCAGCCCTCCCAGCGCATTTCTCACCCCCTAATTATTCACGGCCGGTCGGCCGTACTTTCAGTTTCACGGCCGCGTCTCAAGCATGCCAAGTTACAAGCTTCATTTCTTTGTCTGCAATTTCACATTTAATTTCATTTATAGAGTTTTTTTTATCTTCAATGTGGCTATTTATGTGAATTTTTATTTTATCAGCAAGTTTATATTGTTTAATTTTCAAGGACCCCCTGAGTAGGTACTGCGGACCCCACCTTAAAAATCGATTTTACATTAAGCAAATGATGCTCGAAATTCCCAAATGTAAAATAACCCAAAGCAAACAGTAAACCATTTCTTTTCTCTCCTACTCTGTGGATCTAATGTCCCCATCTCCGGGGGACACATTGCTTTGAAATGTTATAATCTCAAATATCTGTTTTTCTCTGTCAAATCCATCCCTACATTAATCTCCTTAAGCCTCGCGTTCTTTTTCTTCTTTGCCGTCAGATTTATCCCTCTGACCACTTGTAATTTTACAAATCAGCCGATCGATTCCAAACAGTGTTGGAGAGAAGGGTTATGTGGCGGATATTTCTGGCTCAGTAAAACATGCTGAATTTCTTCTGGTGTCGTTTTCGGACGCTGGGACATCATTCAGCAGTGCCGGCATTTGTCTGTATTAACCTGCGTGGAAGGGAGGGGGATTTATTTTAACATCCAGCTGGGCAGAAACAAAGGCCTGATTTAAAAGACCATCAGCCCGTCTTTTGTTCAAGCCATCTGAGCCTAACACCTAGATGCCAGTGCAATGGAAGAAAGCAGAGGCAGACAGCTAATTACTTCACACATACTTAAGCAAAACCTTTGGAGCCAGTTGTTTTAACTTTGTTTAACTCCCTACGAAAGAGATGTGCTTACACATTTTTAATCTTGCCTCCCAAAGCAACACGACTTAAGATACAACGCCCCCTCATGTGAGACCTTCACACCCTCATCGCCGCTCTCCCCGCTCCGCCCCCTCCCCTGCCCGCCGTGTCGCATTTCTCCTCCCCCCGGCAATGCACTCCGTCTTGTTCTCCTCCGTCGCTTGTTCCTTACCCCAGTTTCCCTTCCTCCTCGCCTCTCCTATTTCTTTATCTAAGCCCCTCGTATTCATTATAATACAGTCCACGTTGATTGAGCACAGGATCAAAGAAAGGATTATTGTCATTATAATGGAAATGAAAACAAGGCATGCGCAACCCACCATCTACAACCCTTACATTAACATCGGTCAGTGATTGGTACAAAATAAGTACCCCTCTGTATATAATAAAAATGTCATGCCACATCCACCACCACATCCACCACCACATCCACCATCACCACCACATCCACCACCACATCCACCACCACATCCACCGCATCCACCACCACCATATCCACCGCATCCACCACAACCACATCCACCGCATCCACCACCGCATCCACCACCGCATCCACCACCACATCCACCACCACATCCACCATCACCTCCACATCCACCATGACATCCACCGCCACATCCACCACCCCATCCACCACCACCGCATCCACCACCACCACCGCATCCACCACCACATCCACCGTATCCACCACCACCACATCCACCGCATCCACCACCGCATCCACCACCACATCCACCATCACCACCACATCCACCATCACCTCCACATCCACCATGACATCCAACGCCACATCCACTGCCACATCCAACACCACATCCACCACACCCACCACCACCACATCCACCACCACATCCACCACCACATCCACCACCACATCCACCACCACTTCCACCACATCCACCACACCCACATCCACCACATCCACCATCACATCCACCACCACATCCACCACCACATCCACCACCACATCCACCACCACATCCACCACCACATCCAACACATCCACCACCACTTCCACCACCACCGCATCCACCACCACCACCGCATCCACCACCACATCCACCACATCCACCATCACCTCCACATCCACCATGACATCCACCACCACATCCACCACATGCACCACGACATCCACCGCATCCACCACCACCACATCCACCACATCCACCACCATATCCACCACCACATCCACCGCATCCACCACCACCACCGCATCCACCACCACATCCACCATCACCTCCACATCCACCATGACATCCACCGCCACATCCACCACCACCTCCACCACCACATCCACCACATGCACCACCACCGCATCCACCACCACATCCACCACCACATCCACCACACCCACCACCACCACATCCACCGCATCCACATCCACCACATCCACCACATCCACCACCACCACATCCACCACCACCGCATCCACCACCACCACCGCATCCACCACCACCGCATCCACCACCACCACATCCACCACCACATCCACCACCGCATCCACCACCACCATCACTTCCACCACCATCACTTCCACCACCACATCCACCACCACATCCACCACCACATCCACCACCACTTTCACCACATCCACCACCACATCCACCACCACATCCACCACCACTTTCACCACATCCACCACCCCATCCACCACCACCACATCCACCACCACCTCCACCACCACATCCACCACCACATCCACCACCACATCCACCACCACATCCACCCCCACATCCACCCCCACATCCACCCCCACATCCACCACCACCACATCCACCACCACCACCACCACATCCACCACCACCATATCCCCCAGATCCACCACCACCACATCTATGTGTGTGTGTGTGTGTGGCTGTGTGTGTGTGTTGGTGCAAATGCAATGTTCTTGGATTTTTGTCACAATAAAATACACTGAACATAATCTTCACAAAAGTTATTTACAAACGTTTAAGCTATTGCCATTATAAATTACAATAAATTTTATTTAAGTATTAATTATTTACAAAATTAAAAGCCATTGTTATTTGCAATATCAATACATCTAAGTCACGTAAATACAACACACATTGCATTACAAATGCTATAGGTGTCACATGTGCGAAAGTTAAAACTATTGACATTGTAACTGACAAAGCTATTACTTTTGCTATTTTTAAAACCAACACATAAATAAAAAAAGTGTCATTTACAATACCAATTGCTCAAACTTTCCTAATGCGAGACCTATTGCATTTCCAATGCTTTTTTTCATTAGAGGTTTAACTGTAGCTTTTTTCCAATCTCTGGGTACAGTACCTAAACTTAATGAATCGTTAACTATTCTATTGATGTAAGGATTTACTATGTCCACAATTTGATGGAGAATAAACGGAGGACAGGCGTCTAAAGGTGATCCAGATTTACAGGATATGATGGCATCCCTTGTAGGGGCAAGAGTGGCAGGCCTAAACATCCTCAGGGGTTCATATATCATGGCCGGGGTATCTTTAATTTAATTTAAATTAGACAAGGTTATTTGAGGAAAGTCCTTCTGTATGAGACTTATTTTCTCCTCAAAGTAATCTGCGATCTGGTCGCAGAGAACCTGAGAGGGGGAATTTCTGTTTGAAGCACTTTTGGATGGGTAAAAGATTTCACTATAGCGTATACGGTTTTTTGTTTTTGTTGGGCCTCAGAAATTATTTTGATGTAGTAATTTTTCTTGGCCGTTTTTATATGTGCAAAATATGCATTCCTTTTTTTTATAAAAAGATCTTTTGCTGTAGGGTCATAGTCCTTTCTCCATTTCCGTTCGCTTTTTCTACACTGGAGATGAATTTCTGAAAAAGCTTGCGAGTACCATGGTGCGCTTATCTTCTTAGGTTTATTGTGCTAGGAGAATGTCTTCTGCCCTGATACCGTCATCACCCATAAAGGAAAAGCCCCAAATGATACAACAAGAAATACAAGAATTGATGCAGATAGATGAAGGTATTTTTGAAGATTGATTTAGCTGTATCATGCTAAAAGGGCACTTTTGAGGGACAGAAATGTTTTTGCATAATTGCTAACGTTATATTTGTTAGCATAATAGAGCTGTAAGTACATGTATTCTCATTTATGCGGTATTTCTACATTAGCAACCGAGTGTAGTTTGAGCTCCTTGTAAATAGGCTAAACCGCATTCTAGTTCGGGAGATCACTAGGACTCCATTTGAATCTGTCAACCAGGGCCTGGGCAGCTAATTCGTGTTGCCTGCTGAATATATAGCTCAGGTCCCAATTAGCTGAGTTACTGGACAGCGGAACCCATGACTGTTTTCCTTCTCTAAGGCCCAAGGTTACATCTGGTGTTAAGGGACGATAAGCACATTCCTGCTGGCTCCAGGCCGTTACTCCCATGTACCAAGACGAAAGGGAGTTACCCTTACTGACCTTCCTTCTAATAGAAGAAACAGACTTCTAAGCTCTCCTTGTCTTCCATATATGGTCCTTCCCGAAAGATCTCATACCTATTGGAATGTTGCCAAATATGGTTCTTTCATGTAACGTGTGTTTGTATAAAGGATTGAGCTCATGTGTAATTCGGGAGTCTTCTCGGCGCACTGACTGAGTGCTGACGAGGGGGCTCCTCTGCGCAGAGTCTATATAGAATAAACAATTGCCTCTACTTTACTGCCGACTAATTGACTTATTTAATAATTATCGGGCCATTGGTAAGTATGGTCTGGATTTGATTTGTTATGGTGCATCACTACTGTCCTGAGATGTGTGCCAGTTCTTTCTCCTATATTGTTATATTGCCTTTCCAACGACGGGACTGACTTAATTGAAAGGTGTAAATTATGGCTGTGGCTTTTGCTGTCTACTGGTGATGGACTTTGATGTACTGTGCAATCACCTGCTATCTTTTGTTTGTCTTTCCTTAGAAATGCAAATAAATTTGATTATCAAAATTAAATACATATTCTCCAGGCAATCAATGACAATCCTGCTATCTACAGTGTCCACCACTTCTACTTCTGGCCACTTGGAAAAATTATCAATTACTACTAGTAAATGCTTGGGATTACCATTTCTATCCAAAATGGGACCTAAGAGATCAATACTTAGCTCCTCCCAAGGTCCACTCAGAATCGTTCTATCACCTAAGGATAGCCTGAACAACAACTGAGTTTTGTCTCCTCTTAAAACATTGTTGGAATCTGCGACTGATGACTCCTCTCTGACTTCCCAATAACTACTGTAACCTGATTGGAGATCATTCTTGATAGGCCATCCCTTGACAATGAACTCTCTCAGCCCCATAAGGATCGCATCTTTGCCACATTCCTCCTCCCACTCTATCTTGGAAATGGCAGAAGTATCTACCTCGGAAATGCTCTCTACACTGTAATCCTCCCAGTCTGTCTTTGTTTCGTCAAAATCAGCAAAGGGAGCTCTACTCAAAATCTGCAACTTGATTTCTCTTCCCTGGCAAATATACTACATCATGCATAAAATCCAACAAGTGCAATGTCCACTTTACAAGTCTAGGGGTAGCTTTCATGATCCCTTCTGAAGTAAAATTTGTCAGCAAAGGCTTATGGTCCGTGTGAATGGTAAACTTGGAACCCCAAATGTACTGCCTAAACTTTTCCTTAGCCCAGACTGCAGCCAACATTTCTTTCTCTATGACTGAAAAAAAATGTCAGCAACCGTCAAAGATCTCGAAGCAAAAGCTACAGTGGATTCCTCACCCATGACATTCTTCTGAGTTAACATAGCACCTAAGCCTTTACCACTTGCATCAGTGGTTATCATGCTTTGAGCAAGTGGATCGAACCTCTGCAAAGGAAAAGCATTGCATAATTCATCTTTAATTCAGTTGAAATATTATTGTAAGTTCTTAATCCATCTAAATTTTTGTCTCACTTTCAGAAGTTCCCTTAAAGCATGTGTTTTTGAGGCAAGCTTTTTCACAAATTTAGAGTAAAACTCTGCCAACCCTAAGAAAGATCTCAATTCTTCCTTAGAAGTTGGAGAGGGAGCATCCTTGATGGCTTTAATTAAATCTTTTTTAGGAGAAATACCATTGCTCCCCACTTCATGCCCCAAATATGTAACAGAATCATGGCAAATTTAAATTTTAGAATTCAGCAGGTAAACCATTCTCTGAAAGTTTCCTTAGGGCGAAATCCAGGTTTCCATCATGCTCAGCCTTGTCTCGACCCATCACCAGGATGTCGTCTTGAAAGTATGTCATCCCTTTTTTGCCTTTAAATATTCTGTGCATTAACCTCTGGAACACAGCAGCGGTTGACGCAAGGCCACAGGGCATACGTATAAATCTGTGGCAGCCATAAGGGGTGATAAACCCAGTCAGTATCCTACTGGCCGGGTGTAAACTGATCTGGTGATAGGCCGAGGTCAAGTCTCTGGTGGAGAACCATTTTACCCCTTGGGACTGAGCTAATAGTTCATCAATCCTAGGGAGAGGAGATTTGTCAACCACAATATTCCTGTTGAGTTCTCTCAGGTAAATGCACAAATGAAGACGGCCATCAGGTTTCTGAGCTACGACTAATCGGGCCAACCACTCCGCACTTTCATCAGGTTCTATTATACCCTTCTCCTCTAAGGAGTCCAGTTCCGCCATAACTGGAATAGCTCCTTCCTTGAGTACTATTTTGTGTACAGAGCTATTCATATTCCATACTTTGCCAGAGAATTCACTAGGGAATTTCTTCTTCAAGGCATCTACCAAGGATTGGTCCTGGTCATTTAGCGACGATACTTGATCTCTCTTATTGGGATTTAGGACAATACCTAGAGCTCCTTGGTCCCTCCACCCTAAAACTGATGGGTCTATCTCAGCCACATATAGCTTCCCCTTGCCAGACCTATTCTTGTATTAAAAAAATACCTCTACAAATCCTACCATGAGAATTTCTGCTTTTTTAATTAAAGCAATGACTTCAGCCAAAGGAGCTTCTTTACACACCCATAGTTTCTCTTGGATCCCTGAACTATTAGAATGCATAACTAACTGGTCCCTTATAGAGTCATCATGTAGGGATCCGAATTTGCACGTAATAGCCAACTTCTTCAAGGTGGCAACATAATCCTTTACACTTTCAGTGCTTGCCTGCTTCCTCTAGAAGAATGAATATCAGTCTATGGTCACACGAACAGTGGGGAGACAGTGAGAATCTAAGTCTTCCAATGCTTCTAAAAAAACATAGGTGCTTCCACCAGGTCTAACTTTCTTTTCCATTTGGTTGTAAACACACAGACCCTCTGGCCCCAAACTGTGTAAAATCATCTTTTGTTTCCTGGAAGCAGAAAATTCATCCTCGTTTTCCTCCTCTAGAACAGAAATGTAATTAAAAAAATAATCCTTCCGGCGTGACTTGACTGGCAACGATGGCGGTCGTGACCTGAGCATCTGAAGTGGGCGCGGAAGACTCCTGTGGTGCCCCCCGATCTGGGGGCATTGTCCAGTGGCGGTAGCTGTGTGCGGCCGGACCGGGTGCTGCAAGGAAGCCCCGGTGACAGAAGGCGGCCTGTGGAGTCCGGCGGGGCCCGAAGCCGGGACCTAAATTTTCGCGACGTCGGCATGGGACACATAATAGGCGGCCCCCGTGAGGTGGCGCGGCGGACCCGGACGGGGCGCGGTTTGTCCAGCTGCCCAGGGCCGAGCGCGCCAGGTATCCTGAGTGGAAGAGGAGGCAATATTGCTGCTGGAGAACTGGCGATGGCGGGAAGGCGCCTGTAAAGACCGAGTGCAGCCCTTCTCTGAGGGACGTTGCGGGAGCGGCCGCCACCTTGCGCTACTTGATAATCCCTCGGTGGGCCTGGTGTGAGGAGAGGGCCCGGGACTCTGCAGTTGGGCGACCTGTGATTCTCGGCGGAGACGGCGGTGGTGGCTTGGTGAGCCCCGTGGGGTCCCGGGTACTGCGGTGAGTGGAGGGGGCAAACAGGAGCAGCGGGTGCAGGGGAAGGGCCCCCTCCCTCTCCTTCCCGTGTCGGGTCTCATGGCCTGTACTCCTTCCCTGTGACTGCTGAGCTCGGGGGCTAGATCGGGCCCCAGTGGGAGGCTGGTGGACCTCTGGATCCTTTGCAGTGGTGTGTGTGCCGGTAGCTCGTCAGAGCTGTTGCTTGGGCTGGCTGCGCCGGTCCTCCGGAGGGGGGCCTGGCACCCTGACACGCGGCCCCTGGCCTACCGAACTCTGTGGAGGTGCGGGGGGCCTGTTGTCTGGGACTGCGGATGTGGGGGCCGAGTTACCTGTTGCCCTCAGGCCCCCCCCCTCTATTGTTGGACTTATCTGCTGGAGGCGCCGTTCTTGGCCGCACCTGCGACGGCGGGTATTGGAGAGGGGTGACATACTGCCCGGAGCGACCTATATTTACACGATGACGTCGGGCCATACTGGAGGTGGCCACACTAAGCAGGGGACCCTGGACAAATTTACTGAGGCGGGCCAGGGGGCTGGCGGCTGCGAGGGGTTCGCAGGCCGCCGCGCCGGACAATGTTGCCTTGCTG
Source organism: Lissotriton helveticus (assembly GCF_964261635.1). Classification (NCBI taxonomy): domain Eukaryota; kingdom Metazoa; phylum Chordata; class Amphibia; order Caudata; family Salamandridae; genus Lissotriton; species Lissotriton helveticus. The sequence continues at coordinate 1,460,941,810 of NC_136057.1, forward strand.
GGGGCTATAACGCAGTCCAGGGATATGCTGGACGCCAAGATTGGGGCTGTCGGGGCGGATGTCACGCTGCTCCGCCAAGACCTGAGGAATGCGGTGGAGCGGATCACCGGCGCGGAGACCCGAATATCTGAGGTGGAGGATGATGTGTCCGTTTTGAAAAAGAAGGTGGCGGCAATGGAGAAGATACAAAAGGGCCTGGCCATGAGGGTCGAAGATGCGGAAGGACGGGGCCGATGAAATAACCTTCGCTTTGTGGGATTTCCGGAGGGCTGTGAAGGGGACAATGTGGAGCGCTTTCTGGTCCAATGGTTGGAGGGCTGGCTTTCCCCGGACACGCTGTCACGCTGCTTTGTTGTGGAAAGGGCCCACCGGGCTCTTATGCAGAAACCCTGTGACAGATTATTGCCAAATTTCTGAATTACTCTGATCGGGACGTTATCCTGCGGCAGGCGCGAGTGAAGGCCTCTCTCACGTGCAACAACGCAACTATCCTCATCTTCCCAGATTACACGCGGTTGGTGCAGCAGCAGTGTCAATCCTTCCTGGCTGCCAAGGCTCGCCTTCGATACTCCGGAGGAGGTGTTCCACTGGACAGATGAAACTGTGAAAATCCGAGTCAACGACGCCCAAGGGAGAGAATCGGACTCCTCTTCGAGTGGGAGGGCCCGTGAGGGGCTCTGGAGTCAGCAGCGTCATCGCAGGCGATTGAGGTCTGGGCGCAATTTGTGTTCTGGCTTGGTGTCTCGCCAAGGGGACCCGGCATTGACACAGCAGTTGGACGAGTCATGAAGCTTGGGACTGTTCCACAAAACTGTATGTATGGTATTCATGGATGCTCAGGGGCGCAGCTTATAAGGGCTGGGAGCCTGACCCAACAGGTGTGGGTGGGAGGGAGTGAGAGCCCCGTTCTCATGGGCAATCGCTTGGGGATCCATTGGAGGGTGTGCTGCTTGTTCCCCCGTTGGGGGCTGGGACGCGATCTGACCGTGACAGGTGCTTCCATGTTTGGGGGGTGGGGGGTGAAGGGGAAGGTTGGGGTTGGGGTTTGGGGTTGAGGGGTTTGTTTGCGCTTTTTGTGCTGCTGTGTATCTATTACATTCTCTACATGCCGCGTCGTGGGGACATTTGTAGTTTGCCTTGCAATGTTGTCATATGTCCACTGCTGAGACGGGAGGGCGGTTGGCCCTGGTGCCTTGCGTATATTGAGTTGGAATGTGCGGGGGGTGTTGGACAAAGTGAAGCGGCGGGCGGTTCTCCAATACACCAAGAGGGCGGGGGTCGATGTCCTACTGCTTCAAGAGACTCATTTACTAGGTACAAAAGCACTATGTCTCCAACGGTTTGGGTTTGCTCAAGTGTACCACTCGGGATTCACGAGGGGATCTAGGGGGGTTGCCATCCTTATACACCGGAGAGTGTCCTATGTACATGATAGGCTCTGGACTGATCCGCAGGGCAGGTATATCTTCGTGCAGGGCAGGGTAGGGGAGGACAGAATTACCCTGGGATGCGTATACGCCCCACTGCCGCTACAGTGGCCATTGGTGGAGAAACTCCTGTCCCTCTGGTGTGCCATACCGGATGCCCTCTCTATATTAGGGGGGGGCTGGAACGATGTAATGGATCTGGATAGCGATAGGTGGTGGAGTGGGGCGGCAGGTGAGAGCGGGGGGGGTCCCACCACCAAACTGCATGCCCTGGTGGCGGGTCTTGACTGGGCTCAGCGTCTGTGCATACACTGCTGTACTCGGTGCCGCTAAGAGGGTGCCTTCCTACGGCCACCCAGGTGGTGTTTCATTTTTGGAGGGCTGCGCTACGCAGGATGGGATGGTGGAACGTGCTTACTCAAGAGACACCCTTTTGGCGCAATGGTCGCCTGCCCCACCTGGACGCCTTACTGGGCTTTAGAGGGTGGGATGCGATTGGTATTTCTACTCTAGGCAACGTGATGTCAAGCCTCTCCCTGAAGTCATTTCAGAATTTCCAGGACGAATTTGGGATGCCCCGCTCACAGTTTTTCAAATACCTCCAGTTCCGACATACTTTGATGCCCCACTTGGCTGACTTGGAGAGCCTCCCCGAATTTAGTCCCCTGGAGGCCAAGCTGTTCATGGGGGAATTGCCAGATAAGAAGCTCTCCCGTATTTATCAGACGCTGGTCCATCACTGCTCTTCTGACTTGCACAGACTTAAGTCCGCGTGGGAGGGTGGCGTGGGGGACTTGGAGGAAGAGGATTGGACGGAGGCCCTAGCAAGCCCGAGGGGGGCAGCAATCTCTACATGCCTGCGACTAATACAGTTTAAGTACCTCCATCGCACTTACTTCACCCGACAGCGCTTGTGGAGGGCGGGAATGGTTGGTTCCCCTGACTGTGTCCGCTGTGGATCAGAAGTGGGTACGCTTTTACACACTGTATGGGGGTGCACAGCGCCATCTAGATTCTGGACCGGGGTGTTTAGCTGTTTATCTGAAGTGCTGGCCTGGGAGCTTACCCGTGACCCCAAACTGGCGTTGCTGCATGTTATGGAGGGGATTGGGGTAACACCTACAAACGTCACTTATTACTCCTGGGTCTTACCATAGCCAAGCAAGACATTGCCAGGGTTTGGAAGGTGCCCTGCGCCCCGTCGCTGGCTGCCTGGAGGAACGGAATGGACTTCTGCATGGGACTGGAGCAGCCTGTGTTCTTGGCCAGGGGGTGCCCTCGCAAACATTTTAAAATTTGGAAGAGGTGGGCTGATTACCGAGGGCTGGACTTGGATCCTCCGCCTGAGAGGGATGCCCTTCCGACACTTTGACAACTGGAACACTGGACAATTTGGGAAGTGTCTTCTGGAACTTGGCATGTTTACTTATAGATTCTCTACTGTATATGTGCATTGGCAGCGGCGCAATTGGTAGGGAGGAGGGGAGGGGTGTTTGTGTTCTTAGTAAAAGTCTGCTGATATTATTATTGTTTTCCTTTTGTTGCTGATGACTCCGGGTTTCGGAGCTCTGCATTATAAGTGCGTACAAACAAATAAAATCTGTTAAAAAAAAAAAAAAAATCCTTCCACTCTGGCCATTTTAATATGGGTTCGCCAGGATACGCCAGAAAGGGTACAGGGTGGAGTAAGCACACAACTTTGTTTTCTCATGTTGCTTTCTGCCAAAATTACTTTAAAATTCTGAACGTTGGTATAGTGCTTTAATAAAGTGTATATGACTTAAAAGAACTGAATGAAAACACTAGTGTGCATAATACCGAGATATGCAGATAGTATTTGAATGTGTGCTTTTATAATATGGACTTACACACGCCTCACAAAAGTCATGCAAGTTTCCGCCGATGTGTGTTCCTCAATTGTACCACATGTAGTTTGAAAATAACACACCTGTATTTCGTGATGGGCGCTACTCCTTGGGTGTGCGCATCACCGTAAAGTTGACATTAACGTGACCTTCACAAGTATGGTCAGAAATGCAGATCGCGCTGTTTACTCTGGAACGCTTCTCTCAGATAATGAGCTCCGGAATTCTTCTCTCTGTTATTGAAACTAGTGCTCTGGCTAGGAAGCGTATTACGATGAACTAAATATTGAAATATGGTGGCCTGCAGCGTAAGTCGTCGTGACCTGTGCACGTCTGGGTCATGAGTCACTCTAAGCATCATCAGGCAACCATCCAATGTGTTCCAAGGTGACGTGCAATGTGCAAATTTGCTCTCGAGCCGTCACCTGCGCAGACTGCTAAGAGCTTCCTAACAGTAGGGTGCAACACCAACCGCCTCTGATTTGGGGGCCAGCTAAATTTAACCAGCTGGGATGGTTCTGGATATTTCCCACAGCTCAACTTGCGTGATGCGATGTTCAGCTGCTTTTTTTTTATTTCAAAAGTTTTTTTATTTAGAAGATTTTCCAATACAGTACAGTAGTAATGCAAGGGGGGGGGGGGGAGGGGGGCTGGTTACAGCGGGGAATTCTTGGCATCTTTATGGTTACATGGTTACATAGAGCATACATAGTATAGGCTGATTTGGCTGTAGGTTCTGTAAGCCCCCCGGAGAGGGTGAAGGAAGGAGAGAGAGAAAGGGAGAGGGGGGGGTTCGTCGATACATTAGTGTCGCCCTCTTAGTCTTGGCTGCGTGCTGGCGGTGTGCGTTGGTCGGTTGTGCATTTACGGGTTTATGGGGGTTTGTGTGACCCCAGGTGTGCATCTAGGGCCGCCCACATCTCATTCTTAGCATTGTGGCTGGGCGAGAAATTCCTAGTGATGTTGTCGGCTCCTCTGAGGAAGGTGACCCATTTGATCCAACTCTTGAATGTTGCCTTGGCTGTGTCTTTCCAATTCGCTAATATGGTTTTGACTGCTGCGGTAAGTAGGAGGTCTACTAGGTCTCTCTCCTCCTTGCTTTCTAAGTCTGGTGCCATGAATGCTGTGGCTAGCCCTATGAAGCCTGGTTGTATACTTCTCCCTACGACAGTGTTGATGAGATCGATCACTTTCACCCAGAATGTCCGGACCTTAGGACATTCGAAGATATGGTGTTCTAGGTTCCCTGTCCCCCTGTGGCAGTTCCAGCATGTGTCGCTGTCTCTTATGCCTGCTTTTCCAAGTTTGGCAGGGGTCCAGAATGCTCTATGTAAGAGCCAGTATTTTGTCTGTGCGAGTTGTGGCGTGATTTTATTTGTTGTGGCTGACCTTCATAGTCGACCCTTTTCTTCCTCGCTGAGATGTCTTGTGTACAGTGTTTCCCAGGAGTTTGTTGTTTTTGCATTCAGTGTAGATGTTTTGGGGCTCAGGAGTTTGTAGATCTGCGCTATCTGGTGTCCAATCTTGTTGAGGTTGATCGTGTATTGTATGAGGGTGGGCGTTTCCTTGTTTAGGTTCGCCTTGGTTATGGCTGCTTTGATTTTGAGGAACGTGTAGAGTTCTATGTCCAGTAGGTTGTGCGTCTGTTTGAGGTTCTGGAAAGTTAGTGGGGTATGGTTTTTTTCCAGCTGCGCTGGGGTGGTGATTCCCTTCTTGATCCAGGCTTCGTTGCACAGTGTTCTCCCTTTGTATTGTAATCTTGTGTTAAACCAGATTGATTCCCAATTGGTTCCTCTGATCCGTTGTCCCATTTGCTTGTCTACTCTTAGCAGGGCTATTTTGGTGTGTTTGATGATGTTCGCTGTGAATATTGCTATTGGGTTTAGCCCCCCCAGGATGTTCCTTTAGAGTTTTAGCCACTCAGTTTCATAGTCCTGCGTGTTGGTAATCCAGAAGATTCCTTGTTTAGCTAGGCAGGCAGTTTGGAAGTTTTTAAAGTTCATAATATTCAGTCCACCGAGACCTTTGTTGAGCCTCAGTTTCTGTAGACTGATTCTCGGTTTCTTGTCTTTCCATATGAACCTGTTTATCAGTTTATCGGGTTTCTTGTGGAAATCTTCTGTCATTGTTAGAGGCAGCATGCTAAGCGTGTAATTGATAGCTGGTGTCACCATCATCTTTATTGTCTCCACTCTACCCCACCAGCTGATGTATTTGGGGGACCATAGCTCTAGTCTCTCCTTTATTTTCTTTAGGGTGGCTTCTTCGTTATGCTCCAGGGTTGCTTTGTGGTCTCTACCGAAGAGGAGGCCCAGGTACTTAAGGGGTTTGGTTTGCCAGGCTAGGCCTGAGTTTCCTAGTACCGCTTTTGTTGTGTGCACGTTCATGGGTTTACACTCTGACTTGTCCCTGTTTAGTTTGTAGCCTGAGGCTCTTGCATACTCTTCTATGGAGTTCATCTGTGCCTCGATGGATGTGGTTGGTTCTTTCGTCGTGATTAGCACATCGTCTGCATACGCTGCCAGTTTCACTGTCTTACTTTTGACTTGGACCCCTGCTATGTCTGGGTTTACCCTTATCATTGTTAGCAGCGGCTCTAGCGCTAGCAGGAACAGGCCTGGAGATAGAGGGCAGCCCTGCCTTGTTCCTCTTTCCAGAGTTAGCGGCTCTGATGTGCCGCCGTTCACTACAACCCTGGCTCTCGGTCTTTTATACAGTGCCATAACCATGCCCCTGTATTTGTTGCCTAGGCCAAATTTCTCCATACATAGGTCGAGGAATGGCCAGGAGACTCTGTCGAAGGCTTTCTTCGCATCCAGCGCTATCATTACTGCCTGGTCTGCACTGTGTGTTGTTTGGTTGATGAGGTAGCAGAGTAGTCTCGTGTTGTCCTGGGACAGTCTGTTTTTAAGGTATCCTACTTGTGAATTGTGGATGAGGTGGGGCAGGACCCTGTTTAGCCTGTTCGCTAGGATTTTTGCATAGATTTTACAGTCCACATTGATGAGTGATATTGGGCGGTAGCTTTGCGGGTATTGGGGGTCCTTTCCTTCTTTGGGGATCACGATGATATTGGCTTCCGCCATGGAGTCTGTCATTCGATCTTCGCGGATGCAGTGGGTGAAGACTTCCGCCAGGGTGGGTTTTAGTTGTTCTAGGAATTTCTTGTAGAACGCCGCCGTGTACCCATCGGGCCCTGGTGCTTTGTTTGCTTTGAGTGTTGTTATTGCTGTGTCTATCTCTGCGTCTGTGATGTCTCCTTCTAGTGTTTCCTTCTGGTTCGCTGTCAGTGTCGGAAGGGTAATTTTGCTTAGTAGTTCCGCCCCCCCGTCGGCAGCTAGGTTCTTGTCGGCACTGTACAGCTCCTGGTAGAACTGTTTGAAGACTTCTAGGATCCCTTTGTTGGTTGTTTGCGATTTGTTTGTTTTATCGGTTATCGCCGCAATCAAGTGTTGCCTTTGTTTCGCATTCAGATATGACGCTAGCTCTTTCCCTGCTTTGTTGACGGAGCAGAGGTTTATGGCTTTGAATTTGTTGATCCATGTGCCCGCTCTTTCGCTCAGAATCTTGTTGAGCTCATAGTTTTTCTTTGTTAGTGTTGTCAGTGTGTTCTTGTCGGTGAGGTTTGCGCAGTGCCCTTTTTCTAGGTCACGATTTGTTCCTCTAGTTTGGCTATTTTCTTGTTCCTGCCCTTATTCATTCTGGCTTTGATGTTTAGAAGTTTGCCTCGGAGTGTGGCTTTTAGGGCATCCCAAATGGTGCTTTTATTTACCTCGGAGTTGTCATTGAGTTCTAGGTATTCCTTTATGGCCTCCTCGATTTCTGTTATGTTGCCTGGGTGTTGTAGGATGTCGCTATTGAGTCTCCATCTGCGGCTAGGTGTGTCATTGTGTCTTCCGCTCATAGAGAGCGATATGTGTGCGTGGTCTGAAATGGTAATTGGGGCAATGTCTGTTTGATCAATCAGATGTGTGTGTGGCTGACATTAGGATGTAGTCAATTCTACTGTATGAGTTGTGTGGGTGTGAGTAGAACGTGTATTCTCTCGCTTCTGGGTGTTGTAACCTCCACGGGTCCCTGAGTAGGAGCTTGGTGCATATGTCTTCGAGGATGTTTTGGTTTTGGGAGTCGTGACTTGGTCTGTGTGGGTGTCTGTCTGTGGACTGGTCTAGGACCCCGCTAGTAGGAGGAGGTCCCCTTGAGGTAGCTCCGCTAGTTTGGATCCTACGCTGAGCCAAAAGTCTTTGTCATCTGCATTGGGCCCATATACGTTGGCCACGTGTATGATTTGTTCCCCTCTCTTTAGGCTCGTTAATAGTAGTCTGCCGTCTTCGTCTGTGTGGCTTCTCTCTAGAGTCATGTTGGCTTTCTTGCTTACTATGGTGATAACCCCTCGTTTCTTGTGTTTGGCTGGTGAGCAGAAGACTTCGCCTATCCACCTAGCTTTGAGGCGGCTTGCATCCTCTTCCGAGAGTCTAGTTTCTTGTAGGACGTACACATCTCCTTTTAGTTTTGCTAAGTAGTCTAGGGTTTTTCTACGCTTGATGGGGTGGTTGAGGCCCTTCACGTTGAGGGATACTACCTTAAGGTTTGTGTTTAGGTTGGTCTGTGCTAGTGTAGTCATGGTGGTTTTCGCTGCCCTTTTCGGTTTGTGCTAAGTGAGCTATCGTCCCCGTCTGTTGCAGATCCGAGATATTGCTAGTTCTTGCTTCGCTGTGCTGGCTAAGAGGTTCTGACCTGTGTGTGCTGGCTGAGGTGTTCCCCCCCTCGGTGGTAGATGGGTGTGGATAGGGACCTAGAGATAGTAAAGACATAGAGAAAAATAAATGCATACTTCTGTACTGGAAAATGTGACCGCTCCCTCCCCTCCCCCCTCCCTGCGCATTTAGAACTGTGGACGTGCGACAGCAAGGGCCCTCCCTCCCCCTACCCCCGAGTCTGTGCCTATTGGCCCTTTGTCTCAGTTGTGTCTTGTTGCATATTATGTTAGTTTAGTTATTATTGGAACGCATCAGTCATTGTATACAAAAAGGTTCAAGGGTAAAGGATATAGGTACATCATCTTTCGTCTTCTTCGGTGTTGCCGGTCCGTCTGAGGTAGATCGTTGTTCCGAGTGAGTTCTTAAGTTTCTCTTTTCATGTGTGGATGGCCTTAGGTGCCTAGGCCTGAGGTAGATCAGGTTATAATCACTGGACATCGGGTCTGTCCATTGTTTGGTTCTTGGGTGTTCCTTTGGTGGATCAGCAATCCACCGCTCCACCTACAGCTGTGTCTGATGAGGCTCTCCTTTTGGGGGCTCCTGAACTTTGTGCCTCCATTTCCTCTTGTTCCGGGCCTCTCAGATACCTCCTTAGTTCGTTGGGCTCATTGAAGATTAGGGTACCTCGTCTGTCCGTTATCTTCATCCTCGCTGCCCGGCGAAGCTAAAGGTGATGTTGTCTTTCCGCAATTTGTCTCTCATGGCTATGAAGCTCTTCCTGGTCTCAACTGTGAGCTTGGAGAAGTCATGCGTGATAATGATCTTTTGCCCGTTCACTTTCAGAGTTTGTCCTTTCCTGGCAAATGCGAAAATTGCTTTGGTGTGATTGGCGTGCAGCGGCTTGAAGATGATTGGTCTTGGGCCTCTGCCCTGTGGCGGTTTTGTTGCTGGGACCCTGTACGCTTTATCTACTTCGAAAGGTCTATCGAACTTCAGACCAGTCACTTTGGGCAGGAGGTCCTCTAGTAGGGCTGCACATGAGCCTTGGGGGTCTTCTTCTCCCTCTGGTACCCCCAGGAGCCTTATGTTCCCCTTCTTGCTCCCATCGGATTGTTCCGCCAGCATTTTTTGTAGATTGTTTGTTATTCTTATTACTAGGCCCAGCTCTTTGTGAGTTATGCTAGTTGTGTCTTCTAGGTCGCTAATCCTTTTCTCTGCTACGTCGATTCTGCCGTTTGTTTTGCTTTGGTCTGCCCTTATGGCTGCCAGCTCCATCTGCATATTGTCTATTGTTTTTTTCGTGGCCTTGGCTAGTTCGTTGCCTTCATTGATTTTCTTTAGGAGTGTGTCCAGTGTTATTTCGTTTTTTTGTTCATATTTTTAGCTTGTTTGGCGAGTCCGGGTAGTCTTTCCTGACTTTTTCGGTGTCGTTGGCGTTCTTTTCATCTCGTCCTGTCATTGTGTCAAAACCTCTTCTGACCAGATGGGTGTGGAGTCTACCTTATTTTTGTTGTTTGGCAGGGTCCTCCTTCGCTCCTTTTGTTGTGGTGCTTCTCTGCGTGGGTGTGGGTTCTTCGCGGAATCTGCTTGGCCACTTGACCGTCCTAGTTCTTTTCTTCGCCCCCGCCAGCTCAGAGGACCTGCTTTGCCTTGCCTAGATGCCTTGGAGCTTGTTCGGTTTGTTGTGGCCTCTTTGTGGCTGGCAGCTTGTGCTGTGTGTTGGGGTTTCTGCTCTGCTATGTCCCTTTTTCATAGGCTCGGTTGTTGTCTTCGTTTGCTCCTTGGTTACTGTGTGTCTGGGTTTGTCCTTCGTCAGCTCTGTTCTTGTGTTTGCTAGTCGATGCTATGCCTGTGCCTCTTCTTTGTTCGGTTTGGCTAGCGGCATGCAGTATTCGGTTCGGCTGGGGCGGCTTCCTGCTTTCAGTTCTGTGCACCTTCCTTTGTGCGGTTTGCTGCGTTGTGCAATGTTCGCTCGGCTGTCCAGCTGTTCCGCTTCCGGTTTTTGTTCTTTATTTGGTTCGCTCCCGCTCCGCTCGTGACGGAGTCGTGTTAGATTGCAGTTCCCCCACCAAGATGGCCGCTGGATGTGTCTGAGTCGGAAAATTCAAAATAGTGCTGTTCCCTGGATTTGGTTGCGGGTTTGCCTGGTTCTGTGTGGGGTCTTGGGTCTCCGTGCTGTGCCGCCTCTCGGCGCTCGCCGCGCACCTGCTCGCCTCCGTGTATGTAGGTCCCCCACCAAGATGGCCGCCCCCCTGGTCGGTTCCGGTTTCGTTGTTGCTGGATGTATCTGACTCGGAAAGTTCAAAATAGTGCTATTCCTGGATTTGGTTGCCGCCGCACAGCGCTCGCCGCGTACCTGCTCGCCTCCGTGTATGGCTAAGGGGATGTCTCGTCCCGTGTCAGCTTCCGGCTGCGGCTGCCCTCTCACGGGTGTTAGGTTTCTGTTGTGGGTTCGTGGGGGTTGTGTGTGTGCCGGCCTTAAGTTGCTGCTTATCTGCCTCGCCCTCGTTGGAGTTGTCCCCTTCGCTGCCGTCGGCTTACTTAAGGATGGCCGCGCTGGTTGCTTCCGGTTTCGTTTCGCCTTCCTGGTGGTACTTAAAGAGCCTTCCTCCCCACTACGGCGCTGAGACCAGCTTCGCTTACCAGCTCGCCTTCGCTGTGCTGGACGTACTGCTTGTGGCTCTGGTCTCCGGCTCGTGCCCCCGCTTCTTCCGTTCTTGCTGGGTCGCTAGTGGGCCGCTGCTTTCACTCTGCACGCCGCCATCTTGTGCTTCTCTCTACCGCACCTCTCCAGTTTCTCTTCCTCCGTTTCTTTACTGCTTGTCGCCGTTTTGGTGTAAATTGGCTACCTCCCTGTGTGCCTCGCAACTTCAGACACATTTTCTTTTGTTTAGTTCCTCGCTTCGGGCTGTTTTACCGCTGCAGTCGCCGTTAGTTTGCTCGGGGGTGGTGGAGGCTTCGGACTTAGGCGTCTGTTCTCCTCGCCATCCAAGCCACGCCCCGATGTTCAGCTGCTTTTACCTCCAGTCAGACAGCAGGGAATCTTCACCATACAGAGCTGCCGCTCTGCCCGTTCTCTCGTCACTTCAGGCATACAAAGGCTGACCAGCACGCGTAGAAAATTCTTCCTCGCTCGTCGCCACTTTGTAAAGACGGCTGACACAGTGTGTACAGGAGGAGTATCTTTATTGTAGGAGAGAACAGGCAGGTACAACCTCCCTCAGGCTCCACACTCAGCAACTACTGTTGTCTCACCCAACATTCTGCAACCTGTGGCATCCAGTCACCAAGGAGTTGGTAACTAGGATACCACATGGGGAATGGTAGCATATTGAAGAGAAGTAAGCTCCAAAGAACGAATACAGTAAGAGCTTGTTTATTGTGGTCCAGTCGCAGCGACTCCCCGGCAGTAACTGCTGTAACTAGAACACAATTTGTTCGACGCAGGGAACGTTCCTGAATAGAATCCCAAGAACCAGATCCCAACTCACCTCCCCTTCTTCATAAAGAAAAGAGAAAGAAAAGAATGAAAGCTCAAGAGAAGAGACAGAAACAAAGAAATGAGAACAAGATAGAAAGAGAAAATGGAGACAAGAATGATAACAGAGAATTATAACGTTATATAATCTAGTCAAGAGAAATTTCAGAGAATATGAAAATATGTAATCACGGAACTTAGCAGGAAAAGAGTTTGTCATGCATGGCTAAGTTCCAACAGTTCCCAACACACCTCCCTCTCTACACAATAAAGAAAAAGAAGAGAGCACGAGCAAATAGATGAAGATTAGAGGCAAAAGTAGAAGATAAGAAATCAATGGAACAAAATGCAAGAAAAGAAAATAATGACAGAGTAAGAACTAAATAATGACATCTTGTAATCCCGAAATTTCCTGGGAATAAATTTCAGTCTGGTAGACGCACGCCTCAGGGGAACATGAATACCCGAAGGTACAGTAACAGAAGGAAAATGAGCACCCAGATTTTTGTTTACAATATCTACCATAGGTTGGGGTACAATTGATATGGCAGATTTGTTCCAGACTCTCCCATCTGTCAATATCACAACATGGTCCTTTACAGCAGTTACTCTTATAGGAGATGAGAACGGAGACTATCCCTTGTGAATAAACCCTGGTCTTTTGATTCTCACCCAATCTCCCACCTTTACATTCAAAGGGTGACACAAAACAGACCTGGTATCATACTTGGATTGAACAGCAGTTCTAACATCAGTTACAGAAGATAATTTCTTAGCGTCAACCATTCTTGTGGACATCCACTCCTTATTAAGCTTGGAACCCGCCACCCTTCCCCGAAGCAAAGTAAATGGGGCAACTCCAGTACTGATATGAGGAGTGGTACTCACCGCCCACAACATATCGCACACAGCCTTGCGTCAAAACAACCCATTCACCGAAGCAAGTTGCATGGGTTGCGATTAGATTATGCGAGTTCACTCCTGCTGGGAGCCATTCAGGCGGAAATTGTTCGGATGCAACGCGTCCAGAACGCCGCGGCTAGAGCCTTGATGGGTCTACCTAAATTTTGTTCTGCGAAGGCAGCCATCCATAAGCTTCACTGGTTTCCTATGGCCCAAAGGATTGAGTTTAAGACTCTTTGTCTTTCTTTTAAAATTCTTAAACTGTCATCCCCTCAGATTCTGGCACATCTTCTTACTCCTTACGTTCCCTCCCGTTCTCTAAGGTCATTGGGCCAAAATTTGGCCATTGTTCCACGCTTCAAATGCTGTCGTGCCGGAGGTCGGTCTTTCCGTTACCTCGCGGCCAAGCGTTGGAATACCTTACCAGCTCACATTCATGCCCTGGAGGATTTGTTAGCCTTTAGGAGGGCTATTAAAACATTCCTTTTCCCTCCCAGTTTGTAAGAGCTCTGCTGGACTTCCTGTAATGTTTGGTTTGTTATGTCTGGGCATCTTCCTTCTGCCTGTCAAAGCGCCTAGACGTCCCTTTGCTGGGGCAGCTGTGCGCAATAAAAATTACTATAACATAAAATAACATGTGTTCTTTGACACCTCGGTTGAAACGTTCAACCAGACCGTTGCTACAGGGGTTGTAAAGGGACATAAGAATATGTTTGATGCCAGCCTCCTTGAGAAAAGTTTGCATTTCAAGTGAAGTTAATTGAGTACTGTTGTCTGATACCAACTCTTCAGGAAAATCTTCCCTAAGGAAAACATCCTGAAAAAAATTGATGATAGAAGAGGAGTTGACATTATCAACAAACCTCAATTCAGGCCATTTAGACATGTAATCGATCAAGACCAGAGCATATTTGTGGGAACACCCAATGAGTCCAAACGGACCAGCAATATCAAAAGCTAGCTTGGTCCATGTAGTATTTTTTACAACAACAGGTTCAACCGGATAAGGTCGAGTCACTTGGGACTTGTCACTTATGACACACGCACAACAGTCCCTTACAAAATGTTCAATATCCTTATCTAGGGCTGGCCACTAAAAATCTGGTCTAATTCTGCGCTTCATGGCACGAATGCTGGGATGACCTTCATGAGCCAAGTTTAAAATTCTGCCTCACATGGAAAAGGGAACCACTAACAACCCGCCCCTAAGTAACACACCATCCACCACAGACAACTCATCCTTTATTCTTTTGTAAGGCACCAAATCAGAAGGGCAATCCTTGTCGATAGGCCACACGTTAGTTAGGAAGTCAATGACCTTCACAATCACACTATCGGCAGACATACTATTCAACCATTTACTCTGTGAAAGAGCATGACCAATAGTGTTTTCTATTGAGCACACAGCACAGACAATTTCTAAATCGTCACATTCAGGAACATCAGTCTCAGTTGCAAGAGGTAACCTGGACAGGCAATCAGCAACGTGATTCTTAACCCCAGCCACATATTCAAGTCGATAACGGAATTCCTGCAACCTGAATTGCCATTTCGCAATATGTGGCGTGGCCCTTCCACCACCCTTAGTTGTGAATAAGTCAACCAAAGGTTTGTGATCTGTCCTCAGGATGAATTTGTTCCCCCAGAGAAAATTCTTGAAATGTTGTACACCCCACCAAAAACCAAGGGCCTCCTTCTCTATAGTTGAGTAGGTACTTTCAGCACCCCTCAAGGTTCTTGAAGCGAAAGCTATGGTTTCTTCTCAACCATCACACCTCTTCTGGAGAAGAACAGCCCCCAAACCAACATTACTTGCATCAGTAGAAACAATACACAGGACATTGATATTAAAAAGTTTAAGAGGCTGGGCTTGAACAATTTCTTGTTTGATGGAATCAAAATTGTTACAACAGTCATCATCCCACACAAATTTGGCGTTTTTCTTGAGAAGATTGCGCATAGAAGCAGTTTTAGTGGAGAAGTTGCTAATAAACTTTGCATAGTATTCCACCAAACCTAAATAGGAACGGAGTTGATCTTTGTTCGTAGGTGTGGGTGCATTTTGAATGGCCTCTATAATTTTAAGTTTCGGCTCTATGCCGTTCTGGGAAATATGATGACCCAAATAGTCAACGCCATCTTGAAAAAACTTGCATTTGTCAGCTCTTAGAGTTAAACCACTTGCTTGTATGATACTTAGAACATGTTTAACTCTGTTATCATGCTTCAACTCAGTCTTGCCATGAATAATAATGTCATCCTGAAAAAAAACGACACCAGGAATGTCCTTGAATAAACTGTTCATCAGCCTCTGAAACACTTCCGACGCAGAGGCGAGTCCGAAAAGCATACGGATGTAACGGTATGCACCTTCGGAGTAACAAAAGATGTTAAATGCCTGGACTCTTTGCATAACTCAATTTGATTGGACACTGAGGAGATGTCAAGAGTTGTGAAACATTTGGTACCTTCAAGAGTGCTTAACAGTTCATTGATGTTGGGAAGTGGTTGACGATCAACCCAGATGTTGGCATTGAGGTCTCTTAGGTCAACACACATTCTGAGACAGTTGTCAGATTTTCGGGCCAAAACAATGGGGGCTAGCCATTTGGAACCCTCAATGGTTGGATGACCCCTGCAGCACAAAGTCGGTTCAATTCTTTCTTGAGTTCAGAACGGAGACTCAAAGGCACCTTGCGGACCTTATGCGCAACAGCCTTGGCATCATCTTTCAGAATAATGCGATGCTGGAACCCCTTGAGCTTTCCAAGTTTACTCTCGAAGACATCAGGAAACATGTGTTCCCAATTGACATTGGATAGTTGAGTAACAGTGCAAGCTGAGGACGTATTGGCAGAAGATCTGTAAAGCTCATAAAGCGCTGTGCGGGAAATTACCATGTCAGGATGGTTCGGATCCAGGATGATATTCAACGCTCCTTGCTCACCCCATCCTAACAGGTTTGCACCATCCTTGAATACAAATACAGTACCAATGGCGTGATCAGTACTGAATACAAGATTAGCGGTGAATTTTCCCAACACTTCAACTCTCTTAGGGGCAAATGCATCATTGTCAATTGCATTCGCAAACGGTGCGAATCGCAATTTTCGGCCGTTTGCGAATGCAATTGTCAAAATTGGGATGCATCATGTTTTTCGCAATTTTAGAAATCGCAATCATGTTGCGATTTCTAAAATTGCGATTGCATTTAAGAAATCGCAATTTTAGATTTCTTAAATGCAATGCATGAACATTTTTAATTTGCGAATTCACAAATAGGGAGAGGTAAATTACCATGAAGTTGACCTTCATGGTAATTTGCGAAAACTTCCAAAAATGCACAAAAGTGCATTTTTTAAAGTTTCATTTTACACACACACATGCCCTTGGGGCGTGTGTGTGAAAAATGCACTTAAAGTTATATTTTAGGGGTGCAGGGGGGGTCCTTTGGACCCCCCTTGCACCCTTGAAATTGCATTCTCAATTTGCGATTCGCAAATTGCTAATCGCAAATTGGGAATTACTTCCCATTCATTCCTATGGGCCTCTAGGCCCATAGGAATCAATGGGAAGGGATTCCTTAATTGCGATTCGCAAATTGTGAATCGCAATTAAGGAATTTTAAGAAATCGCAAAAAAAATTAAATTGCGATTTCTTAATGCATAGCCTTTTGCGATTTCTTAATTGCGATTCCTTAATTTTTGCACTTAAGAAATCGCAAACAACAAAATTGATGCATGTGGCCGTTACCTCCATAAGAACAAATTTTGATCTTGGATTGTTCTAGTTGAACGCCATCTATTTTACCAAAATCTGCAACATTGATTACCATTTGAGATGGATTTTTCTTGACGGAAACGGCTTTACACATTCTAGAATAGTGGCCCTTCTTTCCACAATTATAACAAATTTGATTGAGAGCAAAGCAAAATTTGGCATTGCTCAGATGAGACTTGCTACCACAACGGAAACACATTACGTCGTTCTGTTCAGGTTTGCTCTTGGACACAATTGAAGAAGGAAGACGAGGAAAACTGATAGGTGACGGTTTAGAAATATTGGCAGATGATGATTAGGGCTCCAGGTTTTATGGTATTTATTTTTTTAACATTTCTGTCTGTATTTATCCATATTTATTTTGTGGTCATTTTTTCTGTATTTATCCATATTTATTTTGTCGCGAGCAAAAAAAAAAGACGCTGTGGCTAGTATTTATTCGCATTTATTTAAAAAGGCAATGCGCGCTTGGTTTTTATAGGTTCAGATAGATTTATGCAGATGGGTAAATGGGTTACTGCTTTTAACAAAGAGATCCTTTTGTTACTTGCTGCTAATAAATTGCAAACCTTCTAATATAAGACAGTGAGCTATGAAGGGCCTTGTAAGCCTTGCTGGGTTATGTATTGTATTGTAATTGCAGTTATATAGCGCTTACTATCCTTGATAAGGCATTGAAGCGCTTTTTTATCCAGTAGCACACAACTCCGGAACTAACTCACAAAATCAGGGATTGTGAATAGCATGACTTTCCGTGGTGGTCATATATTAGTAAGGAAATCAATATTATTTGACTAGAGGTGAAAGAATTTTGTTTTAGACTGGATAAAATCATTCTTTGCCATTGGTATGCATGCATGTTGTCTTGTCACTGACCTAGCAGTACTAAAATAAATGCAGTCTTCTTCATAAAAACATATTAGAAATATCAACATAAAGGCTAATTTTGAACCATTGGACTGATCATTCACATTTGCAGATTTCACTGCATCCTAAGATTCAATAACAGTGAAGAAACTTTTCTGGGCACAAAGATAAGCAAGTGGCCTCTCAGTAGCCAGTAATTCAAACTCTCTCAGATGAGAACATTATTTCAGTGCAGGCACGCAACGCCCATTGGGCTCCAAGGGATTTAGCCTCCTCAGTCGTATGTGTCAGCCCGGCTGAGACAGCTTCCCGGGCACACACACAGCCGCACCCCAGGACTTCACAGGTCTTTAAAAGACCTTTTACTTGTTAACAAGGCTTTGTTGTACTTTCACCCGTTCTTAGAACCTCTGCATCATCTTCACTCTTCTGTTTGCTGGAAGAATTAGCCCCCCCCCTTGGAATTTCACCCTAGTGGTGCCTCGGTTTCAGTGTCACTGAAGGATATGTTGGTCTGAGACCCCCATAGAGAAACCGGAGCGAGAGAAGGCGACACTGCAGAATGTAACTGAATAAGAGAAACACTTATTAAAATAAGAGATCGGTGAAGCACTACATATGGAACAAGGGGGGCATCAAGTAAAACAAACATAGGTTAAACGGTGCACACTAACTTGTTTTTATTGGGAGACAGAGAGCTGACAATCTTTTGTATCCCAATAGCAAATAATATAAGGATTTTCCAGACATTACACCGTTTTAAAAATTTTTATTCTGTTGAAACCGTTTTACTGTTTACATACATGTACGTTAGTAGTTCTCCAGTGCTACCGAAGCCCTTTTTTGTCATTCGTGTTGAACTAATAATTCAGGTCTCCACCAGTAGTTGCTAAACTCGAGGATAACACAACATGAGTATTTTGTTGTCATATTTTTGCAGGTAGCAAAGTAATAGGCGTGCTGTTGAGAATCACTTCTCCCTATTTTACTCCTACGTGCACTTGCGATAGCTGTATCCTACACCAAACCTTCTTACTGAAAGCTGAGAGGAAGTAGCGTAATCTTCCCTGCCCCTTTCATCCTTTATCTCCTGGGTCCATGTAATCAACGGACCCGGAAGCGCAGCGGGTGCCCCATTTTTAGCACTTCAAGGTGACTGTGTCGCACAGTGTGCATCCAGCCGCACCTCTGCTCCAAGTCAAGAACAAAAGGGGGCCTAATGGCCCCTTAACATCGACTCAGCTGAAATCCGATAAGCCCTCTCCCTGCCTGCGCTCGGACAGACTGGTCTTCTCCTCGAAGACCACAACAAAGATAAACCTATATATTGACATTTTTCCGTTTTTATATATAAATGCAGAGAAAGGAAAAATATTTTTCCGTCTGTATTTATATGTAAAAATCTGTTTAAACGGAAAACCGGAAGCCTTAATGATGATTTTACCGGATTAGAAACAGATTTTGTGTTTAACAGTTTAATTTCAGAAGTAGAAGAAGTGCTACTCATTTCTTCAACACAAAGTTGAGAATGTTCAATACTTCTGGCCAACGTAAGAGCAGTTTCCAAATCGGGATCGTCAGAGGCAAGCAACTTTTCCTGAATTTTTTTATTTGAAGTTTTTTCAACCAGCTGATCACGTATGATCTCATCTCTGAATTCGCTGTATTACAGTTGACTGCTAGAATTCTAAGGGCCGTGACAAAATCATCAGTAGACTCACCAGGAGTTTGAGCATGTTGAAGAAATTTGTGGCGTTCAAGAACAATGTTCCTTTTGGGGCAAAAACGTTTGTCCAAAGTTGTAATAACTGAAGCATATTCGTCGACAAGTAGAGAATCACCACTGTCTCCACCACTCACTACAGTGCTGACTATTTCTGGAGGTAAAGTTTTTAGAATATTTCTAGCTTCAGAACCAGGGTTGTAAATTAAAAGAGCTTTCTTTTTTTTAGAAGTAAAAGTTTCACCATCAATGGCTTCCAGATACGCTTCAAATGTATCTTTCAAGTCTTCCCACTTAACAGGTGGAGAACCTGCATTTTGCAAAAATAGTGCAGGTGCTAAGATACGGTCCAAATTTGAGCGTGGGTGAGTTGCTGCCACACAAATATGAATAAAACAAAAAAAATACCACAAAAGGATGATGCACTAATAGAGAAGTGGCACCGGACACTTGGAAGTGATAGCTGAGTGCATCAGCGGTGCACACTACAAGGGCAAATGTATATTTGAAATGATGCACATTGGTGAAAGTATGCTGTGCGCATCAGCAAAAGAGACAAACAATAATGACTGAGTACTTGGTGATGATGGTAGAAATAATGCAGATTGCCAAAAATACGCTGTGCGCGTCATCGGAGGAAGCAGGCACAGAAACAACACTGAGCGAAGGGTAATGACAGCAGAGTGCATCAGCAATGTATGCAGCCCAGCGTTGCTGAAGCGCAAAGTAATCTTGAAAGCTGTGCGCATCAGCGATAATTTAATTCTGTGGCTGAGCCCATGTAATTATTGGAAGCTGTGCGCATCAGCGAAAGATTAGGGCCGGTTGCTATGGTGAAGGAAATCTTAAAATGGCTGCACGCAACGACGGTACGTTGCGTGCACGTCGTAGAGGAAGTCAGGCAAAGTTGCACGCAGCGCGTGATGCAGCGATGACGTGAGAGTAGGACACAGCTCGATCGCGCGCTGAACAACAAATTG
The DNA here is from genome assembly GCF_964261635.1 of Lissotriton helveticus. Classification (NCBI taxonomy): domain Eukaryota; kingdom Metazoa; phylum Chordata; class Amphibia; order Caudata; family Salamandridae; genus Lissotriton; species Lissotriton helveticus. The sequence goes on from NC_136057.1 coordinate 1,460,961,534, forward strand.
AAAAAGTACCTCAATAAATCTTCATCATAAACGATCCTGTAGACGACCAGCGGGCATCGAAGCTTACCAAGATGACGGGAAGTCAATAACATGTTGGAACACACGGAGGGACTGGTAATGCTTGACGGGCAGGCGGAAAGCAGGACTGCCGGTTACAGGATCATCGTCGGTGGGGAGGCTGGAAAACTGGAAACGATCGTCGCCAGTGAAGAGAAGTAAGTTCCAAACAACGTATAAAGTAAGAGCTTGTTTATTGTGGTCCAGTCGCAGTGACTCCCCGGCAGCAACTGCCGTAACTAGAACACACTTTGTTCCACGCAGAGAATGTTCCTGAATAGAATCCCAAGAACCAAATCCCAACACATATGCAGACGGACGCTCAATGAATCTTTGACGGAGGAGAAGTTCCTCAGCTTTGAAAATGTACATGATGGTGGTCTCTGATGGCTGCCTTAAAAGCGGCGATGATGGTGGCCTGTGAAGATGAAGGAGAAAGTATAATGTTTGCTCGGAACATGAAGGCAGCAGTGGTTTATGAGGATTCATTTTATGGTTTCTGATGACAGATATGATGTTTTCTATGTCTCAAGTGACAGTGGCCACTAAAGATGGAGGTGATGGTGGTCTGTGAAGGCAAAAGTAGCTATTTTTGGAGACATTGTTGACTTAAGATTTAAAGAGGGGCTGGTGGTCATGGAAGATGGAGGGGCATTTGATCTTTTAAACTGGACGTGATTGTGGTCTATAAAGGTGATAGTTTCTGGACATGAGGTGATGGTTGCTTCTGAAGATGGCGTTGATGGTTGTTGGAGGTGGGTGGTGTAACAGTAATCTATACAGATGGTCTGCTTGTGGTGTCTGGAGATGGAGGTGGTGGTGCTTTAGAAGGTGATGAGCAGATAATGCACAGAATCTGCACTGTTAGAGGATTCTGAGATGATCAAGATCACGTTGAACGGGGGGAAGAATGCCGGCATGAAACTATTAGATCTGACTGCAGCATTCGACACAGTAAATGTAAATCCAGTATTTGTAAAGCACGAACAGCTACCCGAAGGCATCCTGGCGCTGGGGGAGTCGGGAAGATTAAGCAAGCTATTGCCCAGAGTCACATGGTGCTGGGCTGACCTGTCACCGGTGCTGGGGATCGAACTGTGCGCCCCAGATTCCAGCGTCAGTCGCTCTGGCACCACACCTCTTCCAAGTCCCCCACACACTTCTGCTGAGACTCCTGGAAGAAGTGGGGATAGTGGGGACTAATCTTAGGTGGTTTTGTTCTTTCCTGTCAGACTGAACTCAGGCGGTCATGTTAAAACTTTTTACATCAGAAGTCATCCCCCTCCCTCTGATATGAGGTCCCTCAAAGTTCGTCTCTCAGCCTCACTCTCTTTAACATCTTTATGACACCTTTGACCCATCTTATTGAATCCTTTAGTATCACGGGTATATTAATTGCAGATGATATCCAGTTAACTCTCTCATTAGAATGACAGCCGTCCAGTTCTGAGCTCAAATTTCAAAAGTGTCTTGCGGAGATGTTAACTGGATGAATCCCAACCACCTTAAATGCAATACAGAACAAGCATTGAAAAGGCAATAGGTCTCGCCTTTGATTAAGTTAAAGCAATTTGCTTTGCTAATGGTATTGTATAGCAAAACAAATGGTTTTTACTTAATGAAAGGCAAGACCTAATGTTAGTCAGTGTCAGTCAGTGTCAGTCAGTCAGAGTCAGTTAGTGTCAGTCAGTGTCAGTCAGTCAGTGTCAGTGTTGTCAGTCATGTCAGTCAGTGTCAGTCATGTCAGTCAGTCAGTTTCAGTCAGTTTCAGTCAGTGTCAGTCAATCAGTCAGTCAGTGTCAGTCAGGGTCAGTCAGTGTCAGTCAGTCATTGTCAGTCAGTCAGTGTCAGTTAGTTAGTGTCAGTCAGTGTCAGTCAGTGTCAGCCAGTCAGTGCCAGTCAGTGTCAGTCAATCAGTGTCAGTGTCAGTCAGTCAGAGTCAGTATCAGTCAGTCAGTGTCAGTCAGTCAATGTCAGTCAGTCAATTCAATTGATGAAGCTTTATTCGGTACATGTAAATGACCGTAAAAGCACAACAAAAAATTCAGCAATTTATAGAAAAGTTGTACAGTTAGTCATTAAAACACACATACTTTTCCCGATTCATAAAATAATTTTACAATTAACAGTCAGAAATTCATTAAAAACACATACTTTTCCTGGAGTTGATGCACCAATTTAAAAACATTGCAGTATAAAAACAGACGTCTGCAGATTGCAGGTTAAAAATTAAGGTCATAGCATGTTAGGTTTCAAGAAGCTAATACGAAAGTTCGTGTACAGTTTACAAAACAGCAGAAAGTGCAAAGTGCCCTGAGTAGCCACCCATCACACATACATGGCCCAGTCGGGTGTTTTTTAATGTTTGGATGGGCCACTAGATAATGTGCCATACCAAATCTAAGTCTGGTTAGCACAAATTTATGTGAATGCCTAGTCACCATGGTTAAATAAAACGGAAAACCTTCCCCAGAACTATATCGATTATAAAATATGACAGTGGACATTGATCCAGTGGCAAATGCCCGCTTCCTTTCCGTATATAACAAAAATATACTTTTCATTTCAGCATTAGGTATCCTCGATGCTGCACCGGGGTCAAGTAAAATGTTCAAGTTAAATATGTCTGAGACGCAGGCAACAACATATTTAACCCAGGGTATCTCAAGATATTTATTCAGTAATAAGCAATCCTCAATAATGGATCTGTTAAAAGATTTCTCATCCTTGAGCCAGATAGACCGCCAGATCATCATTGGCCTAAGGGATAACAGATCAATTAAATAATTGGTGGCTAATTCTCGATGGATCAATTCGGTTGGAGCGGAAGTTGGCAAAAACAGGAGCTTTTTTAGGAATGAATTTTCCTCCAGCTGCAGATTGTAGGCGCAGCTATGGCCCCATACTCCCGCCCCATACAATGCTACGGTGACACATCCAGCCTGATAAATCTTGAGCATATCCCTGGTACGGCGATCCCCAACCTTTGCAGCAAATCTATAGATACCATGGGCATTCTTTGCCATTTTATTCCGAATATTATTAAATTCGTTAGTACATTTCCTGTCTTTAGAGAAGGTAATACCTAGGTAACAAAATTTGTCAACCTGCTGCACCTTTTCACTGTCAATAAAAAAAACATTTAAAAGTTTGCTTTTGGCCCCACAGGTCATTCTGTATGTTTTCCCTTTATTAATTGCTAATTTTCTATCTTTGATAAAGGAAGAAAAACTGTCTATTAATCGCTGTAGTCCCACAGGGGTTCTAGAAAGTAGAACAGCGTCATCGGCATATAATAACACCGGCACCGGGGCACCTTTAATCTGGGGGGCCTCTGCATTAACTTTTTTTTAAATGGAATCGATTCCATTAATAAATAATATAACAAGCATTTGCAATGCAATAGGTCTCGCATTAGAAAAGTTTGAGCTATTGGTATTGTAAATGACAATTTTTTTATTTATGTGTTGGTTTTGAAAATAGCGAAATTAATAGCTTTGTCATTTACAATGCCAATAGCTATAAATTTCGCAAATGTGACACCTATAGCATTTGTAATGCAATATGTGTTGTATTTACGTGACTTAGATGTATTGATATTACAAATAACAATGGCTTTTATTTTTTAAAAATAAGTAATACTTAAATAAAAGTTATTGTAATTTCTAACGGCAATAGCTTAAACTTTTGTAAATAACTTTTGTGAAGATTATGTTCAGTGTATTTTATTGTGACGAAAATCCAAGAACAGAAGTGAAATATTAACATCTTTTTGCGATATTTGTAATAAAGCTTGAAACCTTGGGAGAACATATTTGAACCAGTTGTTGAATGGTTGCCCAGATTGATGCTGTGGTGGCGACAAGTGATGCTGTGGCGTTCAGTGATGCTGTGGTAGCGGATAGTGATGTTGTGGTGCCCCTGAGTGATGCTGTGGTGGTGCTGAGTGATGCTGTGGTGATGCAATAGATAGATAGAGTGAGTGCGATAGATAGAGTGAGTGCGATAGATAGATAGAGTGAGGGCGATAGATAGATAGAGGGAGGTCGATAGATAGATAGAATGATGGCGATAGAGTGAGGGCGATAGACAGATAGAGAGAGTGAGGGCAATAGAGTGAGGGCGATAGATAGATAGATAGACAGAGTGAGGGCGATAGATAGATAGAGGGCAATAGATAGAGTGAGGGCGATAGAGTGAGGGTGATAGACAGAGTGAGGGTGATAGATAGATAGAGTGAGGGCGATAGACAGATAGAGTGAGGGCAATAGATAGAGTAATTATGTGGCGTGTAATTATGTGGCACTGGAGTGTATGTTGCGTTGAGCACAGTGTAAAGATGTAGCATATAATTATGTGGCAGTGAGTGGAATTTGGAGTGTATGTTGCATTGAGTCTAGTGTAATTATGTGGCGTGTAATTATGTGGCACTGAGTGGTATTTAGAGTGTATGTTGCGTTGAGCGCAGTGTAATTATGTTGCATATAATAATGTGGCACTGACTGGAATTGTGTGAGTGTATGTTGTATTCAGTAGAGTGTAATTGTGTGGCGTGTAATTATGTGGCACTGAGTGGTATTGTTTGGCGTATAAGTTGCATTGAGTGCAGTGTAATTATGTAGCATATAATTATGTGGCACTGAGTGGTATTGTGTGGAGTGTGTGTTGCATTCAGTAGAGTGTAATTATGTGGCAAGTAATTATGTGGCACTGAGTGGTATTTGGAGTGTATGTTACATTGAGTGCAGTGTAATTATGTGGCACTGAGTGGTATTTGGAGTGTATGTTGCATTGAGTGCAGTGTAATTATGTGGTGTGTAAGTATGTGGCACTGAGTGGTATTTGGAGCGTATGTTGCATTGAGTGCAGTGTAATAATGTGGCGTGTAACTATGTGGAACTGAGTGGTATTTGGAGTGTATGTTGCATTAAGTAGAGTGTAATTATGTTGCGTGTAATTATGTGACACTGAGTGGTATTATGAGGTGTGTATTTTGTATTCAGTAGAGTTTAATTGTGTGGCTTGTAATTATGTGGCACTGAGTGGTATTTTGTGGAGTGTGTTGCATTCAGTCAAGTGTAATTATGTGGCGTGTAATTATGTGGCACTGAGTGGTATTTGGAGCGTATGTTGCATTGAGTGCAGTGTAATAATGTGGCGTGTAACTATGTGGAACTGAGTGGTATTTGGAGTGTATGTTGCATTGAATAGAGTGTAATTATGTTGCGTGTAATTATGTGGCACTGAGTGGTATTATGAGGAGTGTATGTTGTATTGAGTAGAGTTTAATTGTGTGGCATGTAATTATGTGGTACTGAGTGGCATTGTGTGGAGTGTGTTGCATTCAGTCAAGTGTAATTATGTGATGTGTAATTATGTGGCACTGAGTGGTATTTGGAGTGTATGTTGCATTGAGTGCAGTGTAATTATGTGGCATATAATTATGTGGCACTGAGTGGTATTTGGAGTGTATGTTGCATTGAGTGCAGTGTAATTATGTGGCACTGAGTGGTATTTGGAGTGTATGTTGCATTGAGTGCAGTGTAATTATGTGGCATATAACTATGTGGCACTAAGTGGTATTTGGATTGTATGTTGCATTGAGTGCAGTGTAATTATGTGGCATGTAATTATGTGGCGTGTAATTATGTAGCACAGAGTGGTATTTGGAGTGCATGTTGCATTGAGTGCACTGTAATTATGTGGCGTGTAATTATGTGGCATTGCGTGGTATTTGGAGTGTATGTTGCGTTGAGTGCAGTGTAATTATGTAGCACTGAGTGGTATTGTGTGGAGTATATGTTGCATTGAGTGCAGTGTCATTATGTGGCGTGTAACTATGTGGCACTGAGTGGTATTTGGAGTGTATGTTGCATTGAGTAGAGTGTAATTATGTTGCATGTAATTATGTGGCACTGAGTGGTAATATGAGGAGTGTATGTTGTATTCAGTAGAGTGTAATTGTGTGGCTTGTAATTATGTGGCACTGAGCGGTATTGTGTGGAGTGTGTTGCATTCAGTAGAGTGTAATTATGTGGTGTGTAATTATGTGGCACTCAGTGGTATTTGGAGAGTATGTTGCATTGAGTGCAGTGTAATTATGTACCATATCATTATGTGGCACTGAGTGGTATTGTGTGGAGTGTTTGAGGTATTCAGTAGAGTGTAATTGTGTGGCGTGTAATTATGTGGCACTGAGTGGTATTGTTTGAAGTGTATGTTGCATTGAGTGTAGTGTAATTATGTAACATAATTATGTGGCACTGAGTGGTATTGTGTGGAGTGTGTCTTGCATTCAGTAGAGTGTAATTATGTGGCACTGAGTGGTATTAGGAGTGTATGTTGCATTCAGTGCAGTGTAATTATGTGGCATGAATTTATGTGGCACTGAGTGGTATTGTGTGGAGTGTGTTGCATTCAGTAGAGTGTAATTATGTGGTGTGTAATTATGTGGCACTGAGTGGTATTTGGAGAGTATGTTGCATTGAGTGCAGTGTAATTATGTAGCATATAATTATGTGGCACTGAGTGGTATTGTGTTTTGCTATGCTATGCTTTGTTATGCTATGCTATGTTTTGTTATGCTATGCAAAGTTTTGTTGTGTTTTATTATACTATGCTTTGTTTTGCTATGCTATGTTTTGTTATGCTATGTTTTGTTATGCTATGCTATGTTATGCTATGTTTTGTTATGCTATGCTAAGCTTTGTTTTGTTATGCTATGCTGTGTTTTGTTAAGGTATGCTATGTTTTGTTGTGTTTTGCTATGTTTTGATATGCTATGTGTTGTTGTGTTTTGTTATGCTATGTTTTGTTATGTTATGTTATGTTATGCTATGGTTTGTTTTGCTATCCTATGCTTTTTTTTGTAATGCTATGCTATGTTTAGTTTTGCTATCCTATGCTTTGTTTTGTTATGCTATGCTATGTTTTGTTATGCTATGTTTTGTTGTGTTTTGCTATGCTATGCTTTGTTATGCTATGCTATGTTTTGTTATGCCATGCAATGTTTTGTTGTGTTTTATTATGCTATGCTTTGTTTTGCTATGCTATGTTTTGTTATGCTATGTTTTGTTATGCTATGCTATGCTATGTTTTGTCATATGCTAAGCTTTGTTTTGTTATGCTATGCTATGTTGTGTTTTGTTATGATATGTTTTGTTGTGTTTTGTAATGCTAAGTTATGTTATGTTTTGATATGCTTTGTTATGCTATGTTTTGTTATGTAGGCTGTGTTTTGTTATACTATGCTTTGTGTTTTGCTATGTTTTGTTATGCAATGCTTTGTTTTGTTATGCTATGTTTTATCTTATGATATGTTTTGTTGTGTATTGTTATGCTATGTTTTGTTTTGCTATGCTTTGTTATGTTTTGTTATGCTATGTTTTGTTGTGTTTTGTTATGCTATGCTATGCTTTGTAGTGTTTTGCTATGCTATTTCTTGTTTTGTTATGCTAGGTTTGGTTTTGCTATCCTATGCTTTGTTTTGTTATGCTATGCTATGTTTTGCTATGCTATGCTAGGTTTTGTTATGCTATGCTGGTGAGGGTGTGTGAGGGTGAGTGAGGGTGTGTGAGGGTTAGGGGTGTGAGGGTGTGTGAGGGTGAGAGGGTCGTGAGGGTGAGTGAGGGTGGGTGAGGGTGTGAGGGTGAGGGTGTGAGGGTGAGGGGGTGTGAGGGTGAGGGGTGTGAGGGTGAGGGGGTGTGAGGGTGAGGGGGTGTGAGTGGGTGTGGGGGTGAGTGAGGGGGTGTGAGGGTGAGTGAGGGTGTGTGAGGGTGTGTGAGGGTGAGGGGGTGAGGGGTGAGGGTGAGGGGGTATGAGGGTGAGGGTGTGAGGGTGACTGAGGGTGAGGGTAAGGGTGTGTGAGGGTGAGGGTGTGTGAGGGTGAGGGGGTGTGAGGGTGAGGGTGGGTGAGGGTGTGAGGGTTGTGAGGGGGTGAGGGTGTGAGGGTGAGTGAGGGTGAGGGGGTGAGGGTGAGTGAGGGTGTGAGGTTGAGGGGGTGTGAGGGTGAGGGGTGTGAGGGTGGGTGAGGGTGTGAGGGTGGGTGAGGGTGAGTGAGGCTGTGTGAGGGTGAGAGGATGTGAGCGTATGTGATGGTGAGGAGGTGTGAGGGTGAGGGTGGGTAAGGGTGAGGGGGTGTGAGGGTGAGGGGTGTGAGGGTGAGGGGTGTGAGGGTGAGGGGTGTGAGGGTGAGGGGGTGTGAGGGTGAGTGGTTGTGTGAAGGGGTGTGAGGGTGAGGGTGAGTGAGGGGTGTGAGGGTGAGGGTGTGTGAGGGGGTATGAGGGTGAGGGTGTGTGAGGGGGTGAGCGTTAGGGGGTGTGAGGGTGAGGGTGTGAGGGTGACTGAGGGTGTGTGAGGGTGAGGGCGTGAGGGTAAGGGTGTGTGAGGGTGAGTGGGTGTGTGAGGGGGTGTGAAGGTGTGTGAGGGTGGGTGAGGGGTGTGAGGGTGAGGGTGAGTGAGGGGGTGTGAGGGTGAGTGAGGGTGTGTGAGGATGAGTGAGGGGATGTGAGGGTGATGGTGTGAGGGTGACAGGGTGTGTCAGGGTGAGGGTAAGGGTGTGTGAGGGTGAGGGGGGTGTGGGTGAGGGGGTGTGAGGGTGAGTGAGGGTGAGAGGGTTGTGAGGGGGGTGAGGGTGTGAGGGTGAGTGAGGGTGTGTGAGGATGAGGGGGTGAGGGTGAGTGAGGGTGAGTGAGGGTGAGGGGGTGTGAGGGTGAGGGGGTGTGAGGGTGGGTGAGGGTGAGGGTGTGAGGGTGAGTGGATGTGAGGGTGTGTGATGGTGAGGAGGGGTGACCAGAGACAGTCAGAGAGCAGCCTAGACAGGGGAGAGAGAACGGAGAGAGGGAAGAGAGAGCGGAGAGTGAGAGGGAAGAGAGAGTGGAGAGTGAGAGGGGAGAGAGAGCGGAGAGTGCGAGGGGAGAGAGAGCGGAGAGTTAGAGGGGAGAGAGAGTGGAGAGTGAGAGGGGAGAGAGAGCGGAGAGTGAGAGGGGAGAGAGAGGGGAGGAGAGAGTGGAGAGTGAGAGGGGGGAGAGAGTGGAGAGTGAGAGGGGAGAGAGAGCGGAGAGAGGGAAGAGAGAGCGGAGAGTGAGAGGGAAGAGAGAGTGGAGAGTGAGAGGGGAGAGAGAGCGGAGAGTGAGAGGGAAGAGAGAGCAGAGAGTGAGGGGTGAGGGTGAGTGATGGTGCGAGGGTGAGGGGGTGTGAGGGTGAGGGGGTGAGGGGGTGTGAGGGTGGGTGAGGGTGGGTGAGGGTGAGGGTGTGAGGGTGAGTGGATGTGAGGGGTGTGATGGTGAGGAGGGGTGACCAGAGACAGACAGAGGCCACTGGAGACAGTCAGAGAGCAGCCTAGACAGGGGAGAGAGAGCGGAGAGAGGGAAGAGAGAGCGGAGAGTGAGAGGGAAGAGAGAGTGGAGAGTGAGAGGGGAGAGAGAGCAGAGAGTGAGAGGGGAGAGAGAGCAGAGAGTGAGAGGGGAGAGAGAGTGGAGAGTGAAAGGGGAGAGAGAGCGGAGAGTGAGAGGGGAGAGAGAGGGGAGGAGAGAGTGGAGAGTGAGAGGGGAGAGAGAGTGGAGAGTGAGAGGGGAGAGAGAGCGGAGAGAGGGAAGAGAGCGGAGAGTGAGAGGGAAGAGAGAGTGGAGAGTGAGAGGGGAGAGAGAGCGGAGAGTGAGAGGGAAGAGAGAGCAGAGAGTGAGAGGGGAGAGAGGTCTGACACTGAGATGAGAGCGGAGAGTAAGGGGGAGGTCTGACACACACTGAGACGAGAGTGAGAGAGGTCTGACACTGAGACAAAAGTAAGAGAAGTCTGACACTGAGACGAGAGTGCAGGGACGGTGACAGCAGAGTGCGCTCTGACTCAGAGGTGACAGGCGGGTGAGTGCGCCGGAGGTCGAGTCTCCGGCGATGGTCGGGGTCCGAGATGAGACAGAGGACGGGACTCAGCAGTGCTGCGCTCCACTGCTCAGCATCAGATTCACTCCCCCCCTCCCTCTACTCGTGCGCTTCACACAATGGGACATTAACGCAGCGCTAGAATACACTGCAGGAAGGCGCTTGTCCCCACGCAGGCCAGGGAGCGGTGACTCGTGTACTATACAGCGCACTGTGCACGTCACGGGGACACACCACTGAATCACACAGTGAACGCAGGCACACTCCCTCCCGCCCCTGGGAGCCCCCCCCATTATTCCTAAGAGTCTAATTAAGTGCTAATATGTACTGATGGGAGGTGGGGAGGGCATGGGCTTGTGAATGAAATTTTTGTGTGCGCCCTACAAAGATTCGGCTTAAACAATAAAGAAATATTTTAAAGAAAGGGGGGGTGGAGTACAGTGTGTGAATGGAGTAAAGGACAGATGGGAGAAAGATGGAAATGGAAGAATAGAAAGTCATACGGGTGAAAACAGAAAGGTGAGGCAGGGAAAGGGAGAAAAAGAGGAGGTTTTGTGCCAGAGCGAGGAGAAAACGTGGTAAGAGCAAAATGAGAAAACAAAGACAGTCTGTTGAAGGAACAGACAGGGATGTCAAGAGAAATAAGACAAATGAAAGAGGTAGCAGACAGAAATGTCAAGAGTGAGAGGAAGGAGAAAACAATACCAGGGCGGGATGACGAGCAAAATAGGGATACGAGGTTGGGGATTAGGGAAAAGAAAAAATAGCAAGCGAGGGCACAAGAGAAAGAACAAAAGAGGAGACATGGTGAAAGAGGGAAATCACGCCCCGTGAGATCTAAAAAAAGAGAACACATCAACTGTGACAAGCTCTTGGCATTGCTGTGGGGAGGGGGATGGAGAAATGCGAGTCACGGCCGCCAGGCCGTGAAGTGTGAAGCAGTGGGCGGGGAACCAGATCCCTTTGAAGCTGCTGGGCAGAAATGCGAGTCACGGCCTGGCGGCCATGAGGTGTGAACCAGTGGGCGGGGAGGCAGGAGCAAATGGTAAGGGGAGCCTTTGAAGAGCAAGGCAGGGGGATAGAAGCGCGGTCACGAGCACGTGCACTTCTACAAATCCGCATTGTGAAGTCAGCTTTGTGGTTTGACTGCAATAGGTTTCTCTGCGAGACCTAAAAAGGAGGGGAGCCAGAACACAGCCCTGCCTAATTCCTCTTTTAACACTGAATTTTGGGGTGCATTCTCCTCTGGTTCCAAAGCGCACGCTAGTTTGCAATTTCTCGTACAACCTTGCGAGAAAGAAAATGATGCCATCAGGTGCTCCTAACTTCAACAAGGTTGGCCATAAAATAGAATGGTCTACCATATCGAATGCACTACTCAGGTCTGCAAAACAGAGGTACAGGGAGCCAGGTTTCGCTTCAGTATATTTCACGATCAGTAAATCAAGATTGATGCACTGGTCGAGTGTACCCCGACCCTTCCTAAATCCGTACTGGCTGTCAGCCAGAATGCCATCATGCTCAGCCCATTCCTCTAATCTAACAAGCATGACTCTGCTCATAATCTTGACTGAGGAGTCAAGAAGAGAAATGGGGTGGTAATTCTTTGCATCAGACCTACTTCCCTTTTTGTAAATAGGCACTATAATCGATTCTCCCCAGGTTGCAGGGGCCTCAGTACACACGGCTGCATTAAAAACGGCGGCCAAAAGAGGTCCCCAAACCTCTGGTGCAGCTTTATATACATCTATAGGCACCCCATCCGGGCCCTGGGCTTTCCCTCCCTCGGAGGATGCTGTACTATAGTGTCTATGGAATCATCCAACTCAACTTGGGTAGAAGTAGACTGCTCAGGCATTTGATACGTCGAGGTTATTGGGATTGCTACTATCATCCAGCACCAGTGAAACAGGGGAAGTACGCGTAATGGGGGGTAAAGGGTCATTACTCAATCCTGACGACTGTCGCCTTTCACTGTTGATTTTGTTGACAACCTTAACTAAGTAGTTGTCCAAGGTGCCAGGCGCAGGTAGAGCATTTTGTTTAGACATGTTTAAAAACTAATCAAATAAGAATGTAAAAGACCATATAAAGCTCTCATGAATTGCACAATATAAACTAAACCGCCACCTAGTGGCACAAATCTTTAAAAGAGGCACAGTGGTTATACACAAACCAAATATCTTGCAAAGTCTCACTGTGTGTGGGGTAGGGGCCACGTCAGTGTCTATAGGCCAAGGTCTGTGGCCCAGCCCGGCCTCGTTCTGCCCCGGACTGCCACAGACTGCCCGCCCTTGTCCCGAGCTTCTCCCGGGCAGCTCCTGCGCCCGACACGCGGGGCGAGAGGCGTTCCGTTTTTTTCAAACGCCTCCGGGCGCTTATGCTGGCGTCACTGGTGCGCCCTGACCCCCGGGGCACCTGGTTGTTGCAGTCCTCAGCCGTTGCCCTCACGGCTTCGGGAGGACAAGAGGACGCGAGGTACAGGAGCCGTTACCCTCACGGCTGGTGCTGCGGCGTGGTGAGTGCTGCAATGTCCGCTATTGCCCCCAGGAGCTCTCGGCGCTCCGTTCTTTTCAAACGCCTCCGGGCGCTTATGCTGGCGTCACTGGTGCGCCCTGACCCCCGGGGCACCTGATGTTGCAGTCCTCAGCCGTTGCCCTCACGGCTTCGGGAGGAGAAGAGGACGCGAGGTACAGGAGCCGTTACCCTCACGGCTGGTGCTACGGCATGGTGAGTGCTGCAATGTCCGCTATTGCCCCCAGGAGCTCTCGGCGCTCCGTTCTTTTCAAACGCCTCCAGGCGCTTATGCTGGCGTCACTGGTGCGCCCTGACCCCCGGGGCACCTGGATGTTGCAGTCCTCAGCCGTTGCCCTCACGGCTTCGGGAGGACAAGAGGACACGAGGTACAGGAGCCGTTACCCTCACGGCTGGTGTTGCGGCGTGGTGAGTGCTGCAATGTCCGCTATTGCCCCCATTGTCAGTCAGTCAATGTCAGACAGTAAGTGTCAGTCAGTGTCAGAAAGTTTCAGTCAGTGTCAGTGTCAGTCAGTCAGTGTCAGTCTGTTAGTCAGTCAGTCAGTCAGTCAGTGTCAGTCAGTCAGTGCCAGTGTCAGTCAGTCAGTGTTAGTCAGTCAGTCAGTGTCAGTCAGTCAGTGTCAGTCAGTCAGTGTCAGTCAGTGTCAGTGTCAGTCAGTCAGTGTCAGTCAGTCAGTCAGTGTCAGTCAGTCAGTGTCAATCAGTCAGTGTCAATCAGTCAGAGTCAGTCAGTCAGTGGCAGTCAGTCAGTGTCAGTCAGTCAATGTCAATCAGTCAGTCAGTGTCAGTCAGTCAGTGTCAGTCAGTGTCAGTCAATGTCAGTCAGTGTCAGTCAGTCAGTGTCAGTCAGTCATTGTCAGTCAGTCAGTCAGTGTCAGTCAGTCAGTGTCAGTCAGTCAGTCATTGTCAGTGGCAGTCAGTCATTGTCAGTCAGTCAGTGTCAATCCGTGTCAGCCAGTCAGTGTCAATCAGTGTCAGTCAGTGTGAGTCAGTGTCAGTCAGTCAGTGTCAGTCAGTCAGTGTCAGTCAGTCAGTGTCAGTCAGTCAGTGTCAATCAGTGTCAGTCAGTCAGTGTCAATCAGTGTCAGTCAGTCAGTGTCAGTCAGAGTCAGTCAGTGTCAGTCAGTCAGTCAGTTTCAGTCAGTGTCAGTCAGTTTCAGTCAGTCATTGTCAGTCAGTCAGCGTCAGTCAGTTTTAGTCAGTGTGTCAATTTAAGTCAGTGTTAGCCAATCAGTGTCAGTCAGTCAGTGTCAGTCAGTGTCAGTCAGTCAGTGTCAGTCAGTGTCAGTCAGTAACAGTCAGTCAGTGTCAGTCAGTCAGTGTCAGTCAGTTTCAGTCAGTCAGTGTCAGTCAGTGTCAGTCACTCAGTGTCAATCAGTGTCAGTCAGTCAGTGTCAGTCTGTTTCAGTCAGTCAGTGTCAGTCAGTGTCAGTCAGCGTCAGTCAGTTTCAGTCAGTGTCAGTCAGTTTAAGTCAGTGTCAGCCAATCAGTGTCAGTGTCAGTCAGTGTCAGTTAGTGTCAGTCAGTGCCAGTCAGTGCCAGAATATCAGTCAGTCATTGTCAGTCAGTCAGTGTCAGCCAGTCAGTGTCAGTCAGTGTCAGTCAATGTCAGTCAGTGCCAGTCAGTGTGCAGAGTGTCAGACAGTCAGTGTCAGTCAGTGTCAGTCAGTCAGTGTGTCAGTCAGTGTCAGTCAGTCAGTGTCAGTCAGTCAGTGTCAGTCAGTCAATCAGAGTCAGTGTCAGTCAAAGTCAGTCAGTCAGTGTCAGTCAGTCAGTGTCAGTCAGTCAGTCAGTGTCAGTCAGTCAGTCAGAGTCAGTCAGTGTCAGTCAAAGTCAGTCAGTGTCAGTCGGTCAGTCAGTCAGTGTCAATCAGTCAGTGTCAATCAGTGTCAGTCAGTCAGTGTCAGTCAGTCAGTCAGTGTCAGTCAAAGTCAGTCAGTCAGTGTCATTCCGTGTCAGTCAGTCAGTGTCAGTCGGTCAGTCAGTCAGTGTCAATCAGTCCGTGTCAATCAGTGTCAGTCAGTCAGTGTCAGTCAGTCAGTGTCAGTCAGTGCCAGTCAGTCAGTGTCAGTCAGTCAGTGCCAGTCAATCAGTGTCAGTCAGTCAGTCAGTGTGAGTCAGTGCCAGTCAGTCAGTGTCAGTCCGTCTGACATTTTAAACAACACTTTGCTTCCTAGTACATGGAGTTTTTTTGCCATTATCAGCATAGGTTTTTAAAATGGGTGCATTTGAAATCATGTTAGACAAAAAGCCATGAATGATAATCTCATTATTTACGCCTTGTCATGTTTGAATCGTTCACAGAACTCTCAAGTTTGCCATGTCCATGTGTGAGTAGCTCATGAAAACTTGTTGTTCTTTTACATTCTGGGACTTTTAGTTCTGTTTTTTAAGTTATAAAATGAGAACTACAGGTTCCAAAATGCAAAGAAAAAAATTGCTCTGGACTAGCTACTCAAACATAGGCTTGGGGATCTTAAGAGCCCGGCATTCACCAAGTCCTGGCTTTTTTTCAGCCAACATCAATTAGCATTCTTACATTTTTGGGTTTCGCCTGCCGAAGGCTGCGCTCTGCGCAGCTTTTCAGCGCAGGTGAAATCCTATGTCGACAATAAGCACTTCGGGAACGTCCCCCGGCTCTCATTGGCTAGCTCCATAAATGGAGGCTAGCCATTGAGTGCCGGATCTGTCCGTCAAGGCCGGACCAGATTCGGGGGCGTTCCCGAGATTTTTTCCCAGGGCGGAGTTACGTTTTTTCCGTTCCCTCCCCTTTCACTGAAAGTGAATTCAGATGCGCTGTCCATTCCCGCCCCCTCTGTGTGCCTTTCCGCCCCCCTCGCTGTCCTGTGCACGTTTCCCGCCGTCCGTGTCCTCTCCCGCCCCCTCCCGCCGTCCGTGTCTTCTCCCGCCCCCTCCCGCCGTCCGTGTCTTCTCCCGCCCCCTCCCGCCCCCTCCCGCCGTCCGTGTCTTCTCCCGCCCCCTCCCGCCCCCTCCCGCCGTCCGTGTCTTCTCCCGCCCCCTCCCGCCGTCCGCAAACCTTAGCTGGTATTACAAAATGTGAATAATGCATGGATAGCAAAACATTGCATTTAAAGTAAAAGTACATGTTGTAATTGATGCAACCTTTTAATAACATATGTGTTGTTATTGTGGCTACGATAGTCGCCCAGTTGTACTTTGAATCAATTGTTAGGGTATCCCCCGCGTAAATTGTTTACAAACGTATGAAATAAGGCAGTAACCCCAAACGAGGCTTGGGACGCAAAGTGATCTGTAACGTCGTTTTTACGAGTGTCGCCGAGGATTGGCTGGTACGTTGTAATCCATCCAATCAGAAGCCAGGACGCAGTAGTGTAGGAAACGGTGGAAGCGTCTGCACCAGGGCACCGGGGGATCCTCCGGGCTTGGGGCGTGGGCGCCCCCCTTCGAGGTGAGTGGGAGCAGGGACGGGGGGGCCGCTCTCGACACCATCCGAGGCTTCTCCGCAGCACGAAAGAGTACCATTCTGGAGGACTAAGGCTCCTACTTGCAGGTAATAAGGGTATCTGTCGTTGGCTGCAATGCTGGGGCACATCTTTACAAGAGCCAGGGTAAATGTCCTCTCAGCAGGATCATTTGTTAATCTCCCAGCAGCAAGAGCAAACGTCGTGGAAGTTAAGCAGTCAGCATGACAATGTGCACTCTGGTGCTATCAGGAATCCACGATTGCAAATGCAATCCTCTCCTGTCTGGTCTTTGACTTCACTCTGCTAAAAGCAATGCCACATTCTGCAGCACTTTTCGTCTCAGGGGCCAAAAACCATCATCATGTTTCACCGATTGTAATAACACTTCACTGGCTCCCCAATGAAGCCAAGGCTGCATACAAAACGGCATGCATCACCCCCCTACCCCTGTACACATCCACCCCATATTAACTAGCTGAACAAGCCTTGTATTTTTGTGGCAATAGACTATCACAGAATGCGGCAGCTCTCCTGCTAAAACCCGGACCCTTTAAAAAGCAATGATTTATGGCTCCGTCCTTTGCAGGGAGTGCAACCTGAGTTTGGAACGCCTTAGCTCCAATACCTCCCAGGCTAGCTTTAAAGTGGAACTGAAAGCCCTTCTTTTTCGAAAGACAGTTTAGTTAATCTCTCTTCTCCATTCTACACCCCAATGTCTTAGTTACTGCACTGCACTTTGAGGTTTACCCCTCCCGCCGTCCGTGTCTTCTCCCGCCCCCTCCCGCCCCCTCCCGCCGTCCGTGTCTTCTCCCGCCCCCTCCCGCCCCCTCCCGCCGTCCGTGTCTTCTCCCGCCCCCTCCCGCCCCCTCCCGCCGTCCGTGTCTTCTCCCGCCCCCTCCCGCCGTCCGCAAACCTTAGCTGGTATTACAAAATGTGAATAATGCATGGATAGCAAAACATTGCATTTAAAGTAAAAGTACATGTTGTAATTGATGCAACCTTTTAATAACATATGTGTTGTTGTTGTGGCTACGATAGTCGCCCAGTTGTACTTTGAATCAATTGTTAGGGTATCCCCCGCGTAAATTGTTTACAAACGTATGAAATAAGGCAGTAACCCCAAACGAGGCTTGGGACGCAAAGTGATCTGTAACGTCGTTTTTACGAGTGTCGCCCAGGATTGGCTGGTACGTTGTAATCCATCCAATCAGAAGCCAGGACGCAGTAGTGTAGGAAACGGTGGAAGCGTCTGCACCAGGGCACCGGGGGATCCTCCGGGCTTGGGGCGTGGGCGCCCCCCTTCGAGGTGAGTGGGAGCAGGGACGGGGGGCCGCTCTCGACACCATCCGAGGCTTCTCCGCAGCACGAAAGAGTACCATTCTGGAGGACTAAGGCTCCTACTTGCAGGTAATAAGGGTATCTGTCGTTGGCTGCAATGCTGGGGCACATCTTTACAAGAGCCAGGGTAAATGTCCTCTCAGCAGGATCATTTGTTAATCTCCCAGCAGCAAGAGCAAACGTCATGGAAGTTAAGCAGTCAGCATGACAATGTGCACTCTGGTGCTATCAGGAATCCACGATTGCAAATGCAATCCTCTCCTGTCTGGTCTTTGACTTCACTCTGTTAAAAGCAATGCCACATTCTGCAGCACTTTTCGTCTCAGGGGCCAAAAACCATCATCATGTTTCACCGATTGTAATAACACTTCACTGGCTCCCCAATGAAGCCAAGGCTGCATACAAAACGGCATGCATCACCCCCCTACCCCTGTACACATCCACCCCATATTAACTAGCTGAACAAGCCTTGTATTTTTGTGGCAATAGACTATCACAGAATGCGGCAGCTCTCCTGCTAAAACCCGGACCCTTTAAAAAGCAATGATTTATGGCTCCGTCCTTTGCAGGGAGTGCAACCTGAGTTTGGAACGCCGTAGCTCCAATACCTCCCAGGCTAGCTTTAAAGTGGAACTGAAAGCCCTTCTTTTTCGAAAGACAGTTTAGTTAATCTCTCTTCTCCATTCTACACCCCAATGTCTTAGTTACTGCACTGCACTTTGAGGTTTACCGCTCTACCTTGACTTAATTGGACTCCTTCTTGTTCCCGCCGCCCATCCACATCCTGGTTCTCGATATTTACAAATGCTGCAATGTATAACTTACATTCATGCTTTTTGGGTTTCGCCTGCCGAAGGCTGCGCTCTGCGCAGCTTTTCAGCGCAGGTGAAATCCTATGTCGACAATAAGCACTTCGGGAACGTCCCCCGGCTCTCATTGGCTAGCTCCATAAATGGAGGCTAGCCATTGAGTGCCGGATCTGTCCGTCAAGGCCGGACCAGATTCGGGGGCGTTCCCGAGATTTTTTCCCAGGGCGGAGTTACGTTTTTTCCCGTTCCCTCCCCTTTCACTGAAAGTGAATTCAGATGCGCTGTCCATTCCCGCCCCCCCTGTGTGTCCCTTTCCGCCCCCCTCGCTGTCCTGTGCACGTTTCCCGCCGTCCGTGTCCTCTCCCGCCCCCTCCCGCCGTCCGTGTCTTCTCCCGCCCCCTCCCGCCCCCTCCCGCCGTCCGTGTCTTCTCCCGCCCTCTCCCGCCGTCCGTGTCTTCTCCCGCCTCCTCCCGCCCCCTCCCACCGTCCGTGTCTTCTCCCGCCCCCTCCCGCCCCCTCCCGCCGTCCGTGTCTTCTCCCGCCCCCTCCCGCCGTCCGTGTCTTCTCCCGCCCCCTCCCGCCGTCCGTGTCTTCTACCGCCCCCTCCCGCCGTCCGTGTCCTCTCCCGCCCTCCTCCCGCCGTTCGTGTCCTCTCCCGCCCCCTCCCGGGCCAGTTTCCCGACAAGAACTCCCCCGGTTGTGCTGTGCTGAGTTGTACCGCTCCCCTCCTCTACCTTCCTCTGCTAGTTTCACCCTTCTTGTCACAGACAACGCTGCCGCCCGGAGAAGGACGCCTCTGCCTGGCCCATCAGGAGTCTGTGGAGCCTGCTTGAAACGGGGTTTAAGGGACGCTTGGGACCCCCTCGTCTGCGGAGCCGACGGGCCTGTCTGCGGCCGCCCCCCGCCCGTGAGATGAAGGAACGGCTGCTGCTGCGGCGGACGTGAACGGTAAGTGGGTGACCACCACCGCGCGAGCCCCGGTCAGACTCAGCCCTCCACCAGAGTAAACACATGTGATGTTGGGGGGACGTGCTGTGTTCACTGGGCAGGCTGCAGGGGAGGGGTGCTGCCACTTCCCAGACACTGCTCCCGGGATGTCCCGGACAATGCTGGCGCTCTCGGACATGGCTTGCCTGGGGTGATGACTTCCCTCTAAACTCCTGGCTCGGGAGGGGGGAGTTGGGCTCGCAAGACAGTTTTACCACTCTCTGAAAATGCTGCGTATTTCACTTGGAAAGCGCGGGATGTGTTTATTATTTCACTTGGAGAGCACAGTGTTTAGTTCCCACGGTCTCTGAAGTCGCATCTAGGCGCTGCCCCTCTTCCATTCTGCAGGGCTGTAGGGGGCGCTATAAAGCGTGCCTTCACTGTTCCTTCTCGAGGAGTATCTCTCTACATCCTTACATATGCCCCACCACCCCCCATCATCTCGGATATCACCCCCTCCTGTTGTCAGACTGATTGTTCCAAAGTCTGATGGTCCTAATTTACACCTTTGCCTTCACATGTACTGAATAATTTGTGCTGGTAATTTGTACATACTGGCACCTCCTGGTGGACTCCAAATTGCGATCTTTTTTTGGGCTGGAGTATCGAGATCCAGCCCTGAGACCGCCAGAGGCCCTATTCTTGCCGTGTTCCCATACCAATGTCCACACCCTACAGAGTGCTCAGTTTACTTTACAAACTTAAACTTGCACCCATGACAGGTAGCCAGTGTTCAGGACTGTAATGCCTAGAATATTGTCCTAGTTAATCATCATCAGTGATACAAATGTTTGCCTTCTTTTCATAGAGTTTTTTTGTATCTGTCACATGGTTTATTTACGATTGTATGTTTTTCATATTTATGCCTACTACCCTTCCTGGGGGTATATATAGTCCATCCATCAGTCAGTACACATTCCTGTTGATCCACTTTCTCTTTGAGTGGAAGGTTGCTGTGATAATTCTGGGACAGTGGCTTCCCTTCCAATCAGTACTCTGTTGGCCCGTTGACTGCAGGTGTTAGCTTTGGTGCTACTTCCTAAGTATGTGGGGCGTTCTTTCTTGTGTCCAGAATACAGAAGCATTCCTCCTGGAGCCAGTCTTTTTTGACCGAACTGTATCAATCTGGTTTTGCTGATGCCAAGCAGGGCAAAGTCTTATCTTTTCATCCCTGCTGCCCTTGGGTTGTCTTACCTGTCTCGTACATGGTCCTCATGTTTCATGTCCCGATGCAGATGGTCTTGGTTGAACGCAGGTGGGTCAGCTTTGTGGGTGCCAGGGATCTCTAGCTTTTACCACGTGTTGTCATCTCTCTCCCTGCAGGAGATTCTGCTATACTCAAAGCCCAGAATGTCTCTTGGTCTTTTGTTTCACATTTTTGTAGCTAGAATACTATTTTTTTACTTGGTGGGGTAGGTAGCCAAACGCTTAACCCTCCTCTTTTTGCAGCTGGGCTTGGGACCAGCCATAGCGGAGTTTGTTTTTCTGCTTTGGTGCCATTATGCTGCTGACAACTGCTGCAGAGTCTGAACTGTTGCAGTATTTCATTAGTTCTCCTGCAGAGCTGCTTGCAGTTTAGATGGCTTTTTATCTAATCTATTTAATAAACCACGCTGTAATTTGCATCATTTAGACCTATTTTTCCTAAAACCTCCTTTGATGAAAGATCTTTGTCTTCAGGTCCACGGGAGAGAGGCAGGCTTGCTTGTGACACTAATATGGTTCGTACAGGGGGGCGGTTTGAACGTTTTTGCATGGGCTGGTTTTGGTTCTCAGTTTGGCTCTGCTTGGTACTTAAGCACTTTCTTAGCTGTTATGGGTAGAAGACCTCGGGATAGCATCTTCTGACTTATGCGTCCCATCACAATAATTGATGCACACCTTCGTGATTCCTGTTATTTCACATTATTTCACATGCCTAGCCACTTCCTTTTGTTTAACTACAATTAACCATTAAATAAGTGCTTGCGGTATATTTCATTCTTGTAATGCTCATGCTGAGTCAACTAAACAGCAGCCCAGTTCTGCTGCTGCTCCGGGGCGGCATGTAAAGGTCAGGAGGGTCGCATGCGGCCCCAGGGCTGTACTTCGAGTATCACTGCTGTAGATTGAACAGTATGGTATGTGGTAGCCATCTGAGATGTAATGGGACAGTCACATTTAATTGGGACATTAGAAGGCAGCACGTTTTACAATTGATACATCGGTTTAACACTCGCTGCGCCGGAACACTCCGGTTGGAGTAGCTGTTTACAAGTTTCGATCTAGAGATTAAACTATTGGCATTGTAAATGACAATGCCATTTATTTATCTGTTTTCAAAACCAACACATAAATACAAATTTTGTCATTTACAATGCCAATAGCTCAAACGTTTCAAAAGGCGAAACCATTGCATTGTAAATGCTTGTTAGATTTATTTCCACTATATGGTTAGGCAAACTTATCCCAGCTAGCAAAGGGGTGTCGAACAAAAAAGAAAAACCTGTTGATGGTGTCAGGGCCGGTTCTAGGATTTGCGAGGCCCTGGGCTAAAAGGGAATGTACGAGGCCCCTCTAATGTAGATAAGTGGCCCCTTGCAAGTAGACCATTCACAGACACTGTGGGAGGCCTATTGTCCAGCATTTTGTCGTCCCCACAGTTTTAACTTTGAGCCCACAAGCATTTCTCATACCTTCAGTCCGATAGGTGTGAGAATTGCTTGTGGGCTAAAAGTTAAAACTATGGGGGCGCCAAAATGATGGACAATGGGCCTCCCAGAGTGTCTGTGAATGGGTCTCCTTTCAATTGAAGGGAGCGTCTCCCTCCCCTATGTATCCAGATACCATCCCTGAGAGGCCCGGGGGAGGGGGGGCCCCTCCATTTCAAAGAAAGGTGACACCTTTCTTTGAAATGGATCGCCAGGGAACCGACAGGACACATCACCAGTGCGTGGCCCCATGCTGGTGGGCTGAGTGCGAGGCCCTGGGCAGCCGCCCACGCTGCCCATGCCTAGCGCCGGCCCTGGATGGTGTCACAAATGACATGGGGATACATGTCCGCTGTGCACATGGCAAGACGATTCCACCTTTTATCTTGTCTAACCCAGAGCGCTGAAGTTTCTCAGATGTATGGATAAGTAACTCATTCACTGGAGTGTTTTTCTTTGCATTCTGTGATTAGTAGCCCAGTTTACCCTATTTTAGAATCAAGACTAAAGATCCAAGAATACAAAAAATTAATCTAAACAGGATGAGCTACTCATGCAAGGACATGGGAAAATTGAGGGCTTTGCCTATTTGTTTCAATTTGCTTCTCATGAAATTAATAAACTCTCTTAATATAAGACATGTAGGTACGGGGACCGATAAAACCATGACATAACAGAGCTCTCAAGTTTCTCATTTTTATGTGTGAGTGTTTGAATATTTAAAGTGTTTGATGATTCGTTGAAGGATCAGTTGACTGCGCAAATAGCCCTGATTGCATCTTCCCAGCAAGTGCCACCAAAGGGGAAGCAAAGGTTCTGTTCTGCCTAGTTCAGCTGAACTTGATTAATGCTAACAAGAGATATAATGATGATATACCTGGCGCAAGAACCTTCAAGTATGGAAATATGTGTATGCCCATTGAGTATGTGTTCATGCCAGTTCACTAGTTTCACTGGGTAAAAAAATCAGGGTTCTTGATTTAGGACCTAGTGATCATGATGCACTCGGTTTAGCGCTTAAAGATGGTTTTGAACCTCGAGTTAGTGTAGGTTTTACCCTTGAGGTAGTACACCATCGAAGAACTCGGGTTATGATCCCGGAAGACTCACTCCTGGCTCTGTCTTCAATTGAATTTTTTATTTTTTTATTTATAAAGCGCATGGTTACACCAGTTCCTTGACACAGATGTTGTGCATGATGGGATTGGATGGTGTGGCAGATTGATAAAGCAATTGCGAGCCCATTTCAAAATGGCAAAGATTTGACCAAAGCCATTCTGTGGCCACAGAGAAATGGATAATGAGTGTTATGATGATGAATGTTGGAAGGGAAGATTGTTGAATGCGGTTCGCCAGCGCCTCAAAACAAATAGAAAATAATTCAAATATAAGAGAAGCAAAAAAGGCTTCGAAAAAGCATTTCATAACCTATGTGCCTATAAAAAAAGGAAATTTATAAAGTAAATTGGGAATTGATGCTACCTTCCTTTGCAGGGAAGAATAGTAAGTACTTTTGGAGGCTGGAGAACTCAGTTACCTCTATCTCTCTCTTATCCTCCTTGGAGGCTCAGATAGCGGAGAAAAACTGGCATAATTTTATCTACTCCCTCTATTGTAGTGAAAATTCGGGAAATCTGGCAATGGTCTTGAATGTGTCTCAATCTGAGAAAGAGGCTAGCGTAAATTCTCAAACAGCACTGGTATTACCAGAAATTATCTGTAATATGTAATCCTCCAGGATTGCTGGCCCAGGCGGGATTTCATTTGTGAATTCCAAGAAGGATCCCAGGAAGTGGGGCCTAATCTTTAGTGGGTAACGATCTCTGGTATCCTTCCTGACTCATGGAAGTGAGCCATAGTGAAGTCTATCCATAAAAAAGGCAAAAACGATTTACCAGCCATCTAGCTGAGGGGCATTTGGCACTGGACTTTTTCCTGTAGAGCAGGCAGGACTCAGACCAAATTATTCTACAATTGACCACTGTTTCACTTTGTGGGGTTTCGCAAGGATGTCAATAGAGTTGGGAGGTGCTCTTTGTTGCTGCTTTGTTGACTTCCGGGCAGCTTTCGACAAGGTGGACAGTGTAAGCTGTGGCTGGAGCTCCAACAGTGGAATATATCTGAAGTCTTGTTGGATCTTTTGATGAAACACGATAGCAATAACTGGGTACAGGTAGATCTTGATGGGGCAGGTAGCCTGTCTAGAAAAAGTCTGGTAGAGAATGTCTTACAACAGGGATGCGCTTTACCTCCCATGTTGTTTGGCCTATTCATTGCAGAACCTCCCCAAGTATTAAGTGCAACCCACAGTTTTTCGCCCAAGATTGGGGGCAAGGCATACAAATGATCTAATGTATGCGGATGATTTGGTGGTGATAGATCTCACGCCTATTGGGCTTCCGTGCAAATTAAACTTACTAAGCCCCTACTGCTTAGAGAATAAGCTGACGATCAACACTGATAAGACATAAATTCTGTAGTTTGCTAAGCGTAAAAGGAGTTTTTTATGGTTTCTAGGCAATATGCGGTTAGAGCAGGTGCAGGACTATAGATACTTAGGGATGATCTTTCCAGATGATTTAAGATGGGATAAGCTTCGGGTTAGTCAGAGGCTTATGTTGATGGCGGAAGTGAATGGTCTGAAATAGTTTCACCGTAAATAAGGTAGTGATATGTATGAGTCACTAAGCAAAGTTATGCTGGGCAATACAATTCCTCAGGCTTATATGGAGCGGAGGTGTTGGCAATGTATAGATGGGTCACAAGGGATGTGTTAGAAGGTAGTGTCCTGAAATCACTGGTTGATGCACCTAAAATGCATTTATACAAGCCATAAGGTGTGAGCTGAAATCTGTAATCTGGGGTGCTTTGGCGGATGCTAGGGCTTTAGGATACTGTCTTTTGATTAAATATTGATCCCTATACAGCTTTGGCTACGGCCAAAATATGCATATTGCTCCAATGAAGGGCCGTGACCTCCCCGACACAAGAGTCTTGGTTGACGGCCATGATTCAAACAGCTTCTCATGAGAAGATCATCTATAACCTACAGGATCAATCATAGATCTCCCTAGAGGTCTGGACGCCCTTTTTGCGCAAAGAGGCACCAGACGTGAATGCAGAAGAGTCTATAGCTGGCCCTGATGACTGAAAACATACTGCGCTACGTCTACCCTTGAGGCCATCACCAATCCCTCTACCTCCAGCCTCTGATATACACTCCCTTTCCTTTTCTCTTTTTCTTTTCCCCTTCCCTTCCCTCTCTTCTCCTCTCTTATTCCCCACTCATTTCTTCCGATATCTTTCCTCTTCTTCATACTCTAGCCCTGCCCGGCTCTCTCAGCTTTCCCCCCAATACTATTATGATTCTCAATATTATCATTATCCTCATCACTACCATCCCTCTCACCATCATGTTTGTTACCCTTATCATTACTATCAATGTAATGTGACGCTGACACTTCCCCTCCCATTCCTGTCATGTTTGCCCCCCTTCTGGCGCACTCCTAAATACACTCATGCTTATACTCGCACTCATATTATTAAGGACCCAGCATTTTGTCAGGGCTACTTCGCCAGGTCCTGTTGCCATGCTCCAACCTCCTCCTCCCCCTTCCCACGCCTCCCCTCAAACTGGTTCCTCGGTACGGACCTCCCAGAAGGGATCAAGGCATAAACGAGATATCACATAGCCACCTACATAAATTTCAGGAGAGGGGGGTAGGGGGTCACATTTCGAGAGAGGGGGGTAGGGGGTCGCGAGTCGCAGTGGGGCAACACCTCTAATCCAGCCAGGTGACAGAGGTGATAGAGGTGATGGGACAGTGGATTAGTGTGGGCACATACATGATCATCTTCCCCCTGATCCCCCTCTACTCCCGCCCCTTCTTGTTTGTTTTTCACTATTCTCATTACTAGTTTGCAGTAGTGGTTGAATGTACGTAAGACCAATGGGTCAACTATTTGGTGGCATATACCATACTGGTGCAGATAATATGTATGCAACCCTGAATAGCACATGTACAGCCCTACTTCGTTCTCTCTGTTCTAATGTTTGAAAATGCAATAAACCAAAAACAAGAACAAAATTAAAAATAAATAGATCCCTGATTAATAAATGATCAGTGCAAATTTTACCTGAGGTTATGGTAACTTTCCCTGGGAAAAGGCACCCAGTGAAAGTCATTATGAAATGCTTAGGTGCTCCAAATACGCTCCTTAAGGGGGGGAATTGGTACAAATTAGTCAAATAAAGTCCACACTCAGATAATTTGTGCCAAGGATATCAGTTGGAATGATTTGCTACAGTACTAGAGGAGCAGGCGATGTTCCACCTTTTTTATTATGCCAGGAGGTGTACTTATATAGGACACTAGATAGGACGCTGCGAAATTAAATTCTGTGTGTGAGGGTGGGAATCGACTCGGGATGGCAGATGCCAGGCTTGAAAGCGTTTATAGCTGTGAATCATGGTCAGTGTCCGTGCAAGGCGGGTTCAAAGTATTCGGTAACCCACATATTAGTGGATTGCATATTTATTCTAGAGGAAAGGAAAAAGATCTTGCAGCCTATATTTAAAAAACATGGGATTTGGATTTCTGCCCCTGGGTCACCCTAAAATAGCGTCACAAAGACTTATTGCGGGGTATAGGGATGACTGTGAAACTAATTGAGATCATGTAGCTCGAATTAGGAGAATGCACTGGTATTTTCCTATGAAACAGGGTAACCAGGGTTTCTTGGTACGACCATTTAGTCCTCGAAGTACCCTTCAAAACTGACTTGCACAATGCACTTTATTATTTATAGAAGCAACAGATATTACTTGCATCTATTTCATCAGAACTAACTACTATGTATCTTGAATATGATATGTGTGTTTATGAACATGGGTAATCAGGGTCACATAGCAGGCCCATTTAGTTCTTGAAGCCTCCTTCATAATTAGATTGTATAATGCACTTTATTACATGTAGAGACAACTGATAATATTTGTTGTTTATAATTCAACAGAGCTAACTGCTATTTATCTTGAATATGATATGTACGTTTATGAACAGGGCTTGATGCTGATTCATCTGAAGTGTATCTTTAAAAGGTATCTAAGGATCATTGAACGTCTGTTGGTTTGTGCCACAGCAGTTTTGCACATTGCACTTTGTACTGATGCAGATACTTGAATTAATTTGCTATTCTAATCTAAATCGATTTCATTATTGGATAACTAGGATACAAGTGTTATAAATGTTTTTTTTCGCAGGCTTCCCCAGGGTGTATATTCTTTTATGGTATTTTAAATACAGATTTATGTAATATTATGTGTTGGCTCTAATGGTGTGTATTAGTCTTTTTTTTATGACTTTATGATATTTCTAATTGCTATGTATTATTGAAGTGTGTAATCATGTTATATTTCTGTAAGAATGTATATCTTAGAAATAAAATAATTGGATTGATATGTGCGGGTAGATCAACAAGTTAGGGTTTTTCTTTACATTCTGCGATTTATAGTTTTGTTTAATCCATTGAAATCAAGTTGCAGAATGCAAAGAAAAAAACTGTACTAGAAGAGCTATTGACTTGTGGCCCTGATATACCTCAGAGTATTAGAGTTGTCAATTTTCCCATGTCCATGCACCATTAGTTCTTCCAGTACAAGTTTTTGCTACGCATTCTTGGAGTTGTAGACCTCTTCATCTCATTATAAAATCATAATTGTAAATCCCAATCCAAAACCTGTCTTGGGATGAGTTATTCATACACTGGCCTGTAGAACCAGAGAGCTTTGAAACTCTTGAAGTACAGAACTCTCAAGTGTCACAGTTCCATGTGCGAGTAGCACGAGCAGAACACATTTTTCTATTCTTTAACCAAAGCTATGGTCATATGAGGCACCTGTTCAATCTTGGCTTTATCTTACCATGAAAAATTTGCATTTTTGGTCATGGTTAGAACTGTAAGCATCAGGTTGGTCATGCCCCAACTTTTTTCCTTCCTACATTTTTTCTGACCTCGTTTCTGCTGGCCTTAGGACTCTGAGCACTTTACCACTGCATGTGCTCTTACCTCTAAACATTGTAATATTTGTATATACCTAGTTCGAATACTTAATTTACTTATAAGTCCCAAGTAAAGTGGAATTATATGTAACTAGGGACTGCAAATTAAATGCTACTAGTGGGCCTGCCGCACTGATTGAGCCACCAACTTAAGTAGCCCTTTAAGCAAGTCCCAGGCTTCCCATTACGAGACCCGTGTGTGCAGTTTTATCCTGCCATGTCGACCTGACAAAATAAAGCTTTTGCCAGGCTCAAATCTTCCTTTTTAGGTCTCGCCTGTCGATGCGCATGCGCATCGAGCAAGCGAGACTATAGGGGCTCATCTACTCTTTATCTAACTTGCAAGGAATCGTGGCGATTCCTTGCAGTGCCCGTGACTTTTAAGCTCAATGCGCATGTGCATTGAGCTTAAAAGCGCGTGCACAGCCGCCCGCATTCCTCCGACACCTTTGAAGTGAAGCTTAGCTTCACTTCAAAGGCCCGGCTTCTTCACACCCACATGCCGCTCTGCCCCGCTCCGCCCCCTCCCCTGAGTCATCCTGCCTGCCCCTTCCCGCCGTGTCGCATTTCTCCTCCCCCCTCCCCTCTCCCCTCTCTTCCCTCCGTCTTGTTTTCTTTGATGCTGGTATTTCCATATCTGGCAGCTTCCTGCCCTCACCCCACGCACGCTGTTTATTTATTTATATTTAATATGCAGGAGATCTCAGTTTATTTAATTTATAATTAATGATGCCGCCCACGCTGAGGCTCGAACCCTGTTCTCCTTCTCCAAAGTCGGCATCGTTATATGTTGAGCCACCTCTTCGCACCGTTTGTTTGTGCTGACTTTCTTGCTCTGCCGCTGCTGGCAGCGGCATTGCGCTTGGAGGGAACATGTAATTGACCCGTCTCGCTTCTTTTCATTTGAATTTTTTTTACATTGTCTCCTTCCTTCCGCCCCTCGCAGTTTGTTTTCCTTGCACCGTCCCTTCTTACAGTCCCTTTCTTGCTCTGCCGCTGCTGGCAGCGGCATTGCGCTTGGAGGGAACATGTAATTGACCCGTCTCGCTTCTTTTCATTTGAATTTTTTTTACATTGTCTCCTTCCTTCCGCCCCTCGCAGTTTGTTTTCCTTGCACCGTCCCTTCTTACAGTCCCTTTAACCATTTTGGTGTTGCTCAGCCCCAACTAGCATGTTATTGTCAAGCCTCCAAATATGCAGCACAAACACGACGTACAAAGAGATTAACGTGTTGCCTGGAGCACATTTCGGGAATAACATTAAATGAAAGCCCAAACCCGCTTTACCGCAACTTGCTTTCACTTGTTGTCTTTGTTTCCAGTGCTATTTTAGAGCTTTGTGCAAACTACACTCTCGTTATTTTGCTGGTAATAACTTTGAGGGAATAGCGTATTTTTGTTTTTTAAATAGCTGGCAGCTTCCTGCCCTCACCCCACGCACGCTGTTTATTTATTTATATTTAATATGCAGGAGATCTCAGTTTATTTAATTTATAATTAATGATGCCGCCCACGCTGAGGCTCGAACCCTGTTCTCCTTCTCCAAAGTCGGCATCGTTATATGTTGAGCCACATCTTCGCACCGTTTGTTTGTGCTGACTTTCTTGCTCTGCCGCTGCTGGCAGCGGCATTGCGCTTGGAGGGAACATGTAATTGACCCGTCTCGCTTCTTTTCATTTGAATTTTTTTTACATTGTCTCCTTCCTTCCGCCCCTCGCAGTTTGTTTTCCTTGCACCGTCCCTTCTTACAGTCCCTTTAACCATTTTGGTGTTGCTCAGCCCCAACTAGCATGTTATTGTCAAGCCTCCAAATATGCAGCACAAACACGACGTACAAAGAGATTAACGTGTTGCCTGGAGCACATTTCGGGAATAACATTAAATGAAAGCCCAAACCCGCTTTACCGCAACTTGCTTTCACTTGTTGTCTTTGTTTCCAGTGCTATTTTAGAGCTTTGTGCAAACTACACTCTCGTTATTTTGCTGGTAATAACTTTGAGGGAATAGCGTATTTTTGTTTTTTAAATAGCTGGCAGCTTCCTGCCCTCACCCCACGCACGCTGTTTATTTATTTATATTTAATATGCAGGAGATCTCAGTTTATTTAATTTATAATTAATGATGCCGCCCACGCTGAGGCTCGAACCCTGTTCTCCTTCTCCAAAGTCGGCATCGTTATATGTTGAGCCACCTCTTCGCACCGTTTGTTTGTGCTGACTTTCTTGCTCTGCCGCTGCTGGCAGCGGCATTGCGCTTGGAGGGAACATGTAATTGACCCGTCTCGCTTCTTTTCATTTGAATTTTTTTTACATTGTCTCCTTCCTTCCGCCCCTCGCAGTTTGTTTTCCTTGCACCGTCCCTTCTTACAGTCCCTTTAACCATTTTGGTGTTGCTCAGCCCCAACTAGCATGTTATTGTCAAGCCTCCAAATATGCAGCACAAACACGACGTACAAAGAGATTAACGTGTTGCCTGGAGCACATTTCGGGAATAACATTAAATGAAAGCCCAAACCCGCTTTACCGCAACTTGCTTTCACTTGTTGTCTTTGTTTCCAGTGCTATTTTAGAGCTTTGTGCAAACTACACTCTCGTTATTTTGCTGGTAATAACTTTGAGGGAATAGCGTATTTTTGTTTTTTAAATAGCTGGCAGCTTCCTGCCCTCACCCCACGCACGCTGTTTATTTATTTATATTTAATATGCAGGAGATCTCAGTTTATTTAATTTATAATTAATGATGCCGCCCACGCTGAGGCTCGAACCCTGTTCTCCTTCTCCAAAGTCGGCATCGTTATATGTTGAGCCACCTCTTCGCACCGTTTGTTTGTGCTGACTTTCTTGCTCTGCCGCTGCTGGCAGCGGCATTGCGCTTGGAGGGAACATGTAATTGACCCGTCTCGCTTCTTTTCATTTGAATTTTTTTTACATTGTCTCCTTCCTTCCGCCCCTCGCAGTTTGTTTTCCTTGCACCGTCCCTTCTTACAGTCCCTTTAACCATTTTGGTGTTGCTCAGCCCCAACTAGCATGTTATTGTTAAGCCTCCAAATATGCAGCACAAACACGACGTACAAAGAGATTAACGTGTTGCCTGGAGCACATTTCGGGAATAACATTAAATGAAAGCCCAAACCCGCTTTACCGCAACTTGCTTTCACTTGTTGTCTTTGTTTCCAGTGCTATTTTAGAGCTTTGTGCAAACTACACTCTCGTTATTTTGCTGGTAATAACTTTGAGGGAATAGCGTATTTTTGTTTTTTAAATAGCATGCACGAAAACAGTATAATTTCAATTTGCACCACTTATTTCCCATGTTTGTGTCAATGTAAAAATCGACCCTGCACACCCAGCACCAGGGCCGTGTGCCTTAATGATGCAGTACACGCACCAGTAACTGAAATATGACGAAAGACTGAAAGGAGTAGCTACAAGCTGTGCTCTAGTTCTGCTCTCCAAAAAATCAGCAAAGAAACAAGCAATTAAGAACATTTCATTGAAGAAACCATTGAGCAGGAAACAGAAGGAAATCCTACAGAAAGAATCCTAGAGAAAGAAGCTTGAGGTATGTAAACACTTTTATTATGCAAAGGACGTAAATTTCAGGATGCTCAGATGCTCTCATTGGAGTGAAGCGATGGCTTACGTTGAATGAAGAAGCAGCTCTGAGCAGTTCAAGAACAGCTGTAGTTTACCACAAGGCACAGAGGCTCTGGCAAGCTTGCATAATGTGGCGGTAGTCCACATCTCGTCATCCAGTGCCCCTCCCTCTGACCACATTATAACACGTTTGTGCCGAGTTGGCTCTATGGTTTATGCAGGAATGAAAAGAAACAAGTAAAATGCATCAGAGATGAGAAAATAAAAAACAGCGAATCTTTCGTACTAAAAAGATGTATGTGAAATAGTTACGAATCTGTTAAAATATGAGCGACAATCCTCAAGTCATCCACAACTTACACTGGTGCTGTTCACTGAAGGGTTCACACTCTGCTTATTCAATTGTTGGCCTCTTGCTGAGATGGTGAATAAAAAGCTATTTAGTGTTCATTTGTATTAGAGCATGAATTACAAGATCAGCGAGTAGTAGTGAGACCACCCAACAATTCTCCATCAGTTGGCAAGTAAGGGGCCATTCTAAAATGGCAACACCCAGATCCTGGACTGCCTAACTCTCGGCCCACCCATAGTATAGTCTGGTAAAGATGATGCTCACGAGTGCCTGTGCAGCAACAAAAAATATCAAAAATGCATAATCTCGCCGGCGCTGAACTATGGATCGATAATTATTTGTCAAATACATTTTTAAAACATAAATGTTCCTCTAAGGCACATGGCAGATGCTATCTGTAGCCTTGAAAGTCCATAGGCCCTGAGAAGTGAAAGGTGATTGGTGAGGGCAAGTTGTGCTAAGACATACTCCTAAGCTTGTGTGCTCACCCTCACCCTCAAACCTTCACCCTCAACCCCTCACTCACCCTCACTCTCACTCACCCTCACTCAGCCTCAACTACTCTCACTCACCCTCAACCCCTCACCCTAACTCACCCTCACCCTCACTCACCCTCAACACCTCACTCACCCTCACCCTCACTCACCCTCACCCTCACTCACCCTCAACACCTCACCCTCAACCTCAACCCCTCACCCTCACTCACCCTCACTCTCACTCACCCTCAACCCCTCACCCTCACTCACCCTCACTCACCCTCACTCACCCTCACTCTCACTCACCCTCAACCCCTCACCCTCACTCACCCTCAACCCCTCACCCTCACTCACCCTCACCCACTCTCACCCTCACCCTCACTCATCCTCAACCCCTCACCCTCACACAGTGCAATAGGTCTCAGACCATTTCAGTTAGAGCTTTAAGAAATGTTTATGGCTTTTTTTATTTGTAATTCTTTAGCATTGGCTACAGGAAACAAAAATGCTAAACATTTACAAAAAAAACCCATAAACAATTCTAAAAGCACTAACTCTAATGGTGCGAGACCTATTGCATTTCCAATGCTTGTTAATACATGTAATTCACCCCTAAAGTATGCTCTAGACAGCCCCAAGGGCATGGTGCAGCTTATTTAAAAAGGTGGACCTGTACTTTTATGTTTTACTTGTCCTGGTCGTGAAAAACTCTTTAATTTGCTTTTCACTACTGCAAGGCCTATCTCTCCAATAGGATAACATTGGAACTACATTATTACATTTTATAAGTGTCATTTCCAAATGGGAAGAGATGATCAGTTTATGTTTTGGTGTCTTTTCAATTGGGATGACAAGCCCTATTTAGTGGTGAGGTTGGGTTTTTGATTACAAGTTTAAAAATGCCACTTTTAGAATGTTGCCATTTTTCTACCCTTAGACATTTGTGCCTATTGCCTTTCATGGGTCTCATGAATGGGTGTAGCTGACAGACTTTGTGAATTCCTCTCAGACAGTCACACAATAGAAGGACAAGGTGTGCCTGGGTGGGCCATCTGCTGGCAGGATGGGGCAGCGGAGCGGAGCACGGCCCCACTTACACCTGAATTGCCTGTGCTCTGCCTTCACACAAAATGCCTAACAACCCTGCATTGTCACTTCAGCCAGCTTGGAGCCAGAGCAGTGGAGGCAGGAAATTCCATGCTCTTCAAATCCACTGTCTAGAAGCTTCTCCCACCTTCCAGAACCAGGACACCAGGGTATAAAACGAAGACCTGAGACACCATCTTTTCAATACCCTTCTGGACCTGTGGTTACTCTGCCAGGAAGAAGGACTGCTGTTCTGCTACAAGGACTGCCACTCTGCAGGACTACTGCTCTAAAGGAACTGCTGCCCTGTTGTGCTGACCTGCTGCCCCCTTGCCTGGGGAAGAACTGGACCTGCAACTTCATTTTGAAACCAGCACCCCAGAGTAGCTCCAATGGCTAATGAGCTGGCCTCCAGATCTCTGCCTCAGAGACATAACAGGCTCTGTAACAGCTCCTTGATCAGGGCCAGACTGGGAACCAAAACCGGCCCTGGCTGAGTGCTCGGCCGGCCCCCCCCTCCCCACTCGGGGGGGTTGGAGGTGCCGCCGAGCGCTTTGCTAGGGCCGGTTTTCGGCCGATTTTGTTGCAGGGCCGATTTTGCAGCTATGCTGCAAAAACGGCCCTGTAACAAAATCGGCCCCCAGGGCCCCAAAAGCGGCCCCCACCCTTGCGGCGCACCGGGGGATTGCCCGGTGCCCGCTATGGCCAGTCCGGGCCTGTCCTTGATCCATCCTCAGCGAGTTCCTGATCCCCAAGTGGTACCCCTCAGGTCCTGGACCCTTGATGTGGCTCACAAGCTCTTGAAATGAAGCTTTTGGGCTCTTCATGACTGTGAACAGGACTGTTCCCACTGGAGCCACACTGCTCGCACTGAAAATCAGCATGAGCCACTGCCAGCCCATCTCTTTGCACAGCAAGCATTGATCGCCCGTGGAGGACCACCAATGCGCAGCTCCATCCCACCCGTCGGCGACGCCTGGCCTGCCACCGGCCACTACCAGTGATGCTCTGCTTACTCCCCACGAACCTCTCCAAAGTGCATGAGACTCTTGGCACAAACACTTGAGAAGGTAAAATCTGACTAATCGGGACTAATCTGAGACTGTAGCTGCCCCATCGTGGTCAGCCTGAACTTGTGACTTTACCCCAGTCCAGAGTGACCAGATATCCCCGGTTGGCACTATATGCTTTTAGGCACTTTTTTACAGTTTGTACTTTAAAATTAATAACTCCGGTTCTACTGGTTGAATGTTTTTTTCATTTTGGTCTTGTTTTATTAATTAAATTATGCTCTATGTTTCAATCCTGATGTGGGATCTTTTTGTGTGGTGTTTTCACTGTTTTACTGTTTGAAGAATTGCACAAAGACTTTACATATTTGCTCTAAGTTAAGCCTGACTGCTCTGTGCCAAGCTACCAGGGGGTTGAGCACAGGTTAATGTGGTGTTTGCTTGTGCCTTAGCCTAACAAGGATGTTGGTTGCTGCTTGACCAGGGATCACACACCAGTCAACCAGTAACCCAGTTTCTTTTCAGAGTGTTCGATGGTTGAATGACTGTCCTCTCCAATACGAATAGCCATGTACTGTGTACAGTACTTCACAAACTTCTGTCTTTTGTTCTTTAAAAATAAAAAATAAAGGTTTAAAAGAACAAAAAAAATACTACCCCATTTTCGTACAATCTTGTTCACTTTCCCCATAACTATGGATCTCTGTCACAACTACTGACTGCTAAAAAAGCTGAGACTGACTGAAGGTGGGATAAATGTGATCATTTGAAAGTAGAAGCAGAGGCACTACAAGCCACCAGGACATCTTGTTTCAGCGCTCATCCCTGAGCTATTGCTGATGCATACTTTCCCTGAACTTCCTGGTTTTATTGCTGATCACAAGTCTGCACTCGCTTTTTATGTCGGATTTCTTCACACTGATTTATGAAGCATTCAGTGGAAAGCTCTCCACAAGGTCGTTTAACTACCATCTTAGCATTGTCTTGATGATGGTCTCTCTTATTAACTAACAGAGACTGAAACGCCAACGTATTTCCTCTACTTGTCACCGGAAACGCTTCAATTGTCATCCTTTTATCTGCAAATTTCTTATTTAGAGGATAACTCACCATGAAAGGACTTTGCTTTGGCAGGAGTGGATGAGCATTCACCTGACTCTTGATCAAAGACTGTGTTTGACAGAACTTTCTTAGGGTCATCTGAAAGTTGAGTGCAAGAACACATATCCCCTTCATCATCCAGTGAATTGGCAATAGGTCATGAAATCGTACATGTCAATGTTTTTGTTCGTTTGTTATAATTCACTGTAATCAGTAAGCTTGCTTATTTTACATGTATGCCTCTGGATACATTTCACTTCTTCTAACTAATTTAACATGCAAGCATACCAAGATTTGATTGAGCGAATATTCTTAATTCTGCCTTCAAAGATCATTGTATGTGTTGTTTTGAATGATCCCCTTGTTTGCATCTTTTGTTTTTGCTGTGTTTACAAATCCCAGGTAGCAAGGGATTTTGGGTTGCCCTTTACATCTTCGTCTTAGGTAGATCTTGGCTTAAGTCAACAGCCCCTCCAAGGTCAAGTTCCCTCCTCACACAGTACAATTTCATATTGGGTTGCAGGTCTGGTTGACTACTCACGCGTGGTCCTGGGAGACTTCAGTGCTATTCAAATGATATTGTCTGAAGATGTAGGTAACAGTAAGCATAAATTATGCCCAACTATCGTTCTAAAGATCTAGACATCTACCCTGACCGACGGGTTCGACAAAGCGAATGCTGAACCACAGCCTCTATTGTTTGGTTATCAATGCCAGTAACAATTTGGTATCTTAAAGGGACTTTTTGCAGTTCTGTAAAATGTAAATACGACCCACGGTATTGGAGCACTTTACATGAACACAAGTTACATTACACAAGGTCATATTAATTTTTTTAGGTACAGGGAACTAAGTGATTTGCACAAAATCACAGGATACTGAGCTGATGGTGAGACTCGAACCTTGTTCCCGTTCCAACTTTAGCAGCTCTGGAAGCAATGCCATATCCTCTCCCTGCAGGTTATGGATTAGACCCTAAATTAGGTAAGGTAAATAATTTCTTCTAAATTAATTTATGTTCCACCCATTTTAGGGTTTCTTAACACAGTGTTTTTTTTGGGGGGGGGCAGTTATATATAGGCATCGACCCAAAGATATTGGCGCGCTTTACATGAGCACAATTTACTTTACACAGGGCTAAATTTGTTTTTAGGTCTCGCCTCCAATAGCGCATGCGCTCTTACTTGCAAGAGATATTATATACAACAAAGAGCTTGGAGACTACCCATTGCTTATCCATCAGCTGCTTCCTTGTCACTCTTTTTTTCTGCCTCCTAATTGGGCAGACAATGCCGGCTTCACTTCCTCATCTTTCCTCAGCGAGTATGGACAAAGTACAGATTGATTGCCTTTGATTAGTGTCCTTTCGCACACCCTCCCACCTCATCCTACATGTGTCTGTTGTCCTTGTTGCTTATCTCCCCCTGCGCTGACTGAGCACACTGCAGATCCAAAAACACATTTATGGCATGATAAACTCATCAGCTTCCCCTGTATACAAGACAGAAGCCACATGCCAAGAGGCTACTCCACTTCTCCTTCCACTTCAGCAACACTGCCATCTTTTCTCGAGGGCTTCGGCATCGAGAAGCAGAATTGTCCCAGAAGACTTTAAACACACATTCCTGAGATGGGGCTTTTTCGTGTTGGGTAAGAACAATCTAAGAATGCTAATGTTGTCATTTTCAGCTTTCCCGAATGCTAAAACACTCGAGTGTGACCTTTCTTTAATGCATTTGAGAGTTCTCTTTAGTGTTGTTTGTAGGTATGACCTGTGCTTCTCTTGTAGCCATTTGTGTTTATCTGTTGAATAAAGTGCTAATGTGCCAGAAGGCATGTTTGTTCAAAAAATTGATGGAAAGCAGCACAGCATCCTGTAAAGTTGGAAAGGGAAACACAAGAAAGAAGGCGCCTATAGCATATTGGTACGTCAAACTCTTGTTTTATTTACCAGCAGCAGCATGTAATGGCTTAGTCTTGGTACCAATGAATGTTGTTGTACTTTGCAACCACCTAGAAGTTGATGCCCATGATGGAGCGAGGTGGAGAAACAACATTTTGTATATCCCTCATGAAGTCACACTTCCATAACCATAACTTGAACTAATTGAGTGATGTGTGAAATTAACCAACCTAGAATAAAAATTGCACCTACACAAGTACACGTGGGAAACTAATTTTGCTTATGTTGCAAACATAATTAACTAATTATGTGATTCTGTCGTGTCCTGAACTAATAAGCAGCTATTAAATAATCATAAATGTCCTTTTTGTTTACGTATTTGTGGCTGGAGGTTGGAGACAGGTGAGCATATCACGCATAAATGTAGCTTGTTTGCTAGGTAATAACTAACAGGGAAACCTTAGTATGGGGGGAGGTAAACAGAAGGGATATATTTCAATAATTAACATTTATTTGTGTTTGATTCTATGATAGTTCCCATTTTAGCTCGTGAGGCCTACCAAAACATGGAGTCTCTCGATTACTGTGACAGCGAGAGATAATGCGCACGCGCTGTGAAAGCCAAGAATGAATGCGAGCTGCTTGTGCACGAACGTAAACAAGTTCAAGGACAGCATGCCCTGGAAGCCCAGATGACTGCCAAAAGAATGGACGTATGAGTTACTGAACGTGGGAAAAGTCCATGGAGTTGCTAGTTGAGGATGTGACTAGGCCAAAGACTTTCTTAAACAAAGAACTCTTCAAAATTCTGCTGACACGTAGGAAATTGAATGTTAGAATGATGAGGTGATGCTCATCCACCCCTAAATTGTCCAATCAGAACTGGAGTTTATGCTGATAGTTACTTTTGTAGATAGATAAAGTTAGTGAAAAAGGTATAAAAAGTGCTGATTTTACTTAAGAAAAAACTCTCTTCCAATTTCCTCTGGAGATGCTGACGGTATGCTGATTTTTCCTCAGATGTAAGACTTTGAATAATTTTCTATTTTCCTTTGAACGAGGTTTGAGCTTTAGATGAGGTTATTAGTCAGGGAAGTTAGGAGAAAATGAATTTTGGGAACTATCTGTCTTTTGCTAATACTTGAGTTCTGAAATCTAAATAATAATGTCTATTTTCGAACTTCTGAAATAAAAACTAATTTAACTGATTGAGATAAAACTTTTACTCTTTTAAAGTTATCTTTTGAATAAAGAAATAAATAAAGCGAATAAACTGTTAGACATGCTAAATTTTGCTTTTAATAAAAATTAGATAAATGGAGAATTAAGCTGTTCTTGTATTTTCCTACACCTAATTTTTTACAAGCAGATCCGTTGACCATAACGGTGGTGTCTAAATAAATGTCCTGTCGATAGAAACCATGGTAAAACTCTTTAAACTGCAGGTGTAAATAGTATAACTATTTCGTTTTAATTTAGACACTCCACTATGATACAGCAGCTCTCCTTTGAATCTCACCGATCCATGAAGTAGGATGAAAGTGTTTTGTGAGTAGCTCACAGTGTTATGGGCCCCACTGATGAGTAGATGTATGATTTAGTATTTCAGGGAAAGGTGACATGGTTTTAGAAATTATTTCCGGAGTAGCGCTGCATCACCCATTATGCCAGTAGTAGTCGCAGAGTTTTGCCATATCCGCAGTCCATTACACTGACACAGAGTCATAGGCACCAAAGGAAGTCTGACATGTTCTGTTTCATCTCTGATGCATTGGAATTTGCTTGAAAGCTGTCAGACCATGAGTCTGTAGCCTTTTGTGTTCTCGCTTGTGCTAATGGACGAGCTTTACAACTTTGAACTGTTGATGGGAGAATGTTTCATTTCTACACACTGTCGTCATCATTCATTTGTATCTGCATCTTTCCAGTTATTCTTTTGCCAGGCCACAAAATCTCACACTGTACGTAGTGTTCTAGAATTAAATTAGAACATTGAGATGTTGAGCGCTCCATTGTAGACAATGGAGTGCTCCGGGCTTCTACAAGCTGGTAGAAGCCCGGAGAGTAACATTCCAATGTTATTCTTATTTCACAGCTGTTGCTGCGAACAAAGGTTTCTCTGAGCCCTAGGGGTTTTGAACCCCCTCAGGCTCCGAGAGCCCTTTGTTTTTATAAATTAGAATATTCTGAACTCTAGGGAAGGAATGTTCTAATAGCCATAGAGCCCTCCGTAGCGGGCTCTACCGGCCATTAAAGGCCTGCTCCCTTTTTAAAGGCCTTCGCCTTCAGCTCTGTCCTTTAAAACTGGCGCAAGCCTTTAATGGCCGCTAAAACCTGCTATGGAAGGCTCTAAAGCTATAGTAGACTAGAGCCTTCTCTTCAGGTAATACTATTTCACATGGTTTATTCCTGTCAACTAGTCTTCTCCAACACTCTGTTGAACACAGGTCCATTATGCCTAGATTATAAGCAGGGCTCCCAGGTTAATAGTATTTATTTTTTCGACATATCAGTCTGTATTAATCCTTATTCATTGTCTTGCACATTTTATCTTCTTGTCAAATGTATTTTCGATTATTTGAACAAAACTGTAACTAGGAGGTTCTCACATTCATGTAACCAGTAAGTGTAAGGTAACTGACTGAGCATTGCCTCTATTCATTCTAGTGTGTTTGTGGTACAGTGAGGTGAGAATAGGCAGTAGAACAGGGTTAGTGTAGCAAGAGTAAGGATCCACAAAGGTAGGTGCTGTTAAGATGTAGTTTATTAAATAACAAACTCCACCCCAGCGCGATGCATCTGTACAATGAAAAGCCCAACGGTGACTGACCAACGTTAACACTGAACGGACACGTAGCTCGGGGACATTTTATTCAAACATCAACATACACAATAAGCAGAGCATCGCATGGCACCTCGCGCGAATAACAATAAGCATTTTATTTTAAATGCATT
Source organism: Lissotriton helveticus (assembly GCF_964261635.1). Lineage (NCBI taxonomy): Eukaryota > Metazoa > Chordata > Amphibia > Caudata > Salamandridae > Lissotriton > Lissotriton helveticus. Next base: position 1,461,001,812 of record NC_136057.1, read on the forward strand.
TTTATTGCAGACCTTTATAAAAGTTACAAGTTCCACATTCCATAATTCCCGACCTGGCGGATACAACGTACCAAATTCTCAAATCTCGTCACACAGCCCATGTGCCCACATCCCGGAGGCCGGGCAGCGTCAATCATGAGAAATTAAAAGATCTTACATCAATCGCAGCCACCTAGTAGGGAAATCTTGTGTCCGCTTTTCCATTTTTTAACGACCCCTCCCAAGAAACCCCTCCCCCCAACAACCCCCAACCCATTACCAACCTCATGAAGCTATTATGAGCGACTAGGGGCGTCTTAACGCGGCTCACCATGCCACGTCTCGCCGCTTCTCCCCCTAAGATTTGCAACCCCTCAGGCGACTGACTATATCCACCAGGAACACCCCTCCCTCAATGGAAGAAGCGTCTTCCATATTACCAAATGGGAGTGTCCCTCGCCAGCCTTGCAATAATGGGTGTTATATCCTGAGGGTTCTTTCTATAGGTTCCCTATGAGGTGTCGCTACACAATCCTCAGTCCCTCAACGTCTCCTTTCGGTGGTGTTCCCTCCCACCCACTCTCCCCAGTGTCCCACCACCTCCGCGCGTGACCTCTGTCAGACATCTATAGCTATGTGCCAGGAGCGTTAAGTGTTTAGGTATGCGATGTGCCTTGGATGTTCGAATAACAATAAGCATGTCACTAAAGTATGCCACTACACCACCTTCCCCCTTACAATAAAATGAAACAAATAAAAAACACATTTTTTTTAAAACATCACAAAACCGTCAAATTTCCTGGGAACTATGACGTTCCTGCCTCTAGAAGAACATCAAGTGACATTTTGCACGTTGGAATGAACATTTGACTGAGACTGAGACCCAACAGCTGGAACAAGCTCCGTATGAACCACCGGAGTATCCAACCAATGACTCCAATCCAAATCCTCAATGGCTTCCTTCCGCTTATCTCTTATAGTCTTGGCCTGTTGAAGAGAAAGTTTTACCAGACGGCGCTTGTTCCACCAACCTTTCCCATCAACAAATGCAGCCCCTTTACTCACTTTAAGAACTTGTGTTGGTTCCAGGAACTTGGATTCACCTTTTTTAACTCTAACAGGTTTCTTTATCAAAACCCAATCTCCCACCAAAACATCCACATTCCCGGAACTCACATTTTTATCAAAATACTATTTCATTTGATTTTGTTTCTCTTCCACTTTTCTACGAATAACAGTCAGCTAAGTTAATGTTCTCTTCACCTGACAAGTTTTGTAACCAATAAGGAAACAAATTTGAATGTGCTTCTCTGCTCCTTAGGAGAGTAAAAGGAGAAATGCAAGTAGTACAGTGAGGAGATGTATTATAATGCCAAACCTTATTTCTAATGAATTCTTCTACATTGAGATTGTATGACAAAGCCGTTTGAATCCCCTCCTTAACTACTTTATTCCCTCTCTCTACCAGACCATTGGAAGAGGGAGAATACAAAGCAACCTTCAATTGTTTGATCTCCAAATCATTTACAAATTTGCACATCTTCTCAGAAAAAAAAATGAGTACCGTTATCAGAGACAATTATCCTCGGTGTAACCTCTACATTAAAAACTCTCCTTAAGAAAGCGATTGTAGAATCAGAATCAGGACTCTTAACAAATTCATGGTACATCCATTTTGAATAATAGTCAACTAATAAAATAACATATTTCTTTTCTTGACCCAAAATAGAATATGGTCCAGAAAAATCTATACCTACTTTCTCCCAAGAACTACGTGGAAACTCGGTTGGGTGCAAGGGAACTTTCAGTGTTTGCCAATGTTTATCCGATAACAAACATTCAGGACAGGAAACAATTAATTTCCTAACCTGCGCTTCCATAGACGGCCACCAGTAGTGCTCCTTAATTCTCATGACCGTCTTGGTTACCCCCAAATGCCCCTGATGAAACTTGTTGATGATTGTGGACCGTAAACCAAAAGGAGGAACAAACCTGTCGCCCCAGCGCACAATACCATTCTCAACAGATAGTTCCTCAGATACAAGAGCGAACCTCTGCAACGCACCATCTAAACCTCTACGCTCAGGCCAATGATGGGTCGAAAAATCTATAACTTTTTGCAAGATTGCATCACTTTCAACAGTGGACTTCCAATCAGACTCAGTTAGGAGTGTACTCATTTCACTCACCGCATCAACCACAGCAACACACTCAATGTCTTCTCCTGAGACATCCTCATCATCCTCTTTCACCATAGAGAGTATAGACAGGCAATCGGCACGTAAATTCTTCCCTCCTTGAATATGTTTTACCTCAAAATGGAATTCTTGTAATTTAGAAACAAGCCTCAACAACCTTGCAGACATAGAGAAAGAGCCCACTTTATTAAAAATGTAAATTAGAGGCTTATGGTCAGTGACCAGTTCAAACCTCCTCCCCCAAATATATGTCCTGAACTTTTGTACCGCCCAGGAGCAAGCTAACGCTTCTCACTCAATAGTACTGCACTTAGTTTCAAATGATTTAAGAGACCTAGATGCGAATGCCACCGTCTGCTCGCGTCCATTCACCCTTTGTGTAAGCACAGCCCCAAGTCCAGACATATTTGCATGCTAATTAAAATAAACATTAAATGATGTATTGAGCCTTTATGCACACTCTAAAGTCTAAACATGGTAATTTAATTCAATTGTAAACCACCTAAAGTATCAAGCGTGCGTATCGCTGTAGACACGCAGAATATTAAAACAGAAATAAAATGAAAGCGTGTGCATCACTGTATATAAATGTGCCAGAAAAAAGTGTGCCTGTCGCTGTAGATACTCTCTTCAATTAAACAGGAGTGAGCGTATTTTTGTGATGATGCGCTAATAATGCGTGCGCATCGCAGTGGCCACAATGAACAAAAATGACATAGTTATAATCCAAGTGTGTTTTTTTATTTTTTAAAAGCGTGCAGGTCGCTGTAACAACGCGCTAATACTTCAAATAACTTTAAAGTTTAGAAAAGCGTGCGCGTCGCCGAGGCAACGCGCCGATGTCAAACCACACGGCAGATTCAGGGATATGCCGGTCAATGTACTCCAGCCAAATTTCACTTGAAGGATTGGTTGGAAATGGACCAATAGAAAATAAGCACTGAGGACAAGGAAACACGGTCCATCCAATGGGAGTCACGAGCAGACTTCAATGGCCAATCATTTAACAGTTCAGAAAATGGCCAATCACAATGAAGTTGAAATCACGAAGAAATTGGGCAAAAAGTCAAGCAATCACGCTCTACAATACATTCCTCACGTACCTCTTCGAAACCAAATTTGAATAGACAATCCTACCGGGATACTCTGTCTCAGGAGATCGACCGGATAATGGTGAAGGTACGATGGAGGTAAATTTCCGAAAAACTGATAAAATCCTTAGAGTGGGTGAGGGTGGAGTCTCCAGATCGTCGCCAAATGTAGCAAGAGTAAGGATCCACAAAGGTAGGTGCTGTTTAAGATATAGTTTATTAAATAACAAACTCCACCCCAGCGCGATGCATCCGTACAATGAAAAGCCCAACGGAGACTGACCAGCGTTAAGACTCTACCACTGAACGGCCACGAAGCTCGGGGACATTTTATTTAAACATCATCATACACAATAAGCAGAGCATCGCGCGGCGCGCCATGCGAAGCTAGGAAGCATCGCGTGGCACCTCGCTCGAATAACAATAAGCATGTCACTAAAGTATCCCACTATAGTTAGATGATGGTGTGTGAGGCCGTGCTGAACAGAGTGCCTCACATATGCACGCAGTGCCCAGTCTTTTTTTTTGCAGCCTGCTGTATAGGTCGCCCAGATCTTGAAAACTAAAAACAGGGGCATACCTCCAGCAAGGAAGTCGACTATAATTTAGCATGGGCCATGGAATGATATCATTGATGACTCTCACTCAAATGATAACAAGGTACAAGCTTGATATTTTTGTATCAATGGCTCAGAAAATTAAATCCAACTTTGACGCTGTCATACATGCCATCAGACCTGATTCAGACCGGAGACTCCAGATTTTGAAGCCAAAAATGGCTTCATTTTAGATGTCTATGGCATAAAATTGCCTCTGCTTCAATAGACATCAATTGGGAAAATACATTCCCCAAATCCAAGGAGAGTCACCCTTTCTAGCCAAACGGGACAGGTAGGTTATACAATAGACAGGGGAGTCCCTTTTGTGTGAACCTATTTAATACGTAAACCCAAATTGATATTCCACTAGTTCAGTAAGAATGCATTAAACACTATATTACATCAATCCTAATAATGCATAAAATTATTTTTCACTCTGTCTCCTTGTTAAAAAAAAATTATTTTATTTTCGTCATAAAACAAATACCATACTCTTACACTGTTCACATATTCAATGTGATCAACAATTTAAAACCTTAAAAACATCATATATATACACTACACTTTTAACAGCATTTTACCCTGGATGTAATATCTCAGTCATCAGACTTTATACTTTTAGGTGGCTAGCAGCCGATGAGGACGGTGGCAGCCTAGCGAGGCTCCCGACCCTCCGCCCGCTAATCCGTGCAAAACTCCTTCATCTGATCTGGGATCCCCGTGAAACTCCGGGAGATCCCAGATAACACACTCGGGTCTGCTCCGGTTCGAGTGGTGTGCCGGTTGGGCCGTTGCAGCGGGCACACTCCGACGAGACAGGTCAGTGACGCCGAGACGCAAGATGGCGGCGTCCTCGGAGCCAGCGGCTGCGGAATGACTGAGGCCCCAACCCCGACGTCCAGCTAAGTGGAGGAGGAAGGACCGTGCCGGACCGGGAGCGGGGTCGGGATCGGCAGGCGAATCCCTGGCCTCCCGACGCTAGATAGACTGGTGCGGCGCTCTGCACACGACCGGGTCCGGGGAGGCTCCGCCCCGCCCGAGGAGTCGCAAATATACGCCCCGGCTTTTTGGGGTCTGCTACCCACGCGAGGGCCGCGGAGCGGCTGGGGACATCGTCCGGCGGCCGAGGTGAGAGGAGGCTGTGGAGACGAGCTGCTGGCGAGGTGGGGGACGAAGGCGGGCGGTCCCTAGCCCCCGGCAGCCCGGCCCAGCCGCGGACGACGAGCCGGAGGCAGCCGCGCTAGTGCCACTGCACACCTGGGGCCTTGGGCGGAGGTGCCTGGCCGGGCCCGCTGACTACCACGGGGAACGTACAGTGGACGGCCCCTTCCGGGCAGCGGAGCGGACGTCCTGAGGACAGGGGCTGGTGAGTGGGACCGCTCAGGGAGAGCACTCCGATTGCCCACTAACAAACTGCCTCCGGCGGGGGAACCCCGACTGAACTCCCCGGCTTCCGAGCCCGGGATGAATTGGGGGCCCGAGAGGCGGACATCCAACAACGAGCCGGCGGAGCACCGGGGGCGTGGTGCCCTAGCACAGAATGCGCCCATGTTGCGGGCGCCACTGGTGAGGAAGACTGTGGGGGGCGGCACAGCGGAAGACGGCTCACCCGAGCTGGGGGCCCCCCGGCGGGCCTACTCAACAACGCGACCCCCCGGCTTTGGGCCTAGTGTGGACTTGGACCGTAGGACCTCTCTGGGACTGGCAGTGGTCGGGGTCGTGGCAGGAGCGCCCTGGATGGTGGCTGGAACCTGCCGCACTGCCCAGCTGACGGCACCCACCACACTTGCTATTGGAGATCGGCGGGAGGCGACAAATAGTGACCTTGCTACTGGCCCTCGAAAGTAGAGGGGAAACTGGAACTGTGGAGCGGCGATGGCGCTGAGCGCGAACACAAATCTGGAACAGTGACTGCGCGGCGCAGTCTCCACCCATCGCCTGGAGGTACGCTTGCGTGGTGCCTGGGGGAGCAGTGCTGCTGGTGACCTTATAACCGCAAGTGCTTCGGACCCCTCCTTGCCTCGCCGGGACGCCATCGCAGCAGTGGTGCATCCCAGTGCCCAGCCGGGAGGCTGATTCGGGAGGCTGATTCGACCGGGACCGGGGACTACAGTGGAGAATGTGAGCTGATTAACCCCGCGGAGTGGAGTGCCCGAAGAGGGAAGCCGGACTCGGCCTTTCCTGACTGGCACCCTACAAATTGCTCACTGCGGGGGGGACCGGCCACCCCTGCCTGTCGTTGGGTTCCCGGGCCGACATCTCAGGTGGAAGATGGGTAAGCCACGGGGAGCAAAGGGAGATGGAGGCCCCGCCACGGAGACACAGGAGGACCCCCCGCAAGCCACAATGGACCTACAACAGATGCAGAACCGGATCCTAGAGGCTATTGCAGCCACGAAAGAGGCATTACACCAAGATATTGCGCAGGTGTCGACGGGGCTGGGGCTCCTGCGGGCTGACCACGGGAAGTTAGTAGACAGGGTCAAGGAAGCGGGAGACACCCTGAAAGATATCGTGCCAGCACACAAAATCGATGGAAGGGAGGCTTACGGAAGCGCTGGACCGCATACAAGTTCTGGAGAGGCGAGCAGAAGATGCGGAAAACCGCAGCCGGCGGAACAATGTGCGCCTGGTGGGCCTTCCGGAGAAAAAAGAGGGTGCAGATATGGTCGGCTACTTGCACGAATGGCTAAAGACTGAGGTGGCCCCAGAGGGCCTTTCCCCCTTCTTCACTCTGGAGCGGGCTCACCGAGTGCCGGCCAGACCCCCGAAACAGGGCCTTCCACCTCGCCCAGTGGTCATCAAACTGCTCCACTACAAGGACAGGGACTGGCTATTACAAAGAGCTAGAGAAGTGGTGACGTTGTTCCCGGACTATACGTTCGAGACCCAAAAAATGCGTGCCTCATTCCTGTCCATCAAAAAAGAACTGCGCACAGAGGGCATACAGTACTCGCTATTATTTCCGGCCAGACTCCGAGTGATAGTGGATGAGAAGGCTCTGTTCTTCCCGACAGCGGCAGAGGCATGGACCTGGTGGGACACTTACAAAGCAGGCACGGATGGAGCCCGATTCAGGGCTGAGGAGGAGCGCCAAACACAGACAGTGAGGAAATCGAGGAGGAACCGGGGACGCGGGCGGGGGACCAGAAGACCGACGGAATCACAAACAGAAGACGAGCGGAGGGCAGCGCTGCAGGCGGTAAAGGACGTTTCGGGATCGGCGCCTGACCAGTCGGAGAGAGACTCGGGCTCAGCGGGCCAGGGAACGGGCTCGGAAACTGAGCTATCGGAGCTTGACGGTGCAAGAGGCCCGAAGGTCACGCCACAGACATCGGGGGAGATAATTGGTAGCTGAGACCTGAACATAGTGGCCTGGCGGCGGTGACGGCAGCTGGTGTCACCTCTACGGACACTCGAGCAGATCCCTGTTAGACTAGATTGTCGTAAGTTACAACGTATATTGCGGGGCGGGGGAATGGGGACTGCGATTGAAGGTACCAGAGGCTAGTTCACGCTCCCAAGGGCCCCTAAGGCCTACGTAGTACTGACTACGGGTTAGGAAGGTTCGAGAGCACGTTTGCTCGAAATGGTTTGGATGGGAATGACTCTTTTGCAGTTAGGTCCTGTTCTGGGGGGGAGGGGCCTGGGGAAGTTGGGGTAATTCAAGGCAAGGTTCGGGGGGGGGGGGGAAGGGAGAATGTTGGGGGTGGGCGGGACAGTGTCAAGTCTGATGTCTGGAGTCAAATCATCGTTGGACTAAACCGAACACTGTGGGACAATGGCTAATGCGGAATCTCTGAAATGCGTGTCCTGGAATGTGCGGGGTCTGAATACAATGACAAGGAGACACAAGATCCATTCTTACCTAGTCCGCAGAGGAGTGCCTATCGCATTCCTACAAGAAACTCACCTGACAAAGAAAGAGGGAATTGCGCTGCAGCGTAGATGGAGTGGACACTTGTTTCATACCACGTATTCTGCCTATGCCAGGGGAGTGTTGATCTGGATACGGGCGGGTACTCCTTTCCAAGTCACTAGACACACAGTAGACCCGGATGGGAGATTTGTGGCGGTTGAGGGTTTACTTAGAGGCAGACACATAGTGCTTAGTAGCGTCTACGCTCCGAATGTGGACCAGGCAACCTATTTTGCGTGGCTCTCTAGAGTGCTGGCCAGCTACTTCACAGGCCCTGTACTGATGGGGGGGGGGCTTCAACTCCATAGAAGATACCACGCTGGACAGATCGCACCCACCGCTGCACACATCACCAGTACATAGGTTGGCAAGATGCAGGTCGGAATGGCAGGGGAAATGGGACTTGGCAGACATCTGGCGTATACAACACCCAGTAGAGCGAGATTACTCGTTCTACTCCAGCATACATGACCTCCACGTCCGCCTTGACACCTTCCTGTGCTCTCAGTCGGTGCTTCCGGCGGTGGCCCGGACTGAGTATCTGGCACGCACGATTTCTGACCACAACCCTATACTCCTGACACTGGACTGGATGAACGTGATCTCACGGATTCCGACGTGGCGGCTACGACCGGACATGCTGGATGACCCACCCTTCCGTGAAGCGCTCGGAGATCAGATCTCACAATATTTTAGAGAGAATGAGGGCTCGGCTTCATCCAGAGCCATGGAGTGGGACGCGTTCAAAATAGTAGTATGGGGGCATTGCATAGGGAAGTTTGCGGGAGTGCGCAGGTCACTGTTGGACGACTTGGATAAGGCTGAGAGCAGCCTGAGGGAAGCGGAGCAGGAGCGCCCTAACTGCCCTGAGCTCCAGGAGAAGGTATGTGGGGCGCGGGAAGCAGTGGCGGTGGAGGTAGAGCGCCTTCGTAGCTTCGATTATAAAACGTATTTAACGAAGACTCTTGCCGAGGGGGACAAAACTGGCACACTGTTGGCTTGGCTAGCGAACCCTAATAAGAGTAGTCAGCCGATTCTAACCCTAAGGGGGAGTGGAGATAGCACCTATAGCACACAGCCGGACATACTGAACTGTTTTCGATCCTATTACGAGGGGTTGTACAGGAGTGAATTAGGGGACCAGTCTGAGGCAATGGACGCTTTTTTGTGTGACCTGCAGTTGCCACAACTTGAACAGGAACAGGCAGACGCCCTGGGCGGCCCAATAGCTCTGGAAGAAATAAGAGCGGCGATAAAGAGGATGGCGCGTAATAAAACGCCGGGGATGGACGGGTTGCCCATTGAATTTTACAGGAGATACCTGGAACAGCTGGGCCCAAGGCTGCAAGTAATATATAATGAAGCTAAGGGTAAGGGCAGACTTCCCCAATCTATGCGAGAAGCCATAATGATTCTGTTAGAAAGGCGAACCCGGGGGAGGCAGAAGGTGTCTGACTGACCACCCCTAGGTCTACCCCTCCTTCAGAGAAGGGACCGAGCGATGTCGAGAGGCCTCCGACGGGAGGGCCCTCTCCTAGAATCGTACAGCAGAGTAACCACACCACTCCAAATATACACCACACGTAGATAGAGTTTTCAATCTTTATCGGGCAATAAGTATCGTTTCAATATATACAGCAGATCCCGAGATCTGGAAAGTCTCGTAGCAAGGGGCCAGGTAGCGGGACAGTCTTGTAGATGGTCGGTTGCAATGGGACCCTACGCACAGCTCTCAATCCTCGAGCTGGGGGGTTCCGGAAGGTTGGGCCGCGGCAGCGCCAGCAGGCTCCAAGATGATTCAGCGAGCGTGGACCGCGGCAGCGCCAGCAGGTTCCAAGATGGTTCAGCGAGTGTGGACCGCGGCAGCGCCAGCAGGTTCCAAGATGGTTCAGCGAGTGTGGACCGCGGCAGCGCCAGCAGGTTCCGAGATGGTTCAGCGAGTGTGGACCGTGGCAGCGCCAGCAGGTTCCGAGATGGTTCAGCGAGTGTGGACCGCGGCAGCGCCAGCAGGTTCCAAGATGGTTCAGCGAAGATGGACCGCGGCAGCGCCAGCAGGCTCCAAGGTGGTTACAGCGAAGATGGACCGCGGCAGCGCCAGCAGGCTCCAAGGTGGTTACAGCGAAGATGGACCGCGGCAGCGCCAGCAGGCTCCAAGGTGGTTACAGCGAAGATGGACCGCGGCAGCGCCAGCAGGTTCCAGGTAGAGCAGCAAGGGGAGTTTGTCTCAGGGTCAGCCGCGACAGCGTCAGCAGGGCTTCTCGACTCCGGGATACAACTGCCGTCCTACTCCGGGGCTGGCCCAGATATAGGTCTGGGGTCCTTTGATGTCCGGACCCTCTCGCCTGGGGGTCAGGGGGGCCGGGATGATGGTGTCCAGACACCCAGCAGGGGGGTGGAGCCGGAGCCCAGGGAGGCCGGAGGGTGATCGAAACCAGGCATCCGGGGAGGGTTGGAGAGCCATCGAAACTCCCCTCTCCTTGTCTCTGGTGGAGTGGCCACTCTACCACCCGGAGGGTTCTTGGTGACTCAATGGCGGACTCGCTGGGGCCGTGGCCGCGGCTGGGCCGGGACCACGTGACGTGATGGGCCCAAGATGGCGTCGGGCCTGGAATGAGGGTCCGAGGTGGGCACCGGACCGGTAATGCTGGGGCGGCCCGAGTGTGCCGTGTCAGTGGTTGTGGGCCGCCGGGTGGCGGATCTGGTGGTTTGGAGGGCGTGCAGAGGTGTGCCCGAGGCCGACCCGGGCTGGATGGAGGGCCGATGTCGTCCGGGGCCCGCTGTGCGGGAGGGGTAGGACCACGCCACGAGGCCGGATCCAACACGCGTCCCCTCCAGCTGAAGGCAGGGGAGAGTCACCCATCTTCTTGGGGATTCTCCTCGCCAAGGCGGAAGAATCTGGAGAGGCCGTCAGCGTTGGCGTGGTCGTTGCCAGGGCGATGTTCCACGGTGAAGTTCATCCCTTGGAGGGAGATGGACCAACGTAGCAACTTCGGGTTCTCGCCCCGCATCTGCATCAACCACCGCAGGGGCCGGTGGTCGGTCTGTACTCGGAAGTGGGTGCCGAAGAGGTAGGGCCGGAGCTTCTTTAGGGCCCACACGACGGCGAATGCTTCCCTCTCGATGGTGCCCCATCGTTGTTCTCGGGCCAGCAGGCGCCAGCTGATGAAGGCCACAGGAAGGTCAACTCCGTCAGAGTTCATTTGGGACAGTACGGCCCCAATGCCGTGTTCCGAGGCGTCAGTTTGGACGATGAACTCTCGGCTGTAGTCGGGGGCCTGGAGCACCGGGGCGGTGCACATGGCAGTCTTTAGGGTCTCAAAGGCTACTTGGGGGTCCAGTGCACCTTCGGGGGTAGTCTCTTGGAGGTTAGTTCTGTGAGGGGCCCCACAATGCTCCCATAGTCCTTTATGAACCGCCAATAGTATCCAGTGAGCCCCAGGAAGGCTCGGACGGCGGTCTGGATGACGGGGGGCTCCCAGGCCCGGATGGCGTCGATCTTGGGTTGAAGGGGAGCCACTTTGCCGCTCCCCACTTGGTGTCCCAGATAGGTCACGGATCCTTGACCGATCTGGCACTTGCTGGCTTTTATTGTTAGTCCGGCCCGTTGGAGGGCAGTCAGGACCTTCCAGAGGTGGGTCAGGTGCTCGTCCCAACAGAGGCTGTACACCGCAATATCGTCCAGATAGGCGGCACTGAACTCTTCCAGCCCTGCCAGCACCCGATTCACTAGTCTCTGGAAGGTGGCCGGAGCATTCTTCATACCGAAGGGCATCACGTTGAAGTGGAAGTGGCCATCGGGGGTCGAGAAAGCGGATCGTTCTTGTGCCCCTGGCGTGAGGCCGATTTGCCAGTATCCGGCCGTGAGGTCGAAGGTGCTGAGGTACCTGGCGGCCCCCAGGCGATCGATCAGCTCATCCGCTCGGGGAATGGGATGGGCGTCGGTCCTGGTGACGGCATTCAGTCCCCGGTAGTTGACACAGAACCGCAGCTCCGGGGGCACTCCGGGGGCGGCGGCCTTAGGGACCAGGACGACGGGACTGGCCCATGGACTGTCTGAAGGCTCGACTACCCCTAGAGCTAGCATCTTGGAAACTTCGGCGTAGATGCAGGCCCGGACTCGGTCGGGGACTCGGTAGGCTCGGTGCCATACGGGCGGACTGTCCCCGGTGTCGACGTCGTGAACACACCACTGGGTGACTCCGGGGGTGAGGGAAAATAAGTTCGCAAATTGACCCAGCAGTTTCTGGCAGTCCTGGCGCTGTTTGGGTGTCAGCGCGGGAGAGAGGGAGACTCCCTCGACGGAGCCATCCTTCTCGGAGGTGCTCAGGAGGTCTGGTAGAGGCTCGGAGTCGTCCTCTGCTCCGTCATCGGTAGCCAACAACAGGCTCAGTTCGGTGCGGACAAAGTGGGGCTTGAGCCGGTTGGCGTGTAGGACCCGGATGGGGTTCCGGGGGGACTCCATGTCCACTAGGTAGGTGACGGGGCTCTTGCGCTCCACCACTTTGAAGGGCCCCGTCCATTTGTCCTGGAGGGCGCCGGGGTCGACCGGGGACATGACCCAGACCTGCTGGCCCGGCTCGAATTCAATGGACGAGGCATTTTCATCATACCAGCGCTTCATCTCCTCTTGACTGGCCTTCAGGTTGGTTTCGGCCAGTTCCCGGAACTTCCGAGTCTGGTTGCGGAGAGTCAAGAGGTATCGGAAAACATCGGGCGGAGTATCGGAGGCGGCCAGCTCCCAGCCTTCCTTGACCAGGCTGAGGGGGCCGCGCACCGGGTGGCCATATAATAGTTCAAAGGGGCTGAACCCCAGGGACTTCTGGGGTACCTCCTGTTAGGCGAACAGGAGGCATGGCAGCAGAACGTCCCATTTGCGCCGGAGGGGCTCTTCCAGGCCCTTGATCATTCCTTTCAGGGTCCTATTAAATCGCTCCACTAGTCCATTCCCTTGAGGGTGATACGGGGTGGTGAACTTATACGCGACCCCGCACTGTTGCCACAGGGACCGCATATATTTCGATATAAAGTTTGTGCCCCGATCACTGACGACCTCTCGGGTGAAGCCGACTCGGGAGAAGATCCCCATTAGTGCCCGGCCCACTACTGGGGCGGTGATAGTCCGGAGGGGGATAGCTTCTGGGTAGCGGGTGGCATGGTCCACCAGGACGAGGATGAAGCGGTGCCTCTGGGAGGTTGGAGGATCCAGGGGCCCCACGATGTCGATTCCTACTCGCTCGAAGGGAGTGGTCACCACGGGAAACGGTTGGAGTGAGGCATTGATTCTCCCCCCACTCTTTCCGCTGGCTTGGCAGGTCGGACAGGTTCGGCAGTGGTTGTACACATCGCGGCGCATCTTCGGCCAATAAAAGTGGGTCACCAGGCGGCTGTAGGTTTTGTCCTGCCCCAGGTGGCCGGCGAGGGGCACATCATGTGCCAGGTTTAAGAGAAAGTCTCTGAAGTGGAGGGGGACGACTAACACTCGGCCGGCCCCCAGCTCGGCGATCTTCTGTTCACTGTACAGGAGGTCCTGGTCCCAATAGACCCAGTGGGACCCCGAGGAGTCTCCTGTGGCTTGCGTGGCGGCTTGTTGTCGGAGTCCCTCAAGGGAAGGACATGTCTTTTGTTCCCGACGGAACTGCTCGCGGGTGGGGCCCCCTTCTTGGCGCCACTGGGCTAGTTCGGGAAGGGGCCCGAGCTCGGGAAGTTCTTCATGGCTGGGGCTCTGCGGCCCCAGGTCGGGTTCGGCCGTGGCAGTGGCGGGTGGCGGAGGTGCCGGCCATTCAGGTTTTTCGGGCAGATTGTCTTCGGTTGGGACGTCGTCCCGGGTGGACATGGATCGGGTCGTTACGCAAACCCATTCAGGAAAGCCTAGCACCCCCAGATGCTCTCTTCTCTCGATCTGTGCCCAGGGGGAACTTTCGAGGTCGTTCCCTAGGAGGCAGTCCACCAGGGCATCGTCTCGGACGGTGACTTTCAGCAGGCCAGACACTCCTCCCCACTCGAAGGGGATGCGGGCCATCTGGCACAGGCTCTCGGAATTGTCCGCGGACCGGACAGGGCACAGAACGTGGGGCAGGATTTGTTCTGGGGTCACCAGATGGCAGCGGACGGCGGTTATGCTGGCCCCCGTGTCACGGAGAGCCTCGGCCCGGCGTCCGTTAATGGTGACCAACTGGCGGTACTTCTGGGTGTTGACCGGAATCTGGTCTCGGGGAATCAGGTCTTTGTCGCCCAGGGAGGCGAGGCACATGGCCGCGGACTCCCATTCTTCTGGTTCCATAGGGACCTCTTCTTCGTCATCCTTTTCTGCGCTTAGGGCAGCTGCAGTGATTTGTCGACCTGGGGGCCCGGTGGTGCCGGGCCGCTGGTTCATGGGGCAGAGAGGATCATTGGCATAGTGACCCAGCCGTTGGCATCTGTGCACGTAACGTTGGGGCGTGGCCCCGGTCGGGCTGGAGGGGCCCCCCTCGGGCTGGAGGCTGGTGTAGAGGAGGCGGGCGACGATCCCGGCGGAAGGTCCCGGCCTCGGCTGATGCCAGACCCGCCGCCTCGCGGCCGGTGGTTCCCCGGGGACCCTCGTCCGTATTCTCCTGTGGTGTTCCGGTGGACGCGGTTGCTCGCCCACCGATCGGCTTCGACCGCTAGCTTTCGTGGCTCGGTCAACTTGCTGTCGAGGAGGTGCTGTCGTAGTTCAATGAAGCAGTTGTTGGAGAGGTGCTCCCATAACATCAGGTCGACCAACTGCTGGTAGGTAGTGACCTGACTGCCTTTGACCCACCCCTCGAAGGCTCTGCTAAAAAAGTTCACATACTCTACCCAAGTGGTACCGGGGATTTTTTTACAGTCTCGGAACCTCTGCCGGTACATTTCGGGGGTGAGTCCGTAGCGCGTGAGTAGGGCCGTTTTCATGTGTTCATAGGAGGTCATTTCGGTGTCAGGGAGTTCCAGCAGGGCGTCTCTCCCTTCGTTGACGAACTTTCCCCACAGGCCGGCGCCCCAATCCTTCAGGGGCACCCGATGGGTGGTCATGGCCACCTCGTAGGCTTTGAACCATTGTTGGATATCTTCGTTCTTGTAGTATTCTTTGGCTACATCTTTTGGTAGGTGAACCTTGGCGTCCACGGGAGGGGCCGCGGTCTTGGCCCCGGCCGCGTTATCTTCGTTGATCTTGGCCTTGATTTCTAGTTCTCTCAGGCCTCGTTCGTGTTCATAGGCTAGTCGTTTCTCTTCGAGGTCCCATTGTCTCCGTTTCTCTTCTAGATCCCCCTCCAGCCGTAGTTGCTCGAGGGCTATCTTTTTCTCCGCTAGCTGGAGTTCTCCGTCTAACCGGAGTCGTGCAAGTTCCACTTCGTGTAGCCGGTTGCGCTCTCGTTCTCGAGCGTCTTCATAGATGAGGTCCGCGTTTAGTGTTGCGGTTCTTTCCCCCGTCGGGGGTGCGCTGGTTTCCTGTTGCCCGTTCGGGTCATTCTCCTCTTGGGGTGGTCTGTCTCAGGTTTCCACCCAGGCTTGTAGGGCCGATTTGAAGTCCTCTTTTGTGCTCAGGCCAGTGGTAGCGATACCCATGTCTTTACAGAATTGTTTTAGTTCTTTGTGACTGTATTCTTCTATCTTCTCTTTCTGGAATTCGGCAAGTAGGTTGGTTCCTTGGGTCGTCATGGTCTCTGTGTGTTTTTCCATCGTAGCGGGTAGATCACTCTCTGTACGATTTTGCTTTGGCTCGGATCGCAGCGCCTGCCACCAATGTTAGAAAGGCGAACCCGGGGGAGGCAGAAGGTGTCTGACTGACCACCCCTAGGTCTACCCCTCCTTCAGAGAAGGGACCGAGCGATGTCGAGAGGCCTCCGACGGGAGGGCCCTCTCCTAGAATCGTACAGCAGAGTAACCACACCACTCCAAATATACACCACACGTAGATAGAGTTTTCAATCTTTATCGGGCAATAAGTATCGTTTCAATATATACAGCAGATCCCGAGATCTGGAAAGTCTCGTAGCAAGGGGCCAGGTAGCGGGACAGTCTTGTAGATGGTCGGTTGCAATGGGACCCTACGCACAGCTCTCAATCCTCGAGCTGGGGGGTTCCGGAAGGTTGGGCCGCGGCAGCGCCAGCAGGCTCCAAGATGATTCAGCGAGCGTGGACCGCGGCAGCGCCAGCAGGTTCCAAGATGGTTCAGCGAGTGTGGACCGCGGCAGCGCCAGCAGGTTCCAAGATGGTTCAGCGAGTGTGGACCGCGGCAGCGCCAGCAGGTTCCGAGATGGTTCAGCGAGTGTGGACCGCGGCAGCGCCAGCAGGTTCCGAGATGGTTCAGCGAGTGTGGACCGCGGCAGCGCCAGCAGGTTCCAAGATGGTTCAGCGAAGATGGACCGCGGCAGCGCCAGCAGGCTCCAAGTTGGTTACAGCGAAGATGGACCGCGGCAGCGCCAGCAGGCTCCAAGGTGGTTACAGCGAAGATGGGCCACGGCAGCGCCAGCAGGCTCCAAGGTGGTTACAGCGAAGATGGACCGCGGCAGCGCCAGCAGGTTCCAGGTAGAGCAGCAAGGGGAGTTCGTCTCAGGGTCAGCCGCGACAGCGTCAGCAGGGCTTCTCGACTCCGGGATACAACTGCTGTCCTACTCCGGGGCTGGCCCAGATATAGGTCTGGGGTCCTTTGATGTCCGGACCCTCTTGCCTGGGGGTCAGAGGGGCCGGGATGATGGTGTCCAGACACCCAGCAGGGGGGTGGAGCCGGAGCCCAGGGAGGCCGGAGGGTGATCAAAACCAGGCATCCGGGGATGGTTGGAGAGCCATCGAAACTCCCCTCTCCTTGTCTCTGGTGGAGTGGCCACTCTACCACCCGGAGGGTTCTTGGTGCCTCGATGGCGGGCTCGCTGGGGCCGTGGCCGCGGCTGGGCCGGGACCACATGCCTGTGACGTGATGGGCCCAAGATGGCGTCGGGCCTGGAATGAGGGTCCGAGGTGGGCACCGGACCGGTAATGCTGGGGCGGCCCGAGTGTGCCGTGTCAGTGGTTGTGGGCCGCCGGGTGGCGGATCTGGTGGTTTGGAGGGCGTGCAGAGGTGTGCCCGAGGCCGACCCGGGCTGGATGGAGGGCCGATGTCGTCCGGGGCCCGCCGTGCGGGAGGGGTAGGACCACGCCACGAGGCCGGGTCCAACAAATCCCTTTACTAAAACCGCGGAGGGAACACACTGACCCTGCATCCTACCGTCCATTATCCATGTTAACGACGGACTACAAGATTTTGAGTACAGTGCTGGCCACCAGGCTGTTGCCCCACATGCAAGACCTGGTACACGAAGACCAGTCGGGCTTTATACCCACACGGAACACGACACACAACATCCGTAGACTACTCAGGCTGGTGGATAACCCACCATCAGACGCAAGGTCCCCACTCGTACTGGCTGTTGACATTGAGAAGGCTTTCGACAGCCTAGAATGGGACTACTTATATAGGGTGATGCAGGGTTTTGGCCTGGGCGAGGGATACATAGGCTGGACGAAGGTGCTGTACTCATCGGCGAAAGCAAGGGTGAGAGTCGGACCTCTGGTGTCGGACCAATATGAAGTGCATCGGGGAACCAGACAGGGATGTGCACTGTCTCCCCTGCTGTTTGCGCTCGTGGTGGAACCTCTTGCGGCGATGGCTAGGCGGGGTGAACATTACAACGGATTAGAATTCAGAGGGACCCGCCATGCAGATGACCTTCTCCTCTTTCTGGAGGATGCTGAGGGGGCAGTGGAAGGCGCAGAGAGACTGCTGGCACGCTTCGGTGCGATATCGGGCTTACGGGTTAATTAGACAAAAACCTGCCTCTTCCCTCTTCGGAAGGAGGAAGTATGCCCCCTGGCCTGCACGAGACTTCGGTGGGAACCCGCCTGTCTGAGCTACCTGGGAGTGCATATATACCACGAACCTGCGGACTTACTAGACGGAAATATAGGGCGCTGCGTCCGCGCATTGCAGGGCAGCATGTCCTTCTGGGCCGCCCTCCCTCTCTCGGTTGCGGGCCGGGTGTCACTCCTAAAAATGTTGGCCTTGCCGCGATTGTTGTATTTTTTCCGAACCCTCCCCGTATGGATACCGGGAGCGACCTTCAGACGTCTAAGGTCAATGATGGTGTCCTTTCTGTGGGGAACGGGTAGGCGTAGAGTTGCGTTGGCGACGCTGACCCGCCCAAGGGACGAGGGTGGCCTGGCGGTCCCGGATTTCGAGCTCTATTACTTGGCCGCACAACTGCAGTTCTTCACACAGGAAGTTGCGAGGGTCTACCGTGGCCCGGAGCAGGAGAGGGATGGGGGAACCCCCCGCCACATCCTGGCTAACATAACCCTACAACAAAAGTTAGCACTCAGAGGGCTCTCCTGCGAGGAGCGGACGCTCCGATTGTGCTGGAACCGCTCGCGAAAGCGAGCTGGGCCTGGGCACCCGTATGCGCCCGAGATCCCGCGGGGCATGGTGACGGCGCTCCCGCATGGCGGAGACTGGTTGGGGCTGCAACGGTGGGAGGAGGCAGGCTTACAAATGTTGGGGGATCTCTACGATGACTGAGTTTTGACCCCGTATCAGACGCTGCAGGAGCGCTACGGTCTCCCGAAAGGACACTATCTACTACACGCGGCAGTGGTGAGAGCCATACAGGCGCACTGGGGGGAGGGGCTGGTCGAACCCACGACAACACTAGCATGCCAATACACAATGATGGCGGCAGGCACCTTTAAGGCAGTTACATGCCTCTATTCCAGAATGCATACTGAAACCCTCCAACCTCTTACGATGCTGAAGAACAAGTGGGAGGTAGACTTGCAGATGGACATCCCAGATACGACGTGGTCCCAACTAGTGCGAAGGGCTGGCAAGAGTACTAGAAATGCTCGTTTTCAGCTAATACACCTCTATATTCTCCATAGGGCCTACCTTACCCCGAGCAAAATAGCGACGTACTTTGGTGTAGCGGACGCGGCGTGCCCAAGATGTAATCGGACAAGGGCAGACCTGGTGCATATGCTAAGGGGCTGCCCTCATTTGCAAGATTACTGGAGGGAGGTAGGGAACACCCTGAATGAGGTAACGGATAGAGAACTGCAGTACGATAAAGCTGTCACTATATTACACTGGTTCCCACATACAAGCAAGAACAAATTGACAAGCAAATTCATCGACATGGGCCTACTTATAGCGAAGAGGGAGCTGACCAAGGGGTGGAAGTCTAAGACGGGTCCAACATACCGGAGGTGGCTGAATGAATTCTTGAAGTGGGCGGCAGCAGAGAGCACAATCAGGTACCAGCTGGCCCGCCGTAGATCAGATGAGAAAGCGCAGGAGGCGGCGATGGCATGGGAGGTGTTGGTGCAGGCGTTGAGGGATAGCACAGTGGAGGACGAAGGGGAGGAGGAGGAGCCAGAGATCCCGGGGACCCCAGCAGAAATCACAAGGGTACGGCACCTGCACCAGACACGCACACTCAGTAACTAATATAATCCTACTAAGTCCCAAGCCATAGACACAAATTCTTGCTCCAGGCGTAGACACAGACACTGGGGGGGAAGGGAGGTGGGAGGGGGGGACAGCATCCCAGGATTCGATAGAATTCCAGGAAAGGGACTGGATAGGAGTGAGAAGGGAATGGGGCGAAAAGGCAGAAAAGCAGAGAGCGGACGGCCCCGTAAGCAGACCACAGCAGGCAGCCAAGCCAAGAGAGCATCATGTGAATGAGTGACGCCGCCCGACCTCCGGGATGTGGGCTGAATGGCTGTGTACAATGCACCCGGGAGGGGTTATGAGTGCAATGTGTCTGCACAAGGTGACCCGATGTTACTTACCGTATGCTTTATATGATTCTGCAATAAAAAATGTTTAAAAAAAAAAAATAATCAGACTTTATACTTTTAGGTGACTTCAATCTGCACCTCGATGACTTATCAGATAGAGATGCAGTTTATTTTATGGACATTACTAACAGTTTAGGCCCCACCCAGCAGGTGACTGGCAGCACACATTCAGGAGGACACCTGCTCGATGGATTGTTCACAAATAATAAGTGCTTACAATGTCTTCCATTGCTACCGCTCGTCTGACCACAAAGCTGTTGTGTTCTCACTATCATTCCAAAACCCTCAGGTAGAGAAATATGAAAAACAATCAGTCGCAAAGTGTCCAGCCATGGAACAAGATTGCCTTTGATAACCTCGAAAGTTCCCTGTCTCAGAATCCCCCCAATTTCATAGAGGATCCAAGTGAGGCATTCGCTGCCTTCGACAAATGGATTAGGAGTTCAATTGATCAGGTGCTACCGGTTAAATCCATCATTATCCATAGGGCAAGACACACAGAACCTTGGTACTCTGAAAATCTGAGACTGCAAAAACAAAAATGTCGCCTCTTGAAAAGGAAGTGGAGATCTTCCTACGAAACCAATGACAGGATTGTCCATCAACAAGCTTTGCTTAATTATAAAAAAATCTGTGCATATGGAGAAAGCATGTTATTTTACTACAGCTATAATAACAGCAAAAATTCCTCAAAATAACTTTTTTCTGTAGCGAAACAGTTAGCCAAATGCCCCGAGGAGACTGACTCACCAATAAACCAGACTTTTTGCAATTCATTGGCCACGTTCTTTCAAGACAAAGTTAATGCGGTTTATAGGGGCTTCTCCCGATGTTTTTCTCAAGGGATGTCGCCCTCTTCAGGGGCTACAGCTATTTGCAGTGAGGAAAAGGAAAGTCTCCCAGGCACTGCAGACATCAGTGACCCCCCTGAATTATCCTCTTTTCTTTCTTTAACTACTGATGAGGTCACCAATCTCCTGCTGTCCACTAAATCTGGCTCCCCATTGGATCCATGTTCCCCCAGAATCTTCCATCTTCTACCAGAAGTATTTGGCTCTCATCTGTCTCCGATTTTCAATCAAATGTTTTCCGCTGGTATATTCCCCACCAACTGGAAACTGGCGCCTGTCTCCCCCTCCTAAAGAAAGCAAAGTTAGATGGGGCAGATCTCAATAATTACCGCCTTATCTCCAGACTCCCTTTGCCAGCAAAAATGGTGGAAAAAGCCATGAATAGGGTTATATCAGACTATACTGAGAGGCATGCCTTTCTGGACGCCACTCATTTGTCTTTAGAAAGCACCACAGTACCAAACTAGCACTGATTTCGGCATCCAAACTGATTAGGCAGACAGTTGATGCAGGAGGCAAAGCAGCACTTGTGCTGCGTGACATCTCTGCCGCTTTTGATACTGTAAACCACCATAAACTATTGGAAGTCCTGGAGGAGATTGGCATTAAAGGGAAAGTGCTTGCTTTATTTAAATCATTCCTATCTGGTCTGGAACAGTGTGTAGCTCTATCAGAATTTAATCACCGAACTTCACTCTGCCGTGTGGAGTACCACAGGGCTCTTCATTGAGCCCCACTCTTTTTAATATCTATGTTGCCCCGCTGGCGTGGCTAATCAGATCTCTGGGCTTCTCTGACATTTCTTACGTAGATGATACCCAGATTGTGGCTTCAGTGACAGGTTCACCAGCCGACACAGCAGCACCGTTCCATACCTGTCTTCGCCAGGTGGGAGACTGGATGGCCACGAATGATCTGAAATTCAACTCTAGTAAGACTGAAGTCTTACTCTTTGGCAGCCACACTAATTTCTGGTCCCGTGCTCCTTAGGCTTCGGAGATGGGCTCGTTACCTAATCCTACGAATAAGGTAAAGCACCTGGGAGTAACGTTTGACTCCATGTTTCCTTTGAAGGCCATGTAAACCAAGTTACATCCATCTCCTTCTATACAGTAAAATTACTTAGAAGGATTCTTCCATTTATTCCAATGGATTTGCAGAAGTTAGTGATCTCGGCTCTTGTTCTATCTAGAGCCGACTACTGTAAGGGTTTATTCATGAACCTTCACAAGAAATGCTTGCCCAAGTTGCAGATTGTGCAAAATGCTGCTGCTCGTCTATTGATGAACATTCCAAAATATAAATCTGCCTCCTCGGTGCTCAAAGGGTTACACTGGCTACCAGTGAAAAGACGGATCGAGTTCAAGGCTCTCTGTACAGCTTTTAAAGCTATTCATGGTACAGGGCCTACCTTCTTTAATAGCTTAACCACTGCGGCAATTCCGCAGCGGTGCTGCGGTTTAATTGAGTGAGCAGGGCGCGTCAGCCAACAGATGTGCACAGCACTAGGGAGGTAGTGCTCGCAACGGCCGTTGGCCCACGGGCGCATCGAAGGGGTTAGACAGAATTTGCAGCCATACATCCCAGCCCGCCATCTCCGCTCAGCTCACTCCCATAACCTGGTAGTCCCCAGGTTCAAAAAGTGTTCTTGGGATGGAAGGAGCTTTCTGGTCGGCACGACCAGACTCTGGAACTCGCTTCCACTGAGGTTAAAAGAAGAAACACACCTGTTGGCCTTCAGGAAGGCGTTAAAGACGTGGCTTTTTAATCTCTGATGTGGTTTTAAAACGGTCCGGTTTATCTTGTCTGCTGAGCTAGCGCCTTGACACCTTCGGGTAATTGTCTCGTGCTTTATACATTTCTTTTTCATTTAATTTAATTTCATATATAAATTGTATGTCGCTCTCAAGACCAAATTTACAATGTATATTTCATAAGATAATTATCCAAGACATTACATTAATGAGCACACTCTTCTAAATGGTCTTCATGTATTTCTTAGATTCAACAAAACCCGCAACAATAAGTATTCATTGCATGAAATACTACTCTGATTTCTAAAAAACACAATGTTCCTTGTTGATGCAAAATTTCAGCGGCACTTATGATAGATTCCCTGTTTTCTTCAGAACAAATGTATTTTAAAGCTTTTTTCATAAAATAAAACATTTTTTATGTATTATTCAATGTATCCCTCCCCAACAGGGATGGTGTTCCAAGGATTATGTTCCGGTGGATGGACCCAATACCTCCAAAGGTTTATGAAAATTTATATTCTGGAGTGTGCATCAGGAACAATTTCATAGGTCCTAATCATTATTCCGACATGGTATCTTTACCAAGAGTCTCCAATTATTTCCAATAATGTTTCTCCCTTCTCATGAATAAATCTACATGTGGTCCTTGCAAACAGTTGGAGACCTTTATGAAATTTTTAAAGAAGGGACATCAAGCCACGACGTACACATTAGATCATAAATGACCGGTGGGATAGCATGATAAAAAGTAACAAACTATAAGGATTCCTTACTGTTTGGAAGGAACACATGTAGATTTATTCATAAGAAGGGAGAAACATAATTGGAAATAATTGGAGACGCTTGGTAAAGACACTGTGTCGGAAAAATGTTTGGGCCTATGAAATAATCCTTGATGCACGAACCAGAATATAAAGTTATACAAACACCTTTGGAGGTATTGGGTTCATCCACATGATATTAATGTATACAATGAGTATTTATTGTTGTGGGTTTCGTTGAATCTGAGAAACATATGAAGAGCATTTAAAAGGAAAAGTGTGATCATTAATGTATTGTTTTGGACAATTATTATGAAATATACATTGTAAATTTGGTTTTGAGAGCGAAATACAATTTATGTATATGTATGATGTTTTAAGGTTTTAAATTGTGAATCACATAGAATATGTGAACAGTGTAAGAGTAAAAAAAAATGTTTTAACAAGGACACAGAGTGATACATAATTGTATGCATTATTAGGATTGATGCAATAAAGTGTTTAGTGCATTCTTACTGGACTATTGGAAAATAGATTTGGGTTCATGTAATAAATAGGTTCGCACAAAAGGGAAATTCCCTGCCTCTAAAAATACAATCCCTCAATTTGTTGGAGAAAATCTCTCACTTCCCTGTTCTAAAAGTTGACATGTATGCACGTTATCTCTGCCTGTTAATTGCTTCTTGGTAAGTGCTGCAAACTAATTTGCCTCCACTCTGTGCTTAGCCCTCCGTCTTTAAGAAAACAATGTGATATACTTACAGAAATGTGCCTGGAAGACTGTCTGAATCTGGAAGTGTCCGCCAAATCTTTGACATCTGGTCACCATAATTCCAAGATGTGTTGTCCCTCTAAGCCCCAACGGTGTCACTTTCTGGTTTTTTTTCCCCTTTTTTGTCCTCATTTTGCCAACACTCTTGTTCGGGTGTGCTCTGATCCCTCTAGGTCTTACAAAGGGGGGTAGACTTGACCGGTGACCATTGAGGTAATCGGTACCGCCCATAGGAGATAATGGTAGCCCACAGTAGGATGGCTTTAATCCTTGGACTCACATTTCCTTTTCTCTCCACCTCACCAACGGATCCCAAACGGTCCTCTTGCTCAAAGGGTCACATGCCATATCCGACTCACTGGTGTAAATTATATTTCTGAGGCACTCTATGAATAATGGTGGGTTTCCTGACTTCCATAGCCTGCATATCTCCCGCCGGGCCAAGAGAGTCACATAAAACAGAAAGTTTTTGTTACACATTGAAGGCTGTGCATTTTACTCCAAATTTAATCCAAACAAAATTAGGCGAGTAGAAATATTAATATGCATTCCAGTTGTTTCCCTAATAAACTCACAAAATGCGTTCCAATAGGAAGATATTT
Organism: Lissotriton helveticus; assembly: GCF_964261635.1. Classification (NCBI taxonomy): domain Eukaryota; kingdom Metazoa; phylum Chordata; class Amphibia; order Caudata; family Salamandridae; genus Lissotriton; species Lissotriton helveticus. Next base: position 1,461,026,170 of record NC_136057.1, read on the forward strand.
TTGGGCATGACATGAATAAATGGATATCATCTGCCGCTGGCAGCATACATCTAGGGCACCTATATGAGTTGGATGTATGACGTTACAACGCATACTTTTACCACGCCTACCATTACCACGCATTTTTTACAACGCAGGATCCATGACAACGCATACCATTACCACGCATGTATTTACAACGCATATACCTTTACAACGCATACAATTACAACGTAAGTATTGGTAAGTATATAATATTTTTTAATATTTAATTTAAATAAAATTAATATAATGTAATTTAATTTAATTTAATTTAATGTAATTTAATGTAATTAATTTAATTTAATCAATTTAATTTAATGTAATTTAAATTTAATTATATTTAATTTTTACACTGTACCCTTTTACCCAAAAACCCAAAACTGACCCTGAACCCAAAAAATACCCCTTTTACCCAAAAACCCAAAACTGACCCTGAACCCTAAAAATACCCCTTTACCCAAAAACGATGGATCTCAAAGCCGACCTAGGCTCACTCAGCCTCGAATTACTTAACAACCTCCCAACTCACATCAAAGGTCATCTGTTGGACCCTGTGTTCTCCAATCTTCCCCGTCTTACAGCCAGGCCCCCTATCCCTATTCCTTGGTCAGACCACTTCTTGGTCCCATTAGAGCTACGGCTATCCACTGAACCTTTGGGTAAACCCCCTCCCCAACCCCCGGATCGCCCGTGGAAAAAACTGGACAAAATCACCTGGGCTCAGGCTCTATCCTCCACCTCCCCCCCCCTGAACGAAGACCCTTCCATAGCAGAAATTCAGCTACAGGATTGGATCCATCAATCCTTAGATACCATCCTGCCACTTAAACCTATGCCTAGCAGGAACAAATCGACCAATTCTCCCTGGTACACCCAGGAACTCCGTTCCTTAAAAAAGAATTGCAAAAAACTAGAACGTGCCTGGAGGAAAACCTGGTCTACAGACTCCAAAAACGAATATAGAAGCGCTATCAAGCTCTATAAAACCACAATTAAATCTACCCAGGCCACCTTCTTTGAAGGTAAGATTGCGGCAGCAGCCAACTCAGCGAAGGAAACATACCGCATAGTGCGGCTCCTCACCAAAATCCAGGACCCTCCCCCCCCCCCAGACCCTGAAGGCGTGAGATGTAACCAAATGGCCAACTTCTTCTCCGCAAAAATTGAGAAAATACTTACCTCACTCCCCTCACCCCCCGCTTCCCCCCATCCTATTGCATCCCCCCCTCAGCTGGAGGCTCCTTGCCTGCGAACCTTTGATCAGATCTCCACTGAAACTTTCTTAGAAACCCTGAAAGCTGTAAAAAGTGGCTCACCAGCGGACCCTGCTCCCATCAGTAAGATGAAACTGGTCGCCCCCACAATTGCCCAACCCTTCACCAATCTAATAAACGCCTCCTTCAGGAGTGGCGCCGTTCCAGCTAACTGGAAAAAGGCTACGGTCAAAGCCCTCCTAAAGAAACCCCACCTGGACCCTCTAGACCCCTCAAACTTCAGGCCAATTTCACTGCTTCCAGGGATTAGTAAAGTGGCTGAACGAATAGCTAACAAACAGCTATCCTCCTTCTTGGAGTCCAACCACTTACTACGCGACTCCCAGACTGGCTTCAGACCGGGCCAAGGCACCGACACTGCCTTGCTCGCAGTTGTCGAAGAGGCGAGAGCCATCATAGACGCAGGAGGATCAGTGGCAGTGATCCTCCTCGATCTAAGTGCCGCCTTCGACACGGTGGACCACTCCATCTTGGTCCACCGGCTGAGCCAACTGGGAATCACCGATTCAGCCCTCGCATGGATTAAATCCTTCCTCGAGGGAAGATCATTTCAGGTATCAGACGGTTTTTCCACGTCTAAACCCCTGCCTATGCGGTGTGGGGTCCCTCAGGGCTCCTCCCTTAGCCCCACACTTTTTAATGTCTATATGGCCCCCCTTGAAGACATCATCACTCCCTTCGGTGTCAAGTCAGTGATGTACGCTGACGACACTCAGCTGGTGGTGTCCATTAACCACTCTGACTCTAGTCTAGGAAACCTCGCCAATTGCCTAGAAGGGATCTCTCAATGGATGTCGGACTCTAGACTCAAGCTCAACGGCGACAAATCCGAGATCCTCCTACTGGGCAACCGACACAAACTACCCGTAAACCTTTCTTGGCCAGCCTGCATGGGCTCCTACCCTACTCCCAAAACAGAAGTCAAAAGTCTAGGTATCTGGCTTGACCAGGACCTTAATTTCAAAACTCAGGCCAGGAAAACATCAGGGACTTGTTTCGGACTAATCCGTATGGCCCGTAAAATCCTCCACCTGATCCCTTTCCCATCCAGGAAGTTACTGATGCAGGGACTAGTTAACTCAAGACTTGATTATGGCAACATCCTATACTTGGGAGCCCCTGCATCAGTCACTCAAAAACTCCAGGTGGCCCAAAACGCCGCAGCTAGAGTCCTCACGGGAACCAAAGCACGGAACTCGGCGCAACCTGCCCTCAAGAGCCTTCACTGGCTCCCAGTCAAAGAGCGCATCACGTTCAAAACGCTTTGCATAGCGCACAAAATCTTACAGGATAAGGGCCCCCCTATACTCAGATCCCTGATGAAACCTCACAAAGCTAGCCGTCACCTAAGATCTGATTCACTTGCACTGGCCTCCATCCCGAGAATAAAAAAGGCTAGATCGGGCGGCCGCAGGTTCGCCTACAACGCGCCTAAACTGTGGAACTCCCTCCCACTACCCATGAGGAGTGAACAGAACTTACTATCATTCCGGAAAAAATTAAAAACCTGGCTCTTTCCCTAAACACCTTCCTGCATCGACCCCTCTCGGAAGAATCTTGGTCCTCCTAGCGCTGGGATGCCCAAGGGTAGCTATGCGCTCTACAAATCCTCTTCCAAATTCCAAATTCCAAAAAAAACCAAAACTGACCCTGAACCCTAAAAATACCCTTTTACCCAAAAACCCAAAACTGACCCTGAACCCTAAAAATATCCCTTTACCCAAAAACCCAAAACTGACCCTGAACCCTAAAAATACCCCTTTACCCAAAAACTGACCCTGAACCCTAAAAATACCCCTTTACCCAAAAACTGAAAACTGACCCTAAACCCTAAAAATACCCCTTTACCCCAAAACTGAAAACTGACCCTGAACCCTAAAATACCCCTTTACCCAAAAACTGAAAACTGACCCTAAACCCTAAAAATACCCCTTTACCCAAAAACCCAAAACTGACCCTAAACCCTAAAAATACCCCTTTACCCAAAAACTGAAAACTGACCCTAAACCCTAAAAATACCCCTTTACCCAAAAACTGAAAACTGACCCTAAGCCCTAAAAATACCCCTTTACCCAAAAACTGAAAACTGACCCTGAACCCTAAAAATACCCCTTTACCCAAAAACCCAAAACTGACCCTGAACCCTAAAAATACCCCTTTACCCAAAAACCCAAAACTGACCCTGAACCCAAAAAATACCCCTTTACAAAAAAAAACAAATAATATTTTTAATAAAATAATATACTTACCAATACTTACGTTGTAATGGTATGCGTTGTAAAAGTACCTGCGTTGTAAATACATGCGTGGTAATGGTATGCGTTGTAATGGATCCTGCGTTGTAAAAAATGCGTGGTAATGGTAGGTCGTGGTAAAAGTTGCGTTGTAAAGGTTGTATACCATATGAGTTACATGTAATCTTAATGAATTTTGCAGGTGACCAATACACTCTGTAGGTGGTAAATAAGTGATTCCTTTTAAGTGTTGCAGGTTTAACTACTGTTCGCAATATGCCATAGGAGTCCCGCCACATTTTCATCAGATCTTCTTCTCCGAGCTCATGACCCCAAATTTTTGTAATTTCATTTTCCAATTCATTATCAGTTTCTAAGAAGGCCGATACCAAAATGACATCCCTCCTTTCCAGTAATCCATTCTCGTCACCTGGCTGAAACTAGATTCTTCATCCTCCACCCAGTCCTGTGCTGCCCACCAAGAACCTAATTGATAATATTTAAACCTGGTCAACTGCCCCTTACACAAATTATCAATGGTATCACAACTTATCATATTTGATCCCTGCCTTAGATCAGCCCAATAATATAAGCCCCCTGATTTCAAAGGCAAACTAAGTTGATCCCTCAGACATTCGGGGGTTCCAGGAGAACCCAAGCATAGCTTGAATAACTCAATGCAGCCTTCAATACCCTTAACCTTACTTTTTTTTTAACTTATTGTTTCCAAATTTAAAAAGAAAATGTTTTTTCCCATGCGGAATATCCTCCAACAAGGCTTCAAAAAGTAAGCCTATAGAAGACTTATCAATCTTATTTGTCAACATTCGCATATTTTTAAAAAGAAAAGCATAACTGTATGCAAACAAATCTGGAAGTGCTAATCCACCCACTTCTAATCTTCTCCTCAACTTCTTCCAGGAAATCATAGCACCTTTTTGATGGCCAAATGAAGCTACCTATTTTACACTGAAGTTTTGCTATATCTTCTTTCTCAAAAATTAACGGGACAGAAATAAGTGATTTTTGGGAGAATAATAATTTTTATTAAACTTACCCGACCATATATATATTTAAGGGAAGATTTTCCCATTTTGACAATAGTCCTGCTTCTACCTGACTGTTTTTTTCCAATTAACATTTGTGATATCTTCAGCCCTTTGTGTAATTAAAATCCATAGGTATATCATTTGAACTTTTACCCCATGGTTCCGTATGCCCTGATTCCACTCCATTATCTCTGTTTTATCTACATTTACTTTGTATCCCGATACCTGACCAAATATCTCTGCCTTCCTCATTAAGTTAGGGATTGCATCCTGCAGATTTGAAGTATACGACAGTAGATCGTCTGCATACAGTGCTAATTTGACCTCAAAACTATTTGATCCTAAGGGAAGTACAGTGGTATCCGCTCTAATCAAATACACAAAAGGCTCTATATACAAATTAAAAAGGAGCGGGACAGAGGGCAATTCTGCCTTGTCCCTCTAAAAATATCAAACCAGTCAGAAAGCTCACCGTTCACTAGAACCCTAGCCTTTGGACAAGAATACAACTTTTGCACTGCCGTAACTACGTTTTATGGAAATCCAAAACTACGTAGAGACTCCCATAAGTATGCCCAATGCACCTGATCAAACGCTTTTGCTGCGTCGATTGCTACTATGGTGAGAGCTACTTTCCGGGTCTCCGCTATATATATACAACTCAAATCAACTGAAAAATTAAATCTTTGAGTTGTTTCCCAGGAATAAATCCTATTTGATTGGGATGGATGAGCTGTTTTATTGGTTTAGCTACCCGAGCTGATATAACACCAGAAAAAAATGTGTAGTCCGAGTTCAATAGCGAAATTGGTCTGAACGAATCAACTCTTCTTGGATATTTATTTGGTTTTAAAATTAAAGTCACTATGGCCTCAGACCAAGATCCAGGAGTTTGCCCCACCAATGTAAATCACATTAAATAAAACCTTAAAAAATGGAATTACTTTATCAATAATAGATAAGAAGACCTCCACTGGAAGGCCATCTGGCCCTGCAGCCTTTCCCTTTGCCATTCTCTTGCACTGGGCTCTAATCTCTCCCTCCGTAATTTCTCCTTCTAGAGCTTTCTGTTGTGCATTAGTTAGCTGAGGGAGAAACGTTAATTTTAACCATTCAGCTATAGCCTCTAGGTCGGGTTGGGTCTCCTCCCTATACAAATCTCTCATAAAATGACCGGCCTCTCCACAGATATCAACATTTGCATAAAGTAATTCTCCTGTGTTTCTGCTGATTAACTCTCGGATTGTATTTCTGGCTCTGTCCCCCTTAGCCTTCCAGGCTAGTAAAGAACTACACTTTTCTCCGTAGGCAAAATGCCGGAGTTTACTAGCTTTCCACTTATCCAATGATTTCTTATCTATCTTCCCTTGAAATACTGCCTGTAGGCCCTCTAGCTCTTTACCCAGAGCAGGAGCTTTATCTATGTCCTCCATAGAGGCCCTCTGTAGTTCCCTTTCCTTTGCCTTAATCTCTTCCAACTTTTGCTCGACCTCTCGCCTCTCCTCCCTTTTTTTCCAACCATAATAGATCTTATCACCCCCCTTAAGTAGGCCTTATACGCTTCCCAGACTACTTGGCATCCAGCCAATCCTATATTTGCCTGGAAATAAGTCTCTGATTTTTCTCTTAAATCTACAACTACCCCCTCATCTAGAAAGATAGTCCTGTCTACCGTACATCTTCTCTGCCCCTCCCTTTGTTGTATCGTCAGTGCCAGAATGACAGAAGAATGATCTGACATTATCGCAGGGGTGTGTCCTACCTCAGTTACATCTCCACACAACTCTAGATCTAATAACAAATAATCAATGTCACTTTCTGGTGGACGTATGTCTATAAACACCTCCCTGTTTTTTTGCCACAGTGTCACCATTGAACTCAAGTTTACCCAGTTTTACCTTGGACCTTACACATAAAATAACCCTTGGGTTTAGCTCCCGTTTTCGATCCTATCCCTTTTCATGGAATTTGCTGCTTGGTTTTTTCCAATCAGTTTGCACAGTTTATTGATTGCCAGCTTTTAGCAGCAAGAGTTGTCTCAGTAAAAAACAATGGGGTAGATTCAACTGTTACAGAGTACAGCTACCTTGCAATGCTATAAGTAATGACTATCCAATAAGGAAATGTCTTTGGAGCAAGAAATTATCTTTAATAAGAATGAAGCGTAGTTCAAATATTTTTAATCAAAGTCTTCTTTTCCCAGGTCTATTCTTTCAAATTTTCGATACACTGATAAACAGGTTACGTCCATCTAGTTCTTAAAACAGTGATGACAGCCTCAATATAGTGATGAACAGGTTATATCCATCCAGTTCTCTGTGTATAGGTAGCAGCCAACACGTTTCGTTACACAGTGACTTTTTCAAGGCTCAAAAAGTTCCAAGGTTGTCAGCTCCACGCGGTGTCTCTCACCCTCCCCTCCTCTTTCCCGCCTTCATTATGTCTACTTCCCCTGCTCCTACCCCCCTCCCCTGAATCTCTCCCCTTGCCTGCTTTTCCCCTTACGTATTTGTGCTTATTGTTTATCTCAACCTTACAAGTAACTATGTTGCCATGCTCTAATAACTGTGTAACCTTTGTAACGATTAAACCTGTAACTATGATCTGATTCTCATGTAAAGCGCTCCGATACCTCCGGGTCTAGCCAGCGCTATATAAAACCTTTAAAATAAAAGGAGAGTATTGTATTGTATTTAAGGAGGCCATTCATGTAGCAGCCTCACAGTAGAAGTCTTGCACAAAAGAGTTAAACTCGTCCTCTTACGGTGAGAGAAATAATATTCTGTATTGCATAGTATGTACTTCCATCCAAGTCCAAAGTAAAAGGGGCTCCAAGTGTGCTGATTCATATATGTGCTTTTCTAACCTGTAGAGCGGCAAAAACAATCCCCTGGAACCTAAGTCCCTGTGTTCCACGTGCCCTTCACTGGCGATTTTTAGGTCTCGACCTACAGCATTGCTTTAGCAATGCTTGTTTGTCTAGATTATAGTAAACGGTCCGAAAAGTCTACCTAGCAGCGGATCGCGTACAGTTCATGTGAGCCAGGCGCGTGCACATCAAACACCATCGGCCTCGGCATCAGACTTCAAAGGAATGCGCTCCCCCGCCCCCCGCATCAGAATTCAAAGGAATGCGCTCCCCCGCCCCAATTCTCGCCTTTTATCCTTCCCACTTCCCCAGTTAATTGCTCCTCTTCTTCTCCCTCCGCCTTGCACCCCCCCTCGTCCTCGTTTCACTGACTCAGGCCTCGTGTTCATTGTTCAACTCCCTTTCACCAGCGCCAGAGGTGCAGTTTTAACCGCTCCTCTAAGCGGGCCCTGCAAGACTCTTCTCCCTCATAGCCTCCCTTCCCTCGCATGCTTCGTGGCCTTTCTACAGCTCCCCACCCTGTTCCTCCTTTAGGATTCCCCACGTTGCCTCTGTCTGAGGCTCGAGGCTCCCTCCCTTAAATGTCCACCGCCGTTTTTTCTCCCCTGCCCTGCCTTTGAGGCTCCCCTCTCGCTTCTCTGAAGCCCACGCCTCAGATTATGAAATATGCCTCTCCGCTCATGTCTAACCCTCCTCTGCCGTTTCTCTTTTCCAGACCTCACCCCACTCTTTGTGAAGACGGCTTCATATTGTTATATCGGAGCCCCCCATCCCTAATTCCTTTGAGACATGCCTAACCCCCACCCACATTCATTATCTTGCACCACACGCCATTATTCTTAACCCCTTTCCTGATTTTCCAAACCCCCCTTTTCCTTTTTGGGAATCGCTGCCCCAATCTCTCTCCGGTATTCACCACCTCCATCACTTCCCGTCTCCTCGGCATCTCAGCTGTGCCTGCCACTCTTATTCCCTCTCTATTTCTATGAGGCGAGCCTTTCCCTCTCGTCTCATTTTCTCTCCCTCTTTGAGTCTTCCATTGCCTCTAAAAGAAGCATGTTTTCTGCCTCCTGAACCCCTACTCTAACACTCCCTTTCTAAAGCTTACTTCTCCCTTCCTTGACTGCTCAACATGGTCTTTATTAATGGTTCTATTTCCTGTCCCTTCCCTCTGCTCGCTTTCCTTTCCGCGACCCTCCTTTCTGAAGCTAACCGCTTTCTCTATCCCTCAGCTTTCCTCTCCGAATTCCACCTTTTCACCCTAATTTGTGAACCTCTGCCCCCTCCCTTCCCACCAATGGATTCTATGTCCTTCCCCGCTCTGTATCTTGGGCTGACATTTCCCTTCGGTAAAGGAGCCGTATCCTTTCCCTCCCTCCTCTCTTGATTTCTTAGGGTCTGCATTTACTCTACTGACTCCCATGCTCCTCTTATAAAGTCCACACTACTTCCTCTGTCTTTGTGGCAGACTGCTTCCTCTGAAACACCCCCACTTCCTCAGTTACGCTGTCTTTTACCTCCCCACCCCAAAATGCCCAGCTCCTTCGTCCTTTTTTTTGTTTTTAGGTCTCTCTGACTAACCCTCTAACCCTCTCACCCTCACACACCCTTTCACCCTCACACACCCTCACACCCACCCTCACCCTCACACCCACCCGCACCCTCACACCCACCCGCACCCTCACACACCCCTTCACCCTCACACCCCCTCACTCACACCCCCTCACCCTCACACCCCCTCTCACCCTCACACCCCCTCTCACCCTCACACATCCTCTCACCCTCACACATTCTCTCACCCTCACCCTTTCACCCTCACACACCCTCTCATCCTCACACACCCTCTCACCCTCACACACCCTCTCACCCTCACACACCCTCGTCACCCTCACACCCCCTCGTCACCCTCACACCCCCTCACCCCCCTCACAACCCCACACCCTCCCCCCTCACAACCCCACACCCTCCCCCTCACACACCCTCCCCTTCACCCTCACACCTTCACCCTCACAACCCCACACCCTCCCCCTCACACACCCCCTCACACACCCACACCCCCTCACCCTCACACACCCCTCACCCTCACACACCCTCACTCACCCTCACACCTTCACCCTCACCCTCACACACCCTCACCCATACACACCCTCACCCTCACACACCCTCACCCACCCTCACACACCCTCACCAGCATAGCATAACAAAACATAGCATAGCATAACAAAACATAGCATAGCATAACAAAACACAGCATAGCAAAGCATAACAACAAAAAAGCATAGGCTAGCATATCATAGCATAGCACAACAAAACAAAGCATAGGATAGCACAACAAAACATAGGATAGCACAACAAAACATAGCATAACAAAACAAAGCATAGCATAGTATAACAAAACGTAGCATAGTAAAAGAAAACATAGCATAGCATAACAAATCACAACAAAACATAGCATAACAAAACATAGCATTACAAAACATAGCATAACAAAACATAGCATAACAAAACATAGCATAACATAACAAAACAAAGCATAGCATATCAAAAGATAGCATAACAAAACATAGCAAAACACAACAAAACATAGCATACACAACAAAACATAGCAAAGCATAGCAAAACATAGCATAAAAAACACAACATAGCATAGCATAACAAAGCAAAGCTTAGCATAGCATAACAGAACTTAGCATAGCATAACAAAACATAGCATAGCAAAACAAAGCATAGCATAATAAAACACAACAAAACATAGCTTAGCACAACAAAACATAGCATAGCATAACAAAACAAAACATAGGATAGCAAAACTAAACATAGCATAGCATAACAAAACAAAGCATAGGATAGCAAAATAAAACATGGCATAGCATAACAAAACATAGCATAACATAACCAAACATAGCATAACAAAACACAACAACACATAGCAGAACAAACCATAGCAAAACACAACAAAACATAGCATAGCTTAACAAAACACAACAACAAAACATAGCGTAGCAAAACAAAACATAGCAAAACAAAACATATAATAGCATAGCAAAACATAGCATACGAAACACAACAAAACAGCATAGCATAACAACATAGCATAGCAAAACAAAGCATAGCATAATAAAACACAACAAAACATAGCATAGCATAACAAAGCAAAGCATAGCAAAAGGTAGCATAGCATATCATAACAAATCATAGCATAGGATAGCAAAACATAGCATAGCATAACAAAACAAAACATAGGATAGCAAAACAAAACATAGCATAGCATACAGCATCATTCAGCACCACCACACTATCACTCAGGGGCACCACAGCATCACTCAGGGGCACCACAACATCACTATGCGCTACCACAGCATCACTGAACACCACAGCATCACTCGTTCGCCATCACAACATCACTCAGCGCCACCACAGCATCAATCTGTGCAACCATTCAACAACACCTGGTTCAAATATGTTCTCTCAATGTGTCAAGCTTTATTACAAACGTAACAAAAAGATGTTAATATTTCACTTCTGTTCTTGGATTTTCATCACAATAAAATACACTGAACATAATCTTCACAAAAGTTATTTAAAAAAGTTTAAGCTATTGCCATTATAAATTACAATAACTTTTAGTTAAGTATTAATTCTTAAAAAAAATTAAAAGCCATTGTTATTTGTAATATCAATACATGTAAGTCACGTAAATACAACACATATTGCATTACAAATGCTATGTGTTACATTTGCGAAAGTTAAAACTATTGGCATTGTAAATGACAAAGCTAATAATTTGGATATTTTCAAAAAGAAAACATAAATAAAAAATGTGTCATTTACAATACCAATAACTCAAACTTTCCTAATGCAAGACCTATTGCATTGCAAATTCTTGTTCTGTCTTGGCACCACCTCAACTGAAATTCCAAGAGTTTTTCAGGGGCAATGATGGTACACCTAGTCTGCCCAAGAACAACTCTAAGCTCAGGGGATTTACACCATGAGCCAGCAGATGTTCCTGGGGCGAGGGGGGCGGGGGTGGGGTTGGAAAGAGAAGGAGGGAGAAAAGAAATCAGTGTGGTACCCTGCTCTTGGCTCAGTTTGTGAAAACTCTCTTTAGGTGAGGCTGTCTTGAACCTCAGACGATTCCCTTCTTAGAGTTGTTAGAATCCAATCTTTCTTGAATTGATATTCCTTCCTCGCTGTAAGTGAGCCCTCCTGCACTGTGAGTGACATCTGACCTGCAATAGCCACTGCAGCGGGCAAACCACAACACACGAGCACAGGTTGTGTTTTTCAAGCTGTGGCTGTCTACATCATGTACAGAGTTCTCTACCCCTGCACCTCGTGTGTCTCTGTTTCCCAGTTGCTTCTCTCCATTGCTTTCCCCCCAATGCAGCCTCTACGTTGCTTTTGCACCCCCTCCCTATGTTGGTGTTACCCCCACCACATTTCCTCGTGTTGCTTCCATCCAAGCACCAGCTTAGAAAAAAAGCTACTGAACATTTTTTTTGTTAATTACCTATCCAAACCCGAATGGTAATTAAATGAGAAAAAAAACAGCGGTGCCTTTTTGTAGGCGCGCACATGCATGGTGCGTGCTACTACAAAATAACACGGCGCTAACTTCGAAAGTTTTTTTTCGGGTCTAAAAGCCATTGGCAACGCCAAAATGAGACCTCTTTGCTTTACCAGTGCTTGTTTTTTCTTTAAGGGCGATGAAATTAAGCGAGTTGCCCAGGATCACAGAATGTTGAGTCGTCGCCGAGATTCGAAACTGTTCTCCCAGTTCCTAAATCGGCAGCTGAGCTCTGGTCATGTTCTTGGCAACACGGAAGACTCATAGAAGCCACACAAGATGGCGCTCTGATACTGCCATAATACTTAGTTGCTAATTTTGAACACCACCCGCAGTAACATGGCCGCACCAGAGGCCCGTTGCTAGGCTTCTCTTCTTTGCGTCCCTGTTTCCGTTTTGCATCATCCTGACAAATCAAACCCAGGGGCCTCGTCTGATTGGCTGAAAAGGTGACAGCTCAGGGCGCGATTGGATTGAACCTCGAAAATAAACAGAGAGGGCAGGAAATATCATTGGCTCTGCTTCAAAGTAAACACTGTTTAAAAAAAAATATAGACTGAAGCGAACACTTACTGAAATGGAAACAAAACCATCATGGAGTGGGTAATTCAAGTTCCAGTTGAGAGGCGCAACCCTTCAAAACGTGAACATAATCCTATGAATAAATTAACCCTCCTGCTTTGAAGGCGGGTTATTTTCTTTTATACTTGACTAAGCGTAATGGCAAGCGTCATACAGTAAGGGCGAAATATAATTACAAATGCTTTGACAACTTTACAAAGGAAGGCTGTTCGATAGCTGCACCAATTTTTATTGGGGAGAGGATGTGGCCTAACGACCAGAGCTGCCGACCTCGAATCTGAGGAACCGCCGGGCTCGAGCCTCGGCGTCGGCTCAACATTCTGTGATTCTGGGCAAACCACTTAATCTTCCGTGCCTACCAAAAATGAATGAATGTGTCCGTCCTGTAATGTAACTAGTGCTCGTGTAAAGCGCTCGAGTTCGCATTATATAAAGCTGCAAAGAAAAAAAAATGATTGAATAATTTGGTACCGTTAATATGACCCTGTACCACTGTGGACTCTCTGGGGTGCTTGCTATACATTTTTGAGATTACACAAAGGGACCACAGTCTGAGCCATCCAGTGATCATATTTTAAGGGTATTACTTTCCGGTTCGTCTTTAGGTTGAAGACACTACCTTATCCAGAAAATTGCTATGTGATACGTTCAGAAACCTCGGATGTCTGAGCCCAAATAAAGGGATACTACAAGTCCCAGAATCAGCCCTGCCAAGTACCACCCATCAAGCGTTAGACTAACGCATTTCAGTGTGGTGAGCCTCATAACTGCACTGAAATGAATTCACTAGCACCTTCAAGACAGTCAATAAACCCATAGCTGCGAAGGTTTCAGATTGAAATATGAAAATGTCACACGTAGGCAATGTAATTGTAAGTGACATTTCAATGACTATGAGTGACACTTTCGCGCAAGCAAAATCATCAATGAAGACGAGGGAAGCATATATAAATATCAGAAATGACACACATTTGAGCAACGAGAAACTCTAAGAAGATCTCAAAACTGCTGCAATTGACCTATGGCTTTGCTGTTACTCAATATTGGTGACTACTGTAATTTCTACTGTAATGCTCTTTGTCTATCATATATGGCCCAACACCATCGTGTAGTATCAATTATTTATATGCCTTATATGATCTATTTAATTCCTAAAGCACTCTAACATCTTTCGGTCCCTCTTTCACAAACAGTTCATTTGCTTTATAGTTCTGCTCATACCAATGTAGGGTGTCAGGGCACTTCACATCAGACACACATTATACCAATACGATGACTCTTTCGTGGGTACTCCTTTCTAGCAAATGTTATTCGTAGCACATCTCCCCTGATAGCAGCTGAAGTGTTTAATAGGTAGTTCATGCATCAAGCAAGCAATAGTATTGAGTGAAACTTTAGTGCTTTGCAGTGTTCACAAGCATTCTGCGTGGTGTACAGCAAGAAATTGAGCACAGATATATAATTAGCGACTTGGGGGCTCAGGCCAGCAGGATATTCGAAATTGAGGCCAGCAGAATATTCGAAATTGAAGCAAACTCGCAGTGTCACCTGTGACCTTAGTACTAACACAGGCCAGCACTGATGGCAGGCTGCAGCTGCCTGACCACGCGCTGCCATTGTGTAAATCACACAGGCTGGTGGCACTTACTTGGGACAGTAGTCGCAGAGTCCGGAGGAGTGTGGCGGGTGGCGCTCTAATTGCTTGACACAGCAACGCCGTCTCTCTGCAAGGCAGTGGCTGCAGGCTCACTTGGCCGCAAGCCACTGCCCCCGCGGTAATTTAGGTTTGATGGCTCGGCCGCCTCAATTATAGGCACCCTCCAGGCTGGCAGGCCAGTGAGTCCTGGGCGGGGCCCGCCATCCACAGTGACACGCAGACTCTGTCCTGGCAGCCGCTGCAACCAGGAGGGTCACTCACTCCTCTCGGGCTCCCTCAGGTCGTCTGGCATAATTGAATTGACTCGAGGGGTGAGTAAATTAAAACGGCTGATAGCGCACAGCGGCGCCAGTGCGAGCTGTGCTTGCTGCAGGCAGCGTGATGCTGCAAGCGCCATATTTGAACATTTGCGGAGTGCCGCGAAAAAACACTAGGCAGCTGTCACTTTCATTTACAATCTTCCGGGACCGGCTATGTGGCAGCAGGATGTGATGTTACCGCGCCCCCCAAGCACACATGCGGGGATTCAAGGTGATACATTGTATCATTGTATCAGTGTGAGTCACGGTCCTTGCGAGCAGCCTTAATTAATCAACTGCAAGCCTGTGAGAGCAGTGGGGGCACGGCGCGCTGCCATACTAAACAGTTTTAACAGCCAGCCAGCACTTCAGTGGCCACTGTGAGACACATGAATTATGCGTGACAACACATTTCAGTGCGGTGATGCGGAACACCACACTGAGATGCGTTAGCATCACACCTGATGCGTGATACTTGGGAGGCCTGTAAACCAGCCTAAATTGATGGCCCAATATCGTCATGCCATCACTTCTGCAGATCCAATGAGACCACGTCTTCATCTTAGTGAACCCCGTCCAAAGACCTCCTACACAGCTGTCCATCTCCGTAGGTGTAGCACATCCACTATAGCGACCTTTCAGAACAGACTCTGCCCCCTCTGCCGCCCGGCAGAAATTTCTGAATCTGCGCTGACCATGGCAGGCAATACAATATAGCCAGTGGGAGGGCTCTATAATCCGTACTTCTGGTGTTCATCTGAAGATGACAGATTGATATCTTGATAGAAGGCACCAGGGCACTCCAGATAGGTTTGTTAATGGGGGGTACAATCACGCGCACATTCAGCCTTATCTAGTGCCCCCTCAAATACAGATGTCTGTGCGCCCATGCGCCAGGTAGGCTGTAAGGAGAAGAAATAGGGTCGCCTGGCACATTACAGTGTAAAGCAGTGTACTCGTGCTGCCACCACGCATTCCAAAGCAGAGAAACACAAAACAGCAAGTGAGCACAGATACTGATTGGGATCATGTCATTTGGACTCCCTACCCAGTAGTGGCTTTATAAGTAACCTAACAGCCCTTTGAAGGTGCATGCCACTGAACTCACACACACAACTCTAATAGTGAAATTAAACAAGACCCTGACTTCACTTTTAAAACAACTGCTTCTCTCGGCCTGGCTTTCCCCTTTCTGCCTGTTTTATCTCTGACTCTCTTGTGCTCCTCAGCCAGAACTTCATTCATTCAACATTTCTTTATTGCTCTCTTTTGTGCTCTTTCTGGCTTGCTTTTTGTCTTTCTTTTATATTGCTTTTCTTATTTTTTTGTCAATTCTATCCCTCCATTTCTCGTTTCGTCCCGTTCCCCTCCTCCTTCTACTCTGCATGTCTTTTTCGGGGTACATTTCGAACGTGCCATGATGGCCTCTTGGGAAGAGGTCGGAGATCATTTCAACCTCTATCTAAGTGGGCAGCACAAGGCTGTGATTGAACATTTCGCTTAAAACTTCAGAACCATGAGATATCGGCATAAGACCTTGTAGCAAACATCTAATGGGAAATGTCATAAACACATGGAGTCCAGTGGCTCAGACTGGTTTGTATGTCAGGAACCGTAGTCAGAGGAGGATAGGACTGTCAGGAAGGGCCTTCACTGTCAGTATTGGGGACAGCCAGATGTGGAGATATTTCAAGGGGGTTCATGAAGTATTAGAGTTGGGAAGGGGCGAGGAAGCAATATTTAGACATTTACTCTGGTAGGAGCCAGAGTGCTAGAGAACCCTATAACTAGAATGTTCACTTTGCAAGCGTAAAAGAAGCTGAGCTGTCCCAGCGACTTATGTTCTTTGAGATTTTAATATGTTTATACTTGACTTAAGAGCGAACAGCACACATCTATAAATAATGCAACAGAGTCTATCTCCTCTGACATGTCGAAATGCAGACATCTGCCAGTGGAGACTCCTGCTCTGCTATCAGAGAGCCGATATCCCATAGCCAGGGCCACACTTGTAGTCCCAGTCAGATGTATACACAAACCCTTATCAAGGAACACAATAGTACAAACAGAGACAGCACCTTGTTGTTGGAGAAACATTGGAATAATTGTATTTAAACTTAGGCACAAGTAATGTGTTATCTTGCCAGCGATCCAAGGGTAGCTAGTGATGGTAGGAACTAAGCTTCCTGTCCGCCTGATTATCCACTGAGCTCCAGACTTATCCTTCATTGGGCGCTTAGACCTCCTGAGTCAGCTTAGCTGCAGTGGTCAAAAGAGGTGTAAATTCATGTAGGATGTGAGGAGGTTGTGCAAGTTCTTAGAGTTTCTTGTTGCTCAAAGGGTGTGATTTCTGATATTTATATGTTTCCTGTGTCTTCATTGCTTGATTTTCGCTAGCGAAAGAGTGCCACTCATAGTATTTCATTGTCACTCATAATTACACTGAAATTGTGACAATGTCATATATAAGCAATCTGAAACTTTGGCAGCTATGCAGAACACAACCAGGCTGTTGGCTAAAAGATCATGGTAGGCTGCATATGTCCCAAATGTCGTGCATATCCTGGTTTGTTGCTCCCAACCAGGGCGTAATCTCTCCGCGTTTTGCAGGCAGGTTGACTTCACACCTACTAATTTGCATTTGTGGTTGTCAGCCTCTTGAACTCGCAGAACAATATCTCATTTCCTAGATCTTTTTCGTGAAAAAACTTTATTCGTAGTCATCAATGCTTATTATGCACAATTATTAATTTACTGTTTATTTTTTATCCAAAATAAATATCCGAATGCATTTCGTACATAGTGTACTTTATCAGGGGTGGTGTTTGTTAAAACGGTCTGCAAATAATGCCAAGGACATATGCTTATTACATCTTGGACACAAGTAGAGACACTAATAAAGAAGGCAAAGAAACCTCATTTAGGTAAAGTAGTTGTGCTGTGAGAGGATGTGTACAGAAATATGTAAGTTGTATTGGAGGAAATAAAAGAGACTAATTTGAGAAAAAGATATTAGACGGAAATTAACCTTCCAAAATATAAACTGTGACTCATGCAAGTAACCCTGCTCTCTGATAGATTTGTGAAAAATATCACTCTGCTCTCATGCATTCAATGAACGATGCGTATTCCAACAAATAAAGGTCCCCAAAAGTTGTATACTGTTAGCATTGTGCCATTATTAAGAGATAATCATATGTTTATGAAATGTGCATATAATATGGGAAACATGCAGAGAATAAAGCTTAGCATACCTTACCACAATATTGATGTCACATACAATGTTTGAAATGTGATATCTGTATCACAAATGTTATCAGTAACAAATACTCACCTAGTTTGTCACTACTAAATGGAAAAAAAGAAAAACAATCACTGGGATTACATGGGATAAATCGACAAATTGCACTGTACTTCGTCCAAGAAAAAAATCTCTAATCTCTAAGTATTGTCAAATTTAAATCAACACCATGGGAAAATGCCAGCCACGCCATTGAGAAAGCTGTCGGCATGACAGATACTCATGGTGGAGTTGTGTTATGGCTGCCATGTTAAATGGGTTGAAACAGGGTAAAACAGGTGTTAATAGTAAAGTCAAGTTATGGCCACTATTTGAGAAAGATAAAAGAAAATTGAAAGAAAATCCTACGATCAAAGCAAGTGAAAAATTTATATTGGAAAGTAAAATCTTCTCAGAGTTTGGAGGTAAACTATGAATAATTGGGGGAATCAAAGGTATGAGAAACCGTCCGCCATGGTATATATGGATGGAAAGCAAAAACTGAAGTATATAAAAGCCTTATAATTGTCTACATAAACGGGATAAGTTAAAGTCACAATGTCAGAGAGTGAAAGCTTCATGAATTTTAACGTGAAACCATGAGAAACAGTGCATCAGAGGCTTGGGAAAACGTCTTCCATGTTGGAGATAGCTAAAAACCAAGAATGAAGTACAAAAAGCTTTATCGTGGTCTATACAAAGTGAATGAGTTAACATGGGTGATGAAGTATAGAAAAGAATACACCAAACAGATCTATAAAAGAATGGAAAGAGTTTGGTAAATGACATTTTTTTTATATGCTATACAAATTGGTAGGACAATAAACAAACTAATAAATCAAAATAGTATACAAAGTCAAATTATTAAAAATCAATTGCAGAAACAAAAACATCTCAATTCTGCTGTCGAGACCTTTGGGCTGAAGAGAAGCCTGCTTCTTTATCAAAAATATGTGTCTTTGTAGGCAATGTTTTCTCACATACTTTTCTTTATTATGAGGTGCTATTTGCTTCACTTGGAACCTCAACTAGCTAATGTTGTGTTGTTGGTTATTGAAGTGTATGGCAAAGTTGGATTTTTAGGTGTTGTTACAAATGTTGCTTTAGTGGCCAATTAATCTTACTATAATTTTTCTTTCAGCCTCTCTTACACGTAGAAGTCCGAAAGGACAATTCAAAGCATCAATGAAATTGGAAGGATCACAGTACTGATTTTTTTTAGCTGACTCTTCTTCCTGCTTTGATGGTGAGTAACACAGTATCTTTTGATTCTGTTATTGCAGTGAGTAGAATTATTAAATGCACGTGTTACAACCTTTTTGTTTGTGGATGGATTGTTAGACATTTTTTATTTGTTATAATCCCTATGATGATTGATTGTTGGTATGTAAAACTAGGAGTGTCTTTGTATAAACCTCTGAAGACTAGTTCATTTGCAAGTAATTCCCATGCTTTGATAACTTATAGTTGAAAATCTAGAGACAAAAGTGAATCTAGTATTTTTAGTCATTGGCCCAAGTAAATGTCGCTTTATCCCTTGTTTCGATTCTTCTCCTTCCTTCGTTGGTGGCAGTTTCAGTGTACCATATTTCACTGAATCTTTGAACAAATTCCAGTTCATGGTCCTTGTATATGATATAATTTAAAGTTATTCTTTTTAGATAGATGAACTGTGAATATGGTAGATGTTTTCTGCAAGGATGGAGGATGAAAACTTTGATGGTGGAGTAGATTATTCTTATCTTTTTAAAAATGTTTGCATGTATGCCTTCTTGGTTGATCGATATTTCCGCATACACCTAATTAATTATTACAATTCCACCCCAGCTGACAACACTTCCAGGGACTTTCCCACCCAAACTTCAAAGGTGAGCCCCTCCTGTATTGGCTCCAGAGGTCTGGGCGTCTTCTTTGTTCAATGGCCTGGGCTGTTACAACACTGGTACGGTATGACAGCTAATTTACGAATGCATATTTTCTTCCCTACCCTTCCTCCTCAGGAGCTGAGTGAAGCACTGTTGATTACTCATTTGTATGGAGAGACCTTTGTTCCATCTTCTTTGGAGCAGTGTAATTAACTTAGTCCAGCAGGACGACAAAAGGCCTTGAATCTGATCCTGAGCTTAGCCAGAGAAATATCAAAATTTCAGGCTACTAATAAGGTGTACATATATCTTCTTGGGACTTGCATATTCCAACTTGACACACATGTTTCACCCCAGTTTGATATCTTGCTGGACTGTGTGGGCCTAGGGTTAGGGAAACTGCACTCTAAGGCGGATTCCTCCCTATGTATATATACAATGTCACTGCAGACAAAACAGTAAACCATACTTCCTTTACCTAGGATTGCTCACTAATATCATAAAGCCTAGCCCAAGTCAATATCTAACCCTGCAGAGTCCCCTCTATGCTTGTCGCTGTTACAGAGCAGCACACGACAGTTGCCTCACACATTCACCTCTCACACGTGTGTACAAGTGTGTGCACATGTGCTGACATGTAACCAGCGCAGTGCTCCTTACCCTTGATGCGGCACAGCCGCCTCATCTTAAATGGCAGAATGATGGTAAACATGCACAGTTCATTTACCAGGTGATTACTGAGAGTGAGACTTCAGTGGGTCACCCACAGTAAAAAGTCCAAAACAGGGTATTCAAACAAGCTACAAATCCAGACAGATTAGATCGGCAGAACGTACTTCGCTACAGTTTTTCATCCATATGGCTAGATTTATCTTCCAAGGTACTAAAGAAGTGTTTTAAGTCTCAGGTTCCTGATGAACTTGAGCAAATAAAGTTCTACTTTCAGTCAATCAATCAAATTCCTTTATTTTGCAATCTTTTAGTTGCATATAAAGTGCAGAGGTATAAACAATTTCATCATACACAAATCTACCAAAAAGATACTTTCCATCTAAAAACGATAAAAGCTTATAACAGTAAAAACAGAATCTGTGTAAAGTTTATAAACGTAATCAACTTTCGTTGTTCGCTAAGAGGTCAAGAGTGTGCTGGGTTCTCCTTAGCCGTGAGGCAGACCACAAAAACAATGCTATGCAACAGCACACAAACTGATTCACAAGCATTTGGATAAAATAAAATGCTACCCAACACTGTCTAAAATTATTTCTTTGTACAAGAGGAAAGATGGATTTTGTCCTTGGCTCGTCATAGAATTTATAGAAAAAAACGGGTGTAAATCTGATTGTGAGGATGTACCATCACATGGGCATTGGGGTAAGTCATGTAAAGAGTACCTACTACCCCATGTACCTGAGCATCAGAGGAATGTAATTTAGTCAGAACCTTACTAATATGAAGCAGTGCTGTAAGTTGGGAAGCTATGCCAAATAGGAATGCATATCCAAGGTGATGGACGGGTTCGATTGGTAAAGATTCACCGAAGGTCTCAGATGATGAGCCTCCCTTCTTTCCCGCATAGCTTTCAGGCAGAAGGCTTCCTTCAGCTCGCTTTAGTTATCCACCTACAAGTGGTTGGATTTTCATAAAGTTCCCAACAGGCCAGTGCACCTAAGGTGATTCATACATAGTGCAACCATTTAATTTGATCAACGTGATCCAGTTTTAGACAATCCCTCAGGATGTTTTGGTTTAGTTTTACAGCCTCTTTCCTCTAAATGGAGTGCCACAATATAATTGGAGCTAAACGAATCACGTCACAGATAAATGGGGTCCCATTTCAGTGAGGCAATTGTGGTTGGAACATGTCCATCAGAGGGAGAGTAATAGGTTGTAAAATCTGTCCTCAATACACTGCAGAGTATCTACTTCCAATTGATAAGTTCTGTAAGTGGGAACAAAATATGTTTCTTGGATAGTACTTGTAACTGGTGCTGGTTGAACTGGGTTTTAGATATATTAATAACTAGGTTTGTATTTGGCTCCAAAGATTTCATGTGTCTTTGACCTTTTCTTTTTCTCCTCGTGGTTATTTGTTTAGCTTTAATTTTGAGGGTTTTTTGTTTGCTGCAGGGCTCGTTGACAAAAAAGCCACTTGCTTGGATGTGTTTATGTTCGATGTCTCATTTGTACCCTCTGTCTTCCTCATAGTTTCTGTCCTGTTTGGTAGGTTGTGTCTTTCTCTGATAAACTGTTTTCTTCAGAGGTCTCTGTGTTTTTGTTTTTGGCTGCACTTCTCTTACTGTAACAGTGAGTCAGGAGTAAAGGCAGCATGATGCACTGTGGGACAGTGTGAGTTTGAATGATTACCTATCGTGAATTTTCAGTAGAAGCATTTCTTGTTTGATATATCTTTATTTATTTCAGATTTAATCCCTCAGACATCCAAAGCCTCTGGGCATAGGATTTGAGGGATCTATATCAAAATATGACATGTTAACAGAAACATTATGATAATGATGTGACACTCCTTGGGAGTGTTTTTTCCATCAGCAGGCAGAATGCCGTCCTGAGTGTAATACTTCACAAGAACACTTGAGGCATCCGCCTCAGGCCACCATAGTCAGTGGTAAGAAGATTGTTTACCAGCCAGGAAATCTCTCCTGTGTTCAACACCACTTGGGCTGCCTGTTGTCCTTGAAGTATCTGTGCTTCTGAGAGTTCCAAAGACCGTCCTGTGATCAGAGGACATAACCAGGACATTGTCCCTACATTTGTGGGTGCATCAGGTCTCTTCTCTCTCCCTGATCCCTATTTAATCATCCATGTATATAGCCATATAGTGGACTTATCATAGTGTGCAATTTTCAATGAAGTTCTTATGGTGCTCCCACTGGGAAAGGCTGGCCTGGTATATGATGTACACTTATGAAAGTGAACCTTGCACCAGCCCAGACAACCCTTATGGTGATTTAAGAGGTCTTATACAACCATAGAAAGATCTCTAAGTGGTAGCTGTGGAGAGCAGCCTTCAGGCTTAGTCCAGAAGGAGTGTAAAGCAGCTTGTTTGTACCAGAATGCAATCTTATAGTATATATTAAGTGAAAAGAATCACACCAAGTATTTATAAAAATATGTATTTCTTATAAAATACTCTCTAGAATGTTCAAGTATCTCCAACACAGAGATAAACACAATACACACAATACTTTAGCAAAGAAATACAGTAAATAGCACGAAATACACAGTGGCCCCAGGGGGGGGGGAACGAACCTTATACTAAGAAAGTGGTATAAGAACCACAACTCGAGTCAAGACAGTGTCAAGAGGTCGTAGAATTGCTGGGACCCCAAGGAACCACCCAAGGTAAGTAGATAGGGACCCCACGGAGATTGTGTGCAGGGTGGAACACGACCACGTACTCCGTAAAAGTCTATGTGAAAGTAGCAGTTGGATAAAAAGAAATTAAGGACCCTTCCCAGTGGACCCTGAAGAAACCCAGTTAAAGTCAGAAGGTTGGAGAGCCACCCACCAGTGGATACCCTAGTACCCACGTTACCTACAGCAGGGGCGTCCGGTGCATAGGTGTGAAGTGGTGTTGGAAACCGCCGTTGAACCCAATGGAGGACTTCATGAAAGTGCTGTTACTGGAAGAGGAGAAAGTGTCTGTGGGAATCCAAACGTGGATTCTTGAAGAGGAGTTCCTGAAAGCAGAGGGGACAGAGTCAGTCGCGGCCGGCATGACTCGCAGGTGAGGAGGTGGAGGGGTTGCATGGGGGTGGGTCGCAGGGGGAGAGCGGGGGTTAATAAACCAAAACTTTAACTCACCTTGGCCTCCGGTTTCGCTTCGCGTCTTCTCTCTCTACTTCTACAGGAAGCAGGCAGCCTCCCTCTCCTCCCCAAAGCTAATCACAACGCTGCAAGGGCTGCGTTGCGATTGGCGAGGACGCCGACCGCACTGGCATCTATGGGGAGGCCATTTTCTCTATGTAGGCGGCATGCAGCCTACATAGAGAAAATGCAGAGTGTGCATGGCTGGTTTGGTCGGTCCTGGTACCGACCAAACAGTCAGCAACCACAACATTGGGCAAGCCACTCCTCCCCTGCCTGGAACAGGAACACCAACCCCCGCCGCACCCAACCAAACCCTGCCTTCTGCTTTCTCGCAGTGCGAGAAGCAGAAACATAAGATGGCATTTAAAATACCTTTTATGTTTCTGCTTCTCGCACTGCGAGAAAGCAGTGGGGCGATGCTTCTCTGCCCATGTGGAGGAGGCACCCCTGGACAGAGTCTATGTCATTTGGGACTGGCTAGGAGACTTGGAATACGAATGCCCTCCTATGTCGGGTGCTTCAGGAAAGATGACGGTGACCTTGGCTCTGCAGCTGTGAGGACCATGCAACACTGAGGAAGACCAGGACCCGCATACGAGCTGTACCACGAAGGATGTTGAGTGCTCAGGGGTCGGTCTCCGTCGGGATCACCAACAAGCCTTGGAAAATGCAACCCATGCAGGAAGTCAAGAAGGTGCACGGTTGGAGACTCACCACAAGCAGGGGAGTCGGGGCAGGCCCCGAGCAATCAAGGAAGCCCAAGGAAAACAAAGGTGACCCTCAAATGGACCCACAGGCTGGAGTCACAGGAGTTGCGAGAGGACCTCGAGCAGCTCACCAAAAGGAGCAGGCTTTGGTGCCCATGAGGTGGTGTGGCTGAAGATCTTGGTGGAAGAAGTTGCCGGAGGTTGGGGCTACTTGGAGCCCCATGCACTTGTCGCAAAGTTAGCAACAAGCATTTGCACTAGCAAAAGAACGCGCTGCACACAGGTTCGGTTAATGCAGCCCCCACAAGGGATTCTGACCTCAAATTCGGTGAGAGGACAGTTCAGGACTCGAGGGACGTGGAAAACCACCACCTGTGTTGTGAACCCTTCGAAGTCAGCAGGAGCTCGGGATCAGCAGACCGATCAGCAGTGTTGAGGTGCCTGTAAATGCAGAGAAGTGACTCCTTCACTCTAACGGAGATTCCTTCAAGTGTCTTGGATGCTTCACAGGTCCTGCATGGATCCTGTATGGTGCCCAAGCACAGACGATGCAGCAGATTGAAAGGGAGACGAAGTCAGGCCCGAATGAAGTCCAGAGTGTCCAGACGGTTGAAGTGCAGTGGTTTCAGTTCCGGATCGTATCACATGACGAATTTAGGGACCTACACCCAGGTAAGCCCTTAAGTACCCTAGGGAAAGAGTTCGGAAGATTCAGGGGACCCTCCCAGGGGGGAGGTTACTCCTGTGTCTATTGTCTAGTTTTGAGCCAGAATGCAAGCCAATGGCTCCCAGGACTGGTTTGAACTGGACTATGCACAAGGACACCACATGTGCCCCTCATTCAGACTTTCAGGCACTGGCAAGCTCACTCACCCGGTCTCAATATATTAAATCCTGTCTGGGAGGTGGTCACATTTCCCTGTGGCAGGATGCCTATTGTTCCACCTTCCTCTGCTCGAGCTTGGCTCAGCAGCAGGAGGGCAGAAATGTGTCTCTGGTCGTCAGCAACCATTTTATGTTGTCTGGGACTAGAAGGTTCGCACCTGGAACACTGAGAGCCTAACGAAGGACTCTTCCAGTGCTTGGAATCATACCTCCCACACCGTTTATGGTGTGGGTGTATGATTCCAACATGTTTGATACCAAACATGATGGAGTTAGTTGCAGCCGGTTTCGAGATGGTCATCACTTAATTACGTGATGCCCCTCTATATAGTATATGGCTGCTTCACTGACAACAGGGTAGAATGGACTCCGTAGGCTGCAGGAGTGTCCTGCTTATGCAGGGGCACCCTCTCACTTAGAACCAGGCACCCTGCCTTCAGGATTGCAAAGACCTGCTGTAGGGGTGACTTATAGGTTTTAACTGCAGTAACCCGTAGATATAGTAAACCGATATCTTAAGTAAGTGGTGCGTGCACCCACTTACACAGACTGCAATGGCAGGCCTGTAGTTCCATTTTGAATTGTCTCTCTTGGGTGGCATAATACATGCTTCAGCCCATGGAAGACATCTGGGGTACCTATGTCCTGGGTACATGGGTACCATATACTAGGGACTGACAAGGGTACCCCAGTATCCAATCTGGGATGCACCTAAGTACAGAACACAACAATTTAGGGAGAAAGCAGATAGACCAGGGTCCTGATTAGCAGGATCCCATTCAGACTATTTAAAACAGAGCTTAACACCAGGCAAAAAGTGGGGGTAACCATGCGGAAGGATCCTACCTTCCTCCACCCACCATGGGCCAACTTTAAATAGCTGACCAGACTCTGATCATGGAGTCAAAAGACGGAGAGTGCAACATGGAGGCAGGGAGACTGGGCCAAGGATACCATGGATACAGGACAGGAAGGTACAAATATTGGGAAGGGAGGCTCTAATACTGACTTGGAGATACAGACACTGGTGCAGAGAGACTGAAAACCTGATAACAGTAACACAAAGGCATGGCGGTTTGAAGATACGGTAATGGTGACTGGGAGATAGGTTAAAATGTAAACTTGCACAGTGAGGCTGAGACACAAACATATGATCAGGAATGCACAAACATGAGTATAGGAAGACATGGGCACGACCCAACGGATGAATGCATTCATGGGGACACTAGCAGGGCATGGGCAGATAGAAGGGCCCAAATCCCTTTCCCTCTACAGGTGCACCCCTAAAAAAGCAGACACAGATGTGCTACTAGTTCTGAGACATGAACACTGGAATGAGGAGCGTAACTGTAGAGACTTGAAGCTATGGATTTAAGGCACATGATAGACAAATTAACCAGTTTTGGGAAGGTTGCAAACACGGAAGGGGTTCCCCTTGGAGCTGCCCTCAAATAACAGAAAAGACTCTATGAATGGAACAGAGACACTGGCTGTGGGCCAGGGACATATGGACATGTGCCTCAGAAGTCATAGAGATGGACACAAAGGAAATGATAAAGACAGTCATAAGAGACAGGGAAGGCCATTAGACCTAGTCTCAAAGGAAGCTCCCTCTGTTTATTTTGTGCATGTTACCAACATTGTTTCCACTCCTGACAATAGATACCAGGAAAATAGTGGTTCAGGCCTTGGTAACGTCAAGACTGCACTACACTAATATCCTATATCTGGGCCTTCCCAGCTACATTATCCAGCACCTGCAAGTAGTGCAAAACTCTGCGGCCAGGGTGTTCCTTAGACCCGGACCAAGGTCTCATATCCCCCTTCTTAAATCCCTTCATCGGCTGTGATTGAAAGATCAAATTCAAAGACCTTATTCTTTTCAAGGCCCTTCATGGAAAAGGAGCAAGCTATCTTAGCAAACGAATTAACCGCTACATACCAGTACGATTTTAAGATCTTCTTCTTCTGACCTTGTCTTTACCCCCAAAGTACATCTTGCCCGGATGGGCGGCAGGTCGTTTGGCTTCCAGGGCACACAGGCATAGAACATACTCCCTGCTACACTGAGAGCCACCTGAGAAATTTTCAAGAAACACCTGAAAACGTGGCTTTTTAAAACTTACCTGCAAAGATAGATCCCTGCCATACGTTTCTGCCAGCGCCGGGACACTTTCTTTTGAGTAGCTGTAGCGCTATATCAAATGCTTTAATTGATTCATTTCAAATTAAATAAAGGCATAGAAGCTTAGAGAGGTAGACACAGACACGACACATCTGATATACAAACAGGATCAAAATTGCATCCACAGGATACATTTTCACAGGCCAGACCTGCTGATATTTATTGGGGAAAATCCTCAGTAAACACTAGTACATGCATGATTCCCATTATTAGGGAAAACTCGCAATTGGGTGGTATTTATTGAACCCATAAACTCAGACTCAGTGGAGTCAGATTTTATGAGTTAATCAGGTGCTCTAAATATCACACCAATTACTGACCAACTCGTAATGACTGCTTCATTCTCATGTAGCCCAACTGACACCTCATCTACAATGGTCCAGAAACTTAGAACCCTTGTGGGTCAGTTATGAGAGGGGGCCATGCTGTCAAGGCTACACTACACTAACTGAATAACAAGTATTGGCAATGCCAATAGGTCTCACCTTTGGAATCTACTAGCTTTAACAGTGCCTTTTGGCAATGCTGTAAAGCATTGGTAAAAAAATATTTTTGTGCAGCATGGCCAAAAGAAAAAGAAAACAAAAAAATACTTGAAGACGTTGCTACTTTTGGCAGGACTGTCTGTACGTGATGACGTATGCTAAAGGGGGACTGCAGAGACATGCCACCCTCCCTTCTCCTTTTTCATAGTCGATAACTTTACTTGAAGGCCTTTCAGCTCCCTCGATGATCAGTACATTTATCTGTAGAACATTCGATTGGAGAGGGAGTTGAAAGGCGTGCCAGCCCTAAAGAGTTTGTTCTTTTTTGAGGAAAGGGACACAAGGGTTTGAGACATAGCCTATTGGGTTGTTGTTAGACCTGGCATCATTGGCGTGAATCTCCTTTCCATTTTTGGCGGATTGCCTCCTCTGTTTTGATATGTTTTTGCTGGATTTATGCTTTGGGCACTGTGCCACTGCTAATCAGTGCCACAATGCAAGTGCTCCCTATGTTAAATTGATATACTAATTGGATTCCATGATTGGGTTATTTGATTTATCTGTCAGCCCCTAGTACAGTGCACCATGTGTGCCAGGGCTTGTAAATCAAATGCTGCTGGTGGGCTTGCAGCACTGGTTGTGCCACCCACAGAAGCAGCTTGTAAAGTGTGCCTCAGGCCTGCCATTGCAAGGCCTGTGTGCAGTCTAGCACTGCCATGTCAACTTGGCCAAGTGCACCCACTTGTCAGTCCCTAAACCTTCCCTTTGCTTCATATTAGACACCCCTATGGTAGTCCCAAGAGCAGGGTGCATTGTAAGTATAAGGTAGGACATGATCTGATGTGTGTAGCATGTTCTAATAGTGAATTACAGCCATTTTCGTTTTTCCCTATTGAAGGCTACCTGTTCTCATAAGCCAGAATGGGTAGATAGAATATTACATTCTTATAATCCTAACTGACTCAGTGAACACGGTAGAAATTGAAATTAGTATGCCTGAACTCAGAATAATAAAATACATCTTTTAGTAAGGTTTATTTTAATATTCTGTGTTTGCAAATACCACTTTTAGAAAGTAGGTATTTGCTTGCCTAACCATTTGAGCCTGCCTCTGCTGGGTTGTGTATTCCTTGTCTGGGTTTGTGAGTGACAGGGCTGGGGGATTCCAGGAGACAGGCTGGGGCAGCCTGGTGGTGAATAGACAGATCTGCATCTAGATGGGAGGGAGGAGTTGCACCTGGGATCTGAATAGGGCTGGGCCTTCCCTCTACAATGCTGGCTCCACCTCCTGTGGCTTGTCTGATGTCTCTGCCCTGCACTGTGAAAGGAGAGGAGGAATCATGTCAACAGAGTGCTCCAGAGCTGTATCTTCCCTCCCCTGTGCTGGCTTCACCTCCTGTGGGGCAGCTGATGTATTTGCCCTGCACAGTGAAAGGAAGAAGAAAGTTATGTAAACAAAGTGCTCAGGAACTGGTTTGGACTAGGCAGAGGCCTCTCTGCCTTAATAATAAAGACATTTATAGAGCGCATGGAATAAGTACGCCATCTCGGCGTGTCCCCGCGCTAAGAGAGAGGAGAAACTCATTGGGGGAGAGATCCGTGCGAGGCATAGGGCATTAAGTGAGTTATAAGGTGAACATGTGAGTTTTAAGTTGCCGTCGGAAGATAGTTTCCGAAGGCTCGAGGCGGAGGTTAATGGGAAGTTTGTTCCATGCTCTGGCTACCGCCACTCTGAAGGATCGACCTCCCATTTTTTCTCTCCTGTAGCGGTGTGTCACAAGCGTGCCCGTGCCGCCCGATCTCAGCGATCTGCGAGGTTCATACCTGGTAACCAGACCTGTCAGGTAACCGGGAGCTTTGTGCCATAGGATCCGATGACATATCAGGAGGGCTTTGTAGTTTATTCTTTTTTTCACTGGGAGCCAGTGGAGGGCCTCCAGGGTGGTTTTAGAGTTGGCTCTTTGTGGGAGTCTAAGCACTAGGCGGGCTGCAGCATTTTGCAATGACTGGAGTCGGCCTATGCTTTTACTCGAAGCTCCCAGGAAAAGGACATTCCCATAGTCGAGGCGTGATGTAATCAGTGCCTGGGTCATAGTACGCCTAGCCTCCAAAGGGAGAAGATCTAGGGTTTTGTTGAGGGTATTCAGGACTCCGAAGCACTTGCCTACTAACCGGTTGATATGTGTCTCATAAGAGAGTGCGGGATCCATCCATATCCCTAAGTTTTTCGCTTCAGTACATGGTGTAGGCATATCGCCTAAACAGCTTGGCCACCAGTCACATGTCCAAAACCGTTGATCACCACCAACCACCAAAACTTCTGTCTTGGATCCGTTCAATTTAAGGCAGTGCGTATCCATCCAGGTGGCCAGTGCCTGCATACAGGCTCTGAAGTTATTAGCTTCAACCGCCGGCGTTTGGGTGAGGGTGAGTAAGAGCTGTGTGTCGTCAGCGTAGGATACAATCTCTACGCCGAACGATTGAACTAACTCAGCCAGGGGGGCCATATATAAGTTAAAAAGGGTAGGACTTAAAGCAGAGCCCTGTGGCACCCCCTGTTCCAATACCCACTCTTCAGACTGAAATGAGCCCCGCTGAACCTGAAAGCTTCTGCCTGTCAGAAACGATTTAAGCCAGCCGAGTGCTCTATCAGTCACACCTCCTCTGTTCAGACACTGTAGCAAGGTGATATGTGCTACAGTGTCGAACGCTGCGCTTAGGTCTAGCATGACCAGTGCCATGGTTAGGCCTGCGTCAGCTCCTTGACGTAGAGTTTCGGTGGCTCTTAATAGGGCCGTCTCAGTAGAGAAGCCTCTTCGGAACCCCGATTGCGAGGGGTGCAGGAGATTATTCTTCTCCGCAAATGCCATCAATTGCACATTTGCAATCTTCTCAGCAATTTTAGCGGTATAGGGTAGCAGAGAGATAGGTCGTAGGTTCTCCAGGACCTCTAGGCTTACATTAGGTTTTTTTCTTATAGGTAATACAATTGCTTTTTTCCAGTTTCTTGGCAGGGTCTGGGAGTCAAAGGATGTAGCAAGGACATGGCGGATGTATGGTTCTAAGGCGGCTATGCTTGCGCCCAGGACTCTTGGAGGAGCGGGGTCACGAGGGGAGCCCGATTTTATGCTCGTACAAATGGTTACCAGTTCTTTACTGGGTGGTACGGTAAAGCATTCTAACCTTGGTTTTGCATTTGCCATCTCCAGTTCCTTCAGTTCTGTGAAGGTTTCTCCAGCCGCAGGATATCTGGAGAAAGAGCTGTATATTTTTTTAACCTTGTCGGCAAAATATTCTGCCACCTTGTTACATTCCATGACGGAATCGGCTTCCGGAGTATTGGAGAGTGAGACGACTGAGATTTCTTTATAGATTTTGAAGAGTTCTCTAGATGAGCAGTCCGCCTCGCTAATTCTGTTTCCATAGAAGGTTGCTTTTGCAGCTCTGACCTGTTTTTGATAGTTTCTCTGGGCTGTTCTGTATTGAAGTTTAGTGCAATCCTTTTTATCCTTGCGCCAAAGTCTCTCTAGCTTTTTGCACTCTGACCTGACCGACTGCAGATCCATATTGTACCATGGGGCCGCTCTCCTTGTTCTGTTCCCTTTTTTGGCCGTGGATAGAGGGGCTACCTTGTTCAAGGCATCAAGGATTCGGGTTTCTAAGTTTTGATTAGCACTTTCACTATCTGTGCCTCCCGGCATCCCACCTAAGCTTAGCATCTCGATAAAACTGGGTATAGAATTTTTTTTCCATTTGCGGTATGGGTAGCAATTATTGCCATTCAATTGGGGGGCAGGCTTAGTTCCAGTGTCAATTTCCAAAGGGACTAGAAAATGGTCTGTCCAAGGGAGTGGGTTAGGAGTGCTCGTAGTTATGCCCTCCCAATTGGCGAACACCGGGTCCAATATATGGCCATGAATATGTGTGGGTGTTTGATTTATTAGAACCAGATTCGTATTTCGTAATTCCTGCATCACGTCTGTGGCTTCCTTTAGCTGGATATCATCAAAATGAATATTAAGATCTCCCAGGAGGAGGACCTTCCTATGTCTCAGTGCTAAGTGAGCAAGATGTTCTTGTAAGCTTGGTCTGAAATTTCACAGGGTCCCAGGCGTTCTATAAAGGAGGACACCCGAGATATGTTCCTGAGGGCCGAGTTTCAATGCGAATTTGCCTGCTTCGCATTTTTTTTTATTCCAAGAGGTTCAAGGGAGCAAACCAGGGGGGCCTTGCTGATCACAGCGATGCCACCTCCACGGCCTATTGGTCGATCCACCCTGGCGATGCTAAAATCTGGTGGAAGGGATTCGATAATCTCAGGGTCGGAATCAGCCCCTAGCCATGTCTCCGTCAGAAAGAGTATATCGAGGCCCTCTTCTATGAGCATGTTCCAGATTTGCAAGGCGTGTCTCGGGAGGGATCGACAGTTTAGCAGACCTCCTCTGAGGCTCTTAGTATGTTCTTTGTCGCCTATCGTTTGAAATGGGCAATGTCGGCATTTGCCAGAGGAGATGACCTCCATTTTGTGCCTGCAGCACTCATTTATAGTCGGACATAGGTTCCATAGGGCCTGTCTGTTATAGGTTATCAAGTCATTGGGAGAACGGACAGGGGTTATGGCCCTGGACCGCGCCCGGCCGCGGACGGGCGCAGACGGGCTTGCCTTAGGCGCGCCTTCGGCGCGCATTCGTTGCGCCCGCTGCGCGACCGATAAATGCACATAATTTATATTGTTCAGGGCAGAGGACAGAGGGGGCGTGGCCTAAAAGGGGCGTGGCCTCCGTTCGTGGCAGGAGGGCACGAGGGGGAGTAAGCGACCAGCGTGCAGCGTCAGCGCTGGCTACGCTGCGTGCACTGACTGTGTCTGGGAGGTAAGTTTTAAAGACAACAAGCAGTCTGTTATCTAAAGCACAAAGAAATTTTAGTGACAACAACAAGTTTTAAAACATAAATAATCTGTGAGCAAGATTTAAAAATATATT
The DNA here is from genome assembly GCF_964261635.1 of Lissotriton helveticus. Taxonomy (NCBI): domain Eukaryota; kingdom Metazoa; phylum Chordata; class Amphibia; order Caudata; family Salamandridae; genus Lissotriton; species Lissotriton helveticus. The sequence goes on from NC_136057.1 coordinate 1,461,058,945, forward strand.
GCCTCGCTCCCGGCATTCCGCCACAGGAGCTTACCTCCAGCTTTGCTAAGTGTTCATCCAGCGACAGCTTTAAGCAGTGTGGGCTGGGGGCGTGGCCTAAAAGGGGCGTGGCCTCCGTTCGTGGCGGGAGGGCGCGAGGGGGAGTAAGCGACCAGCGTGCAGCGTCAGCGCTGGCTACGCTGCGTGCACTGACTGTGTCTGGGAGGTAAGTTTTAAAGACAACAAGCAGTCTGTTATCTAAAGCACAAAGAAATTTAGTGACAACAACAAGTTTTAAAACACAAGTAATCTGTGAGCAAGATTTAAAAATATATTGCCTCGCTCCCTGCTTTCCGCCTCAGGAGCTTACCTCTAGCTTTGCTAAGTGTTCATCCAGCGACAGCTTTAAGCAGTGTGGGCTGGGGGCGTGGCCTAAAAGGGGCGTGGCCTCTGTTCGTGAGAACAAAGGATCCGCCTTCAGAGAACAAAGGATTTTGGGATATAAATATTGGGACCCTGGTCCTAAGAAATTAGATCACTTCTGGAACAAGAAACCTTTCTGCCAAGTAGAAGCACCAAGGAAGGCACTCCTCCCCTTCCAGGCCCGGAGGATCATGGTGCAGGCTATCATTCTGTCCCGCCTTGATTGTGGGAACTCCTTGTACTTAGGCGCCCCGGCAAGTACCATTAAAAAACTGCATGTCACTCAGAATTCTGCAGCTCGCCTATTACTTGGACTTTCCCGCAGACATTCAGGGTCAGCCGCCCTGAAAACACTCCACTGGCTGCCAATACAGGCCAGGATCGAAATTAAGGCAATGTGCTTAGCCCACAAAGCTATGTGGCACACTGGTCCAGTACTATTCTGTTCCCTAGTCTCTCCTTACCATCCGCCAAGAACCCTACGATCTGGAGGTACCTGCCTGACAGTAACTCGCAAAATCAAACGAGCGAGGTGGGGGGGCGCTTGATTTCTTAGAATGCCGCTTCCCGCTGGAACTCCTTGCCCCTCACCCTACGCAGTGAACCAGATCTACTCAAGTTCCGCAAACAGCTGAAGACCCTTCTTTTCCATTAACGTGCATCGTCTGACAGTTGCTTCACCCACCCGTCCTAAGCGCTACGAGGCCTCAGGGCAGAAGTGCGCTCTATAAAACTCCATTACATTAGTTGTACTGCCCCTCTGCTAGTGTGCTGTTTGCTGGGTTGCGCTGCAGTGGTTGCTTCATTGCCAAGGGAAAGGAGAAGGAACTTTGTAAGGACTTTCATCTACAGAATATTTTCCAAGGACTTGAACTGTGCTTGCCTCCTGCTGAAGTCTCAGGGACAAAAGACTTCACCTCCAGCTCCCTCCTGAATTTCCTTGCTGGGGATTCTGACTCCAGTCACTTGCGTGCCGCTGGGAGCTGGAAGCGCGACGCATCAAGAAGAAGCGTGTCGCCGCCGCAGCCGAAATCATCTCAATGCCGGAGAAGCGAGTCTTTGTCGTATCTCCCTGGAAGCGTGTGTTCATTGAAGCTGCCTGCTGTTGCATCACCGGAGAAGCATGACGCCATCAAGAGAGCCACCTTCGCATCGCCGGAGAAGCGTGTTGCAGGGCCTGTCGCGGCTCCAAAGTACAGAGTCGTCGCAAGGCTGCCAGGGCGTCATCGTCATCGCATCGCCGCATCAAGGGGGCCATCTTCCTGCATCGCAACCGGATCGTCGCATCGCATCAAGGCTCCATTTTGCGCACCGCAACGGGCCCACAGGCCGAGAATCTACGCTTCACCTCCGCACCGGTAAGGATCACGACGAGTCCCCTACTCTGCGCAAGCATTGAGGAAGGACGCAACCGTTCCCCCGGGTCACGGAACCAACGCATCTCCCCTTTTGTGAACCTTTTGTTCCCCTTGCGTTACGCATCCAGGTACTTTGTTGAGAATAAATAAACTGTGTTGCATTTACCAACAACTTGAACTAAGAGACTTTAATCATCTTTTAAGTAATCTTAAATGTAGTATTGTGGATTTTTGTCATTTGTGGTCTTGTATTTAGTCTATATAAAGAATACTTATTTTTTTATAAAACCTGTGTTGTTTCCATCTGTAGTATTTTTCACTGTATTACTGTGTATATTCACAAATGCTTAACACACTGCCTCTGAGATAAGCCTGTCTTCTCGTGCCAAGCTACCAAGGGGGTGAGCAGGGGTTATTAAGGAGTGTAATCCCCTTATCCTGACTTAGAAGTAAGGGTCGCTATTTGGACAAAGGTGAATACCATTGCCAACTAGAATCCCCCTGATCTAACATTGGTGGTAGCGGTGAGGATTTTGGCTTTGCATTTGTTTTTTATATACAGTGATTAGTGTAAACTACTAGAGAGTGCAGACCAAACGCGACCACATACTTTTTTTTTTAGAATCCTTTTTCCTTGGACTGTTAGTTTTTTCCTGAAAACTCCCAATTTTTATTAATTACCATGAGTAAACCAGCATCTGTTCCATCTATGATGATTTTGAGGAAGAGAGGTTGGAAACCTACACTGTGAAACAGCTCAAGTATCTCTGCAGGAAATTGAAAGTTGCTACACCAGGCATTTCTAAAAAGGAAGACTACCAAAAGGCGCTGAGGACCTGGGTAAAAGCAAGAAATGTCCCTGATCTTGTGGTGGAGCCTGTTGGGGATGCAGATGGGCAAATTGATGGGCAAGAATTTCCAGCCAGGGGAGGTGTTCCATTCCCACCTGGCAGCAGCATCTCTTCCAAAGACCTGTCCCCCAGACAACTGGAAGATAGGGAGAGAAATAGGGCCTGAAGATGGAGTTGGCTAAGCTTAAAATAGAGAGTCAGAGGGAAACAGAGAATAATAGTCTGTCCTTGGAAAGGGAGAGAATGAGAATGGAGCATGAGAGAATGTTGAGGGAGTTAGAGATCAAGGCCAAGGGCTTAGAAGTCAATCCCTCTGGTGGCAGCGCACCATCTGTGCCTTCAGAAGGCAGGTTACATATTCCCAAGGATGTCATCAAAGATTTTCACAAAGGTGAAGATATTGGGCAGTTGTTTGCAGCCTATGAGATAGCAATGTTGGCCCACTGAGTCCCTGAGAAGGATTGGGGAGCGGGGTTGTGGGGTTGCTTTTTAACTGAAGGTAGGGATACTTTGTTAGACTTGCCCAGTACTCATAGGATGTCTTATGCCCACATGAAGGAAGCACTGATGACAAGGTATGGGTAAACTCCAGAGCTCTATAGACAGAGATTCAGGAATTGTAAGAAACTGGAGGGAACCACTTGGGTAGAATACGTGTATTTCTTTTGCAGAGCTATGGATGGTTGGGTGAGGGGTAGCAATGTTGATAATTTTCAAGACCTCTATGATTTGATTGCTAGGGAGCACTTGTCTGCTAATTGTTTTCCAGAGCTACGCCAGCACCTTATTGATAGCAAGTTGACTAACCCTAGAAAGCTTGCCGAAGAGGCGGACCGCTGGGTCAGAACCAGGGTCCACAAGGGTCTTGTGGGAGACTCCACCAAAGGTGGGCAGGGTCCCCAGCAGAAGAGTGGGGGGACAAGGGTAAGCAGAGGGAGCTCCAAAAAGGTCCCCAAAGTAATTCCCAAGGGAACCAGGGTAAGGTTTCCCAGCCTCCCCCTGAAAAGAAGTCAGGATCCCCGACAGGTAAACCTCTTCAGAGAGGGCCTGTTACCTGCTTTCAGTGTAAGCAGGTGGGACATCGTTGGTATGATCCCCAGAGTCCTCAGAAAGGACAGTATGTGCCACCCCGTGCACCACCCTGTCAGATGGCCAGTGTAGCCCTGGGTGGGGAGGAGATGGGTGCCCAAGGTAGGTGGGGTCCCACAGAAATGTCCCTTGTCTCATTAGGAGACTTTGAGATGGTCCCTAAAACTCAGCTGCCTGCTAACACTAAGAAAAACAGGCAGTGGGTGACCATCAATGGCCATAGAGTGGAGGCTCTCAGAGGCACAGGAGCAAGTGTGACAGCTGTCAAGTGTCACTTGGTCTCTGAAGAGCAGGTAGTCCCTCATGCATTCTTCCCAGTTGTTGCCGCTGACAACACAGAGAGCCATTGCAAGGTGGGTCAAGTTCCCTTTCAGTGGGGGGGTCTCTGGTACTCTTCAAGTGGCTGTGAGGCCAGCCATGCCTGTTGATTGTCTGTTAGGCAATGATTTAGAAAGCTCCCCTTGGGTTAAGGTGGAGAGGAAGGCGCATTTAGAGATGTTGGGTCTGCCTGAGTGGGCATGTGTTACCACTCGGTCTATGGCAGCTAAGGGTGTTCAAGAGACCCTGGAACCTGAAAGTATGGCCCATGGACCTGCCTTAAAGAGAAGAGGTAGGAGGCATGGGAAACCAGCCCCCATTGTTCCCACAGTCCAGGAGGAAGCAGACCTTGAGGGAGGTGCCCTAGAACCCACTGGTGAGCAAGTTTCTGAACTAGGGAACCTTCCTGAGCTGACCCATTGGCAGCAAGAAGGGAGTCCCTCTAGGGAGGAATTTTGTGAGCGCAGCAGAAGTGCCCTTCTCTTGTGGGTTTGAGGCAATAGGCCACAAGGCAGCAGGTGATCAGTCTAGATCACATTGGATCTACTGGGAGAATGGTCTCCTGTATAGCGAGCCTAAGGTTGCTGAGCCTGGGTCAGTCCATGTGCTGGTGGTACCCCAGCACTTCAGGGCCTTCCTACTGGGTGTGGCTCATGATGTTCCTTTAGCTGGTCATCTGGGACAGAACAAGACCTTTGAAAGGCTTGTCTCCCACTTTTATTGGCCCCAGATGTGGAAGAGTTCAGATACTCATTGTAGGACCTGTCAGACTTGCCAGGCAAGTGGGAAGAGTGGGAGGAGGCACAAGGCCCCTCTCCAACCTTTCCCTGTAGTCAGTACCCCCTTTGAACGGGTGGGGATTGACATTGTGGGGCCACTGGACCCCAAGACAGCCATGGGCTACAGGTTTATCCTGGTCTTGGTGGACCATGCTACCCGGTACCCGGAAGCCATTCCGCTCAGGACAGTGACGGCCCCCGTGGTGGGACTTGCACTGATGGGGATCTTCTCCCGTGTGGGGTTCCCCAGAGAGGTTGTGTCTGACCGGGTTACAAACTTCATTTCTAATTATATGAAGTCTCTGTGGAAGGAGTGTGGTGTTACCTACAAGTTCACCACTCATTACCACCCACAAGGTAATGGGCTGGTTGAAAGATTCAACCGAGCCCTTAAAGGCATGATCATGGGTCTTGAGGAACCAATGAGTCATAAGTGGGACGTCCTCTTGCCATGCCTTCTGTTTTCCTACCGTGAGGTGCCACAAAAGTCTCTAGGGTTCAGCCACTTTGAGCTTTTGTATGGTCACCCGATAAGAGGACCTTTGAGTTTGGTCAAAGAAGGCTGGGAGCAATCTCCCAGGAATCCTCCCCAGGGTGTATACAGCTACATGCTGGCCTTCAGGAACCAAACTCGGCGTTTCAGAGATCTTACTCAGGCAAATCTGGAAGCCAGCCAGGAAGAAATGAAGAGGTGGTACGATCAGAATGCCACTCTGATTGAGCTTCAGCCTGGACAGGAAGTTTGGGTCATGGCCCCTGTGGAGCCTTGTGCGCTCCAGGACAGGTGGACCGGTCCATATGAGGTGGTGGAGCGCAAGAGTGATGCCACTTATCTGGTGAACTTGCGGACTCCCAGGAACCCCTTGCGGGTCCTGCATGTTAACTGCCTAAAGCCCCACTTAGAAAGGTCCGAAGTGGGTATGCTCCTAGCGACAGATGATGGAATGGAGGAGACCGAGCCTCTTCCTGACCTCCTGTCTGCAGCAAGATTTTCGCCAGCTGTTGGGGCAATTCTCTGATCTATTTTCCTTGGTTCCTGGTGTCACAGTGTGGTGCGTCCATGATATGGACACTGGCAACAGTCCTCCTGTCAAGCACAAGGCTTACAGAATGACTGACAAGGTTAGGGCTTACATTAAGGAGTACATCTCCAAAATGTTTACTTTAGGGTTCATTGAGTCCTCAAACAGTCCTTGGGCCAGCCCAGTGGTCTTGGTCCCAAAGGCTGCCTCGCCGGGTGCCACACCCGAACTCCGGTTCTGTGTGGACTACAGAGGGCTCAATTCAGTCACTAGGACTGATGCACACCCCATCCCCAGAACTGATGAACTCATATATTGGTTAAGGGCTGCACGGTACCTCAGCACGCTTCATTTGACGTCTGGGTGCTGGCAGATCGCCTTGACTGATGGGGCTAAGGAGAGGTTGCAGTGTTTAGCGCCAGTTGGGAGGAACACCTGCAGCACCTCTGGGAAGTGTTGATGGCACTACAGAAGGCAGGCCTCACGATCAAAGCAAGTGAGTGCCAGATCGGGCAGGGTTCCGTGGTGTACTTGGGTCACCAGGTAGGAAGCGGCCAGGTGGCAGCCCTACAACCCAAGATTGATGCCATCCTGGCATGGGAACCCCCTAAGACTCAGACACAGGTGAGAGCCTTTTTAGGACTCACGGGGTACTACAGGAGGTTTGTCAAGGGGTATGGCAACATTGTTGCACCCTTGACTGAGCTGACTTCCAGGAAGCAGCCCAAGAAAGTAAACTGAACTGACACCTGTCAGAAGGCTTTTGATGCCCTGAAGACTGCCATGTGCACAGCACCCGTGCTTCAGGTACCCAACTTCTCAAAAGAATTCATTGTACAGACAGACGCTTTAGAGCATGGTGTGGGGGTTGTTCTATCACAGATTAATGAAGAGGGCCTAGACCAACCTGTAGACTTCATCAGTAGGAGGTTACTTCCACAGGAACAGAGGTGGAGTGCAATTGAGCGTGAGGCATTTGCTGTGATCTGGGCACTGAAGAAGTTGAGACTATACTTGTTTGGGACTCACTTCCGAGTTCAGACCGACCACAGGCCCCTCAGATGGCTGATGCGAACCCAAAGTTGTTCAGGTGGTCCATTTCCCTACAGGGTATGGACTTTATGGTGGATCACCGCCCTGGTACAGAACACGCCAACGCTGATGGTCTGTCCAGATTTTTCTGCCTTAGTGAAGAGAACTCCGAAGAAGAAGGGTAGTTCTCCGCACATTTCAGCTGGCGGGGACACATGTTAGACCTGGCATCATTGGCGTGAGTCTCCCATCCATTTTTAACGGATTGCCTCCTCTATTTTGATATGTTTTTGCTGGATTTATGCTTTGGGCACTGTGCCACTGCTAATCAGTGCCACAGAGCAAGTGCTCCCTATGTTAAATTGATATACTAATTTGATTCCATGATATGGTTATTTGATTTATCTGTCAGCCCCTAGTATAGTGCACCATGTGTGCCAGGGCTTGTAAATCAAATGCTGCTGGTGGGCTTGCATTCAACAAAACAACAAGTGGTCCTGAGCATACGAAAATAGGGAAAACCATTTAGATATATATAGATCACAATGGAACTCTATATAGTTCAAGGTTCCTTGACCAGCCGGCCAAAGAATATTTATTGGTTCAATAAATTTATAATCTCAAAGATACAACAAATAACCCGAGAATCACGGGTTACAAAGGGGCACAGTCCTGTGCCTTGCACGGAGGAGAAGAGTGGGAGAGTAGAGGTAAGTGAAGAAAATTAATCAGGCAAACAGTGTGAGCTTGCAGGTCACTGGTATAAGTTATACATTTAGCAGTGTATCCTGGAGTCATTCATACAGCCAATAGTATCAAGGAAGTACATGTATGAACTACTCTAAGGTCGACGTTTCGATCCCCAGCTCGGGTATCATGGGATCATCATCAGGACAAGTGACATAATTTTGCCTGAACACAGTTATATAACACACCTGTTTTTCGGAAAATCAGAAAGGGAGAAAGCAAAGAGACATATGTACAGTCATTATTTATGCAGTCAAGGCTCACATTATTACTACAGACTTTGCATTCGGAAACGCGGTGGTAGGTGGTAGGTGTTGCCGTGAGGTGTGACTGTTCCATGCCCAGATTTTCGAAGTCATGCTATTTTTTTTAAAAAGAGGATTAAAGAATTTTTTGGGGTGAAAAGTCATCCATTATTGGTGTTGGGGGTACTGACTAGACTTGTGAGTGAAGGTGATTTTTAAAAACAATCGTGGGGAGTCGTGCAATTTTCGATACCTGTGACAGTGAGAATCAAGACGTGTTTGTGGGGGCCGCGGAATCTAAGGGCTCATGCAGCTTGACAGAATGGACCTACCAAGGTGGTGGCTTGGCATGGACTTGTCTTCAAATGAGATAATTTAATGGGTCCGCCAGGTACTTCTGTTGGCAATAATTGAGGTTAGGAAACGTGAACAGACCGGGTGGGTAGAAAATATATCATTCGAGCCATTATTTACCTTAAGAGGTAAACCGTTCCAAGGGTTGTAATGGATTCTGTGTTGGTGCTGGGGTTGATGGAGCCCAATCTAAATTAGCACACTTCTACGAGGTGTCGGTCACTCGATTCTGTATTGGTGCTGGGATTGATGCAGCCCGATCTAAAATAGACGTTAACGTTACTAATTACGCTTTATTTGCATGCTGTTCATGGTGTCACGGTGGGGAGCTGCCAGCGTTTACCTTTAGGGTTGGGTGAGATGAAACCGCTCGAGCTGGTCTTGAAAATGATCAATCTGGGACATCTATGACATTATTTTACTGTGGAATAAATAAGGGCTAGGTTCAGTACAATGTACTGGTCAATTCAGGGAGTGTGTGGTAACATGCAACTAAAGTTACCGTAGTCTGTTGGTGACTATAAAAGTTTTGCAAAAGGTCCGTTTCCGAGGATGAAACTGCAAGCTGATATGCTTGAGGGTACCTCGGTAGGAAAAAACAAGGATTAATTAATTATTTCGGGGTGGGTGAAAGTGAAGTGGACCGGAACTCCTTGCCAGTTACACTATAGTACCGGTTACCTTAGCGGCTGGATCGGCGTCCTACAGCGTCTCGAAATAAGCGCTGAGTCTGGAAAGGCGGCCAGAAGAATGACTAGTCCGCTGTAATTAGACAGGGGGAAACGCCTGTAAATTAAGCATTTTGCGGGGGTTATGGCATTCGATAGTGCACCAAACAGGACTACAGGAGCTTACCGGTGAGGGAGAAGTACTCCGAGGTGTCGGTTTCTCAAGCTGCTCGCAGTGGAACGCTGGCTCGGGAAATGCTCCCTGGTTATTGGATGTAATGGAAGTCACGTGATTGGGGAAGGAAAGTCCTCGCGCGCTGTGGTTGGATTGCTGTGCGCCATGTGACGGGGGAGAACATCGAGCCCATGTCCGCTTCCTGATGGAAACGCGGTGGACATTTTGGGCTGGGGTGGTGCTCGGGGAGAGCTGGGAGTTGATTCGGGGGGCGAGTTGAGGATTGGTTCATGAATTACGGTCCAGTTTGGTGGAGCCGGTGGCTGTGTGGGATGTGAAATATAATTTAAATTTGAGTGCCTTAGGAGAGTGCTCAATTAGTGATCATTGGTGGGTCAGCATTTTTACAAGAAAAATTAAACATCAAATTTCAGTATTTACAAGAAGGAAGTTGTACTGCACAATATATACAATTTTTTTTTTGAATATCATTGGTTCAGGTCCGAAGTCAATTGTTTTTCAGAATGACAGAGGTTCAGGGCCAGTGTCAGGTATTTGAGGGCACTCTACAGCAAAGTTGTCCAGTCCTCACTTCTATTCAGCCCTGTGTGGATGGTATCGAATTGAATGATTGTCTTGAGCTCCTCGCGATTGAGGAGTTGCACCAGGTTACCCCCTCTTTGTGGGAGTTTCACTGTCTTCAGTACTGTCCATTTGATATCATCCACTGTGTGTTGCAATTCGGAGTAATGTTCAACTAGCGGTGCGTTTGGAGTCCCGCAGCGTATCCGGCTTCTGTGCTGGCCAATGCGAGTTTTTATTTTCTGAGTTGTCTGGCCGACGTACATTTTTGGGCAAGGACATAGGATGGCATAAATTACATTTTGACTGTTGCAATTGGTGAAGCTTTTCATTGTCCTATGGGCTTGCAGCACTGGTTGTGCCACCCACAGAAGCAGCTTGTAAAGTGTGTCTCAGGCCTGCCATTGCAAGGCCTGTGTGCAGTCTAGCACTGCCATGTCGACTTGGCCAAGTGCACCCACTTGCCAGTCTCAAAACCTTCCCTGTGCTTCATATTAGACACCCCTTTGGTAGGCCCAAGAGCAGGGTGGGTTGTAAGTATAAGGTAGGACATGCTCTGATGTGTGTAGCATGTTCTAATAGTGAATTACAGCCATTTTCGTTTTTCACTATTGAAGGCTACCTGTTCTCATAGGCCAGAATGGGTAGTTAGATTATTATATTCTTATAATCCTAACTGACTCAGGGAACATGGTAGAAATTCGAATTTAGTATGCCTGAACTCAGAATAATAAAATACATCTTTTAGTAAAGTTTATTTTAATATTCTGTGTTTGCAAATACCACTTTTAGAAAGTAGGTATTTGCTTGCCTAACCATTTGAGCCTGCCTCTGCTGGGTTGTGTATTCCTTGTCTGGGTTTGTGAGTGACAGGGCTGGGGGATTCCAGGAGACAGGTTGGGGCTGCCCGGTGGTGAATAGAGAGATCTGCATCCAGATGGGAGGGAGGAGTTGCAACTGGGATCTGAATAGGTCTGGGCCTTCCCTCTACAATGCTGGCTCCACCTCCTGTGGCTTGTCTGATGTCTCTGCCCTGCACTGTGAAAGGAGAGGAGAAATCATGTCAACAGAGTGCTCCAGAGCTGTATCTTCCCTCCCCTGTGCAGGCGCCACCTCCTGTGGGGCGTCTGAAGTCTCTGCCCTGCACAGTGAAAGAGAGTCATGTAAACAAAGTGCTCAGGAACTGGTTTGGACTAGGCAGAGGCCTCTCTGCCTTCAGAGAACAAAGGACTTTGGGTAAGTATGGGCACATTTTGCAGATCTGCGGTCCGCAAATTCGTGCAAAATCGCAAAAAATCAGCGAATTTCCATCTACTCAACTGGGGTACTTTCTACTGGCTAATCAGTAAGTGCTACCTCCTTGGGTAAATGTATAGTGCTTTTCCTACACTGCAGCTGCGTAAAGGGCCTGAAGATTTGTCTCCACTGACCCAGTGTGCCTGTAACTTTGCCACCACGCCAAAAGGCGCAGAGGTCCCTTGAGTGAGCTGTCCATCATAGTTAGGAAAGGGCGGGAAGACGTTTGATACCGCTAGTGTGTGGTGCGGGGCTTCTATGCGTGTCAACATGCCTCTTGTGTATAAAGGGTCTGAGAGCGAGCAGGGCAGCATGTGAGGAGAAAGCAGCCTCCTGGTCACAGGAACTACACGGGGATTGCGCTTGAGAAACTCATGGATTCAAAGACCTCCCTCGAGTATTACAGCTAATTTTCGACGGCAGATATTGGGTCAAAGCACACTTGCCCAGCCTCGACCGTGCTCACTAATGTTTTGGGCTGATTAAAACATTACTAAATTTGAGCTTCAACTCGGGAACCTGCTTTATTTATATCTGTAAGTGCTTCCTGTTGAGGTTTAATTTTTGTGACAGGAGCCTCGTACCAGAATGAATCCTGCCCTGCATAGTTATCCATGAAGATGCCACCGTTTTGTGCAATACCTCTACTCAACTGGAGTACTTTCTACTGGCTAATCAGTAAGTGCTACCTCGGGTAAATGATAGTGCTTTTCCTACACTGCAGCTGCGTAAAGGGCCAGAAGATTTGTCTCCATTGACCATGTGTGCCTGTAACTTGCCACCGCGCCAAAATGCACCGAGGTCCCTTGAGTGAGCTGTCCATCATAGTTGGGATTGGGAAAGGGCGGGAAGATGTTTGATACCGCTAGTGTGTGGTGCGGGGCTTCTATGCGTGTTCACAGGCCTCTTGTGCATAAAGGGTCAGAGAGCGAGCAGGGCAGCAGGTGAGGAGAAAGCAGCCTCCTGGTCACAGGAACGGGGATTGCGCTCGAGAAACTCAGGGATGCAAAGACCTCCCTCGGGTATTACAGCTAATTTTCGACGGCAGATATGGGGTTAAAGCACACTTACCCAGCCTCGACCTTGCTCACTAATGCTTTTGGGCTGATTAAAACGTTACTGAATTTGAGCTTCAACTCGGGCACCTGCTTTATTTATATCTGTAAGTGCTTCCGGTTGAGGTTTAAATTTTGTGACAGGAGCCTCGTGCCAGAATGAATCCTGCCTAGCATAGTTATCCATGAAGATGCCATCGTTTTGTGCAATACCTCTACTCAACTGGAGTACTTTCTACTGGCTAATCCAGTAAGTGCTAGCTCATTGGGTAAATGATAGTGCTTTTCCTACACTGCAGCTGCGTAGGGCCAGAAGATTTGTCTCCACTGACCATGTGTGCCTGTAACTTGCCATCGCGCCAAAATGCACCGATGTCCCTTGAGTGAGCTGTCCATCATAGTTGGGACAGGGCGGGAAGACGTTTGATACCGCTAGTGTGTGGTGTGGGGCTTCTATGCGTGTTCACAGGCCTCTTGTGCATAAAGGGTCAGAGAGCGAGCAGGGCAGCAGGTGAGGAGAAGGCAGCCTCCTGGTCACAGGACTACACGGGGATTGCGCTCGAGAAACTCAGGGATGCAAAGACCTCCCTCGGGTATTACAGCTAATTGCTTGCCCAGCCTCCACCGTGCTCACTAATGCTTTTGGGATGATTAAAACGTTACTGAATTTGAGCTTCAACTCGGGCTGCTGCTTTATTTATATCTGTAAGTGCTTCCTGTTGACGTTTAATTTTTGGCCCACGGGAAGTACTCACAGAGTTAAGGCAGGTGCCCGAGTTGAAGCTAATTTTGTAACTATTTTAGAATGGCGCCAGCAAGCACTCTGGCAGCTTGCCGGCGCCATTCTAAAATAGTTACAAAGTTAGCTTCAACTCGAGCACCTGCTGTAGTACTGGAAAAATATCCTAGGGGCCACACTTACCAATAGCCCAACCACTATTACCAAATAACCAGTCAGTTGGCAGTGAAGAAAAGGCAATCATTTATTAACACAAAAGGCTCTGCGGAGAGGAGCCCCCTCGTCCACACCCAATCAGTACGCCGAGAAGACTGACGATTTACACATGAGACAAATGCTCTATACCTTAGTAACATTACATGAAATAACCATATTTGGCAACCTACCAATAGGTCCGAGATCTCAAGGAAGAACCATATATGGCACACAAAGCCTGTTCTGAAGTCTGTTTCTGCTATTATGGGGAAGGTCAGAAAGGGTAACTCCCTTTTGTCTCGGTACAGGGGAGTAACAGCCCGGCACTGTCAAGAATGTGCTTATCACCTCTAAAGCCAGATGCAACCTTGGGCCTTAGAGCAGAGAGAACATCATGAATTCAGCTGTCTGGCAACTCAACTAATTGGGGCTTGCTCGGTGACAGGAAAACAACACGTGATCACTACCCAGGCCCGAGTCAACAAATACAAAATGGCGTTAGTGAGGGTTCTCTAACTACTGTGCAACTTAACCTATATGTAAATAACAAACACTACTTTCCGTTTCTAATATCAAATGATACACAAACTAGGACTATGAATGTATGCAGCTACATCATGCTAACAATTACCATGTTAGCAATTCCGATAAAAGGAATTCTGTTCCACAGAACCGCCCTTTTAGCGTGATGTAGCTAAATCAATCCTCAAAAATACCCTCATCTATCTGCATCAAATCTCGAATTTCCTGTTGCACCATCTGAGATTTTTCTTTTGTTGAAGGTGACGGTACCAGGGCAGAGGATACTCTCCTGGCACAATAGGAACAACAAGCAGGCCCACAATGTATGTATACACAGCATGTGAAAATGATACCTGCTATACCCACCAATACCATTAGGATCTTCCATCCCCAGGCTGACAGCAGGCCCCCAAACCAGCCGGTAAGGGACCATCCTCCTGTATCAGTATGTATTTCTGCTGCCAATCGATGTAACTTCTGAATGGCTAAATGAACAGAGGGGCAGAGTCAGGGATGTATACACAACAGGAGCTGCCGATGATGCGGCAAGCTCCTCCTCGGTTTTCTAGTATGACGTCTAACACCATACGATTTTGGAGAGAGACGAGTCTCGTAGCCTGGAGCTTTACAGTCAGATTTGTTAATATGCCAGCAGTGGTATTAATGACTCCTTCCACCCCTCTGGATAATCGCCTCACCTCCTTACTAGTTATTATAGGTCCCCAAATAGGAAACACTCCTTTTACTATATCAACAAAATGCTGCTCTGGGGTATCAGTTTGATCTACTTCAGACATGTCCAATTCTCTTTTGTCACGTTTTATTAGGGTCTTTTGCCCGTCTAACCGATGATCCTTATGATAATCAGAGGGGGCTATATATACAGATGGATACAATAAGGATAAATAACACCGACCCATCCACCCTTGAGGAAGCCAAGTATAGGCATTCTCTCCACAGATGAAATAAACATTCGGGGGTGTTATCAATGGTAGGCTACTAAAAGTACGTAATCAAAAGGTGTAATTGCACCGACTGTCTCCTACCGGGATGTGTCATGTTCCTTGGATGCAAAACGCAGAAGTGCTGTTTAATATGGGCACAGGTATTGGCTTGTCGTTGGTAACATTTCGATCTTGAAAATGTTGGAAATACTGGGTGAAATTAATCTCAGCAAAGTCCAGTATCTCCGTTTTCAACCATGTAACATTCTCATAGTCGGTATACATATTCATGCAAGCCTTGGGGTCTAAAGACCCTTCTCCATTATTTCCCTGTGGGTCAAAATCTTGATGTATTTCTATATAATTCAGAATCATATCATAATCCCTCTCGGAATATCGAGAGGTATCTACAGTGTAATATAAATACATCATACTTAATAATTTGAACCAGGCTTCACAGCTTCCTAAATAGGACAATGACAATGAGATAAAGAGATCATGTCGATGCATTATAGAGGGTAATAGACCACAAACCCAACAATTTGTCGTATTGGTAGCACTGTGAGTCTGATGCAACATTTCCACAAATACATTTTTAGTGCAGGTCTTACGATGTCTTTCTTTGTGAGGAGCTAACATAAGGAAATGGTGCTCTATTGGCGGAGTAGGGGTCCCTATTATAGTATGCATGGGGTGCTGAAATTCCAAATATAAAACCGCGCTCATTATTATAGTAAACAACATTGCAACGGTTATCACAAAAGCAACCTTCACTCTGGTTGTCCATGATGAAAACATAGGTACATAAATGGGCAAATGTCAAGGAGCAAGGGGACGCTCCACCTCGGGAAAAAATCGACCAAAGGGATACATTCTAACTAGTGTCCAAACTATTCTAAAAAAGAGTGCAGTCCGTCCTGCCAGAGGGTGCTTCTTTCCTGTGTCCGTCTAGAGCCTCACAGGCAGGCTCCTATCTTTCATCAAAAGAGCAAATCCTTTCGTCGGTTATCTTTTCTAATTACAACCTAGGCCCCATTTCTTTACTTCTCAGTCTTTCTTTCTGAACAGAGCAACACAAAGTTCCAGCTCTCAACTAGTTCAGTCCAGGGCCTCGCTCAGTACCCCCAAACTTCTCTAGCAAACCCTTGTTATTAAAGTCTTTCCCTACCTCCTACAAATATTGGGGTACCATGTTGAATTCTGGGCCATAGGTTGTATCGAGCCTGACCTGGCAATTCCTGATCACTAAACAAAACAGATGGGGAAGCATCCAAGGTGCCAAATTTTCCATGTACTTCTCGTTCCACAACTGGAGCAACAGATTCTGAGGCCAATTCCACACTTGGTGACGCGGCCTCTCTCGTGCCCTCGGCTCCCCTCTCTTGCCCTTCAATTTCCTGGGCGTAGGAAAAGGGAACCACGCGAGGGGCTCTTTCACTTTCCTGGGTCAGTATTCCTTCTGAATTCGAGCAATCGAAAGGAAGAGGAAGAGGCACCTTTTTTACACGAGCAACATGGATCCAGTGCTTCCGTCCAGTCACCTTCACTGCTGTTCGGGTGGCCAATAGAACTTGCACCGGTTCCATCCACCTGGGCTCAAGGCTTGATTTTCGCTGATATTTCTTTACCATTACCCACTGGCCAGGCTCCAAACGATGTCCCGAACCCTCCGGCAGGGGCTGCAATACATCAGATACCTGTTGGTGGATAGAACAAAGGTCTTTAGTCAATGCATACAAATAGTCTGTCATCATTGGATAATCTATTTCTCTAAAACTTCTTGGATGATGAACACCCCATACATTAGCTGGTCGTCCAAAAATAACCTCATACGGGGACAGACCTAAACGGGAATGGGGAGTCATGCTTAAGGACATTAAAGCCAAAGGCAACGTGTCCGGCCACCGCAACCCCGTACTCTCCTGAATTTTAGCCATCTTTAACTTCAGGATCCCATTATATTTTTCAACCAATCCAGTGGACTGAGGGTGTCGAGCAGCATGAAATTTTTGTTTTATGTGTAGTCCATTACAAATATGCCTGATAAGATCAGCATTAAAATGGGTCCCGTTGTCCGACCATATGACCCGAGGGACCCCATATCTAGAGAAATATTCTTTGATTAGAACTTTAGCAGTTGCTAGTGCAGTATTTTCCGTGGTAGGGTAAGCTTCTACCCACTTACTGAATGCACAGACCACTACCAGGACATACTTCAGGTTATTCACTCTCTCTAGTTGGATATAATCCATTTGGAGCACCTCGAAAGGTAAAGAGGGTGGTGCAAAATTCCCACTAAGAACATGTTCTCTTCCTCCAGGATTATGTCGTAGACAGACCATACAATGTTGAACCAAATGAGTAGCAGTTTTAGAAATATTGGGATTATTCCAAACTGGATCCAATAATTGACAAATCCCCTTCGCTCCTACATGTGCAGTCCCATGGGCCATAGTCACTACAGCATTAACAAAAGCATTCCGAAGCATCCATCGCTGTTTTTCACTTAAATCAATCCAACAACCATTATCATCCAACCTCCCTACTTCATTCTCCCGTTGGGCCAGTTTAGCAGGGGAAGCTTCCTTCTGTATTTCTCGGACACTTTCCATGGTATTATCAAATATATCAGACTCCTCCACCCACCTGGCTGAATGTACATCCATCGGGTACATTTTAGATTTAGCAGTAGCTTTTGCTGTTTGGTCACCAAAAGCATTTCCTTCTCCCACAGTATCCACTATGGTTTTATGGGCACTACACTTAACAATCGTCACCTTCCGTGGCAAAGTCAAGGCATTCAACAACCTTAATATCAGGGGCCCATGCTGTATTCGTTGACCATGGGAAGTAAAAAATCCTCTTTCAGCCCACAACTTCCCAAAACTATGAGCCACGCCAAAGGCATATTGGCTATCAGTATAGATATTTACCACCAGTCCCTCACTTAGCTCACATGCTCATAAGAGGGCTATTAGCTCAGCTGCCTGTGCAGAATGATAGGAAATTCGAGACATTTCAACTACCGTACGCAGCGTGATAATTGCGTACGCAGCTGTCGTAGTGCCATCTGGTAACTTAAAACAAGAGCCATCCACAAACAACTCCCCTTGGGGTTCAGATAGGGGCGTGTCTGTGAGGTCCACCCGTCCCTTCGTTTCTTCTTCTGTCCAAAATATGCAATCATGTTTGGTTCATCCGAAGGGAGGGGTAGTAACGTGGCTGGATTCAGAGTGGCACACCTTTTTATTGTAATATGGGGAGCAAACAAAGTCAATTCATATCCAGTAAGACGTGCACTAGTAAGATGCTGTGTCTTTGTTTTATTCAAAAGCGTGTTCACAGCGTGCGGTACCATCACTGTGAGGTCAGAATTTAGCACGAGTCCTTCCGACTGCCTAATGGCCACCGCCACTGCGGCAGTATCCGTCAGACAGCTAGGAAGTGCTCTAGCGACATGATCCAATACTGCCGAAAAATAAGCACAAGGTCTTTGCTTACCACCAAATCCTTGCGTTAACACTGAAAGCGAACAACCGTCCACCTCATGTACGTAAAGTACAAAAGGTTTTCGGTAGTCAGGAGTTCCTAAGACAGGTGCAGAACAAAGAGCAGTTTTCAAAGATTCAAAAGCTTTCTGACACTCATCCGTCCAAGGTAAGGGTTCATGTACTTCTTTCGTAATCAGGTATAACAGTGGTTTAGTAAGAAGAGAAACATTAGGAATCCACTGGTGACAGTAAGAGGTTATGCCAAGAAATGCACGAACATCTCGTTGAGTACGAGGAACAGGCATGTTAAAAATAGTAGACACACGTTCGGGTGTCAACTTCCTCCCCTCTTTCGACAGTAGATGACCAAGGTAGGTCACCTCCTGTCGACAATATTGAAATTTAGAAAGAGATACTTTATTTCCATGGGCCGCCAGATGGGACAATAATTTAACAGTAGCCTCTTTGCAGCCCTCCTCCGTATCAGATGCCACCAAGAGATCATCAACATACTGGAGGAGAACAATTCCAGGAGGCAGGGTCAATTCATCCAAAATTACCTTCAAAGCCTGACTATAAATGCTAGGGCTCTCCGTGTAGCCCTGAGGAGCACGGCAAAATCTAAAGCTGCGGCCTGAAAACGAGAAGCCGAAAATATGTCTGCTCTCAGGATGTATGGGAATGCTGAAGAAAGCATTCTTTAAATCAATAACTGAGTAAAATTTAGCAGTGGGGGGAATCATAGTAAGTATCGTAGTAATATCAGAGACCACTGGATATTGTGGTACCACTACTTTATTAACCTCTCGGAGGTCAATTACAAAGCGGTACGTATCTGCGTAATCAGGACTGCTCCCTATGAATGTATGACGTTACAACGCATGCTTTTACCACGCATGCTGTTACAACGCGGGTTTTACTACGCATACGATTACAACGCATTACACTTGGGGGTGCTGGATAGTGAATAGTTTAATTTACTATTCCAACTCCAGTCCCCGTGGACACTAGGGAAGGTGTTGGATAGTAAATTAAACTTATTCCCTATCCTAGAGCGCCCCCCCAGTGTAATGCGTTGTAATGGTATGCGTAGTAAAACCTGCGTTGTAACAGCACTGCGTGGTAAAATTTGCGTTGTAATGGTTGTAAACCGCTCCCTATAGGAGCCTTCTTCAGAATCGGTAGTATAGGGCTGTTACAGGTGTTAGAACCTGTCTCTTCCACCACACCCTTATCTATCAAATCCTGTATAATTGACATTAATGCCTTTTCACCTGCTGGGGAGATTTTATACTGTGGAATACGAGGCAACTGGGCATTCGCTTTTAACGTAATAGGAACTGGTGGAATATTCAATAAACCTACATCAGTATCACCGGTTGCCTACAACGTGGAAGGAATGGCCGCCAGCTCCGGAGGGAGCTGGCCGTTTTTCATAACATTCTGTTTAATACATTGTTCTGGTGATTGAACCGTCAAATATACTCCGTCAGGAGAACAATACATTTTGGCATGCATCTTTTTTAATAAATCCAAACCCAATAAATTTTCCCCACATTGCGACGTCAACAAAAATGGGGAATCTACTGTAACTGGACCTATCGTAAATGAGAGTGGCTTCAAATGGGGCTTACCACTGGAACACCAGAAAATCCAACTGAAACATTATTATGCCCGGACAGAGCAGCCCCTGGGACCAATGAACGAGCGATTGAACTATTCATTGCACCTGTGTCCACCAAAAAGTTTTCAGAAATTCCCATTATTTGTCCTGTAACGTAAGGCCCCTTCTGGTCAACGGGTACTGACACTTGGCCCCTTCTCTGTCCGTGGCTGCCCTATGCACAAAAATATCTATCTGATTCATCCATTCCATTATCTTCGTTATAATACTGCCTCCCATTAGGATTATAAAAATAATTCCCTCTGGACTCACCTTGTATTACTTCGTACCTTTTTATGTCGCCACAATCAATGCCACCCCGTCCTCTGCCTCAACCTCTGCCTCTTGCTGCTCCGTTCTGTGCTAAGAGGAGAGGACACTGAGCTCGCCAGTGCCCTTCCTGTTTACAATAAGCACACTGATTCTGACCCAAAGGAACAGCTGGACCGCCTCCTCCCCGTCCTGTCCCTGCCCCTCCTGGAACAAACCCTCTCACTCCCCCTTGGCTCCTTCCACGTCCCCATGCCACTTGTTGTAATAATACACGAGTTTTAAGATCCTTAGTCTTTTTATCGGATTTGTCTTTACTCTCATTCTCCCTATGCTCATAATATTGAGCCATACTTAATATGACTGAAGGAGTAGAGGTGGTCCAAGTACTTTCTGCAGCCTGGAGTCGTGCTGATATTTCGGGCAACAAGTTAGTCACAAAACGATTAACAAACAATCTTATTCCCCCTTCTACCGATAAATCCTGTCCACTAAAATCAATAAACACGCCTTCAAATCGAGTAAAGAAGTCTGATACACGTTCATCCTTTTTCTGTTTACAAGCAGTCAATTTATCCCAATCCACCATCCGGGGTGGGATTAAGGTGTGCATATATGTAATTATTCGGCCCGGAAGGGCCAAAATCTCGGCTCTAGGTTTATCTCCAGGTTTCCTTTCCCCATCCCGGACCTTAAATTGCTCCCACGTTCCCCCCAACTCGTTGTTGTGAGGTTGGTCATGTACCTGACGCCACACATTGACTGGAACCAGTAGTCCAAAAAATAATTCTATATCAGCCAAAGTCATCACAGCTGAAGAAGCCGCTTCAGTGAGCTCTTTGTAATAGGCAGTGGGATTTTTACACGGGTCAGGTAAATGAGACTTTAAGGAAAGGACCTCACTCCTCTTCCAAGGAATATATACCCACTGTTCTTGAAAACGAGCTTCAACACGGGCCTGGATGACCTGGTTGGCATTATCCTTAAGTTCCGGAATCTCGGGATGGTAAATGGGATGGACTTCTCGCATGGGATGCTGAGAATCCCATGTTGGACATTTTGTAAATAATCTTAGCCGATATTGCATAATGGTGACCAGGTTCCCATATACATGTTCCTGTCCTAGCTCAAACTTATGGGCTCGGTCCACTATATCGTAGAGGACCTGCGGAGCCCTCCCATCCTCGAAACATTGTTCCCATAAAAAAATCAGCCGATTAGCCATCGTTTCTAGTGCATAAACGGTTTGTAATCCTTCATAGTTCCCCAAATATCCTCGATAGTGTAAATAGCATTCCGTACCCACCGGGACGCCTGATCTATCACCATTTGTTTTTCCTTACATCCTACAACAGCACGTGTATTTAATCGTGGAATGCCCCCTATCCCGGGAGCATGGGAGGGGGTCGAGTCTATCCTGGCAGGAGTGGAAGTGGCTGAATGGGAAAGCCAAGCCACAGAAGACGAAGGAGAGGTTAATGACACTGAGGACACGACAGGGGTCAACGAGTCATCTGTCAATAAAGTAGCCATCGTAGAGGAGGGAGTAAAAATGGTCCCCGTCGCCCTAGTAGTGGCAGGGGTCACGGGGGGCCGTCGATAACACGACAGGTGCACTGGGGGCACTGGCCAGGGGTAACGCTGGATACACCCGTTGCGGGGCATAAGGGGGTGGAGGACGCGTATCTAATAATTCCTCCATTTCATCCTCCACCTCAGGCTGAGCTATATAACTTTTATCGACCTGCAATCGAAACTGTCTATCTAAACATTCTATCTTTTTCTCAGTTTGTTCTTTATCATATGCTATAGCTTTTTGAGTGATGGTCTGACCATTCCGTATTTTTAATAATTTCTCTTCCCTAATTCGGCAACATTTTGCCTCTTTTTGCCATAATCGCAAGGAATTAAACATTCCCTGCCGACTTCGTTTAGAGAACAAACGATCCTGTGTATTTTCTTTTCATCAAAAGACCCAGTTACCGGCCATTGTAATTCTTCATTATCCTTAGTATATTTGTGCCACAGATTGCTGAATAAAATGGGCGTAAGGCAATGTTTTACATACATATCAAAATTTGGACTGCCTTCCGGTGGGGCAGGCTGGCTTTCATCTAATCGTGTATTTTTCCGCCGACAACAACATCCAAAACATATTTTACTAAAACACCACATTTTTAAGTGATCATTCTTCACACTTCGTCACAATCAGAACATGGCCATGTTTCATTCACCCTCAATCTTCGTCGACTTCACACCCACCGTATACACAAATTTAAACACACAACCTTTCACATAAAAAGGGATTTTTTTTTCTTTTTCAATTCTCAACCGATATGAAGCTACCAAAGAACGGAGCCCGTCGACTCCCGTTCATAGAAAAGTTGTGAACCTCCAGTCACCGGACCAAACAGATACATAGGAAACAGGCAGTCCGAAGACTACCAAGAGGTCATCAGACAGGAATTAACCACAGACCGGCCTACAGACCATCCTGCAATCTTCCTGGTTCACCTTCAGGACTATTCTGACTAAGCCCGCTACCTTAGCGCCGCTTCAGATGTGTCCAGAAGTCACCGAGGTACAACCACGGGCTTTTCCGAGGGCAGTCCGGCCGGGTGTGCACAAACAAAAATGCTACACCAAGGCATCTGATCGTAACCTCTATAATTCACCAAACAAGTCCCCGGAGCCTCTGCCCGTGCAGCCTCAATGCTGCCCCGTCAGATCTCCAAACCTCCTCGTGGTATGCCGACCACCAAACCACAAAATTCAGTTAACTGTTTCCAAAACATCGCTCAATGGCACAATCCATAAACAACGAACTAATACACTCACCTGGTGCACTCAGGTAGGATTGCGAGTTCTCCACTGCCCACTCCTGAAGATCAACTCGGATCAGTTCCCGGGTTACACCCGTAGGACTCCGGCGAGGGGTCACTAGCAGCTGGGGACTCTCTGATTGCGAGAGCGGAGTTCAGCAAAAATCGTTCGTCCGTCCACCCCCTCGACCAGAGCACTCCCCCTAATGTCCTTATTTCACCCCGTATTACGGGAGGACAACCCCAAACGCGTAGTCCCAGTGGAGTCACCAACTGTAGTACTGGAAAAATATCCTAGGGGCCACACTTACCAATAGCCCAACCACTATTACTAAATAACCAGTCAGTTGGCAGTGAAGAAAAGGCAATAGTTTATTAACACACTAGGCTCTGCGCAGAGGAGCCCCCTCGTCCGCACCCAATCAGTGCGCCGAGAAGACTGACTATTTACACATGAGACAAATGCTTTATACCTTAGTTACATTACATGAAATAACCATATTTGGCAACCTACCAATAGGTACGAGATCTCAAGGAAGAACCATATATGGCACACAAAGCCTGTTCTGAAGTCTGTTTCTGCTATTATGGGGAAGGTCAGAAAGGGTAACTCCCTTTCGTCTCGGTACAGAGGAGTAACAGCCCGGCGCCGGCAAGAATGTGCTTATCACCTCTAATGCCAGATGCAACCTTGGGCCTTAGAGCAGAGAGAACATCATGAATTCAGCTGTCTTGCAACTCAACTAATTGGGGCTTACTCGGTGACAGGAAAACAACACGTGATCACTACCCAGGCCCGAGTCGACAAATACAAAATGGCGTTAGTGAGGGTTCTCTAACTACTGTGCAACTTAACCTATATGTAAATAACAAACACTACTTTCCGTTATTAACATCAAATGATACATAAACTAGGACTATGCATGTATGCAGCTACATCATGCTAACAATTATCATGTTAGCAATTCCGATAAAAGGAATTCTGTTCCACACTGCCTTAACTGTGCTTCCTGGGTCCCCCAAAAAAGATCCGCCCGCTCGCGAATTCGCACATTTTTCGGCAATTTCGCGATATTTGCGGACCACAAAATTGCCGAAAATTTGCAAATTTCGCGAGCGGAGCAGATTTTGCGCCCATACTTAATTTTTGGGTATAAATATTGGGACCCTGCTCTCAAGAAATTTTTATTTTTATTTTTTTTAATTTATTTTTATAAACTTTATTTTTGGTTTTTCAACAAGAAGAAGAATAAACAATCCCCCCAACATTAGCATCAGGCAAGTAGAGCATGCATACACTTCGACCATCTCATTATGGCACCCGTAGGCAGTGTAATCACAGTTTAGGCCGTATTCATAAGCAACTGAAAAAATTGAGATTTTGACAATCATAACATGAAATGCATTTGAGGGAGAAGCATAGGACTAGTCTTGGACAGCTTCAATTTCCCCGGTCCACTCCCCTTCCCCATCGGATCCCGACCCTCCTGATGAAAAGAGTTCAGCACTCGTGCCGTCTGAATCACTGTGGTGTTATTCTGAGGTACACATGAGTCTCCACGCAAGCAAATCCTCCTGCAACTTTGCGTCCCTGCGTGTGTTCTGCATATGCGTCTCCTCTGCCAGAGACCACTCCTTGACGTCTCTAAGCCAGGCTGATATCTCAGGGGCCCTCCGCCCCATCCAGGTTATCGCTACTCTACGCCTTGCCAATACTAACATTAATTGCAACAGTTTATAAGAAAGGTTCCTCTTCCGAGGCTTAGGTACCAGGGCCAACAAGCAGTGGAGCGGAGTCAGTTCAATCTGATGGCCGGTCGTGGCGTGGATGCGGTCCACCACCTCTACCCAGAAGCTATTGACCAGGGGGCAGTTCCACGCCAGGTGTAAGAATCCCGCTCCTTCTGCACCACACCTGGGACAGTTATCTACCCTATCCTCTGAAATGCGCCTCAAGGAAAGCGGGGTCAAATAGGTGCGATGCATGAAATTAAAGTGTGTTAGCTTGAATCTGGCATTACAGGACACTTTGCGGGTAAGGCCCCCTATACGTTTGCGCTGACTGGGGTCTAAAGGAAATCCAAGGTCCTCCTCCCAAGCTACCCACGAGGGGGGGTTCGGCGGGGACCAATCTTGTCTCATGGCCGAATACAGCAATGATATTAGCCTGCGCCCTCTCCCACACAAAAGAAGGATGTTCAGGGTATGGGATACCGAGGGCGCCTCAGGGAATTGGGGCCAGGCTGCCCTCGCCACCTCCCGCAGGCCCCTGCTCTCAAGAAATTAGATCACTTCTGGAACAAGAAACCTTTCTGCCATGGAGAAGAACCAAGGAAGCTGCAGGAGTTGTACTGCTCCTCTGCCAGTGTGCTGTATGCTGGGTTGGCCTGCAGTGGTTGCTTCATTGCCAAGGGAAAGGAGAAGAAACTTTGTAAGGACTTTCATTTACAGAATATTCTCCAAGGGCTTGAACTGTGCTTGCCTCCTGCTGAAGTCTCAGGGACAAAAGACTTCACCTCCAGCTCCCTCCTGAATTTTCTTGCTGGGGATTCTGACTGCAGTCACTTGCGTGCCGCTGGGAGCTGGAAACGCGATGCATCGAGAAGAAGTGTGTCGCTGCCGCAGCTGAAATCATCGCAACGCCGGAGAAGCGAGTCTTCGTCGCATCTCCCTGGAAGCGTGTGTTCATCGAAGCTGCCGGCTGTTGCATCACCGGAGAAACGTGACGCCATCGGGAGAGTCGCCATCGCATCGCCGGAGAAGCGTGTCGCAGGGCCTGTTGCGGCTCCAAAGTACAGAGTCGTTGCAAGGCTGCCAGGACGTTATCGCATCGTCATCACATTGCCGGAATCAAGGGTGCCATCTTCCCGCATCGCAACCGGATCGTCGCATCGCATCAAGGTGCCATCTTGCGCACCGCAACGGGCCCGCAGGCCGAGAATCTTCGCATCACCTCCGCACCGGTAAGGCTCACGACGAGTCCCCTACTCTGCGCAAGCATTGAGGAAGGACGTAACCGTTCCCCCGGGTCAAGGTAACAAAAATGCTTCTGACACTTTTTAATTAAAACTTTTCAGCATGCTGTACAGCAGCCACACTTCGCTACAGCACAGCTTAAAGACATTGGCAAAGTCAATAGCTCTATCTAAACACTTATAAGGCCCCAAAGGCGAGACCTATTGGCTATGCCAATGCTTGTTTTTAAACGTGACGCTGTGGAGCAGGCAGAGGGAAAAGGCAGCCAGCGCTGCCGTGACCCTCACTGGCAGGGCCCGGTACCACAAGGAAGTGAAACGAGGGAGCCCCACTGTACTCTGAAAGCGGAAACTTCACACCTGCAGCCTGGCTCCAAAAAGGAAAGGAGGGCGGTTTAGGCCAAGCAGGGACTTGCAACAGCGCGCCAGCCCAACTGGGACACATTTGCCTGCATTGCTCAATTTACAGAGGGCAGACTGTTGGCCTCTCAGGGCAACTTTGGGACAGCCTGGACTGTAAACAAACCCAGGTGGAAGAAGTCATCACTCACATTCTTGCTGATGGGGTGCCAGCTTCGCCCTAACTGGGGCACTCTCTCCTCACCCCGCCTGAGAGGAATCTGGGGCAAAGGCCTGGAGGCCTCATTCAAGTGCTCTCAGCTGGAAAAGCATTGTATTTTAAGCAAAACGTGGATTTTCAAAGCGCACGGACACATTTCTTTGTCAGTGAGGAACGTAAAACTACAGCTTTTTACAGTAGATGTCAACTTACATGACCCACGCATGTTTGCAAAACTGTATTTGTTTCACGAGGATTAGCTGTGAGTAACTGCTTTTTACTAGGATAGTGCCCTTCCATTTCTGTTGCTTTACAACAGTTTTAAGATATTAGAGTTTCTCGTTCCTCAAAAGGATGTAATTTTTATATTTAAAGGTTTCCCTCTTCTTCGTTGCTTGATTTTGTTTGCGAGAAAATGTCACACATAATTGTTGAAATGTCACTCATAATTACACTGCAATTATGAAAATGTCACACATCGCAATCTGAAACCTTGGCAGCTATGGCTTCTGTACCATAGCCACTATTCATCAAATCTACAAGAATCCACTTATCCTGTGTTCTCCTAGTCCATGGGGCAGTTGAAGAGACATGAAGAGCAGACTCACCCAGAGACGTTTTAAGGCGTGGACAAAGTGAGCTCTGGCCCAGTGCCCCAGCCTTTCAGGGGGGCCCCTGATAGAGCCACCTCTGCTCTGCAGATAGTATTGCCCTGATTACCCTGACTACTTGTTAAACTGATTCTTTCAAAGACCATTTTCTTTTCATGTTTTTGTAATGTGCGAGTCTATTGCAGACATTTTACAGAGAAATCTTGTTTATGTTTCATGCAACATCCATATAAAATGTTCTTTTAGATCGAAACAGGACCTCACATATTCATATGTTATAGAGATTATTTGCAGTACTGTTAGTGAGCTGCCGCTGTGTTATAATATTAAAAACACATCACTATCTCTAAATATTAGATGTAAACACATTTAGAATTTGGAGTGTGCCTGTGCACTGTCAGTGACCTGGCCAACGAGGGCATGAAAAAGCTGAAGCTGGATCATAAATTCAAAGCTGTTCCGTAAAGGGGCCCTCAAATCCTTAAGATGTGCCTGGACACACCTGCCCAGGTGACCAGGAAGGACAGGACGTTTTTCAAGGCACAGAGGAGTGCAAGGAGACACTGCTCTGGGCATAGCACGTTGTATTTGAATGGAGG
Organism: Lissotriton helveticus; assembly: GCF_964261635.1. NCBI lineage: Eukaryota > Metazoa > Chordata > Amphibia > Caudata > Salamandridae > Lissotriton > Lissotriton helveticus. The sequence goes on from NC_136057.1 coordinate 1,461,086,308, forward strand.
CATGTACCATTGTGCTAGTGAAGTGTCAGAGACAGGGAAGTAGGTGTTATGAGTATTGGCTGACACAGGCTTGAGGAGACCGAAAATAGGCCGAAGACATGTTTGGGCTCAGTGTTGGCAGAGTAGGGCAGACAAGGGCAGAAACAAAGAGACCAGGGATCGATGCGAGAAGTTGTGTTTTGTTAAGCTATGTTATTCTACACTCTTTCTGTGTTATAGAAAGTGATTCTGTGTTATATGATCTTATGTTATAAATGAATATGTTCTGGAAGGATGAGGTGATATATAATTCAAGGTTATGTGGCTATGTCATATCACGTAAACTCATGTGAAGGTATTGCATAGCTAGGTATGTATTTGAGTCTTTTTGATATTGATATGCTATTTGGTGTTATTATGTGCGGTTGGAAGGGATGGTATGTTATGCTATGCTACTTCATTTATTCTTGTACTGTTATGGGCACTGTAGTACAGATGTATTGCGATGTACGTCATAGAATGCTGTGGGTTGTTCTGGTATGGGGTGTGATTGTATGTTGCATGTGTTGCAGTATTGCTTTATAGGTTATGTTATTCTATGCTAAGATTTCTGATGGTATCTGGTGGTGTAGCAGGCTACAGAATGGCAACATTTGACATGGTGCAGTAGTTTGTGGTAAGGTATAGTATGGTATGAGTTGTTCTTCTGTAATGCTTTGGTATGGTAGGGTATGGTATGACAGGCACAGGTGAGTGAGTAGATGTAGCAAGCAAAGCACTGGCGTGAAACCCCTGGCATCTATTGTGGAGGATGCGGGTTTATTCCTCTTCTCGTACGCCGATGAGACGCAAAGTATCTTTTCTTTGTCTTCTACTAAGGAAGGTTCTTCTTCCTCCCTCCAGGTTGGTTTACAGCGGGTGTCGGAGTGGATGTGTGCTAATCTGTTGAAATTAAATGGAGAGAAGACCGAGGTTGTCATCTTAGGTAAACACAAGCACCTTTGGGGGCCCCAACATTGGCCATTGGAAATGGGCACTCTTCCTCAACCGGTTACCCAAGTTCGTAACCTGGGGTTTATCATCAATAACAACCTCTCAATGCGGCAATAGGCGGTTAGCGTTGCTTCCACATGCTTTACTATTCTAAGATGGTTGCAGAAGATCATCTGGATGCTCCCAGACTCCACAAAAAGAACGGTAGTCCAGGCACTTGTCACCTCACGCCTGGACTACGGGAACATACATGGGGGGAAATCAGGAGGTGCTGAAGAAACTCCAGGTAGTCCATAATTCTGCAGCCCGCCTTTTATGTCAGATCCCAAGGAGATCATCCATCTCTCCTGTCTTGCGGGATTTACACTGGCTCCGCATTGAGAGTCGTATTAAATTTAAAACCCTGTGTCTTATTTTCAAAATCAACCAAGGGTCTGCCCCTCTTTATCTTCAGGAGATTGTCCATCCCTATGTCCCTCTTCGGCCCCAACGTTCAGCCACCCAATGCAACTTGGTAACCCCTAGCTGTAGACTATCCAGAATGGGTGCATTTCTCGGCCCCAGATTATGGAATTCTCTTCCCTGGTCTATGAAACAGGAACCTTGTTATCTTAGGTTCTGGCGAGATCTTAAGACCTGGCTTTTTTCTCAGTGATTAGCTATCCGGTTATTCAGTTTGCAGTAGTCGAACTGCCTGTGCCGGGAAACCCTGTCTAGGGTAGCTGCGCGCATTATAAATGTAATTAATAATAATTAATTAATAATAATAACTCGACAGAAAGTACAGAAGAGGAGTGATAGATGGGAAGAGGAGGGAGAGATGGGAAGATAGGAAGAGGAGGGAGAGATGGGAAGATGGGCCGCATATGAAAAGTCACTGGTTAGACGTTATGAGTGTCCTTCGGTCCGGTGTCCCCCTTTTTTTTCCTTTCCCACTGAAGTAATTTCTGAGGTTCTCTTTCCCCCAGTACACTTGTTCCATGTCCCCCGCAGAGAAAGAGAACAGACAGGTAGACATACAATCTGACAGGTATGCGCTTAAGCAGGGATATCTCAACAGAGCAAACCACAGCCCCATTGTCTCTAACCAACGTTGCATAGCTCGGCTGTCTGTGACAGTTGAGAGATAGCTTTGCTGTCTTTGACGGGTGAGAGATAGCTTTGCTGTCAGTGTCGGGTGAGAGATAGCTTTGCTGTCTGTGACGGTTGAGAGATAGTTTTGCTGTCTTTGATGGGTGAGAGATAGCTTTGCTGTCGGTGTCGGGTGAGGGATTGTAACCCCCTGAGTACCCCGGGGTTGAGAAAACAGCAAGTACACAAATGGTTTGATACTTGGTAGGTTTAATAGCACCACTGAACAAACGAGCACCACAAAACCCCGAAGGGCAAAGGACTTGGGGTGTAGCCGATGGTATGAGCGTCCAACCGTCCTCTGCACAACTGCCGGTCCCGACAGTCACCCAACAGAGGACACCGTGCTAAGCAGTGGCCGAAAATGCCACTCGAACTAAGGAATAGTGGTTTTGAGAACGAGTACTCACTAATTCGTCCTCTGCATAGATGCCGGTCCCGACATCTCCCAACAGAGGGCAAAAGAAGGATAAACGGAGAACAAAGGTAGAGCCCCTCCGTTCGAATACCTTCGAGCGGGAACTGGGGCGTGCTGGCGCTTCAATGCGCTCTGTATTCTGCTCGAACCGTCGAGCGGGGACTGGGGCGTGCTGGCGCTTCAATGCGCTTAAAGTTTAGCTCGAACCCTCGAGCGGGGACTGGGGCGTGCTGGCGCTTCAATGCGCTTAAAGTTTAGCTCGAACCCTCGAGCTGGGACTGGGGCGTGCTGGCGCTTCAATGCGCTTAAAGTTTAGCTCGAACCCTCGAGCGGGGACTGGGGCGTGCTGGCGCTTCAATGCGCACTGTATCCTGCTCGAACCCTCGAGCGGGGACTGGGGCGTGCTGGCGCTTCAATGCGCTTTGTATCCTGCTCGAACCCTCGAGCGGGGACTGGGGCGTGCTGGCGCTTAAATGCGCTCTGTATCTTGCTCGAACCCTCGAGCGGGGACTGGGGCGTGCTGGCGCTTAAATGCGCTCTGTATCTTGCTCGAACCCTCGAGCGGGGACTGGGGCGTGCTGGCGCTTCAAGGCGCTCTGTATCCTGCTCGAACCCTCGAGCGGGGACTGGGGCGTGCTGGCGCTCCAAGTGCGTGGAACAAAAGACGAGAGTTTCCTCTCCAGAGGAACAGCTCACCTGGTACTTTAAACCCGAACTCCTCGGTGGACGCGATAATATCCGACAGCTTCCTCCTGCTCCCGGTCCGTTTTAAACTGTTCCTTCCGTGTGCGAGGTTCGCGCATGCGCAGCGCGCAGCATGACGGGAGTCGTAGTTCCCACCGGTTTGACTGTGGGGGTTGTAGTCTGGACACGGCTGTGACTGCGCAGTCAGTTCACCGATCTGTGTCCTAACAGTACATCCTCCTCCATCCAACCACCCCTAATCAGGGCCAGGCTTGCCAGGATGCTTCCGGTGGAAGGCCGACACCAAACGCGGAGCGTGCAACCCCGCCTCCGGTTCCCATGTCTGATCCTCAGGGCCGAACCCCTTCCAAGCCACCAGATACCAAAGCTTGCCTCTGCTCCGTTTCGAATCCCGGATGCCCTCCACTTCGTACTCAGTGTCAGCTTCCACCATGTTTGCATCAGGGACAGGCCTTCTGACCTTGAGGGCCGGTTTGAGCAGCGACACATGAAACACCGGATGGATCCGCATGGTGTTCGGAAGCTCCAACCGCATCGTCACCGGGCTGAGACAGGCCTTGATCTTGTATGGGCCAATGAACCGAGGGTGGAACACGCTATGCTTGCGGAAGCGCAGGTTCTTGGAGGACACCCAGACGAAATCGCCCTGCCGGTATAATGGCCCCGGCCTCCTTCTCCTGTCGGCGCACCTCTTGTAGGCCTCCTTGGCTGTCATCAGACAATGTCGGGCCCTCCCGATCGTTTCTTTGATGTGTGCCACTCTTCTGTTGGTTTCTGGCATCCCTGCTGAGGCCTCTGGATGGGACAACGGAAGGAACCTCGGGTGGTGTCCATAGGAGCAGTAGAAAGGCGACACCTTCGTGGAGCTGTGAGCTGCGTTGTTGTACGCAATTTCTGCAAGCCACAGCAACTCCACCCACTCCTCTTTGCCCTGGTCGATAAAACAGCGGAGGTACTGCTTCAGGGTCTGGTTCAGGCGTTCCGTCTGGCCATCCGTCTGTGGGTGATAGCTGGTGGATAGTGCCGTTGTCACGTGAAGAGCTGAACACCAAGTCTTCCAGAAACGGGCCGTGAATTGGGATCCGCGGTCCGAAACGATCACACTGGGCAGGCCGTGTACCCGTACCACCTCTTTCAGTAGGATGCTTGCCAGTTGTCCCGCTGTGGGTACCCCTTTACAGGCGATAAACCGTCCCATCTTCGTGAGGTAATCCACCACCACGAGAATGGCTGTGCACCCTTTGTCCTTGGGCAAACCCACTATGAAGTCCAATGAAATGCATTCCCAGGGTCGAACTGGAGTTGGTAGAGGACGCAAGAGCCCCTGGGGCTGCCTGTGGTCAGATTTCATGGTTGCGCATACAGGGCATTCAGCAACCCACCCTCGAACATCCGCTCTTACTGAGGGCCACCAGAACTGACGCAATACATAGTCCAGCGTCTTCTCCAACCCAAAGTGTCCCGCGCTGGGTGATTCGTGACACCACTCAAATACCTGTTTCCTTAGGGTGGACGTGGGGACAAGGATGCAAGCCCCTTTGACCGGTATCCCATCCTTAACCCTCCATTCCTCGTGTCGTCTAAGCCATGCCTTCCACTCGAAGGTGCGAATACCTCTCTGGATCCCGAGGAGGAAGGACCCCGGTTGGATGGCTCCTACCACGGCGCTGGGAGAGATGATGGGCCTGATGACTGGTGAGGGGCGCTCCCCATCGTTTGACTGCCTCGATAAAGCGTCAGCTTTCTTGTTTTCCGAGCCCGGCCGGTACGTGATGGTGAAATGAAAGCCAGAGAAGAACTGCATCCACCGTAATTGTCGCGGTGACAGCTGTCTGGCCGAAGTCATGAACTGAAGGTTCCGGTGGTCTGTGAATACCTTAACCACATGTCGTGCCCCCATCAGCAAGTGCCTCCATTCCATGAAGGCTTCCCTGATGGCCAGCAACTCCTTCTCGGCCATGTGGTAGTTCCTCTCTGCGCTGTTCAGCTTCCTGGACATGAAAGCCACCGGATGGAGCACTCCTAATTCGTTCCTCTGCGAGAGGATGGCCCCTACTGCCAGATCGGAGGCGTCCGCCTCCACCACGTATGGTAGTACCGGATCCGGGTGGGCCAACACAGGCGCAGTGATGAAGGCATGTTTCAACGCCTCGAAGGCTCGCTGAGCACCTGCGTCCCACAAAAAAGGCGTAGCTTTTCTCAGCAGATGGGTGATGGGAGCCACCATACCCGAAAACCCCTCGATAAACCTCCTGTAGAAGTTGGCAAAGCCAAGGAAGCTCTGCACTTCCTTAACGTTCGTGGGAGAGGGCCATGCAACAACAGCATTGACTTTCCTTTCTGCCATCGTCTGGCCGTTGGGGCTCAATATCACCCCCAAGAACTCCACTGTGGTGACGTGAAAATCGCACTTACTGAGTTTGCAAAATAAGGAGTTGTCTCTGAGTATCTGTAAGACCGTTGATACATGTCTCACATGGTCTTCCGCGTTCTCTGAATACACCAATATGTCGTCTATGTACACTACCACGTATACGTCCAGAAGGTCTCGGAGGACGTCATTTAGGAAGAATTGGAATGCAGCGGGGGCGTTACACAGCCCAAAGGGCATTACGCGGTATTCAAAGAGGCCGTATCTGGTCTTGAAGGCTGTCTTCCATTCGTCGCCTCCTCGCATCCGTACTAGGTGATATGCCCCCTTCAGATCCAATTTGGTGTACACCTTCGCGCTCCTGACCTGCTCTAACAGCACGTTAATGAGCGGCAGGGGGTAGCTGTTCTTTACTGTTATGGCGTTCAACGCCCTGAAGTCCACGCATGCGCGCAATTCTCCGTTGGCTTTCGGGATAAAGAAAAGAGGAGAAGCCGCTGGGGACTTGGAAGGCCTTATGAACCCCATCCGTAGCATGTCGTCCAAATATGACCGGAGGTGAACATTCTCGGGTTCCGAAAGTGCATATAGTCTTCCGCTGGGTACTGTAGCACCTGGAACCAGATCGATTTGGCAGTCGTATGTGCGGTGTGGAGGAAGGGTTTCCGCCTGCCTGTCATCGAACACGTCCTGGTAAGGGAGGTACTCTGGGGGGAGCGCAACTTCTTTTTCGGCTGCCGTAGCCACCTCATACCCTGTTGATTCCTCCGTAATGGCGTCCCCTGTGGACCTGCAGAAACGGGAACAGAACGGTGAATCCATCTGTATGGTGAGGGACTCCCAGTCTATGGAAGGGTTATGTTTCTTCAGCCATGGCAACCCCAAGATGACTCCATACTGCGGGGCACTTATGATATTGAAATCCAGGACTTCCTGATGTTGAGATCCGTAGCGTGCCTCCACATTCCCCGTGTGTTGACTGATGGGCCCAGAAACCAACTGGCGCCCATCCACCGCATACACATCCTCGGGGATCGCACAGGTTAGGAGCGATACCCCTATGCGTTCCGCCTCTTTCTTGTCCATAAACAACCCTGTGGCCCCTGAATCCACCATGGCGGAAACCGCTACCCAAGTCCCCTGTACCTTGACCCGTAGAGGGATGAACAGGTGTTTGGTGCTGTTCACGCTGCGCCTTTGTATGGAAGGGATATATCCATGACTCCAGGAATCCCCTTCTTTGTTCCGGGAGCTCGTTAGTTTTCCGCCTTCTTCTCCACCGAGGTGGTGGACAGCCGGCTGGATCGTGAGGAACCTGTTCGGGGTTTCACTGGACATTCACGGACGTAGTGCCCCTTCTTTCCACAGTATAGACAAAGGCCCTGTTTCCTTCGGGATTCTTTCTCTACGGCCGTGAGACTGGCTCGGACAGCCCCGATATCCATAGGTTCGTTTTTTGGAGTTGTCACGGGGTCGTTGGCACCTGTGTGACCCGAAACGGAGGTAGACTTGTCCTTGCGAGGCCCCACACCCCGGCGTTCGCTTAGTCGATGCTCCAGGCGGAGCGCTAGACTGATAAGGTCTTCGCAATGTGCAGGTTGAGGGTCGATTTGCGCGATAACGTCCTTCAGCTCCTCACTCAGACCCTGGTGGAACAGTGCTGTCTGTTTGGCCGGAGGCCATTTGGTCTCAGCGATGAGTCGCCTGAACGCATTCAAATACTGAACAAGGCCCGTGGAGCCTTGTTTCAACTGTAGCAGTTCACGGTCAGCTGTATAGGTATCAGCTCTTCTGTCGAAGACCTTGACGAACTCCTCCTGAAAGGCCTCCCAGTCGTATAACAATGGATCGTCTCTGCTCACCAAAGGAACAGCCCATTGAGCCGCGTTTCCTGCCAGATATGATATCATAAACGCCACCCTTGCCTGATTTGTAGGGAACGCTTTGGGCTTACAGGAGAAGTGCAGTGCTACCTGTGTTATGAACACCTGCACTGTTGCCGGGTCTCCACTGTATCGCTCCGGCGTGGCTAATGGTATGGCTACCGGCATTTCCACCACTACCGCTGCCTGCGGGCCTCCTCCATGTGCCCCTGCGTTAAAGGGGTTCCGTTGTACCAGGTCCATCCTGGCCTTTAGATCCGCGGTTTCTTGCCGCGATGTAGCTAGCTCTGTTTGCACATCAAGTAAGGCGGCCAACACGTCGTCCATGGCTGCCATTCTCCTTTCTCAACCAGGAGGTGGATTAAGGTGATTCAAGGTCGGATATTCTGTAACCCCCTGAGTACCCCGGGGTTGAGAAAACAGCAAGTACACAAATGGTTTGATACTTGGTAGGTTTAATAGCACCACTGAACAAACGAGCACCACAAAACCCCGAAGGGCAAAGGACTTGGGGTGTAGCCGATGGTATGAGCGTCCAACCGTCCTCTGCACAACTGCCGGTCCCGACAGTCACCCAACAGAGGACACCGTGCTAAGCAGTGGCCGAAAATGCCACTCGAACTAAGGAATAGTGGTTTTGAGAACGAGTACTCACTAATTCGTCCTCTGCATAGATGCCGGTCCCGACATCTCCCAACAGAGGGCAAAAGAAGGATAAACGGAGAACAAAGGTAGAGCCCCTCCGTTCGAATACCTTCGAGCGGGAACTGGGGCGTGCTGGCGCTTCAATGCGCTCTGTATTCTGCTCGAACCCTCGAGCGGGGACTGGGGCGTGCTGGCGCTTCAATGCGCTTAAAGTTTAGCTCGAACCCTCGAGCGGGGACTGGGGCGTGCTGGCGCTTCAATGCGCTTAAAGTTTAGCTCGAACCCTCGAGCTGGGACTGGGGCGTGCTGGCGCTTCAATGCGCTTAAAGTTTAGCTCGAACCCTCGAGCGGGGACTGGGGCGTGCTGGCGCTTCAATGCGCACTGTATCCTGCTCGAACCCTCGAGCGGGGACTGGGGCGTGCTGGCGCTTCAATGCGCTTTGTATCCTGCTCGAACCCTCGAGCGGGGACTGGGGCGTGCTGGCGCTTAAATGCGCTCTGTATCTTGCTCGAACCCTCGAGCGGGGACTGGGGCGTGCTGGCGCTTAAATGCGCTCTGTATCTTGCTCGAACCCTCGAGCGGGGACTGGGGCGTGCTGGCGCTTCAAGGCGCTCTGTATCCTGCTCGAACCCTCGAGCGGGGACTGGGGCGTGCTGGCGCTCCAAGTGCGTGGAACAAAAGACGAGAGTTTCCTCTCCAGAGGAACAGCTCACCTGGTACTTTAAACCCGAACTCCTCGGTGGACGCGATAATATCCGACAGCTTCCTCCTGCTCCCGGTCCGTTTTAAACTGTTCCTTCCGTGTGCGAGGTTCGCGCATGCGCAGCGCGCAGCATGACGGGAGTCGTAGTTCCCACCGGTTTGACTGTGGGGGTTGTAGTCTGGACACGGCTGTGACTGCGCAGTCAGTTCACCGATCTGTGTCCTAACAGGGATAGCTTTGCTGTCTGTGTCGGGTGAGAGATAGCTTTGCTGTCGGTGACGGGTGAGAGATAGCTTTGCTGTCGGTGACGGGTGAGAGATAGCTTTGCTGTCTGTGTCGGGTGAGAGATAGCTTTGCTGTCGGTGTCGGGTGAGAGATAGCTTTGCTGTCTGTGTCGGGTGAGAGATAGCGTTGCTGTCGGTGACGGGTGAGAGATAGCTTTGCTGTCTGTGTCGGGTGAGAGATAGCTTTGCTGTCGGTGACGGGTGAGAGATAGCTTTGCTGCCTGTGACGGGTGAGAGATAGCTTTGGTGCCTGGACTGAGAAAGATATCAGCCAGTGGAGCAAAGGATTGATCTGATATAGGTGAGGGGTAGCTCTGCTGTTCTCGGCAAGTGGTGGCCGTTACAAGTGAGCTCTGCGATCAGTGAAAGGTCAGAAATAGTTCTGTTGTCTGCGCGTAGTGAGGAATTAGTGAGCTGAGCTGAGCAAGGGATGGCTTTATTGTCAGTGAGAGGTTGACAGGTGAGCTATTGAAATTGTCCATAAACAAGTATTTTCCCTGCCCTGGTGCTGGTATGCTCGCAGGGGGACCAGCCTACCTGCCCACTTTCACTAGAGACACAGTGCAATGTATCTCCAAAACAGTCTACTAATGTGTCAGCCGGCCAGAAGAACACAGTGCTACCAAATAGCCCTGTGTGGTATCCTTTACCCAGACTATGTTTTTAGTTGTACACATCTTTGCATTCTGGTATTTGTGGTTTCGTTTTCTATGTTGAGCATAGGCCTACAAGTTTCTGTTTGGAAAATGCTGTTAGATGAAAAGCCAGCTTACTTGCCACAGAAGATAGAGAGTTACTTGGCAATAGTGGAAACCAGAAAAGAATACCATGGCCTACCTCATTTCACCAGCTTTCATTTCCTATATGTTGCAAAAATAGACGTCAAGTGGATTGAGAATTCTACTGAGAAATCTTCTTAAATGTAGGAAGGTCTTGAAAGCAGAACTCTTCAGGAGAAAGCTGGGATTGCTTGCAAGCGTTTGCCTGCTCGGTTCTGCCCTTTGGAGACTTGCCATGTGGAATCGCTCGTGAGACTTTAGCTGTGATTTTCAAGACGGGTGACTTGGCATGACTTGACTTGACTAAACATAGTGTAACTTAACATGTCTGAACAAAGTCAACAAGCCAAGAGTAAACATCACAAAATCTAATGTTACTAAATTAGGTATCACTTAATTAAGATCACTACATTAAAATCACAAAACTAAATATCACTAAATTCATTGTTACAAACTAAATATCTTTAAACATAAACAAATCAAGCATTACTAAATGAATGATTACTAAGCTAACCATGGCAAAACCAAATATCACTAAATTAATTATCACTAACTGAACATCACAGAATCAAATATCACAAAATTAGTCATTACTAAACTAAACCTCACAAACTCAAGTATCACTAAATTAACTCGTTCTAGCTAAACGTCACAAACATTCCTAAAACTAAAGGTAACTGTTGGACCCGGTCCTTTGGGCAGGTTCACCCCGAGACTTTTTCTTTTTCCTAGCCTGTTTCTGGAACCTGGGTTGGTGATTTTAGGCCTCTGCGCACTTTTTCACTGTGGTACAGTGTAAAGTGCGTGTGCTCTCTGTGTATGTATGATGAGTGACCTGCCCTCCCATAGGAATGAATGGGGAATATGTATGCCCATGGTAGTTCCTGATGTGTGGGAAGTGCAGGGTCGAGTTTGATATGTATGAACTCGTGAGAATGACTGCTGCGTAATGGTGTATGCAGCATGGTTGTGTCTAGTCTAGAAGCGCCACTTTTAGAAGTTGGCATATTTGTGTAGTGAGTCTGCTGGCACGTGATTGGCTGGTGAGCCTGGCCCAGGAGTGCCTGGGCCTGCTGGTGGATTGACTGTCTGGTTTGAGTAGGACAGGGTCTGCAGGGCCCCCGGAGGAGGGGGTCGGATTCAGCCGTGGATGAAAGGCCACATCTGTCAGGGAAGCGGGAGGAGATAGCGTCTGGTGGTGCCGGGCTGTGTCTGCCTGACCACCATGCTGGCTTCCCCCTCCTGATGGCCCACTGTCACCTCTGACCTGAGGCTGACAGGAGAGGGAAACCAGAAACACCCAGGGCTCAGGGCCCGCTTACACAAAGACTTAAAAAAGACTTCAAAGGACTTCAAAGACTTTTCTGTGTATAAGAAGGGGCTGTGTCCCCTTCCAAACTGTTCTTGTCTTGTTCGTGTTCCTGACTTGAATCTACCAGGGGCGGGCGCTGCCCAGCCCCTGGATGCCTGGAGGACTCCTGATGGACTCTCCTGGATTTCTGGACTCCTGGGGGACCCCTCTGCCCTGCCTGGGCTGACGGGGGGACTTGGCTTTGCCCCCCTGGGAAGCTCTGGGACCGTTGCAGCATGGAGAAGCTGCATTTCCCCGCAGAGAGCGCTTTATTTTGACTTGAACCCTCTTCTCTGCCTGCTGGCGCTTGGGAGCGCTTGATTCGTATTTCTAGCGCCTGGAAGCGCTGTGGGTCTCCCTGAGCGCCTGGGAGCGCTCTGTTTGGTTCTAGCACTGGAAGCGCTTGACTTGCTATTTTAGCGCATGGAGCGCTTTAAATCCCCTTTGGCGCCTGGGAGCGCTCTAGCTGTGTTCTAAGCGATTTGGAGCGCTTGGTTCCCCCCAGCGCTTGAGAGCGCTGTTTATTTGTTGACCTCAAAAGGAATCAGCCCCCGCCTGCCTGCCTAAGGAGAAGGGCCGCTGCGCTGCCCGCAGCGACCCGGAAGCGGTTGGCCGGCCGGCCAATCCCAGCGCGGCCGGCCGGAAGTCCCGCCCCCGCAGCCCGGGGAGGAAGAAAGGGGAAGGCGAGGGAGATGGCGGCCGTTCGCGGGGCTCCTCTCGGCTGAGGGAGCCCCGAGGAGACGAGGCGGCGAGGAAGAAACGTGGCGGCCGTTTGACAGGGCTCCCGTGTGCCGAGGGAGCCCTGCCGAGACAGGAAGTCCGGCCGGCTGAGGAGAGGAGCCGAGAGAGCAGCGCCGGCGAAGGAGAGCCCAGCAGAGGAAGCCGCGTGTGAGGCAGAGCCCCCTCGACCAGCCCGGTGAGTGTTTGAAGGGCTGGGGGTAGGCGGGGAGCTCTGCGGATGGCAGTGCCTGATCGAGGCAGCGGGCCGCTCCTCTCTTCTTCCCGCGATGTGTCTGAGAGCCCCGTAGGCTCTCTCGATGGCCCGTGTCCTGCCCTCTATCTAGGGGGGCCCAGTTGGTGCGAGCAGGGCGGCCCCGGTTGGCAGCGGGTCGCCCCAACGATGTCTAGAGCCCCGAGAGGCTCCCTGGGCGCATACTTAGTTTAGGAGCAGAGTGCTCCACGGGCATGTGGCGAACTCGAGTCCCCAGTGGAGGACGCTAGTGAGTGTGCAGACGCAAGGGAGGGGCGCCGGGACACATTGTCGGTGTCCGCCCTTCCCCCCAGTAGCGCGAGCGCGCTGATCGTCAGTCTGACGCCCCGAGGGCTTCAAGGGCGGCCCCGGTTGGCAGCGGGTCGCCCCAACGGGACGCAGAGCCTGTGTGGCTCCAACATGAGGGGGCATTGCCTGCAGAGCCTGTGTGGCTCCCGCATGTGGGGCATGTGATGCCCAGAGCCCGTGTGGCTCCAACATTGGGCACGTGTACTGCCAGAGCCTGTGTGGCTCCAACGACCCCTTAACTGTGTTAAGAGCCTGCTAGGTTCAGGGGGGGGTATTTTGTTGAGGAGCTGGAGGGCTCCAGAGAGGGGACTTGATGCCGAGCCTGTGTGGCTCCCCCCGCTGTGGCGCAATTCGCCAGAGGGGCTACTGAAGGCCCTGCCACAGTTTGTCAGGATTCTCCAGCTGCCCAGCAATTAGTGGGCAGCTGCACCGTTTAGGCGCAAGATGGAGAGTGAGTCCCTGAGAGGGATAGAGATGGCACAGAGGTACCTCTGAATGTATTTTTATTGCATCATGTGCTTTATTCTTAACACCGCTGAATGTGTAGGTTTATACATTATGTGTTTTCCTTTACTACTCCTCTGAATGTATATTTATGCATCATGGGTAATGTGTTCTTGCTTAGACCCCTAAATGCTGTGTGATACTTAGGTGGTTGTTCTTTTTAGTACAGGTGGTACTTACCTGTCCCCAGTAGTTACTGGATGTGATCTATAACTGTTACTTTGTGTTACAGTGAAGTTTATATACTTTTATCCTAATTTCTGACAAGTATTTCTATATCTGCAAAGTGTTGATTCTGACAGTGGCCCATGTGGCCCTGTCTTGTAAATAATCCCTTGTGAATATTGCTGTGCCAGTTGGCACAATGTACATGTGTGATTTCTATCTGATATGTTTTGACAATACAAAAGTTATTTTAATATAACCTTGTGTGGAGTCTCTTTTGTGGTGTGCCTAGCATGTTGTTGCTGTTGTGCGCTGGCGCAAATGCTTTACACATCACCTCCGAGTTTAGCCTAGACTGCCCGCGCCATGCTACCTAGAGGGTGAGCAGGGGTTATCTTGGCGTGTGACTTCCTTGCCCTGACTGGAATGGTGGTTTCTGCCTGGCTTTGGCATCAGCCTTAGCCTACCAGAAATAGCCGGTTCTAACAGTAACTAAACCAGATATCACAACACCAGCTCAACAACACTGAATTCCAACATGACTATGTAAGATATCATTAAATTAAGCATTTCTGTTTCTTTTTGTGATTCTGTAAAGTGCAAGCATGACCCAAAGATGTTAGAGTGCTTTACAATTAAAGGCAAGGGGGTTTACAGTTTGGCAGATGCAGACATCCTACGATTTTCGCCTGATGTCCACATGCTCCAAACCCTGAATAGCCTCCAATGTAACAGGAGTGAAATAATACGACTCCTATAAAAAAAAGACATAGACTAATTGAGACTAGTCCCTTGAATTTACATTTCATAATGAGAGGGAAAACTATTGAGGTGATGCACAGGTGAAAGGAGATATCAAGAGAGACAAATGAGCATACAAAAGAAAATGTAAAAAATTAAGCCTTCAAAAAGTATGTTCGGCAGTGAAAGATAAGTGAGAAGCACCAAAGAGTGGAGATAAAAAACAAGTGTATTGATGGCGATCTGCTTTGGTTGTACTAAATGAGTGAGTGCTATGTCAAGAAAAGATGGAAGAAACAGCCAAAAGAAGCAGTAGGGAGGCAACAAGGCTGAATACAGGTACAGAGTAGGGACTAATAATAAACAAGGAGTTATGAGTTGAAGATAGATTGAACAAGCATTGACAAAGCCAATAGGTTTCGCCTTTGAGATCTATTGGATCTGGTGATCTCATGCTATAGAACATTGACATCGTTAACTTTGGCAATGACTTGCAGTAATGTTGCATAGGGCACACAGCTTCAGTGCGGTATGGCTACTTAAAAAAAAAACCACTATGACACGGTCAGTACTAATGCCCTTATTTTCAGAATCGTGCTCCCCCATCTCCTCTCGCCTGACCTCCCCCACTAAGCCTTGCCACACAACCCACTCCCCAAACAACAGAGTAGTGGGTTGGGGGACAAAGCAACACAAAGGGAGGGAGCTAGGGCGAAAAACAAGGACGTGTGTACGGGGAGCAAACATTAGAGAGGAGACTTTGAAGCACACAGACAATGGGAGGAGAGTGAGAGGTGCTGAGGCAAGCACACGGCCAATGCCGTGGGACAGGAGAGAGGTACTAGGGCAAACACACGGAGAGCGGAGGGTGGGCTGGAGGGGCTTGGGCTAGCACACAGACTATTGAGTGTGAGCAGGAGGGCCAAGGCAAGCACACGGACACAGAGGATGGATGGGAGGAGCTGGAGAAGCAAGCAGATGACACATGGGTCACAGAGATTGGGTGGCTGGGGCAGCTGGTGTTCATGGGCAAAAGGGGCTTGCCCTGCCACCCTGAGGGAAGAGGCAAGACAGGGAAAATAAACAGAGCAGCTGAAATGATTGCTCTGAGGCAGTGAGCTGAGTCTCTCGGGCGAGCTATAGTAAATGTTGCAGATATCCTACTGTGCAAGAGCCAGCCGGTTGAGATTTCCTTCGACCTGCAGGCACAAGTTACAGCAGTGACATCACAAGAGGGACTGCTGAATTATAAAGTCATGGATCTGGTTGTTTTTGGGATGCATGAACAGTGGCCCTTGGAGGAGTTACAAAACTCCATGCACCTCAGTGGCAGGGGGTGGGGCAGGCCGATGAGACAAGGAGGGAGTGGGTGGCAATAATTTGTTGAAAGTCACAGAGAGGCAGGCTGTAGGAGGGGTGCAGGGGGCTGCTGTCCTGGCAAAAACACATGTTTAGTACTGCATTTGATTTCACTTTGAAAAAAAACATTATGGAAATGAGCCCACAGAGTGCTCCTTACTTCGCCTCCATAGAGGCCAGAGAGAAGAAAGGAACCTGCTGTTGACAACAATTGCACTAGTGAACTAAGAGGTAAGTTTGCAGTTAAGCATCTGCATCAGGAGCATCTTCACCCCCACTCCCTCCTGCTTTAGCAGCTACACAGAGAGTGGGGTTCTTGATGGGCATCTTCTGTCTGCAACTTTGCCAGACAAAGGCTCATAATGAACTTTGGAGGGTGAGTGAGTGAAAGGAAGAATGGATGGGTGGATGGATGAAATGGAGGATGGCTAGATAGATGCATGGACGCATGGATGTAAGTACGGAATAGTAAAAGGGAGAAAGGGTGTATGAGTGAAAGGGAGGGTGGATGGATGGATCGATGGATAGGTGCAAGAGTGAATGGATGGAGGAGTAAAACGATGGATGGATGATGAGAGAATGGATGGATGGATGAAAGAATGAGTGAAAGGATGGATGGATGAGTGGAAGTGTACAAGTATGGATGAGTGGATGAATGGATCGAGTAAAAATATGGATGGATGACCAAAAGGATGGACGAGTGAAAGGATGTATGTAAAGATGGATGAATGAAAGGCAGGGTAGATGGATGTCTGGATGAAAGGATGATGGGTGAATGAGTAAAAGGTGAAATGATGGATGAGTGAGTGAAAGGATGGATGGCTGAGTGAAAGGGTAAATGAAGGGTTGTATGAGTGAATGGATGGATGGATGGATAATGGATGGAACAAAGGGTGGATGGATGGGTGTAAGGATGGATGGCTGAGTGAAAGGGTGGATAGATGGATGAGCCAAATGGAGAATGATGGATGGATAGAGTGAAAGACAGATCGATGGGGTGAAAGGATGGATGGATAAGTGAAATAGTGGATGGATAATTGAAAAGATGGATGGATGAAAGGGGGTGGATAAGTGAAAGATTGGATGATTGAGTGGATGGATTGGTTTGATGGATGGATGTCCCTGGACCAGTGGCAGCTCTCTTTTATGGGCTACACAGCTACACTACACCCTCCTTGTTTTGTGGTCTAAGAGTGAATAATTATTCGCTCTTGGTACAATAAAAATAAAATTCAGACCTACTTTGGATCCAGCAACAAACGGAGCCAGCTAGTGTCATTGTTTGATTGCTCAACTTTGGCAAGTGTTCACATGGAACTCACTCATAGAAATATCTTTTGTTCACAGATCTTTCTGTGTAGAATGAATCTTTCGAACAACCTGTAAAACAACATCAATATAATCTTGAGTATGGAAAAAAAGATTCCAGAACAGGCAGTATTTATAATAAATTACGGTTCAGCCGAACCGAGTTTATTAGACAAGGATTATTTGTTAGACAACCAGATGTGAGTGTTTCTCAAAGGAAAAAGGAAGAGTGAGTATACCCCAGGTGAAAAGACAAACCAAATCCGAATTTGAAGACGAGAAGGTGAAGTCCAATGTGAACATACACAATATATCTGTCAGCAAAAAACTTTTCTATGAGTGAGATCCATTTGAACACTTGCCAAGGTTGACTTGATTCCACTGTTCACATGGACATACAGGGTGCTCTTGTATAATTGTTTGATTGCAGACGCAGATTCATGAAGGTGCCTGCGCCAATCCAGCACTGTGAGCGTGTCTGTGTGACTATGTGTGTGAGTTAAAGTGAAAGAGAGTGAGTGAAGGAGAAATGCCAGAGTGAGTGAGAATGAGGGACAGTAAGGATGAGTAAGTTTAAGAATGAATGTGAGAGAGGGAGGGAGGGAGAATGACAGTGAGTGTAACTGAGTGCTACTATGCGTGAGGCACAGTAAGACTGAGTAATTCAGAATGGGAGAGAATGAGTGGGACTGAGTGAGACAGAGTGAATCAGAATAGAATGAGTGAGTGTGTGAATTAGTGAGACAGAGTGAGATTGAGTGACTCCAAATGTGAGAGTAACCCTAAAGGGTTATTTGCAAGAGGCCTGCGCAGTCAGAGCATCACTTTTTTAGACTCTCCAGTGGTGCAGGCCTCTTAATCATATCTATGAGGCGACGCAAAGCAAAGCCACCCTGTGTGGCTTTTCATGGCCTCATAGAAATGGAGTAAGACAAGGTAGCGCAAAGCACTGCGTGCCTTGCTCTGTGTCAAGGAGGCGTTCCATGGTAGTTTCGGTGAGTGTTCCCACGCAACACCTATGGAATTTGACGTTGCCCCAGATTTTCACGTAAACCTGGGGCAGCGCCAACATCTACCCCAGAGCAGGTGTAACGAGGTGAAATGTTTTCATTTCTCCTAGTTTTTTCCTCTTTCCATATGGGCTGATTTCTGCATGAATTGTTTTTATACATGAAGGTGTCCCTTTCTGCACAAAACAATCCTGCCAATCTCGTAAATACGGTGCATTCCTGCCCTTTCAATTTGGTGTAGGGAAGTGCAGCAAAAAGACTTGCGGCCCTGCCCTTCACCAAATCTTTGTAAATAAGGCCTTTAGTGCAAGAAAGCGGGAGAGAACCCTTCAAGAAGAAACTCATTGGAATGCGAACCAAGGTTTATGCTCTATCACTTTTAAAGGTCACCAGCCGCCACCCTTGGGTGGGAGGGTGCCTGCTTCCTGAAAGAAATGTAAATGTGTGCAATTGGAAAAGCTGTTTGGAAGCTAGTATTGGCTTTAATTGATGGAGTCACTTGAAGCTGCGTAATGACATAGATTTATTCTTTTTAAGAGGTGATGTAAGGGTGTTACTAGATGTGTTCTGGAGTGTGTGCTTTTCATGGACACATACATTTTTTTTCCAGTAGATACAGCCTGATTGCGCACTACTAAAATCTAAATACTAAAATATATTTTGAAAGCACTTTTTTTATTAAATCTAAATCTTTTTGAACATTGTTTAGCAGCCTAAACTATTCTGGGTGTAATGCAGTTTAAAATAATGACTTACATGTTCACAGTGCTTTTGTCAAAGGCTGGGACCTCATTGCACTACAAGTTACGTTTCCCACTGCACCAATTAGCACTCAGTTCTGCGGCTCTCTGCTTACACACTGCAGTGATCACATTAACACACAGAGATTTCGTAACATAAAATATTGCATTTCCCACTGGTTAGTTTAGCTTGCATTTATTTTCTCTTTTAAGGTGTGGGTGATAGTTTATATGAAAGTGAAAGACTAACAAAATAATTACAGAATATTTTGTTCTTTCTAGGCATGTCTTTGACCACACCCTCACACTCAGCGATGCTGCCCCATTGCACTCAGAGCTAACAGTTCCAGTGTGATTCTTTAGGTCTCACCTAGGCAGAACTTGCGCTGTCTCTTTGAGAAATGCTGTATTTTGGTATGGACTTGAAGCTCCGCCCACTCCCCGCCCACATTTTTCATTGGCTTGTGTCATTGTTCTTTGTACATGTTGGCTTCTGATTTGATAATAAGCTTATTAGTCCTTCCTTAGTACCCCCTTTCTTCTGTTACCTCTCATGAGGATTGGCCCTTTTACAGTGTCTTTACACAGGAGTTTTAATTAGCAGTTCTCAGAACTATTTGTTTAATTAACGTACACAGCATGTATGATACGCCAGCTTTAGTAATGGCGGATGCTTCTTTGCATTTCTTTTAATCTTTTAAATATCCTTTCTGCATGGAAATCTGCTTGGAAGCTTCCATCTACATCCTTCGTTTTTTTGTTTTTTACAGGAGTGTCGTGCTATAACTTTTAAATACTGCTCCATCCCCCCTCGGTCCCCTGGGGGACGGATGCCCGCACGGTGGGTGCTGTCTTAATTAAAGAAATGTGGTCTCATATTTACATGCTTAATAATGGCGGCCACACGTATCGTTATGTGCGGCTCATCCAACTCATTTTTGTTATTCATTTACATATATTACACTTCCTCCTTTGTTCCCCCTTTCTCTTCCATCTATGCCATTTGTGTGACTTTGTGTTTTTTTACCGGAGCGCTGCGCTATAACTTTTAAATAGGTTCCGTAACCCCCTCCCTCCCCAACTGCACAGACGCCCGCAAGGCGGGCGCTGTTTAATTAAAGAAATCTGGTCTCATATTTACATGCTTTAATAGCGGCCATGCGTCTCATTTCACGCAGCTCACCCAACTCATTTATTTATTTACATCATGCTAAATAACGGCGGCCGTGGTTCTCGTTGCACACGACTCACTGTTGGAAATGGGGGTCTCTAGTTGGCAAGGATATGCACCTTTGTTCAAATAGGGACACTTCTTCCTAGTCAGGATAAAGGAGTTACACTCCTAAAATAACCCCTCCTCACCCCCTTGGTAGCTTGGCACGAGCAGTCAGGCTTAAAAGAGAGGCAGTTTGTAAAGCATTTGCACATATCCAACAGTAATACAGTGTAAGCACTACAAAAGGACACCACACCTGTTTAGAAAAATAGGCAATATTTTTCTATACTCGAAAAGACCAAAAGCAATAAAAATCCACAATACAGTATATAGAACTCTTCAGTTATCAAAATAACCTTGAAATACAGTTCCTTGAAGGCGTTAGCTTTGTCCGGGGTTATCACGGCGTCGTGAACAAACAAATCCAAACAGGCTGTCCGTGGCGTCGCGGGCCAGCTACGGTGTCGGGAAGACCCGCATAACTGTACCTTTAGAAATGCAGGGCGTCGGCGACCTCTCGTTGAGCTTCCAAAAGCACGGCGTCCGCAGGCATCGGTTCCGGAGGTCGGTGCAGGAGTCGTCGGGCCCTTGAAGTCACAGGCATTGTAAATGGAACTCCTCGCGGTTGAAGTCAGGAGCGCTGGCGTCGGCAGGCGTCGGGCGTTGTGGTGTGAAGTGCAGCGGTGTGGAGTGTGATGCCCTCAGGTTGCGGTGCGAAGTGATGCCGTGCTCGTTGCGGTGCTGGCAGGTCAGTATGCAGCCAGTGGCGTCATCGTTGCTGGAGCGCTGGCGTCGGCTGACGAACTGGAGTCAATGGCACCGGTGTCGGTAGGCCAACGCTGCGGTGCAGGATGAGGGCGGTGCGCTGTGTAACTTTACGAGCGGTGCCCTCGAACCACGGTGCAAGCAGCGTTGTCGATTTCGGCATGGAGCGTCATTGTCGGGGATACCAAGGCAGCGTCGTGAAGCGAGGTGATGCGGAGTGTGGTGCACACAGGTCGCGGTGCGAGCATCGGCTTGGTGGCGGCATCAGCAGGCGTTGTCATTAGACCAGGGTCGTAGTGCGGCATTGCGGCAGTGCCCTCTACAGTGCCTTCAGGACGCGAAGTCAGCAGCGACGTCGAAGACGGCGTCGGGTTGCTTTTTCTTCTGTTGCAGCACAAAACACACAGTCCCCAGTGCTGATGGCAGAAGAACTTGATGTATTTCCTGTTCCTGAGACTTCTTGAACAGGGGGAAAGCTCTACCTGAAGCCCTTGGAGAAACTCACAAAAGTAGATTGCAGAAAGCTCAGTCCAGTCCTTTCACTGCCCAAGACAGAAGCAGCCACTGCAGGCCAACACAGCAAAGTGGTAGTTCCTCCTCACAGCTTCTCCAGCTCTTCATCTTGGCAGTCTTCTTGGTCCAAAAGAGTTCTAAAGTTCAGGCATTTGGGCCTCAATATTTATACCACAAAATCATTTGTCCTCTCAGGCAGAGAGTATCTGTGCCCAGCCAGAACCAGTTCTGTCCTCTCTGGTCTGGCTTCCTGGCAGGAGGTGGAGACGGCATTGTCAGAGGCAGACCAGGCCCATTCAGGTGAAAGTAAATCTCCTCCCCTACTCTAAATGCAGCCCAGACATATTAAACTTTATTTTCCTACCTAGTTCCCAGGGCTAGTTATGTTTATACGTTGTTATAAACAGACTCCCCATTCTGTCCTATGTGGAACAGGTAGCCTTGCAATAGGGAAAAACGAAATTGGCAGTAATTCACCATCAGGACATTCCACACACAGTAGGGCATGTCCTACCTTTCATATACACTGCACCCTGCCCACTGGGGGGCCATGGGCCTACCTTAGGGGTGACTGACATGGAAGAAAAGGGAAGGTTAGGGCCTGGCAAGTGGGTGCACTTGCCAAGTCAACATGCAGTACCAGACTTCACACAGGCCCTGCAATGGCTGGCCAGAGTTACATTTAAGGGCTGTTTGTGTAGGTGGCACAATCCATTTCTGCAGCCCACTAACAGCATTTGATTTACAGGCCCTGGCACACTCAGTGCACTTAACTAGGGACTGACACATAAATCAAATAAGCCAATCATGGAAACACCCATCCATAACACATTTTACCACAGGAGCACTTGCACTTTACCCTTTAACACTAAGGGGCCCATTAGGATGGCGGGCAATTTGCCCCTCCCGGGCTGGCGGTAGCCACCGCCGGCCTAGCGGGGGCAAACCGCTCGCCATCCACACCAGAAGGACCCCCGCCATATTAGGATGGCTGGGGGGTCTGCGTTGGACCGAAAGACCGTCCGCCGCTTTTCCGTCAGGTGTAAAACATCTTTAATATGGTGGCGGTGTCTGCTAGAGACAGCCATACATATTAGGATTCAGGCGGAGATCAGCCTTTCCATGGTGGCGTTGCCGCCATGGAAAGGCATGCGGTCTTTGGCATTGGGGTACCGTTGTGGGCCACCAGGGTGTTGGGGGTGGGGGGTGCACATGAGGGTTACCTATGGTTCCCCCCTGCATTTGCATGCTCAAGGTGGCAGGCACCGCGTGGTGCCTGTCATGTTGTGCATGCAAATGCACAACATGAATTTCTGACTTTGGGGAGGGTGCTGCTGACAGCACCATCCGACACAATGTTAGAAATGCAGGATGCATCCGCCAGTGTGGCGGGGGCATCCGAAGGGGTACAGCGGGATCGCCGCACCCATGGCGGGCGGTCTCTTTAGCCGTTGCGGTGTTGGGCGGAAACACGCCAAAAGATACCAAGTCTAACACTTTCCCAAGACTTTTTTTTATTTGCATGCTAAATAATGGCGGCCACTCGTCTCGTTGCGTGCGACTCACCCAACTCGTTTTCAAAAATGTTTTTGTTGACATGCTAAATAATGGCTGCGCATCTCGTTGCGCGCAGCTCACCCAACTAATTTTTTTTATTTACACGCTAAATAATGGCAGCGCGTGTCTCGTTGAATGCGGCTCAGCCAACCTGTAAAAACTGCACTCTTCCTGGGAAAAAACAACTTGCCCCTCTCATACCTGGTTGAAGTAAAATCCCCTGCAGACGATCTCTGGTTTACAAAAACCTTCCTTCACGCTGTCTGTGTGGATACATTAAACAAAACAAGTGCCAGTACTGCCCAACTTTTTCGAGCACTAAGCAACAGACAATAAACTAAATACTGTCCTGCAAAGACTAGCCGTTCAGTCTGCAATAGTTCTTCAAATCAATTTATTAAGTCAAAATCTTTTTCTTTTTCAACATTTTTGAGATTTCACATTAAATTACGAAAACATGCTTTAGTTTATTTACAAGGGGAGCTCCTATTTATGTGTGCTAATATATACAACAGAGTGTGAGAAAAAGTTGAATAAATAAGAAGTAGTATATCAAAAAAGAAGAAAATTGTTTAGTAAGAACTCAAACATACATTTCACATTCATTCACAATCTGCGTCTCATATATGCCCAACGTAATAGTGAGATGAAATCAAAAGGAAAAAGAAGAAAGAAAGAGACAAAGAATTGAGGGGAAAATGTGTGTGAAAGTGTCCTGCCTCGATTATTTTTAAGTCTTTTAGGTTAGACGGGGACACCTAATCAATAGTCAATCTAATACAAATATCTTTTACTATATAACAAAGCCATCATAAATAATTATTATACAAAAAATAACAGCATGATTGGCCAACAAACAAAACACACATAAGGTCGACGCGTTTCAAATCCCCCAAGTATGGGGATTATCCTCAGGACCTCAGAAGAAAATGAATCTGGAAAGAATAAAAAAAAACATTCTTACTCAAAAACAAACACTTAGCGATCTTCAAACTTTATGCTCAGTCTAGCACGACACTATGAAAGTACCTGTGTCTTCCAATTTTCTGCGTGGAATCTGTGGATTGTGACAGAAAAGGGGGTTTGGACAGTCAGTTTCAACAGTATTCAAGGAACTGATCGTGAACTTGGGAAAACATTGTCTCGAGTACTTACTATTTAAATAGAGGGCGCGGATCTTAGAGGGTGATTCCAAACTTATGAAAATGTCCTATGGAGAAATTCCAAGAGTGTTGCTTCTTCTCCACTCATTTATCTGCACGAGGTGTACAAATTTGAAACCAAACGAAAGTGGCCATTTTGAGTCAACATGGTTTTAGTTAGATGGTTAAGAAGTTTAATGTGTTCAAAATTTGCAGTAATAGGATTGGACATCCGACTCATTTGTCTGTGGCAACCTCTGTGTTTATAAACTCGGGTTGACAATTATACTCTGATAAACCTTGCAATTAGGTAAGGGATGGAAATCCGTTACCGGGTTATGTTTTACCCGTATTCCATAAACTGTTTACAATTTATTTTTTATTTTTTTTGCGCTGCGGATCACAAATAAAATAGCTCGGCACCACATGACGTAGCTCGTGGTGTCTGACAGTTAATTTCACGAAGCAAGTTGAATTATATTAATTTTCGCTCACCTTCCTCATGTGGCAAAGTCACTCGAAAACGCTGGTTGTGTTTTGCTCCGGTTGCCATGTTAAATTGAACTCTCATGTTTTAAAGACCGCGAGATACCGCAGGAATTCTGGGAATTGTAGGAGATGTTCTTTTTGTATTTTGAAAGCTGAGTTTGGATTGGTCATGCGCTTTCTAATGGCGATAGTTGATGATACTTTTTGAATGTTCTTTTCATGATGACCGAACCATCTATTGTGATATGCACAGTGTTGTATGTCCATGAATTCATCTTAGTATGTAAGGAGAACAATTAAATTATGTGACATGATTTTACCGAGTCTGAGCGTTGTCCTTGTTTTTTTGCTGACTGAATGTAGACGGAATGAATTCCATATCAATAATTTACAGATTTATTTATCATTGTTATATTAGGTGGCAAGTAGAAGATACAGCCTACTATAATGTGATCCGATTTTGATATAGCCGTCCATTACATTTGGTTTGCTGACGAGTTCAGGATTAACTAAACCCTTTGGCGTCAATACTCATATAAAAACACAGAAATGCTGTCGACTTTGAAGTTTACCCCTGTAGTGACTTTGGATGGATCTTATAAATATCAAGTCACAGATGATACAATTCTGACATTTCGTTCAATCCATTAATTGCAGTGTTATATTTCAAAATCAGTAATGCCTCACGTTTGGACAGTCTTTCTTCAATATCGCCCCCCTCTTGGGTCTGGCTCAATTTTTGATATTACTGTCCACTTCAGGTCAGTTTCACTGTGTGCACAATCGTTCCAATGTTGGACTAGAGGTGCGGTAAGGACATTTTTGCAAATTCGTGATTTATGTTGAGAGATTCGTTGTCTAATCTCCTGGTTAGTTTTGCCTATGTAGAGTTTTCTACAGGGGCAAACTATGCCATAAACCACATTCTTTGTTTTACAATTCGTGAACCGTTCATGTTTCTAACTGATCCCATCGTGTTGAAAAAGGGCTCCTTCAGCGGTGGAGGAGCAGCTTAGGCATGTGCCACATTTATGATGCCCAACAATCGGGGGTAGGTTGACATAATCCCGTATGGTGGCATTTTTTGTTTTTGGTAATGCAGCTCTTATGATCTGATTCGCAATACTTTTATCTTTCCTAAAAGCGAAAAGAGGTGCTTCTGTGAACTGTGTGTCCAATCCTGTGATCAAATGCCAGTTTTGGTGAATCGCTTTTTTCAACCAATTAGATGTAGGGCAAAAAGTAGATACGCATACTATGCGGGTCTGGGTCTTTTTTTCTTTTTTGGACAGCAAAGTTTCGCGTGGTGTCCACCAGTCTCTTTTTATGGCATGCTTCAAAAGTTCTGACGGATATCCTCTGTTCAGTAATTTCTCCTTTAATGCATTAGCATGTTCCATGTATTCATCTTTAAATGCACAGTTCCTTCTGATACGAAGGAACTGGCCGAACGGTAAATTATCCTTTAAGCTCCTTGGGTGGTTGCTGGTATAATGTAGGGCTTTGTTCCTGTCTGATTCTTTCTTAAAGAGAGTAGTGACCAATTCTCCGTTTGAACTATAGACTTCAACGTCTAAAAATGCCATTTTTTGTTTGGAATGTTGTAAACTGAACTTAATATCCAGTCCGGTTATTCAACCACGTGTGAAATTCAATAAGTTCCTGTTCATCACCTGCCCAGGTGAGAAAGACATCGTCTATATAGCGGATCCATCCGCCGATCTGCTGTTCAAATGGATTATTTCTATAGACGAATTTCTCTTCGAATTGGCTCATATACAGTACAGCCAATTCTGGAGCAAAGGGGCAGCCCATCCACTTTAATTTGGAAAAAGAAGTCATCCTTAAATTTGAAGAAATTTCTTGTGAGAGCCATTTTTGCCAACTCCAGAATAAATTCAGTAGGAACTTTCATTGGTCTGTCTCTGGTGTTAAGATAAAAGTATAAGACCTCTAGGGCCTCATCTTGTGGGATCTGGGTGTATAAAGACACCACATCCATACTTACTAAAAGGTCTTTTCCTTCAGTAAACGGCAGAGTCTTTAGTTTAATAATAAAGTCAGTGGTATCTTGCAGATAAGATTTTACGTCTGACATGAACGGTTTTAGGAAAAAGTCAATAAATTTCGATATTGGTTCAAACAGTGATTCCCACCCTGAAATGATTGGTCGTCCAGGTGTGTTTTTTCTCGTCCTTATGTACTTTAGGAAGTACGTAGAACAGTGGGGTTCTTGGATGTTTGTTTTGCAAATACTCAAATTCTTTTTTGCCTAAGAATCCCTGTTCAAAACATCTGTTCAATATCGAAAATAGTTCACTCTGAAGCTCCAATGTTGGATCTTTGTCGATTTTTTAATAACATTCTTGATCCATAAGTTGTCGATTGGCCTCTGCTATGTATTCTGTTTTACCCCATATGACGATGGATCCGCCTTTATCGGCCTGCTTTATGATCACATTATCATCATTTTTGAGAGTGTGGAGGGCTTCTTTCTGTGCTTTTGTTAAGTTGGATTTAGCAAAACCACCTCTTTTTTTCTCTTTTGCAGCAATTGCTGAGAGAACAGTTTTTTCAAATATAATTACTTCTTTGGGTACTTTATAAGCCGGAGGACAAAATGTTGGTTTTTTTTCTCAGTCCGGTATTTTCCACATGAGTTTCTATTTGGCTACCAGCAAAGTAGGTTGTTAGTTGGATCATTCGACAGAACTCAATGAATTCAGTTTTGAGTCGGACATAATCAGTTGGTAGAAACGTAAGACCTTTTTCCAAAACACTAATTTCAGTGGCAGATAAGACCTTATCAGACAAATTGTAAATAGGAGATTTTTCTGGTGTTATTAATTTTTGTAGTTTTGCCTCCTTGTAGACATTTCCCATGGTTGATTTTGGAACCGGGTTTTGGCTCGTGTTTTTGACTGGCCACGGGCTAAAAAAGGCTGCTGTTGTTGTTGTTGAGGGGAGCCCTGTTGGTAATTCTGTTGAAAGTTTTGTTGATAATTTGGCTGGTACCCTCCTCTCCTTCCAAAATTTGGTCTATAAGTTGTATTGTCTGAATCACTTGCACTGGAAGACGATGTATCTGAAAAAGTAATACAATTATTACGTGATCATCCCTGATTATCTGAGAGGTATCGTCTTGCTTCTGGTTTGGAATAAAAATCCTGCTGGAAATACGAGTAAGCCTTTTCAAATGAAAAATTCCGTTTATCTTTCTCAAAATTGTTCTCCTTCTGATTGATGGTATAATCTTTGAAGTCACTAATTTCCTTCTCCACTTTATCTAAAAGGGCTTTAGCGTCTGTAATAAGAAGATTGGATTGAATTTCAACTTCCAATGCCGCTATCTCATCAAGCTGGGCTTTTGACAATCTCTGTGCTGTTTCAACAGTAAGGACCATCAGGTCCCTACTGCATTTAGTTTCAATGAAACTATAACCTTTTTTATAAAGAGGATCTTCAGTGAAAATCACTGGGATATTTCTGATGATTAGTCCAGTCGGGATCGTGCCAGCTTTTAGATGTTGAATAAGGTGATGCCTGTGTAAATCTGTACGGATTTGTTTCTTTTTGAGGCGAATTAGTTTGTCTGATTCATTACTGATTTTGGCAGTATTACTAAGTGCTGCTAAACTGAACAAATGAGGATCGCTGAGTAATTTTTTTATATTATCTTCGCTGTAGGCAAATGTTTGTGACTCTGACATATTACCTGTAGTTGTTTGTAAAAGGAGTTATTAATCCTGTTTGGATTATAAAAATCAATATAAAACAATAAAATGATTTGAAATACCCCTAAGTGAATCTACCACATCTAAAGTGGAAAAAAGAATGAGAGAAGCAAACCACACAATCTCGTGAAAAGGAAACCTGCTAAGGTAACCACAATTTAAGACACATCAGTGTCCAATCTAAACCTCGCAAGCCAGTGCTTGCTATCAAAACTATCCAACAAGGAAGGTTTGGCTTTTGCACAGTAAGGCTACGCCACTCATATATTAAACAAAACAACTGCCAGTACTGCCCAATCTATTCGAACATTTAGCAACAGACAATAAACAAAATACTGTCCTGCAAAGACTAGCCATTCAGTCTGCAATAGTTCTTCAAATCAATTTATTAAGTCAAAATCTTTTTCTTTTTCAAAATTTTTGAGATTTCACATTAAATTAAGAAGACATTTCTTTACAAGGGGAGCTCCTATTTATGAGTGCTAATATATACAACAGAGTGTGAGAAAAAGTTGAATAAATAAGAAGTAGTATATCAAAAAAGAAGAAAATTGTTTAGTAAGAACTCAAACATACATTTCACATTCATTCACAATCTGCGTCTCATATATGCCCAACGTAATAGTGAGATGAAATTAAAAGGAAAAAGAAGAAATAAAGAGGTAAAGAATTGAGGGGAAAATGTGTGTGAAAGTGTCCTGCCTCGATTATTTTTAAGTCTTTTAGGTTAGACGGGGACACCTAATCAATAGTCAATCTAATACAAATATTTTTTACTATATAACAAAGCCATCATAAATAATTATTATACAAAAAATAACAGCATGATTGGCCAACAAACAAAACACACATAAGGTCGACGCGTTTCAAATCCCCCAAGTATGGGGATTATCCTCAGGACCTCAGAAGAAAATGAATCTGGAAAGAATTTAAAAAAAACATTCTTACTCAAAAACAAACACTTAGCGATCTTCAAACTTTATGCTCAGTCTAGCACGACACTATGAAAGTACCTGTGTCTTCCAATTTTCTGCGTGGAATCTGTGGATTGTGACAGAAAAGGGGGTTTGGACAGTCAGTTTCGAAAGTATTCAAGAAACTGATCGTGAACTTGGGAAAACATTGTCTCGAGTACTTACTATTTAAATAGAGGGCGCGGATCTTAGAGGGTGATTCCAAACTTATGAAAATATCCTATGGAGAAATTCCAAGAGTGTTGCTCCTTCTCCACTCGTTTATCTGCACGAGGTGTACAAATCTGAAACCAAACCAAAGTGGCCATTTTTAGTCAACATGGTTTTAGTTGGATGGTTAAGAAGTTTAATGTGTTCGAAATTTGCAGCAATAGGATTGGACAACCGACTCATTTGTCTGTGGCAACCTCTGTGTTTATAAACTCGGGTTGACAATTATACTCTGATAAACCTTGCAATTAGGTAAGGGATGGAAATCCGTTACCGGGTTATGTTTTACGCTGTGGATCACAAATAAAATAGCTCGGCACCGCGTGACGTAGCTCGTGGTGTCTGACAGTTATTTTCATGAAGCGAGTTGAATTATAATGCTGATCTTAATAGCAACCATGGTTCCTGTGGTGTGTAGCCCCTAGTCCTGCGACTGAAGTTACTAGCATAGGTTTTTTTCTTGCGGGTGAATACTTCCTTAATATTACTCAAAACAATGAAACTTGTAGAAAGAGCCAACATTGGGTACCAACTATTGTGATACAAGATATCCTTAAAAATGCTCCAAAATCCAAATTAGAAAGTGTTTGTAGAGCTGGACAGTAGTACATCTCTTAAGTTTTGTCCTGCTGGTTGGCAATGGTGATTTGTTAAATTTGACAGGTAAATTTTGCATTTTAGCACTTCATATTGCATCACATAGGAAAGCAATGTTACCTCTTTTACTTAAGTGGCTCCTATCTAAACGTTACATGTGTGCGCCGTGCCCTTGCAGGCCTCTGCTGTCCAAACGACTGTCTTGTGCTGGCAATGTAGAAAGTTGCATAGGAGAAGTAAAGCTGGCCGTAACTGCACCTCTTTTACTGCCAGCCTAGCTTCTCATAAGCAAAGACTATAGGTGCAGGTTCTCAAAACACATAAATAAAAGGCATTGCCATATACAATGCCAATAGCTCAAACTCTTGCAAATGCGAGACCTATTGCATTGCAAATGCTTGTTTTTTTTAACACACTTGGGCCACTGTGTCCTCTTTCGTTGGCATATACCGGGGTGAGCCTTAAACTCGAGTGATCTCTACAAAACAGAAGGGACACGTTAATGAGCTCCTTTTTTATAGTAAAAAGGAATAGAGAGATGATTTTGTTCCGTTCAAAACTTTTCAGATCATGTATTTTCCAAGCCCGTGCTCTTAGCCTTTGCGGACCTTTTTGGTTGGATAATTCACATTTGTGGGTTTGTGCTGCCATCTGCTGAGCATAACAGAAAAAGCAATTTTCTGCCGTGTTTTGCTTTTCTGAAGCTATGCCCACACAATGTGGGCCTTAGGAATTATTTTAAAAGTTGTAATGATTTTTTTCAATTGGAAGAAAAATATTTATAAGTCAAGGTACTCCTTTATCTATGAGATAAGGTGCTCATTCCTAAACACATATTAAGAATACTGCAAGTCACCGATAAAGTTGTGTGAACATACAGAGCAGCGAGGCCTTTGACAGCAACAGTTTTATCATGTTGCCAGCTGTTAAAACGAAGTAGAAGGCTCAGACAAGTCTTGTAGATAGTTATAGAAGATTTATTGTCGTAGTAATCATTCAGGCTCTCAGATACAAGATGATATAAAGATCCTTGATAATGCCTGGAAATGCCCCACCAGGAGCAGGGTCCTCTCTGCTCAGCCCAACACACCAACTGATTCTCTGCTACATACAAACCAACCTCAACATTCCAAGTGACCTCACCACAGGCTGAGCAGAAAGGCAGAGAACCACAGTGGAGAGACCGCATTAGTAATAAGCACATTACAACATATCTCCCCCTTTAATAATCAAAACATTCAAAAGAAACAGAAGAAGATACAAATCACGAAATAGAAGAAGATAAAATACACGAGTCTGGAAAGAAAATACAAAAGCACAAGTCTGGAAAGAGAATACACAAGTCAGGAATAGAAGAAGATAAAATACAGAAAATACAGAAGTCAGGAAAAGAAGAATGCATTAAAACGATATATAACACATCCTTTCCCCTTAATAATCAAAAACACAAGAATGTATCAAGATGATAATCACACTCTTGATCAGAAGGAAGAATGCATAAATAAAAATATATACACATCCTTCCCAATTGATAACGATCATAAACACAAAAATGCAACAATATGGTAAACACACTTTTGACAGGGAGAAGAAGAGGACGCACCACCACAACATAGTAATACATCCTTACATCCTTCTCCTTGAAAATGATCAAAAACAAAATAGCAAGAAACCAAAACCGCACCAATTTCCTAAAGTGCTACACAAATCCTCAAAAACCAAGGGTAATAGCAAAACTGATAGAGGAAGTTACACACAACAGAAGTACCCCCCCCCCCCCACGTGTGTACCCATCACACACAGTCTAAGTAATGTGTATATAACACAAGACAAAACCTGTAAATTTAGGGTATCCCTTAACCCAAAACAAAACTAGGGTATCCTTTAAACCCAAAACAAACTAGGGTAACCTTTAACCCAAAACACACTTTTGAAACATACAATGAGTACCAATAAACTCAGAAATTCCAAAAACTAAGGGTAAACTAAACTGATAAGAGTTACACTACACTAGAGGTAACCCGTCACGTGTGTACCCGTCACACACAGTCTATCTAATCTGTTACAAATAGGACATAGCAACCTAAGTAAATCTAAGATATCCCATGACCCACTCAGTAAACTAAGGGTATCCTTAAACCCAAGGCAGTCTCACAAAAAATATTATGAGCATCATAAACATGAGCATCATTAATCCAACACACGTGAACACTTCAAACCCAAACTGGAAAATTACACACAATAGATGCAAAAAAAAAATGCCCAATAGATAACAAGTCAAGCATATCCAACATTAAAAGAAAACCAAAACAAAGGGTAGTTTCTCTGTTGTACATACCAGTTACGCACAATGTATGCAAAACAAACACAACCCAAACTCCCACCTTGCATACAGAATGAGAAGTGAACATAAAGTATTTAAACAGTCCACAATAAAATAAAAGTCTAACATAAAAAACGTTGTCACATTGGTCTTAAAAGCATACAACAGGATGGCACGCCATGTCTGACTCACGAACTGTCTCACCCGAGGTCATCAAAAACCAATGTCATTTTGTAATAAAAACCGGAGCTCGATCTGTGCTCCCGAGTAAGGCAAGGCACAGTGCAGTCAACAGTTCCTTCAAAAAGAGTGTCCTCAGTAAGTCCATATCGCGACAAGTAACTTGCTGCAGTCATAGTTGCAGGGAAATGCCAAAATTCCATGAAAGCCCAAACGTAGAAGGCAAATACACTTGAAGTGATTTCCAGTATTCCCACGTCATGAAATTCACGTCATGAAATCCATCAAAAGAGAAAAAGCTCTGCTATATGGACGTTTCACTCAGACTCTCGGAATTCCACGCATGCGAAAAACGAGTACCATGCACATGCGCAAAAGAAACAGAGAGAGACTAGAGCAGGTGAGAAACGCTTCCGTTCACGACTTGCCCAGAAGGTTCCATGACGCTTTGGTTCACCAACACTCCCGGAAGATTCTGTGACATCATCAGTCACAAACTGAAGCGGCAGGGGAAAGACAACTCCACACGGCAGCAACTGTCAACTGTCACTTAACGGAAGGAAGCAGCAGGTAAGACTGAGAACTTTCCTAGTTATCACAAAGGAAAGTTTCAATTCTATTAAGGAGGCGGAGGTGAGGATTTTGCTAGTCCTTTCTCCATTTTATTGGACAGCAAGTTAGAAGTAAGAAAAAAACAATAAACCATGGACTACCCAAACCAACATGGCAGCGGTAGTCCTGGTAACATATCAACCAATCAGAGTCCAACAGTCAGCATATAGGGAATCCCAGCAGTTAGTCCTTCCTCTTTCTTGGGTGCTGCCGCAGGAAAGAAGTCATCCATCCACTAGTCCGCTTTTTGCTCGGAGCCTAGGGAAAAGAAACCATAATAATAATATCTTGTCCAGAACAATGTAGAACAAGACAAGAACATTGCAATGGAGCAATAGAACGAATTGCAAAGAGACAATAAACATCATTGCACAGTTAATCAATGAGAACATTAATACATAGGAAAAGAGGTATTTCCCTTAGACGAAGTAAAATCATCATAGTCCATGTTCGGGAGGGAAGGCTTCGATAAAGCCTGGGTGGGAAAATCCTCGCCTCCGCCTCCTTAATAGAATTGAAACTTTCCTTTGTGATAACTAGGAAATTTCTCATTCTATGTCAGGAAGCGGAGGCGAGGATTTTGCTTGTTCAAAGCTTACTCACCACCAACGATGCAGCCTCATGGATTGGCTTAAAGTAGAACTTTTTAAAAGTGGAATCCGAGGACCAATCCGCTGCATTCTTGATATCTTCCAAGCGTCCACCAACCTGTACAGCCTTGGAAGCCATTGCACCTCTAGTGGAATGAGCCCCAAAGTCGGTAATGTTAATTCCAGCTTCTGACATAATCCACCTGACCCATCTGGCAATGGTGGGAGAGGAAACTGCCTTGAAAGGTTTTTTAACCGCTATAAGCAGTTGTCTCTCGCCCGGAGGGCGGAACTCAAGAGTAACATCCTCATAGGTTTTGAGGCAACGAACAACACATAGCTTTGGCGAATCTGGGAAAGCTGGGTAAGATACTGACCTGGTATTACATTTAGTTCTTCTTGAAACAGTAAACGTAACCCCTTCTGGGGTAAAAACCCTGGCCGAGATATCCAGAGCACGAACATCTGAAGCACGCTTACATGAAATCAGGCAGAGAAGAATCGCCAATTTGGCCGAAAGTTCCTTGCGGGAAAGGTATTGATTATCCTGCCAGGACTTAAGAAAATTCAAAACCACATTAACATCCCATAATCCCGAATAACGGGGCTCTGGGGGGCGCGAAAGGCGAATACCCTTAAGGAGCTTACAAACCCAAGGATGCTCACCCACCGGAGAGCCATCAACAAGGGCATGACCAG
Organism: Lissotriton helveticus; assembly: GCF_964261635.1. NCBI lineage: Eukaryota > Metazoa > Chordata > Amphibia > Caudata > Salamandridae > Lissotriton > Lissotriton helveticus. The sequence continues at coordinate 1,461,120,258 of NC_136057.1, forward strand.
CCGAGATTGCCGACCTGAAAGAATTGATGGTGCTGTATGCCAATTTCTTTTTGAAAAGATCAGCGAGGAAGTTAATCACATCAGTGACAGAGGAGCCCATGGGATCCAGGTGTTTTGCCACACACCAACGAACTCATCTGTTCCATGCTGATCTATAACGCTTAGTGGTGTTAGGGGCCCAGGCTCCTCGAATGAGGAGCTCAGCGTCTCTCGAAAGTGAGTCACAAGACCAACGTCCCCTGAAATCCTCCAGGCCATGAGATGTAGATGGCCCTGGAGAACCAGAGGATGCGGGTGACCCAAAGGATCTGTCAGAATGTGATCGAACGACGGTAGTCAAAGAGGTTTGTCCCAGGACAGCTCTAGAAGAGAAGGGAACCAGCATTGAGCTTTCCAAATTGGTGTGATCAGAATCAGAGAAGCCCTCTGTCTGCGGACCTGAGCTGCCACCCTCTGAATGAAAAGGAAAGGAGGAAACGCATAAGCTGGAAACTGGGACCAGTCCTGTAGGAAGGCATCCACTGCTTCCGCACCCGGGTCCGGTTTCCAGCTGTAGAAGCGGGGAAGGTGGGCGTTCCACCTGGACGCAAATAAGTCCATCACCGGAAGACCCCAAAGGTCAGAAATTCTCTGGAATACCGAATGATCCAGCCTCCAATCGCTGGCATCTCGAAAATTCCTGGACTGCCAATCCGCAACCATATTCAGATCGCCTGGGAGATACTCCGCTGTGACAGAAATTTGACGAAGAAGGCAATAGTTCCAAAAGTCCTTCGCAAGATCCGCTAGGACCTTGGAATGAGTGCCGCCCAACCGATTGATGTACCTGACCGCAGTCGTGTTGTCCATCCGAAGAAGAACACAACACGAAACCCTGGTCGTGGTGAAAGAGCGGATTGCGAAGGAACCCGTGAGGAGCTCCAAGCAATTGATGTGGAGGTGAAGTTCCTCCTCCGTCCACCTGCCGCCCACCGAGAGGGAGCCACACCGGGCACCCCAACCCTGGCGACTGGCATCTGACTCGATCACAAGATCCGGACGGGAACCGAAAATCGCCTTCCCGTTCCAAGCATCCATGTGATCTAACCACCAGAGAAGTTCCGACCGGGCTTCCAGATTTAAGGAAATCAGTTCCGAGTAAGTGAGACCCTTGCGAAGGTGAAACGCTTTCAGTCTCTGAAGAGCCCTGTAATGAAGAGGGCCTGGAAAAATGGCCTGGATCGATGAAGACAGTAAGCCCACAATCCTGGCCAATTGGCGGAGGGATATCCGATCCCGCCGGAGAACTTTACGAATCTCCTTCTTGATCTTGGAGATTTTTTCGGAAGGAAGATGAAGCGTCGCATCCGTAGTTATGATCAGAAAGCCAAGGAAAGTCATTTCCTGACGAGGAATGAGATCCGACTTCTGGGCATTGATGATGAAACCCAGAGATTGAAGAAGGGTTATTGTAACCTGAAGATGGTGAAGAAGGAGATCCTTGGACTGACTCATTAAAAGAATGTCGTCCAGGTAAATTATAAGACGAATCCCCAGGGTACGAAGATGTTCTACCACCGGGCGCAGGAGTTTGGTAAAGCACCAAGGTGCTGAGGAAAGACCAAATGGGAGCGTACGAAATTCGTAAACCTGATTCTTCCACAGAAACTGAAGGAACCGACAATGAGGAGGAAAGATTGGAACCGAAAGATAAGCATCCTTCAGATCCAAGCGAACCAACCAATCGTTTTGCAACAGAAGGTCTCTCAAAAGATGGATGCCCTCCATCTTGAAATGTCTGTAAATCAGCCATTCGTTGAAGGAGCGGAGGTTGATTACCGGTCTGAACCCCTTGCCCTTCTTTTCCACAAGGAAGATGTTGCTGAGGAAGCCGTTTGGATGGAGCACCGAGGGGATGATGGCGCCTTTTTGTAACATCGCCCGCACCTCCAAATCTATAATCTCTTGTTCTGTGACAGAAAAAACTAGAGGGCGAGGACGAGAGAGTTGAACGGGGGAACCGTAAAATTCGATGTGAAACCCCTGAACAGTCTCTAGAACCCAAGAATCTGAAGTTATCGACGACCAGGCCTGGGGAAACAACGCCAATCTTCCCCCCATTTGAACCAGAGATATGATGCAAAATCTTACAATTAAATCCTCTGGAGTTGGACTGGTATCCACCACGTCCCCTGCCTTGGCCTCTGCCTCCTCTGGAAGGGTAAAAGGTACCCTGACGCCCATCATTCCAGCCGTTGTTTCTTCTGAATTGGCCTCTGTTGGGGCCTTGCTGGACTTGACGGCCGGAAGAGCGACCCCTGCCTCTGCCGGCCCCGCCAAAAACCTTTTTGGGAAAAAACTTCTTCATAGAAGCTTGCGCTTTGTCCAGTGCAGAAAAAGTAGCGACAAACTTTCCCAACTCTTTCACAAAGGGGTCTCCAAACAAAGCACCCTGCGCAATCGGGCCCGCCTCCGAAGACGACAACTCTCCTAACTTAGGATCAATCTTAAGTAGCAAGGATCGTCGCCGCTCCGCCGAAAGCGCACAATTGGCATTGCCAAGAAGGCAAATTGTCCGTTGCGACCAACCGGCCACGTCATCAACCGACATCGGCAAGCCCGACTCTTTAGAACGTTGGGCCAATTCAATTATTTTCGTCAGGGGACCCACGACATCCAAAAGCTTATCCTGACAGGCTTTCCAGGACCTATCTATACCCTTCTTAGGGTCCTTGATATACTTGGCAAAGAAGGTACACAACTTCGGATCAATCTCAGGGGTACATGCCACCCTAAAGGGAAGGGAAGGGCGTGGGCACTCAGAACGTAGGCGAAGGCGGACATCCTGAGGTAAAGGCTGTCGAAGCTTAGCTGCGACATAATCAGCTGTAGACTGCTCAGGAAACCACTCCGATGACCTAGGTCTTACAATAGTAGATGGGTCGAACATATTAGGAGGCGCAAGATCACCATCCGTAAGACTAGGAGCACTAGGTTTTGGGCGCCAAGACCTGCTCACATCAGAAAAATCCTCTGAGGAAGCGTCCTCATCCTCATCTACGTATTCGTCCTCTTCATCAACTCCCTCAATGGGGAACCCTTCCTCCGGGTCAAGGTCCTGGGTGGCAAAACCACCAGTCTCTCCGGGCGAGTCGTCCCCCCGGTAGGGTGCGCTTCTAAGCGTGCGCGCACTCTTACGAAAGACCTCAGATAATCTACTGAAGCCCTCCAGGTGCCCCGCATCACGCTTCCTGGCCGTACGTGGTAGAGCACAAGGAACACCACTGGGCCCTGCCCCACTGTCCCCAAAAACACCTGAATCAGTCTTGAAAACATGGGCTCACAGTCTATTAACACTGTCCTGCAGAGGTGCCAGAGCTTGAGCTATCGCCGAAGAGAGAAGCCTGTCCACCTCTGCAGGAGGGTGTGAAGGGGTCAGTTGTGGCTGATCAATAGGAGCCACCATCTCAACAGTAGAAGGACCGGACTGCATCTTAGCAGAAAAACTGGTACCCATAAACAAACACCCCAACTATATATAAGGGGAAAACCCTTCACATAGGTACCACACAGGCTACACCAATTAGAAGCCTGAAACACAAAATTTCTGACAGAAAATAAATTGTAATTTATGAAAATCCAGTCAGAAAAATAATTCCTGCCGTCAAAAACGGCGTCAATGTGAGGGAAGAGGCAAAAGAACAAATGAAGCGCAAAGCCTCAGCGCGTTTCCCCTCAAGCACGAAGAGCGCTGAGGAGAACAGCTGGTCGGCGTCAGAAGCCGACACCAAGACCGCGCACGCGCGAAGAAGAAAACGCTCGGGCTGAAAGCCTACCGCGTTAACACAATTACACCGCCTACAACAAAGGCGAGGTCAAGGCAAATAAAACGACATCAGAACAAAGCTGTCAATACTTAAAATCACAACTGCCACGACAAAGATCAAGGAGATAGTAAAACGTGACTTATCTTGCCGAGGCAGCAATGGAGAAAGAGGAAGGACTAACTGCTGGGATTCCCTATATGCTGACTGTTGGACTCTGATTGGTTGATATGTTACCAGGACTACCGCTGCCATGTTGGTTTGGGTAGTCCATGGTTTATTGTTTTTTTCTTACTTCTAACTTGCTGTCCAATAAAATGGAGAAAGGACTAGCAAAATCCTCGCCTCCGCTTCCTGACATAGAATTTATGTTCACAAATGGCTTAGCAAAAATTTCTTTGAACAATATGGTAGACAAAACATCAGCACCACCCAGTGGTTGAAATTAAGTACTTCCCTGCCAGCAGCTGATTATCATTTAACTTCACAGTTCGAGGCTCAATTATTCATCGGTATGACACAGCAGCTGGTACTCATCTTTCAGTTAACACGGAGGTCAGATTTTCAGTCCCCGAACAACAAACAAAAAAAAAAATCACTAAATCTTGGTATTGTCTCAGTCTTTTCCAAAATTATACTCTCTTCGTCAGGGACATAGTACAGCTGTAGTCAAAATTCCGCTACTGAAAAAAAAATTCACTGCACAGCTCAAACAACCTTCAGAATTTGTGCCCAGACTGTCCCAAAACTGTAATTTAAATAGTCTTAAACTGGGAAGAAACTGACACCATGCGTTAAGGGCGACCGTTGACAGGATCACTGGTGGGGCATTAGAGGTGCCTAGTTTCATCCATTCCACAAATTGCAAAACACTTACTTTAAGTCTTTAAGGGCCAGATGTAGGTAATTCATATTTACCGACTCTTAAATACCGAATTTTACCGATTTGGTATTTAAGAGTCGGTAAATATGAAGGGGGGAGATGTAGGTATTACAGAATCTGTAAATACCGAATCTTTAAGATTCGGTATTTACCGATTCTGTAAATACCGAATCGGTATTGGCCATTGATTCCTATGGGCCTTGAAGCCCATAGGAATCAATGGGCAATACTACAGAATCGGTAAGTACCGATTTTAGCAAGGGTGCAGGGGGTGTCACTTTGACACCCTCTAGCACCCCAAAGACGGGCATGTTTGCCATGTGGCACACAGACATGCCCTAAGGGCATGTCTGTCTGTCACATGGCTAGGTGTGCATGCACACATGTGCATGCACACCTGGAATCGGTATTTTACACCCAATTGGATTGGGTGGTAAAATACCGATTCTGTAAGGCCTTAGGGACTCTGAAGAGTCCCACCAACATCTGGAAGGTACCAAATCGGTAAAAATACCGATTCGGTATTTTACAGATTCTGCAAATTTACCGATTCGGTAAATTTACAGAATCTGTAAAATCTGACCTCCTACATCTCAAGATGCCAAATACCGGTCGGAAACGGCCGAATTCGGTCGTTTCCAACCGGTATTTGCCACCTACATCGGGCCCTAAGTCTTTAAGTTCCAAATCTTTAAATTCTTTATAAAAGCGCTTCTTCATCTACTTCAGATTCAAAAGTCAAATCCTTCCAAGGTAGCTCATATGGGTTCTTTTTAAATCGTCACCAGTGTTAAAACGAAGTACAAGGCTCAGACAAGTCTTATAGATAGTTATAGAAGATTTATTCACGTAGTAATCATTCAGGCTCTCAGATACAAGATGATATAAAGATCCTTGGCAATGCCTGGAAATGCCCCACCAGGAGCAGGGTCCTCTCTGCTCAGCCCAATACACCAATTGATTCTCTGCTACATACAAACCAAAATCAACATTCCAAGTGACCTCACCACAGGCTGAGCAGAAAGGCAGAGAACCACAGTGGAGAGACCGCATTAGTAATAAGCACATTACAACACCAGCCAAATAGCAAGGGGTGGACATGTGCAGGACTGGTAGATATCTGACCAGCAACACCCTGGAAAGTAGAAGCACAATGATTTAAAGGTTCTGGTTTGCTTAGCACTGGTGTAACTCAAAACGATGGGGGCCTGGTGCGAAATGGCCTTGCTCGCCTACATTTTACAGATAATCATTAGTCTCGAGCTGAATCGGGGACCCCCTGAAGGGTTGGGAGGCTCTGGATTGCTAGGGGTGGGAGGGAGGCTGCCCCGCAGGGGTAACAGGGGCCTGTGCTACCCCCGCGGCTTAGAGGGTTCGTAAATGGGTCTTGGGGGAAGGAGTCTTCCCTTAGCCTGGAAACAAGACTTTGTCATGCACCTACTGAAAAAACACCTACAGCAGGTTGGGGTGTATGTCAAGGGTCCGCCCAGACTTTAATCTTCCCGGCCATGCAAAACAAGTGGAACAGACTGCGAGGTGTCATTAAATCCTGGATAACGAGCGAGGAAGAGGATAAAGACCTTGTCGGGGATGCTCGTAAGATATATCCTATATCAGTCTGCACCGTCAGCCATTCCACCCTGATCACTGACCATGGAGAATATGGAAACAGAGGGACCGTTTGGACTAGTTTGTGTCTGCTTGATTGGCTATCTATGGAACCTCCCCACCCCCACCACCATGTTGCAAAGCTCAGAGACAGCTGTGGAGTACCACACGGTTCAGCATTTTTACTACTAATATTTAATCTGTGTGCCTTAGCGTGGATGGCCCTGTTAAGGTAATTTGGTGTCTCATTTTATGACTACACAGATGCTTACAAGTTGATTTTAGAAATTGTGCTGAATTAATAAAATCACCCAGTCTCGTGTGTTATAGTTAATTTAGTTTAAAAAGCCGATCCTGGTAGTAACAGCTTGAGAAATAGGATTTTGTATCCTGGAGTCAATTCGCAATTAGTGAACAACAGCTGATGCCCGGTGATCTTTGCGTGAGACCCTCGATTTAGGGGCACCTAGTGAGCATACAGGTCTCTCTCTTGGGGGGGGGGGGGGGGGGGGGGGGTTCTCAGTTGAACAGGGGACAGCCACCTCTTAATGCTCATAGAATCCTTGCTGGCTCTGTATGTAAATCACCTATAGACGCGTCTTTCAGGCCTGGTGCCCATTCATTCATTGGCCTCGCCGAAGGGAGATCTAAGGTATGAGTGGCGACTGAGAGTTCATTTCCAATACCTTTGCTGCTTTAGCCTCCCCCACCCCTCCCCCGTGGCATGGGGACCTTTGTTCTTGTTCATGAACCCCACAGATCGGAATAACAGCTATCAGGTGGTCCATGTCTCACACCTTCAACCACTCACTGCGTTTTAGGCAACACAAAATGTATTTATATTGTGAGATGCACAGATAAATTCAATGTAAATTGGTGAAAACAATGTTTTGATTAAATCAAACTAAAAAAGTGGTATTGAAGGTATTTGTTTCACTCATTGCCTCTTCAGTCAAATGGTAAAAGAAAGGGGCATTACAGCATGGGGCAACGGGCCCGCCCATTAGCTGTCTCCTCTGTAAGTGCTGGCATTTCTGCTCTTTGACAAGCAGCACACCTGCACACTAAATAGTTCCTTCCAGTGAGCACCATGGCACTGGGCGCTTTTATGGACCAACAAATATTTTTGTACTTAGACATTTTTTTATATTAGCGAGGGCCGGGCAGTTGCCGCACCAACAGTTTTACAAAAACCATGGCAAAGCAAAGCTAGCAGTGACAAAGCCAAAAGATTGGCAAATAACGCAAGACAAATAGGCTTCGCGAGGGCTCGTTTCTGGGTATTCTGGCTTGCTTAGAGGCGCATGAGGCAGCATAGTCCATCTTTGGGAGGGAGGGGGACAGCCAACACAGAGACCCATATTTGTGTGTGAAAAATGCCGCTTTTGTGAAAACAGGTGCATATCACAAAGTCCAACCTAGGCCATTCCCTTACAAACTAAAACCTCACTATACATCAATAACTGCTCCTCCATGTTTCCCACCCCTATAATCCCCACATAAAAATCCCCCACCCTGCGGACAATATAACATTACATAACATTCCATAACAAACCTATTCCACGGTATTGCAGTTTCAAACTCCTGCCCTCTAATAAAACCTACAACCCTATCTGTCCTTCGGCAACTGTAGCTACCTAACCTCTATATAAACTTATCCTACCTCCCTAACATTTCCTGGGCCCTGCCCCCAAAACTTCCCAAAATGTAACTCCAACCTTCTGCCAATCAGGCCAACTTTAGAACAACCCCGCAGCACCTGTTTCAAGCGACAGCATAACCAACAACCATCGTAACCCTATGCACCTGTTCCCAACAAAACCACCAACTCTAATAATTACTGCCCAAAAACGCGCCTCTAAAAAAACCCTAGCTTAAGGGTGGGCGGGAAGACAAAAACTGATTACAGCTACCCTCCCAGCCACCAGGTCAACAAACCTAAAATGGTGGCTGGGAGCGGGAAGACAAACACCTTATAGCCTTTGGGCTATAACCTGCCTTGGGCTACTTTTGGGCTATTTCCCCCAGAGCCCAAAATAATTACCCAAATATTGGCCGCTGCAGGCGATGGCCTCCCCCTCCCAAACTGCCCGGGTGGTAGACATCGCTGGCTAGGCTGCCCCCCAAGTCCCCCTTGGGAGGGAGGGGGACAGCCAACACAGTGACCCATATTTGTGTGTGAAAAAAGCCGCTTTATTGAAAACAGGTGCATATCACAATGTCCAACCTAAGCCATTGCCTTACAAACTAAAACCTCACTATACATCAATAACTGCTCCTCCATTTTTCCCACCCCCACCCCTACGATCCCCAAATAAAAATCCCTCACCCTGCGACAACATAACATTCCATAACAATCCTATTCCACCGCATTGCAGTTCCAAACTCCTGCCCTCTAATAAAACCTACAACCCTATCTATCCTTCTGCAACTGTAGCTACCTAACCTCTATATCAGCTTATCCTACTTGCCTAACCATTCCCTGGCTCTGCCCCCATAACTCCCCAAAATGTAGCTCCAAACTTCTGCCAATCTGACCAATTTTAGAACAAAGCCCACCACCCAGGAAAAAGCGGTAGCATAGGCGTGAAGTTGCCTCCCCTTTTTTCGGCTCCCACTGCACTACTAGGAGTACTATCATAGCGGTTCTGTTCCTTCCAACCTCTATCCCCAAAATTTGTCATCTCCCATAACTCCTGAAAACATAACCCCATGTGACAAGTGCACCCCCTCCCCTCTTGAAAAATCCCCCGAGACAACTGAAATCTCCCCTGTGCAAAAATTCCTCACAGTGCACCTCCTACTCCACCCCATATGCATCTACAACACGTCGTGGCACTTACCAGCCACCCACATATCATTCAATGAAGGCATACTTCTTTCCACTGCCTGTTCCCCAACCTTTTAACAAAATGTTGAAGATAACTTTATTACACCACATTTGCTCAAAAACGGAGGGCTGCTCTCTGTACTGGGCCCCCTTCACGAAAGAACGCCCCAATATCCATATAATCCCATCCATGGCGAGGAAACCCACGCCAGAAACTGAAACAGAAAACTATGTGAGCAGACGAAACCAACAGAACCGCGCTATAAACCTCTTGCTACGCATCTAGCATACCCTCGTCACCACTTGCCCATCTTTGTCATCCCTGTCACCTGTTATCCCCCTGTTCTCCTTCACGGTCACCCCTGAAACCAAGGTCTCCAGCCTGTCCCCCACCCCGTTGTCCACCCAAGTCCGTCTTGCCCCTGCTACTGCACACTTAGCACTTAGACTGTCCATTCAACGCATAAAATTCCAGCCGTGCCGGGCCCCTTTGTTGACCCCTGTTAAAGGACTCCATACCCCTCATGAACTCTTTGAACTGTTCAGTGTTGCTGGAATTCCGTGGAGTCTGAGGTGTCGTCGCAGAGGGAGTCATCAAGGTAATACAGTACCACCGGTGACTCGTGTACTCGGAAAATAACTAGTAGAAGAATGATTTGGAAGCAAATCCAAGGGATGCGCCAGACAGAAGCAGCCCATTGATAGTGCTTTGCCCACGTCCCATTCACTACCGAAATGGATGCCCAGTAGGTCCCCAACCTCCAGGTGGGCTGAAAATCTTCGGAAAGCTGACAATATGTTGCATCCTCTCATGTCCAAGTTGAGCCCGTGGTCACTTACCAGTGACATGGCCACGTCAACCAACTACTACAACGCCCGTGGTCACTCCCAGTGACTTGGCCACATCAACCAGCTAAACAGACACCACCATCAAAGTGCTGTTGCAAGATCAGTCACCTGTAAGGATGATTTGGAAGAAATTCGAGGGATGCGCCAGACATAAGCCGCCCATCGATATTGCTTTGCCCATGTACCATTCCCTTCCGAAATGGATGCCCAGGAGGACCCCATCCCCCGGGTGAGCTGTAAGCCGTCGGAAGGCTGACTGTATGTCGCATCCTATCCTGTCCAAGTTGCACCAGTGGTCACTTACCAGTGACATGGCCACGTTAACCCACTACCACAATGCCCTTGGTCACTCCCAGTGACTTGGTCACGTCGTGAAACCTTGTGCCCTTCTTTGACCTATTTATCGTGCATCCCCCTGAGTATTCCCTTGCTGTCTGAAACCGTCCGTCTGTCCCCCCTTCCCCCAGGGCCTCCCAGCCCCCAAAGAAAACTGAAAATCCTGCCTGTAGCGCCTACACAGCCTTCTGGTTTGTTCCAACCTTGTGAGACTAAAGCCCCCTGAATTTGACCACCCTAATTGGCGTATCAGCCTTTTTGCCCCGCCCCTCCATCCCCCTCCCCTCGACAGGCTGCTGCTGACCCCCCACCTGAAAACCCCCTTGTTGCCACTGCTGGCCCCTTGTTTGCGGCCCCCCCACTCCCAAAACAATTCACCAAGGAGTGTCTGTCTCCGCATTTCGGCCAGTCATGCCAGAACTTACAAAATTCCCTAGTGCACAGTCCCTTATTGAACTCCCAGCAAGCTCCCCTGAGCCTGTCTGCCCCCTGCCTGTACTACCCGCCCCTTCCCAAGTGGGCTGCCCCTGAGATGGCTGATAAACGAGCAGGAGCCCGCTGGCCGTGAATACAGTCTTCCACGCCCGTGCCGACCCCATTGTGTGCTGTCATAGGTTTGTGTCCAACTCCCCCCATTTAGCTTCTGCATCCCATGCCATACGAGCTCTAAACTCCTCGTCGTACTGTGCCCAAACATAACCCTCTCCTGTGATGTGAGCCTTCCTAATGACGTCCATATATATATAGAGTGCCACGTAGTAGTAGTAAAATCTTTATTCGGGATTCATTTTCCATGAATTACCATAAAAGCATTTTTACATTTCATTTACAAACATTTTAACAATAAGATAAAAAAAATTCAGATCGTTACAATTTATCATAAAATTGCTTAGACAAGCAATTTAGCTATTGTTGTTCTGAAAATTGACCCTTGACTTAAAAATACATTTTAGGAAGGTGCTGACGACTTTACAAATATATTCTGAGTTTAAAAATTGTAACCTCAGCATTGCGGGACGGCATTTTCGAAGTCCTAAGATTTTCAACAATGGGGTTAGGAAAAATCTTCGATGGACGGAATAATATTTACAAAACAAAACCGTATGCATTGTTGACTGTTCAGATAGTTCATCACATGGACAGGGAATTAAACACTCTTCCCAACTGTTTCTATTTGGGAATGCTACTATCCTGTGAAAAATGTTCAGTCTAAATCTTGCTAGTAAGAATCGTTCGAACTGCGAGACAACATAGGTTAAGTATGGTTCCATTTCCATGGTCGTCATAACTGCCAGAGAATGCTGTCCAGATGGTTTCTTAATCTCCTCAGTAATACGTAATTCTTCAAAGTGACTCAACGCCCTTGCCTTGAGCTCTTTCTTAGGAATTCCGACTATAGTATCCGGTTTATAGTAAAAGTCGGCCATTCCTAGATCAATGAGGAGATTTTTAACATAGGTTAACCAATCTATTTTATCTGCGTGGTCAAGTTTCATACAGTCCGCAACAATAGCTTTAGTTAAGGAGTTCTTTGTTGAGACCCATATTCTACGCCATAGGAGTACAGGTTCAATTTTGGCCAGGTCCTCAATATGTGGTAGTCCCAGTTCTGCGTGGGAGGCAAAGGTGGATACTCTTTTGGGTACCGACAATAAGAATCTTATGAAGGTGTTCTCTGCAACCTGTAGGGCTTTAGTGTGTTTGTGGCCCCATAAACCCGCCCCGTAAAGTGCAATTGAGTGGCACTTGGCTCTGTAGATTTGGAGGAGTTCAACCGTAGGTTTCTTCCCTAGTTTCTGGGCAAATTTCATAAGGGCAGCGATAGAGCGCAGAAGTTGGTGTTTACGCGCTTCTATGGCCGCTCTCCAGTTGATCTTCCCGTCTATCATAATTCCCAGATAGGGATATTGGGAAGTGGTTTCTAGTTTTACATTATTTAAGAAAATGGGTTTTTCGTTTTTCTTAGCCCTTCCAGCTGTCATAACAAAAGTTTTCTTAATGTTTATAAGCAGATCTAGATCGCTCATTAATTTCGCATAGCTATTCAAAGATTTTTGTAGCTCGCGAGGTGTACGTGCTATGATTACCGCGTCGTCTGCATATAAGAGCGCAGGCACCAGTCGATCTTTTACACGAGGTAGGTCCTGACCCCCCCGTAACATCTCTACCTCAAGGCCGTTGGTATAGAGGGAGAAAAGAAAGGGGGCCAGGACACATCCTTGCCTGACGCCGCGCTCTACTGAAAAAGAATCTGTCAGTTCGCCCCGTGCTCCATAACGAACCCTCGCGGAAGCGTTGGAGTAGAGCTCTCTAAGAAAGGTCACAAGTGCCTCATCAATTCCCATTTTTGTCAAGACTGACCAGAGTTTTGCATGACTGACGCAATCAAAGGCAGCAGAGAGGTCCACATATACCATGTAGAACCTCTCGCGCTTTGCTAGAACATACTTTCCCATCAATAAAGCCAAGTTCAGGGCCTGTTCTGTTGTTCCGTGTCCCTCTCGGAAGCCGTACTGGATATCCGAGAGGGTCCCGGACTCGTCCACCCACTCCTGTAGGCGCTGGAGAACCACTCTGCCCAGTACCTTCCCCAGTGAGTCCAGGAGGGAGATTGGACGGTAACAGGTTGTTATTGGACGGTAGAGTGCCACGTACCCCTCTGGGTGTTTCTCACAATATACGTTGGTATATATTAAGAAAGCTGCCGTCCAGTTTTCTATCGTGAGCGGCACCCTTGGCCGCTTTGCCAATTCATATTCTTCTTCCTTCGACCCCCTCTTTAGTTTGAACCTCCCTGTGCAGCAGCTTGAGCATTTCTACATACTCTTCCTTCCATATCCGCTCTTTAGTGGCTAGCATCAGGTGCGTACCCAATGGCTTCGTCACTCCCATATAAGGCAGCTTCTTGATTTTTATCTCTATGCTCTCCAGCTTTACACCAGACTCCTCCGACACTGCTGCCTCCGCGTCACCTGCCGTCTTTGTCTTAACCTTGTCCCCTACTCCTCCCGCCACCTTGTCTGCGTCCTCCGTATCTACTCCCACATCCAAAACATATTTTCCCCTGCTTAACCGCACCCCCTCCTCCCCCGCCCCCTCCCCCCTCTGGTCCCCACCGAAACCATCACCGGTTTCACCCGTCCTTCGTCCTTTTTACCTAGCTCTAAGGGCGCCTTTCTCGCTGTAGCCCGCCCCTCCGCAGGAGATGTTGCCGCCGCCAACCCAGCTGTCCGACCCATGGGACCCGCCTGCCGTTGTGACATCTGCAAGGTACTACAAACAACATTATTTGTCCCCCACCACACCCCGAAACGCATTTCACACACCTGTGTGTTACTTCGAGACCATTTGTACTCGCTTTCCCTCAATTCCCCTTCCTCAAGACCATCCCCCTCATAGTACAGGAACAAACGGATTGGCAGTAAGGGAAAGAAAAAGTTGCACCACCTTGCTATACACAATATCCAAATAGATCACTCAATTACAGTTGCCCACCTCTTTGGTCCACTGCCACAAGACCATAAACATTTAGTACACAAACAAGCACATAGAGAGGCAACAAAGCAATTATTTTTCAAATGCCTAAACACATAAAAGGTAAGAGTGTCCTTCAATGATGTGGGAAAATGGTCTCTTTAATAAATCCTCGAAACATTCTTGATGCAAGATGATCAAACACAACAGCAGCAGTACAGCCAACGCGTTTTGCCCCAATGGGGTTTTCTCTGGGCATAGAAATGAGTCAACCAGTGTTGTGGTGATCTCTGATATATCTGGTCACTGTTGTATGGACTTTAAGTAAAAGATAGTCCCTCTGTTCCAATTAAGTATTCTCCCGGTTGATATCCAATAGAAGTGTGGTGCCCGCTTCGCACAGAACGGTTCACAGTGGCTTCAATACTCTACGTCCTAGAACTATATGACGTTCCTCAAATTGTTGGTGTTCGCTTTGATATGCTACACTTTCGTTTCAGTCGCGCTGCACTCTTTCATGCACGAGTCATCAGCGACCCCTGTCACCCAAGTACGGAATCTGGGAGTCATCATGGGTAGCTCGCTCTCCATGAAACAACAGGCCAACAAAGTTGCCGGCCTATGCCTTACCATCATCAAATGGTTGAGGAAAATCCTTTGGATGCTGCCCTCCTCCACCCAAAAAACCGTAGTCAATGCCCTCATAACATCACGGCTTGACTACGGTAACATTCTGTACCTTGGTTCCAACAAAGCGGTAGTTAGTCGGCTGCAGCTTGTTCAAAACTCAGCGGTTAGACTACTATGCAGAATCCCAAAAAACTCCGGAGTTTCGAGCTATCGTCGTGAGCTGCATTGGCTCAGGGTAGAAAGTAGAATCCGTTTCAAAGCCCTGAACTATATGTTCAGAATAAAAACAGGCACTGCTCCCAAATACCTTTTAGCCTTGGCCCATCTTTACACTCCCAAGCGAAATCTGCGGTCGCAATCAGCCGCCAATTTTTGCGTACCAAGATTCAAACTTGCAAGAATGGGAGGCAGATCCTTTTCCCACCTAGGACCATCCCTCTGGAACGCACTCCCCCACTATATTCGAAGTGAGGAAAACCATGTCAGGTTCAGAAGGCACGTTAAGACTTGGCTATTCAATCAATAACTTGAATAGCCAGTAATCCCCTGCTATCTTTACGCTATGTCTCGGCACCGGGAAACCCTTCTTGGGTAGCTGTCGCGCCTTACAAATGGAAAAAATAAAATAAAATAAAAATAAATAATGCTACACTTTATATATTACACAAGCTGCTTCTTTTCTGGCCCCCGTAAGACGCAGAGACTCTCGACCCGCCAAACGCCCTACTCAAAATACGAAAGGAAACGTCTCCACAACACTGGTTGACTCATTGAAGGACACTCTTACCTTTTAGGTGTTTAAGCATTTGAAAAATAATTGCTTTGTTGCCTCCCTATGTGCTTGTTTGCATCCCCCTCATAGTCCAACTCCTCAGGCTCCCACCGCCCCCAACCCCCCACTACAGTGGGCTCTGACCGCCCCCTCCTCGAATCCCTGATAAAAACGTCCCCCGTGATCCTGCGTCCTCGATGTCCTGTGCCCCGATGAGGGCCATCTGGTGTTGGGGCCAGCGAGACCGTTCGGGGCCTACTTATGCTGGCCGCGACGGGCTCCCTCGATGGTACCGCGTACGTCGCGTGAGTCTCCACTCTCCCTTCACCTCGGCGCCTATGAGCCGCTCCCAGATCTGCCAAGTCAAGCACCCGACGCTGTGCTACCGCCTGCAACAAAAAAGTCTGGTCTGGTGTGCTGGGACTAAATTCCTGCACCACATCACCCCTACTTCTTGGCCTGTCTACCCCAAAAGTACTAGACGCCCAATGATGCCCCATTCTGCTGAGATCCATTGCCACCCCTCTAGACCCATCCCCTTCCTCGTCGTCACTCCAATCCCACCTCCCCAGCCTGCCCCCACGTCCGCTCCCTGCACGCTTGGGGCCTTGTCCCCCCAAGCCCCCCCCTCCACAACCGACTCCCCAGCTGCCTGATCCCTGCGCCTCACCTCCAGACCCAGAGACCACCCATGTGCCATGTAGGCATCAATCTGTTCCCTCCTGGACAAGCCCCGTATCTCCTCATGCCAGGAGGTAATTATATCCAGGCCCTCCCAATCCCTACCCCCCCGCCGAACCCTGCTCTTCCGGGACATCCTCATGAATGTCCCATCCTCCCTCTCCTAGTGACCCCCCTTACCCCTGAAATCCCTCAGTCCTCCCCCACCCGGCTCCCTTTCCTGCCCGTCTTGCCCCCCCTCCTCTGTACCTTGCATATCGCCCAGCTGTACACCCCCCTCGACCCCTCCTGAGCCGAGCCCAAGACAGCCCCCTTGTTCCCCACTACTTGGCAGGCTCTCAAGGAAATGAGAAGCCCCACCGGTGAACCCCAGGGGCCTCTTCCCCACCCCCTCGGATTCCCAACGTACCCCAGAGTCAGGAGCTCCCTTGTCCCCCTTGTCCCCCACTCGGCCCTTTCTTCCAGCGGCCCGACCCTCCTTTTTTCTCGCTGGAGCCCCTGAGGAAGCAGGAGGCTCCAGTGTATTTCTCCCCTGTGGGCCACCTTCCTGTTATAGGAGCGGCACGCGCTTTCACTGTACTGGCCGGCGAGATGCGAGAGGCGCTTCGCCGGCGAACCCCGCCCTCAACACTCCCCGCCGCAGCCTCGTCACTCATCAGAGGCTGCGGCTCTAAATCCGCACCCCGGGCCGCCTGCACCCCCCTCTTGCGGCCTGGGACACTCACCTGCACACGTTTTGCCCTTTTTGGGGGCGAGCAGGCCTCGACAGTGGCTGCTACCCCACATACTCGCGCCTCGCCGGGCGCGCGGCCCCAGCCACGCCAATCATGAGAAAATTGAGCCTGCCGGCCTCGTTTAGCAGCCAGACCACCTCTATCACTCGTCAGTCTTTCCAGCCATAACGTTCCTCGCCTGTCAAGCCCACATGAAAATTGCGCAAAAGGCCGAAAAACCTACTAAACTAACTACCCAAAAACTGATTACAGCTACCCTCCCAGCCACCAGGTCACCAAACCTAAAATGGTGGCTGGGAGCGGGAGGACAAACACCTTTTAGCCTTTGGGCTATAACCTGCCTTGGGCTACTTTTGGGCTATTTACCCCAGAGCCCAAAAGAATTAACTAAATATTGGCCGCTGCCGGACGTTCCTCCCCCTCCCAAAATGCCCGAGCGGCAGACCTCGCGGGTTCAGCTGCTCCCCAAGCCTCCCTTCTCTGGAGGTGCCATGTCCCACGGCTTCCACTGCCTCGTGAGCTTGACCCGAACTGGCACAATGGGCATGATGTAGGCGGGTAATGCTTCAAATGTGCCCTGACCGGCAGCGAAAGGCAACATCCAGGTCAGACATCATTAAGAAAACCAAAGACAATATTGCCCCAGCAGGACTTGTGCACCGGGGATTGGATGCCCCGATTGTTAACTTGTTGTAAGAGCTTTGGAAATAAAAAAAAAAGACAATGTATAAATGTTCCTTGGCACAGTGTCTAACGACTGACCGCGTTGGCAGGGCTAGAAGGCAAGGCAACCGGACTACATTTTTTATTTTTTATTTGCGGTTTCTAAGAACTTGCACTGTGAAAAAACAAGCACAGGGGAGGTGGCTTTTCCAAATAAATTCCTCCGTGGTGCCAGCATGGCACGTAGGTCGGTACATAGATGCTTCTTGCGCGCGAGGCAGTAATGAAAATGGCGGAGAAAAAAATAATACGTGAATAAAACTAGGGGCCCGATTCACAGAACTAACTTAAGACAAAATCCTAAACTTGCTACCATTTTGGTATTCACAGAAGGCACATACTCATTTTGGTATTCACAGAAGGCACTTACTCATTTTGGTAACACAGAAGTTAGGAGTCCTAACTTTAGGACTCCTAAATGCCTTCTGTGAATACAGAAAGTCTTAAAGTTAGGATTGTTCTCAGTTTAAGAGTAGTGTTTTATTTTATTTTAAAAGTTTTATATAGCGCTAGCTTGACCCGTAGGTATCAGAGCGCTTTACATACACACAGTAAGCAGCAGAAGGACATTACATTACATAGTAGGCCGGCAGTAAGGAAGCAAACCACAGAAAATAAATAAATATGCAGTGCAGCGAAAAGGCGAGAGTGACATAGTCCGGTCACCCACTATCCTTGAATGCCCAGAGAGAGAGGAAACAACTCAGATAAAGAAGACTAGGTTAGTTGACGTTGGTCATGAAAGTATTTGTTTAGGAGGAGGAGTTTCAGGTCCCTTTTAAAACAGGAGAAGGAGGGGTTGCATCTGAGGACTGCAGGGAGAGCGTTCCATGTCCTCGGAGCGTTGCCAGAAAACGATCGGTATTGGGTGGTTTTCTTTTTCAATTTCGGAGGAATAAGAAGGAGTGAGTTGGAGCTTCTTAGTGTTCTGGATTGACCTGCTCTACTCAGGTTGTTATTTAGGCAGTTGGTGTCAGGAGAGTGAAGGGTTTTGTGTGTGATGCAGGCCAATTTATAGATACATCTCCCTTCCATGGGAAGCCAATTGAGGCAGTTGAGAGCTGGAGTGATGTGTTTAAATCTTTTAACTACAGATACGAGTCGAGCGGACATGTTCAGCACTGCTCTTAGAGGGGCTAGGTGAGCTTTAGCAGTCCCTGTAAGGATGGGGTTACCGTAGTCAATTTTAGAGAGAACTAGGGATTGGACTACTGTCTTGAGGTCATCGTGGGGTAGAAAAGGTTTCAGTTTCTTGAGGTGTTTTAGAGAGAAGAGAGCACTTTTTGCAGAGTTTTTGATGTGAGCCTCCATTGATAAGTTTTTGTCAAGGGTGATGCTTAGAGACTTAACTGAGTCGGATAGGGTAATGGGGCAGTTTAGGGCAACCAGATTCTTGAGCCACTCTTGGATTGGATGATGGTTACTTTTTGGGGAGAATAAGATTAGTTCCGTTTTGTCTGGATTGAGCTTTAAGTGGTTAATGTAGAACCAAGTTTGGATCTCTGTTAGGGTGGTATTAAGGAGTTGGATGTCGCTGGGCGACTTGATCCTGAAATAGATTTGGGTGTCGTCCGCATAAAGGTGGTAATTCTCTCTGGCTTTTTTCAATATGATTGTGAGGGGCTCCATGAAGAGAGTGAAGAGGGACGGGGAGAGGATCGAGCCTTGCGGGACCCCAAGTGTGCCTTTAGTTGACTTTGAGAGACAGGAGTTCATTTTAATTTGTTGCGAGCGGTGTTGAAGGAAGGAGGTGAACCATTTTAGTACTGTGAAATTAATGCCGAACCATTTCGACAGGGTCTCCAAAAGGGCTGGATGGTTTACTGTGTCGAATGCCGCGGATAGGTCAATAAGGTAAAGTTAGGACTCCTAACTTTAGGACTCCTAAATGCCTTCTGTGAATACAGAAAGTCTTAAAGTTAGGATTTTTCTCAGTTTAGGAGTCCTAAAGTTAGGAGTCCTAACTTTACTACTCCTAAATTGAGAAAAATCCTAACTTTAAGACTTTCGGTATTCACAGAAGGCATTTAGGAGTCCTAAAGTTAGGAGTCCTAACTTTACTACTCCTAAACTGAGAAAAATCCTAACTTTAAGTCTTTCGGTATTCACAGAAGGCATTTAGGAGTCCTAAAGTTAGGAGTCCTAACTTCTGTGAATACCGAAATGAGTAAGTACCTCCTGTGAATACCAAAATGGTAGTAAGTTTAGGATTTTGTCTTAAGTTAGTTCTGTGAATCGGGCCCATTGTCTCTGGAGGGTGGCCTCACTCTCTCCTGTCAGGTTGCCTGCCACAGGTCATGCCTGCCAATCTGGACTTCTAAGCAGTATCACTTTGTCTTCTGGGATTGCTAGTTTTAATTTTCCCGATATCAATATGGACCCCCGAATCCCAGCGCGCACACTGCTCTTGCCTAAAATAAAGGAAGTGCCTGTAGTGTCATACCGAACATGGGGTCACGTGGCAGCGTGCGCTCGTGTGATCTTCAGGAGACATTCAAACAACAGGAGTTATCTTTTTGTATTCCTAGAAGGAGAAACCAGGATGTGAAGCTTGGCATTAGGCGGCTGTTTTTTTTCTCTGAAAGATCAATTCACATTCCAGGAGCTAAAGAACAAAACTATGCACTGTCTAAGAGAGAATAGACCCCTTCCAAGCGAGCTGGACGGCCAGTTCCTCTATGTAAGAAGGGTGGGGTGGGTTGGCAACAGATACAAAGACTGCCAGGGTGACTGCATTGTGGTAAACTTCAAGGATACTAGGGTTGTGCGGTTTATTTGTAATCAGTGGCCAAGGTATGGTAGGGTAGGAATACGTATAGTTGACCTAAGTTATTTTTATGTTAAAGCACCTGGTCCCACGAATGTCTGTCATCAGTTCTGGGGAGGAAGGCAAGATGCCCTCTTTTCCAGTAACCATTATAATCTTACGGCTTACCCACCGATTGTGGGGCCAGGGGGTCACGGGAGGGCCTACGGCTACTGACGCGTTGCTCATCCTTGGGACAGCATTTTGCCCCCTAGGTCAGTGGTTAGGCCCAAGTCTACTGATCTGGGTTTAGCTAGTGTACTTTCTGGCCCTCTGCTTTCTACGGGTAGACCACCAACCTCTAGTAGCACAAGTCCCAGGCAGATATTGGCTCCTGTCCCTTGTTCCTTTTGGACCATCAACAGGTGTTCCACGAGTGAGGGCACTGTGTTAGCGACCCGGCCGAGGGTAGGTACCACGGTGTCTAAGCCCCCAGCGGAGGCAGCTGTGGCGGATCCAGTTCTTAGGATTCTCAGCTGGAATATCGCAGGCATTTCTCGGAAGTTAGACCTACCCGATTGGAATACCCTAGTGGAGGCCTATTCGATTTGTATTTTCCAGGAGACCTGGATCAGGGAGCCCTGCCATAAGGTAGGATATACCACATACTTTGCACCTGCGGTCCCCTCATCTTCAGGGAAAGGCCGCCCTTCAGGAGGCCTTCTTATATGGGTTGACATCTCATTGGGCTGCCAAATTGTGCTGCATGAGACCAACTCCCCCGACATATTAAGAATCTCGCTTAAGGGGCCGCGAAGAGGGCATTCCCTAGATATTTTTAATATCTATGCAAGGGGCACAAAAGGGGGTTCCCTGTCTCCCATAGTTTCGAGCCTGGAGGACCTACTTAGGAAATGTCCTGCTAGTACGTATGTCCTGGTCGCGGGGGACCTCAATTGTACCTTTGAGCCCCTGGCGTCCGAGGATATTTTGGACATTGCTGAAGAGGATGCCAGGAGGGGTATTCCCTCACTTACCATCCAACCGATCAGGAGGTGGTCCCAGCGGGTTATGCAACTGAATTCTTTGACCCTGGAATTTAGGTTGAGGGCAGCAAATGGGAGAACCATTTCAGATCCATCTGGAGCCCATACCTACAATAGGGTGCACCACAATTCGAGAATAGACTATATCCTGCTTGATCTTAAGCTTTGGAGCTTCTTACAGGACATGGAAGTCCTGCCCTCTGTGGATAGCGATCATAACCTGCTATCTTTGGCACTGCACCCCGTGTCATCGTGTGCGCATGGGGAGGATATGCCATCTAAAGTGCTTTCCACCAGGGTAGTCCGTCCCTCCAATTGTGGGAGACGTCTCAAGTGGTGCAAGATCGCTATGGACGAAGGGAAAATTGAAGCTATAGGGGCTCTCCTATCTGCCGCACAGATTGAGCTGGATTCTCTTTCCCTGGCAAACAGCAACGTGACATCCCTTTTTTGTGAGACCATCAAGGCTTTGGGTAATCTCTTCCTAATTCCAAGCAGGGATCTTCCCCTGGGGGAGGAGAAGAGACCCAAGAGCCATTCAGGCTGGTTTACCAAACATTGTAGGGATGAAAAGTCTGCACTTATTGCTGCAGTCAAAAGTAAATCTCCGGTTAAGACCAGGCTGGCCAGGAAAGAATACAAACAGACCATTTACGCAGCAAAGAAAGAATGGGAGGACAGGTACTGGTGCGACCTAAAGGAAGCAAGTGCAGGGAGGGACTCTAGAGGGTTTTGGAAAACAATAAGGGCTAGGAATAGGCCGGATAATACCCTCATTACATGTAATATCCCGGGACACATCTGGTACAATCATTTTTCGTCCCTCTACACTACCATCGTGGAGGGTAGCCCGGGGCTCCCTAATTTTCAACCCATTGCAATTGACCCCCTACGGGACCAATTGGGAGACCCTTTCACTTCAAAGGAAGTTGTGTAGTGTTTTATCTAGGAAACCTGAATCGATATTCCTATTTTATGCCCTTGTCCGGTTATAATCAATAATATCCATACAACGGCATAATAATCATATCCATAATTCAGTCGTAGCACATGCTGTCACATTAAGCAAGGCTACTTCTCTGGCCCCCTAGTAAGCACACCGAGTTCTCTAATCAAAACCAAGCCTCCAGCAACCTGGGAAATCCCCCTTGCTTTTGTTTTGATTTCGTCCTAGAACTCCTGTAAAGCACTGTAAGAACTACCAGTTCTTAGTGACATCTTTATTGACGTCTTATGTCCAACCTTACGTCAAACCCAGGCACCTTTCAGGTATAAATATACCAACGTTGCCTTAAGCAAACACACGGTGGTGATTCTGGAGCAGAGCAGCTATCTACTTGCCCGTAAGCCCAGCTGATGCGAGAGCCCACGGACGCTGCCCCCCCTCCTTGACGCGCTGAGAAAGACGCTGTCTTTTCTCCTGCCGAGAAATCCAGCTCCGGCGTTTCCAGCCTACCCGTGCGGGTTGTTGGGATATCGAGTCCTGAGAGAGAGATACCAGACCTCCTGCTTTCTATTACCCAGGTGCGGAACTGACTAAACCCTTACAGAGAATTCTTGAGTCAGATTCTTGGCAAAACAAACTTAACTTACACTGCTACTTACTTACTTCCTCCCACGTATTAGGCTTAGGTCAGGTACACCGGGGTAGGTGTATTTAGAAGCACCAGTTGAGTATGATTAATCAATGTATATATGTATGTATATATTTTATCTATTTTAAAGTATCATATGGCTAAGAAACCATATCAATGCTTTTACAGTATTATTTTATAATCCTCCTTTTACTGTACGCACTTTACTTTACCATGAGTATTACAATCGTGGCAATTCATTTCTCTTGTATGAGGAAGAAGACTGCTCAATAAATAACACCTTTTATTGAAAACGCCCGTCTCTCTTTTCTCTGCATCTGGTGAAACTAAGTACGCACATTTGACTGAGTGAAATAGCTGTCTTTTGTTTTCACACACTCTAGAGCACAGCTTTCCAAAGTGTGTGGCGCGACATGTTACTGAGTCGCGCCTCATGCGTAGGTGTGTCACGCGATCAGATTTATGAGGGCAGACTAATGGGCAGAATGAGCGGGAGGAATACGGTGGCGGCTGCTGGAGCGAGTGGCTCCATTTCACCCCAAATCGGGTCCGGACGTGGAGGGAGACGCAGCCTATAGCGTTGGCTCTGAACGGGCCGCAGTTACAGTAACCTGCACGAATCTATCAGCGGCTCTGAAGTTGGAGATGACCACTGGGGCTCGAGAGTAGCCTCGCACTGCAGGTTACGCTCCGGAGCATTCACGGGGGCAGCGAGGAGGGCGGTCTGCTCCTCTCCGCCCCCCCCCCCTTGCCTGAGGATACTGCATAGGAGGCACCGCTCCCTGGCGGTCCCGGATGGCACGCTTCCTTGGTGTGGCCATCGGTGAGTGAGCTGCTCCCGCGATAACCCCCCTCCTGCCCCCCCCCTGATCTGCGATCGTTCTCAGCAGCAGCAGCAGTGGAATGACCGGCACCCTCCGAGTCCCGTGTAAGAAGTGCACAGTAGTGGTAGCTGGGGCCGGCGGCTGGGATGAGTGAGCACACGGGCTGAGATCCGACTCCTTGCTGGGGCGTGCTGGCTATGTGTGCGGCTGGTCCTCCCGGGTGACCTCTTGGGCCTTTCTGCCTTGGGATCCTTTCTACTAGAGGTCTTCAGCCAGATAGTTAAGTGAAAAGCACACCAGCATTCTAGTGGCACAGCAATAAGCCCGATCGGCCCCTGATGTCCCTTTGCCTGCACCTTCCCGCCTTGCACGAGGGTCTGAGCTATAACCGTAAAGTGAATTTGAGCATCCTGAACGTATGAGCACACCTTCCGGACCCCGCAGCTGGTACAAGAAGCAGCCCGGCTGCACGAAGGTGGCTAAGCGGAGTCGGAGCGATCCTAGGAGGGGGGGAGGGGGGGAGAGCCTGGGACCCGGTGAAGATTTGGAGGTGAGCAGCCCGGGATACAGAGACAGCGGGGGATTGCGGGCCATCTTCGGCACCGGTGTGGGGGGAAGAGGTGCATAGCTGCCAAGGTTTCAGATTGCCACGTGTGACATTTTTAGAATTTCAATGTAATTATGAGTCACTTTTCAACAACTACCAGAGACACTTTCTTGCACGCAAAATCAACTCATAAAGATGAGGGAAACATACCAATATTATAAATTACACCCATTTGAGCAATGAAAAACTATAAAAAAGATATTAATTGTGTGCACAGATTGTAGCTAGCTGAAGTTAATTTTATGCACAGACTACAGCTAGCTAAAGTTAATTGTGTGCACAGGCTGCATCTACCTGACGTTAGTTGGCGTTAATTGTGTGCTCTGGGCACAACAGATACCAACTGGGTGCCCAAACTAGTCCCGTGATTAAAATCTAGGATTTGGTGAGCATAATCTATAATGAAATCAGCTGAAACACTATCACGTTTACTACAGATAGATGCACTGAAGTACATTTTGTAGATTAATTGCTTCTTAAACAGGTTTTGGATTTGTAAATACGCTATCTTGATTGAATGCCATTGAAACAAGCATTGGCAAACTCAGTAGGCTCGGCCTTGGCAAGCGCCTTGGGTGGTTTGGGCTTGCTCGCTGTGCTCGCTCGCGTTACCGTGTCCCAAAATTTTATTTTCCAGAATGGCGTGTCACCAACATGAAAAGTTTGGAAAGCTGTGCTCTAGAGATATACTCTTATTCTGGGAGAGCAAATTTGTCATGTTTTATGGTTGTCAGAAGCTAATCCCTTCTTGTCTATCCAGGGAGGTTAAACTCCTCTTCGTTTATTCGAGAAAGTTTCTAGTGACCTCTGAGCTAGCTGGCAAACCTTAAGTCTAATATAGTCAGTAGAGACCTAGATAACCTCAGTCCTACGTCTACACTGCTGAATATATTATTCCAATGCGCAGAGCCTATTGGGAATATAGGAACTACACTACATGTTGCCAAACGTTTGGTAAGGCGATAAATCTAACGCAAGACGTTAGAGTAACTCAGTCGTGCTTTTTCACACAGACCCTTTTTCCCGTAAATACTCCAAAAAATGTCTGGAGTGGGTAAAAGGTTAAAATCCGCCGGAACTTAGTAGGAAGAGATTTCTATGTATAGTTTTTGGTTTAGTCAACGTTGAAGGATACAGTGTTCCAAAAATATTGTGCACCTAATCTTTGTTTCCTTGAAACCTGATCTGCAACAAAAACCTTTCTGTCAGTAAAAATGACAGAAAGTGAAGAAGAAAGGGAGACAGCTAGAATAGCAGCTCGACTCCTAGAGGAAGACACAAGTCTCCTACAGACCGACCCGAATACAATACTCATTCCGGTCAACATAAGAAAAACTATAACTCTTAAACTTATAGAGATGGACTAACATCGAGAGGTGGTATAGTCGTATTCGTAATTGAGGCACATGAATATCGGCAGACAGAGGTATTCTATTCATGGATAAACTTTCCAGCAGCAAACGCTGTCACACACGAGTTCCACTATTACAAAATAGAGGAACCACCGGATGAATACACTCCTTTCGAGGAGGTGGAAATCCTATTAAAATACCAAGAGCACCTGCTCTGGTTTAAAGGCGCCCTAAAACACAATAATCACATCACCAGGCTCGGTCCACTAGATAGACCAGCAGCAACGTGGCCGGTTCTAGCCAGCTACACACCACATCCAGACATTGAAAAAATTTCAATACCAGAACTTTTAGCACAGCTAAAACAACTGATTAAAATTCATAGACAATTAGTCCAATATGTAATGCGGACTTCAACAGTCCAACCAGCTATTAACATTCCACAGCTGACCCCTCATCAGGGGAACACAAACAAAATTACACCACAGAACATACAATCATGTCTAGGTAAAGTACCAATAAAACGGGAACAAATTCCATTCTGGTTAGCACAAAAAATCACTCAAATAGAGGCGGTATTTCCGGATACTACCCCTACTGAAAAACACAGAATTCTGACTATCTGCCTTCCAATGAGGATCGCACCACATGTGGAGGACTGTGACACTTGGGGCACAGTCTTTGCTTCCATTTACACAAAAACACATGGTGTTCCGTCCATGGCGGTAATACCCGATGTGCTAAGACAGATTCAAAATGAATACGGTCCAGAACCTGCTTTAACTCTGGGTATGAAATTACTGAAAGACTTCAAGCAGGTCTCGGCTATATTATTAGCCAACATAAAAGGAGAAGCAGCATCTGTGGCGATCCGCCAGAAATTGAAAGAAACAGATATAGCAGAACAGCCATTTGAACTTGCCAGAATCATAGAAAAATCCTATGAAGAACTAGGAAGAGATAGTTTGGGTGGGAAACCAGTAAAACCCCAACTAACTGAAAATCCTGAAAAAATATTTATTAAAAATAATCTAAACACTCCAAAAAAGAGCTGGGATGGAAATAAACAATCCACTCTCAAAGAAAAAAGATTCCAGTCCAGAGGAAAGTTTCCTCGGCGGAGAGAAAGATCTCCGGACCAAGGACACAAGTCTCCCCAGAGGGAGCCCTCTGAGAAAAGATACAACCTTAGAAACAGGGATAATCTAAAGAAACCTGATAGATATCAAGATATTGATACACGTCCCTCTCGATCTTTTCAGACTTCCTCGCAGAAATCGGAAAGAAGAGGACGGTCAGAACACAGAGAAGAGCACGTCAAGTCCAAAGACAAAGAACCTGCTCATCAAAGTAAAAAATTACAATTTCCAAGAAAGAAGGTAGCCAGCATTAAAATAGTCAAACATGCCGAGGATACTGAGGACACAGCTGAAAAACGGAGAGTGGGCCCAGACAGTGCTGGACAGCGCAGCAGAAGTGACCATAGCTCGCAAGATCCTGATGAATCATCTGGAGACAGTGGACACGAATGAATACATTCAAGTGGAAACTGCAGACAGCAGAGTTAGCAAACCTCATAAAATATATGAGATAACACTACGTATAGAGGGAGATAAGACTAGGAAAGTAAGGGGTCTATTTTGGGATAACCTTTCCAAAGGCTATGACATCCTTCTAGCTGAAAAAGACTGGCCACCAGAGTTTGTCAGGCAGTGCCCTCATGGCGAAGAAATGATTATGTCTGCCTTCTCAAATCACATTCCAATTCATAAAAAATCTACACTTGCAAGAAAGTGGGCAGTAGCCCAAGCTTCTGCATTATATAAAAATCATGTAGGATGGGATGAGGACTCTCCTCCTCACAAAATCCAATTAAAATGTCAACCAAGGGCGTGGCCGAGACAGCGATGTGAGCGGACGTGTCTCGCTTGAGCTCCGTCGCCCCGCTGCTTACTTTGGCCTGTTTTAGCGTAGTTTCGGGGGGTCGTCCACTTCTGGGGTCCCCCCGTGAGCCACCGATCCTGCTGGTGTCTTCTCTGGGCGGCGGACGGCGGCTGTGGAGCTTCCAGAGGTAGCGGCTCCGGCATCCGGGACCCCCACGGTCGGCCGCTGGCCGCCATCTTCTCGTGGTCCCTCTGCAACACGTCTCGACTGGCTCCCGGGGTGAGGCCCGGCACAGCGCCTCGGGCGAGGCACCGGAACACCCCTGAACCCATCTGTGGACTCCCTGCCCCAGCGGAGTCGCCCTGTCGCCGGCGGAACCGCTCCGGAGCCAACGGAGCCGGGTTGCCCCGAGCGGTGCACACAGAGGCGGCCTGGGCACCGAACCTACGCGAGCTCCCGGCTTCCACGAGGGACGCAGGCCCGGATGCGAGGGCCTGCCGGTGCCCCAAGCACACGAGCCTCTGCACCACCACTCGTCGCTGGACCCACCCGGTGAGCCGCAGCGCGCTGACCTCCTTCCCTCCCTGGCTGCAATTGCGGGGTTTGGCGGTTGACCTTCCCGCCATTTTCTCCCCTTGGCGGCGAGCTGCGCCGCGCCATCGGCTATCCTGAACTTTCTGGCGGCGACTTGGGGAACAGCCTGATCGCTGCGTGCAAGCGGACCCTGAGCCCTGGTGGACCGCGCTGACCCTTGCCTTCTGCTTTCCCTGGCACCGGGGCCTCCTGCAGTTGTGGAGCTACGACGCCTGGGGGGCCCCCCTGGACATTCTCTGGCCACAGCACAGGGGCAGCCTGTCGCCGGCGGAGTCGCGCCGGAGCTGTTGGAGCAGCGGCGGTCTGGACGCCGAATCTACGCGAGCTCCCGGCTTTGACAAGGCCAGTAGGCCCTGACACGAGGACTGGCCGGTGGCCCCTGCCCACGAGCTTCTGCACCATCGCCCGGCGCTGGACCCATCCGGTGAGCTGCAGCGCGCTGACCTCTTTCCCTCCCCGGCTGCCTTCCCGGGGGGTCCGGCAGTTGCGGGGCCTGGCGGTTGACCTTCCCGCCTTCTTCTCCCCTCGGCGGAGGGCTGCCCCACTCACGGAGGAACCTTGCTGGGGTGCCCTCGTCTACCCTGCGCATACTGACAGCGGCCTGGGGAGCAGTCCGGTCGCTGCGTGCAGGCGGGCCCTGCCTCCTGGTGGACCCCGCATCGTCTAGCTGTGCCCTCTGGCCGCCCCCTCGCTAAGGCCCGGTCCCGCCAAGCCTGGTGGGCCGCAGACCGGGCACACCTGCCGCGCCTGCACGGGAACCCTGAGAACCTCGGCCTTCTACTTTTCCCGGCGCTGGGCCTCCCGCAGTTGGGGAGCTGGGACACCTGGGGGGCCCCCTGGACACCCTCTGGCTGCTGCTAAGGGGCAGACCGGACGCTACGCTGAGACCTGGCCCTGACCCTGGTGGGACATAGGGGCTGCGCCTTACCAGGAATCTCCGGCGGCTACCACCTGTGGGCCCCAGGCCCGATCTACCGTGGGTCAACTGTGTCCTTGCGCACCACGCGCCTCCCCTGCCTTGTCGCTGCCTGGCCTCACCGGTGGCGCTGCCTGCTCCCGCTCCAGCGGCCCTGCAACGTTCAGGACCCCCCCATCTTGAGTGCGCCCCGCGCCCTGCCGGCAGACGGACCCCGCAACGGACTTGCCCTGCGACGCCTCGAGTGGACCATGACTCGCGGCAAGGGGACCAAATCGGACCCTCCGTCCACGACGACCAGAGGGGCGTCAGTAGCTTCTATGTGGGGCAAAGCGGGCTCCCCATCACCTTCCGGGGGCCCCCCAGCAGCATCGGGGGGTAAGCCCCTGCCGCCAGCCGACTCTCCACCGGTGACGCAGGCCTTCATGACTTCCTTCATGGCTGATCTGAAGACAGAAATCGGATCCCTCAGAACGGAGGTCCACACCTGCGTTAAGGAACTGCGCAGGGAAGTCACTGACCTCGGCGATCGAGTCGACGGCCTGGAGAAAACGGTCGACTCCCGCACCGAAGACCTGGAGCAGATCTGGCAGAGAGTGGCGACTCTTGAGGAACAACACATCCAGCTTCAGATCAAGCAGGAGGATTTGGAAAACAGGGGGCGACGCAACAACCTCCGCATACGGGGTGTGCCACTTGGAGAAGAAGGGACTAATACCATGGCCTACGTGGCCCTGCTCTTGCAGGCGGTGTGGGGCGAGGAGGACGCCCCCCCGCCGCGCCTCGACCGTGCACACCGGGTCTTCGGAGCGGGTGGGAAAGCGGGCCTTCTGCCCGACATCGTCACTAGACTCCACTACTTTACCGAGAAGGAGGCCATCCTGAAGGCAGCTAGGGACAACCCGGACTTACAGTACGAGGGCCACAGGATCCAGATCTATCAGGACTTAGCCCCCACGACGCTCCATAGAAGGAAGGTCTTCCGCTTGATCACCGAGAAACTCCGGACCCTCAATGTCTCCTACCAGTGGGGCCATCCTTTTGCTCTCATCTTCAAGTGGGAGGGCAAGCGTAGGACTCTCCGATCCTACCGTGAGGCGGCACACCTGCTAGGCATGCCGGAGTCCCCGGACCACAGCCCGGCTCGCCCCTCCCGCCCGGAGAGGGCCCCTCCACGCCTGGATTGGTCCACTGTGCGCCCCCGCAGGAGGCCCCCCCCGGTGGACGCACTCTCTACTTCTCAGACCAAGCAGGACATCATAGCACACATCCGCTCCCTCGAGGGCGATCGCGAGGAGCTGGCCTCCCAGCCCTTCGCTTCTGGCTCGGAGGGTGGGGATCGCCCCTCAACGCCGGACGGACGCTGATCACTGCTGTTATACCTCGAGCTACCCTGAACACACGCTCACCACCTGGGCGCCTGGCCTCGCCCTCATCTACCACGGTGGCCTGACCCCACTGTTCCACACATGGCTGGCACCCTTCGCCCCTTCCTGACCGAACCCCACATTGCTGAGCCCCAGCGCCCTGTAGGCGCCTGCTCGGGCTGACTGGACCCCACGGCCCAGTGCACCCCCCGAACTACTTTGAGGCAGCGGGGTGGACGGGCTCTGAGACGACTTGTCTACACACTACTTTTCCAGATCTCCGCTCCCTCCCTTTGTCCCGTAGGAAGTGACATTCCTGAGTTCGTCCAAACCCTTGGGTAGAGGATGTCTGGTACCTGGGACACTGTACTTTGGGCCCGTTGGCCTGTTATGATTCTGTTTCTATTCTGTGTCTTTTCTTCTTTCCTCCTCTCCTCTCCTCCTACTTCCCCCTTGCGCGTCCTTCTCTTCCTGTTCCTTCCCCGCGCTTGCGAAGGGGTGGCATGGTGGGTCCTGCGGGGGTTGCTGCGCGGGCGATGTGCTGACGCTTCTGCTGCCCCGCCTGCGGAAGGACTCGCTAGGCCGGGACTTGCGCGACCTCCACCTGCCTTAGCGCTATGACAGCAAACCTCCCCACTCCCCTGAAGGTCCTCTCCCTCAACGTCAAGGGGCTCAACTCTCCCAACAAGCGAAGGCAGATATGGCGCTACCTCCTGCACCACTCCCCTGACATAGTACTCCTCCAGGAGACACACCTCCTCAGAGGGGACACCACGCGCATGGCACACCCTAGATACCCCACACAGTTCTGGGCATCCTCTGACACCAAGACAGCGGGGGTGGCAATTCTCTGTGGGGCTGGTATTAGGCGGGGACCCGGGAAGCCCTTCAAAAGCACTGACGGGCGTTTCCTCCGAACCACGGTACAGATAGGCTGTGCAAAGCTCACTCTGGGATGTGTGTATGCTCCCAACCAGTCGCAGGACAAATATCTCCAGGCACTATTGCGGGAACATTTCCCAATGGGCGACGCTGCTACAATCCTGGGCGGCGACTTCAACCTAGTATGGGACCCCGAGCTGGACCGCGCGGGCGGCCCCCTTAACGGTGCAGGGGCGATGTCCTCTACCCTCAAGACACAGCTCACGGACCTGGGTCTTGTAGATGTGTGGCGCTATCACAATCCGGGGACCCGAGACTACTCCTTCTACTCACACTCCCACCGGACGTACTCCCGTATCGACTATCTATTTACCTCCCTTGAACTAGCCCGAGACTCCTTGGCTACCGCTATATCCGACATCTCTCTGTCGGACCACGCCCACGGGAGCTGTTATTGCAGGACCCTCGGACCC
The DNA here is from genome assembly GCF_964261635.1 of Lissotriton helveticus. Classification (NCBI taxonomy): domain Eukaryota; kingdom Metazoa; phylum Chordata; class Amphibia; order Caudata; family Salamandridae; genus Lissotriton; species Lissotriton helveticus. The sequence continues at coordinate 1,461,151,867 of NC_136057.1, forward strand.
GTGCCCCTCGCGAACGTCGGTGGGTGCTTCCGCCGACTATTCTTCGCAACCCAGATGACGTCGCCAGCATCCGTGACGCCATAGACTCGTATTTCACCGTTAATGACACCCCTGACCTGCCCTTTCACACGGTGTGGGATGCCTTTAAGGCCACCATTCGGGGCCACATCACCTCCTTGGCGGCGGTGCGGAGGAAGGAGGCGTACAAGTTGGAAACCGACTTGGCCAGTGAGATCAAGCTGGCGGAGGCCCGAGATCGGGACGCCCCCAATCGGGCGACGAAGAGAACCCTTGCCAATCTCAGGGGGCAACTCCGCGCACTACGCACTAACAGGGCGGAATTCTCCCTGCTGGCGCTCAAGCAACGGTATTATGAGGGGGGGGACAAGGTAGGTCGCCTGCTGGCAGGCAGGCTGCGGGCGCGCGCCGCTAGGGCCCACATTGCCAATGTCAAGCGACCGGATGGCACCCGAGTCACTTCTGAAAGGGCCAAGCAAGCTGCGTTTGTTGATTACTACTCCTCTCTTTATGCTGAGGAACCCACCTCTGCGGAGGCACGGGAGGCCGTACTCGCGAATCTCGGGGGCTCCCCGCTGTCCCCGGCATGTGCAGCCTCACTGGAGGAACCCCTACGGGAAGAGGAAGTGACAGAGGCGGTCGGGGACCTCCCCGTGGGGAAAACCCCGGGGCCGGACGGCCTGCCACTGGCCTTCTATCGCCTGTTCCTGACACAGCTCCGTCCGCATCTGCTGCGCCTCTACGGCTCCTTTTCTGACACCACTGGCCCATCCCCTGACATGGGCATGGCGGAAATAGCCTTGATCCCCAAACCTGGGAAGGACCCTGATCTGTGTGCCTCCTACCGTCCCATCGCCCTCCTTAACACCGACCTCAAAATATACACCAAGATCCTGGCCAAACGGCTGGATCCGCACATGCCGGGTTTGGTGAACCCGGACCAAGTGGGCTTCATACGGGACCGCCAGGGGGCCGACAATGTTCGCAGGTTGGCGCACCTAGTGGGAAAGGCACATCATTGGAAGATCCCGGCCTGCCTCCTCTCGCTAGACGCGGAAAAGGCGTTTGACCGGGTCGACTGGACCTTTTTGAGGGCGGTCCTCGAGAAGCTGGGTCTTGGCCCCACCATGATCTCCAGGTGCATGGCCCCTTACATCGGGCCACAGGCTAGGATCCGGGTCAACGGCCAACTGACACCGCCGCTCTCGATCCACAGGGGCACGAGGCAGGGATGCCCGCTCTCGCCGCTCCTGTTCGCCCTGGCGGTCGAACCGCTGGCGGAGCTAATCAGGCGTGCTCCTGACATCCACGGCATCCCCCACGGGGGACGTGCCAACAAGGTGGCGCTCTTCGCGGACGACCTGATCCTTACTCTCACGAACCCTCGGGTCTCTCTCCCTGCGGTACATGACGCCCTCACGCTGTTCGAGCGGGCATCCGGCCTTAAAATTAACCACACCAAATCTTGGGCGCTCAATCTCACTATCCCCGAGGAGGAAGTCTCCTTCCTGAAGGGGGCCACGCCCTACCGCTGGGTGGATGACCACATCAAGTACCTGGGTCTGGACCTCACTCCCCACCTCGACTCGTGGTCCTCGCGGAATTGGGCTCTCTGCCGAAAGGAAGTACTGGCGGATCTGCGGAAATGGAAGCCCCTGATGGTTTCCTGGCTGGGGCGACTCAACGCGGTCAAGATGTCAGTCCTCCCCCGCATTCTGTATGTCTTCCAGTGTCTCCCCACCCCAATACCGGTCCACTGCATTAAGCATCTCCAACGCGACCTCACGTCTTTCATATGGGGGGGCAAACGGCCCCGATTCTCACAAAGAGTCCTCATGGAGCCACGAGACAGGGGCGGCCTCGCCTGCCCGAATCTCCTTCACTACTACTGGGCGGCGCACCTCAGGTTCGTGATCGAATGGGGAGCACGCGAAAGCGACAAACACTGGTTCCACATGGACCGAGTGGTTACGGGACGCACCATCTGGGACCTGCCCTGGCTGCCGCGGGTGGCGCGCTCCAGAAGTGCATACATGGCGGTCCCCACGAGGACGGTTCTTGAGGTATGGGACAAAGTGGCAGTGTCCAAAGGTCTGACCACGTTCCCCTCTCCGCACACCCCCATTGCAGGCAACCCGCACTTTCCTCCTGCTGCTCGGACCCGGGCGTTCGAGAACTGGACCCAGGGTGACTGTAGGGTTGCGGGAGATCTTTTTCTTGGTGGGTCGCCTAAATCGTGGCCGGACTGCAGGGAAGAATTCAACCTCCCTTGCACCGCCAGCTTGCAGTACGCGCAGCTGCGCCACTGGACCACGGGAGACGATATGTACCAGGCTGCTTCCAGGGAGCACACTCCATTTGAGAAGCTGGCTCGCTCCCTTGGGGGACTGAAGCGGCTCATCTCCCAAATCTACAATATCTTGCAGCATCCCGCCGCTCCACCTGCACACCCCTACCAGAGACAGTGGCAGACTGCCACTGGCACTGACATCACGCCGTCTCAATGGTCTAGACTCTGGAACGACATTCCCAAATCCTACCGCAGCATCCCGCAAAGGGAGAACGCATACAAGATGTTAACACAATGGTACTACACCCCCCTGCGGCTCAGCAAAATGTTCCCTGCCTCCTCACCGCTGTGCTGGAGGTGTGGCGCTGCGACTGGCGACTTCATACACATCTGGTGGTCGTGCCCTGCCCTGGCTGTCTTTTGGAAGGAGGTCCTCAGTCACATTAAGGAGGTGTTGGGTTTCCCCCTCCCTGAGGAGGTTTGCACACTACTGCTAGGCGTACGACCCCCCACACTTAAAGCACTCACGCGCAGCGACTGGATCCTCACCCTCCACATGCTAGGCGCTGCCAAACAACTCATTGCCCTGTACTGGAAGAGGGCCGAGCCACCGCCGATAGCTTCCTGGTTCGTGCGTCTCTGGCAGGTCCTGACCATGGAACTACTTACGGCTCGGATACAGTCAAGGGGGGTGCGCTTCAAGGCGGTGTGGGAACCTCTTGTGCGTCACCTGTGCTCCATCAGCTATACCCGCCACATGCCTCCCAGGCTCCGTGCTCTGCAACTGTTTGAGGACGCCCTTGTCCCTGCCGACCCGAGCAGGCTAGGCCCATAGTCGCTCCCCCCCAGCACTGGTTTGCGTCTTAGGCCCCTTGTAGACGAACGCAGGCACACCTCCCTGGCCCCTCTCCACCCCACCCCTGCTCCCCCATTTCCGACTTTCACTTTCTTCTTGCCTTGCCGCTCTGGCTTCCGCCCCCCTTTGGGGCAGTTTGGTCCCTGTTGAGCCGTTGAAAATGTGACACCACTGCTCTCCTTTCCATAAGCGCCTCCCCCGTACTGTGGCACATTGCCGGCACACGGCTACTTCTTGCTTTCTGCTCCCTTAAGCCACGCGGCCGGCCCTCCCAGGGGTTGTAGGCAGGGCGCTGTGTTAAAAGCTTCACCTCCCCTGGTTACCTGCTCCTATTAACGATTTTTCTCTGCGCGGCCGGCCCCGATGAGGGGTTGTAGGCTTATCGCTGTGTTCACAATAAAAACAGATTTGAACAAAAATGTCAACCAACTGCACAAAGGCAGTACCCAATTAAGCAAGAAGCTAAAAAATAGGTCAGGGAGATCTTAGATCAACTTGAATACCAGGGGGTGATTGAAACATGCACCTCACAAATGAACAATCCTTTGCTTCCTGTCTCCAAGCCAGACGATTCATATCGTCTAGTTTTGGACTACAGACACCTTAACTCATGTTGCAAGACATTTGCAGTACAAAACTCACACAGTGCAGCACTAATGAATAACATCGTGCGCAAAAAATACAAAACAACATTAGACATCTCTAATGGATTCTTTTGTCAAAACATTGCACCTGAAAGCAGGTATTTGACCACTTTCTCAATAATGGGCTCGCAGAAAAATTTCTGTCGACTCCCACAGGGGTTCAAGAATAGCCCAGGATTATTCTCAGCAAGAGTAACAGAGTTACTACAAATGTATGATGATGAGGCATAATCTTATGTCAATGACATCTATCTGACAGATGATGACTTGGATACTCACTTGAAAAGAGTGAACACCATAATACTTGGGTTCGCAGCAGAGGGTTACAAATTCAACTTTAAAAAGTCACGAATTTCCCATCTAACTGTCCTGTTTTTAGGATATGAATTATCAAGTGAAGGCAAAAGTCTAGCAGACCATTTCTTAGAGAAGTGTGCTGTACTCCAAGCACCAAAAACGCTGAGGAACTTACAATCAATACTAGGTTTACTGAATTTCGGAAGAACATACATTCTAAATTATGCAGAGAGGGTTATACCTCTCTATGAATTAATAAAACCTGATTTTAAACCAATCAATTGGACTCAAAAACACACAGAAATTTTGAGATCATTGCAAACAGACATGTTAGCAAAAACAAAATTGCAAACTCGCGACAACACACGCAACCTTGTAATCCGAGTGATCCCAGGAAGATGCGGATTCACGTACCTGACCTCTAATGAGGGAGAAAAGGTACCAATAGCATACAAATCACACTTGTACTCACAAGCTGAAAAAACATTCAGTCTTGCGAAAAATGTTGTAAATGTGGTTCAAACAGCTGTAGCAAAAGAAAGAGCCCAGGCCCAAGGCAGACGAATTACTGTTTTAACAGCAGAATCAGCCTTCGAGGCATTAACAAGCCCATGTAATTTAACTACGGTGGCATTAGATCCAAAATGGATACAATGGGAAAATTCTCTTGCTACAGAAAAAGTGAAATACTATTTTGACCCGGAAATGAAAAAATTGAAACATATGAAAAAGAATATCCTCTGCCTAACGACATTCTGCTCCTACAACAGTACGCCTGCGTAATATACACAAAAAGTTATGCAGAACCCTCAGTTTGGGGAAAACAAGCTTATAACGCTACGTGCGAGGTTGTCAAATGCCGGTGGCGCGAAGGTAAATTAAGACCACTGGTAACAATGTCACAATCTGTAAAAGACAATTCAGGTCAACAGACTGAATTAATAGCTTTAAATATGGCGCTCGACATTGCCGATCGCGAATTCCCGACACTAATAGTGTGCGATTCGCATTCCTGCATCAAATCATACAATGAAGACTTGCAGAAATGGGTTGAAAGATGACACAGGTGCCACAATTAAGCAAAAATCGCTTTGGGAACAAGTAGTTCTTGTAAAGAAAGAACTACAAAAGACTCACGTGATACATACACTGAGTGTGAGAAGTTGGCCTGATATATGATGTTTCCAATTCTGGAACCACCTTGTATCAGTCCAAGCAAACCCTTATGGTGTCTGGTTGTAAGTCAACCTTGTAGACAGGCTATCTTAATGGTAGCATAGACTAAGCAGCCTTAAAGGCTTAACTCAAGAGGTCGTGTTAAGCGAGCTGTTTTACCAATCACAGTCCTGTAATATCAAATGAAAGGACACCACACAAGTATATATTATAAAAATATATGTATTTATTACTTAAAATAATCCCCAGTATTCTTTATGAACAAAGGGGCACAAGCGTTAAATCAAAAGCACAGTATAACATACAAAGTTGCACAAATATGGATGAGGGCGAGGGGCCACTCAGACCATATACTAAGAAAGTGGTATAAGAGATACCAATCGAACATTGGTTAGGCCTAGGGCCTAGGGAATCGCTGGGAGCAGTCGGGACAAGCAATGCTGAAGTCAGGAAAAGCCCGCGGGATTCGGGTGCAGTGTGGAAAGCACACGCATGCACCAATGCAAGTCAATGGTGCGTAAAAGTTACACAAATAGAGTTTTAGGACACTTCCGCTGAACCTAGAAAGACAAAACTTAAGACACAGACCCTAGAGGTGTGTACCAGTGTGGGAACACCGGCGTTGCAATGTTACCTCACCCACAGGAAGCGGGTGCACAGGGTCGAAGTAGTGTCCGGTTTCGTCACGCTGGTTCTTGGTGCTTGAAGCTGAAGAAGCTGCAGGCGCTGTGAAGGAGAAGTGTCCGGTGGGATCCAAGGGTGGATCGAAGTCCAAAAGTACCTGAAAGCAGAGGGGACAGAGTCTGGGTCACTCAGCAGTGACCAGGGTGGAACCAGGATGGAACCAGGCAATGTCGGGCGCAATCAGGTGGTTGTTGAGGAGCTTCTCTCCGCTGTCACGTGGGCTCTGGGGCATCTACAAAGTCCAAGAGCGGGTCACGATCTGTCCCATGAAGGCTCTCGCCGTCGGCACTGTCGGCTTCACGATTGGAGCAAACAACACTTGGCAAAAGCAATCCACGCGGAACCGGGAGATTGCTTCTCACTCGGACCAGAAGGGTCAGAGTGGGTACTCCTTTTCAGGGGAGTGGGTGCAAATCTGGAGCAACTAGAATCACAAGTTGTATTTCAAGTTTCGTTGGCACAGGGGCCACAAACCGGCTGGCAAGTGACCGGGCCAACGCGTTGAGCCAAAAGAAGCAGAAGGGCCCCACGCAGCACTCGTCGAGTGTGGAGGGCTGAACTTCGGTGCAAGAGTGGCTCAGGGTTGGGGCTTCTCAAACCCCGGTGTACAGCTTCGAGGGTCACTCGTGGGCTGCATGGTCAGTGTCTCGTGGTCTTTCCAAGATGGCGTGCCCCACGCCGCTTCCGGTCGCCTCCACGGGTCTCAGCTCTGCAGGGACTGTGGATCGGGCTGTTAGAAGGCAGGCAAGTGTGATCTCGTCGATCTCTGTCGGTCGAGTTCCGGCGGGAACTGCAAAAAAGCAGACGTCGATGGCTGAATGGTGCCTGTTTGCACAGGGTGGTCACTCCTTGACAGTGGAGAAGCGTGGCTCAGTGGTTAGAGGCGGCAGACCCGGAAGCTGAGATCGGCCGTGGACCAGGGTTCAATTCCCCGCCTCGGCGGGTCTCGGGCTCAAAATTCCACGGACTCAACAATTCTCGCTCTGGTGCCTACTCGACTCACGGGGTCACACTCTGCAACTCTGGGCAATAGCTTGCTTAATCTCCACTACGGCCCCTCGCGGCGGGATGCCTGGCTTTCACCTTGTGGATACCCTGCCGGGGTATCTCACAGGGGAATACCAGGATGGGTTCCCTAAGCAAGCGCCTTGATACCTTCGGGTGATACGTGCGCTATATAAGTCGCAATACATACATACAAGGGAGATTCTTCAGTCTTCTACGTTGAGTAGGATGTCGAAGGGTCCAGAGTTTCATTTCTTATGTTTCATCAGGATAATCTGAAGTGCATTGGCACTGCTCCCATTCTTATACCAATCTGCGGGGCTGGATTACCTGCTAGGTCCCCTCCTATGGGTGGGACCCAGGAAGGGGGTGGATACACCCCTTTCCTTTGATCCAGGCCGTGCTGGGACTGGGGCTGGTGTGCCCCAGAACCGGTTTGACCGGATTATGCAAGGGGCAGCCTTGTGCTCCCCATGCAGTGTCTGGTTTCTTTCAAACCTCCCTGCTACAATCCACTTACTCCTGTCTGGGGTGGTGTGACACCTCCCTGCGACAGGAAACCCTTTGTCCAGGTCCCCTTGGCTGAGTTTCGGTCAGCTACAGGGGGTCAGACTTGTGTCTGTGGCAGAAGCATCCATTTTGTGGATCTGAGGCTCTTTTAGAAATGAACCGCATTTCAGTAAAGTAACATGTCTTCTCCCTCTAGAGGGGTGGAATGCTATCCCCGTCACCAGAACTGGCGAGGGGATAGTATTCCAAATCGTATGACACCTTACACGACATGTTTTGATAAAGCCAAACCAAAGTTGCTACATAACCGCGAGGATTATAATGCACTTAATAGTATATGGTATGGCATTATCCTGAAACAGCTTAGGGATTTGTTCCCGACAGCTGCAGACAGGCTCAGCTCATGCTAGAGCTCCATCTCACATTAAACCACGCACTCTGCCTCCAGAATTGATAAGGCCTTCCATAGGAGTGACTCACAGGTTTATATGTGTCCAGATATAGGTTTAGATATAGGTATACTATATCTAAGCAAGAGGTGATTACACCAACTTGCCCCAGCTGAGTGATCAGCCAGTTGTGTCAATTTAAGAACCAGCCAGGGGTGGCAAAAGATATTCTGCAGCCCCTGGTAGGCCTTGGTGGCACCTATGCCCTGAGCACCTATAGTGCATGGTACAGGGGCTGACAAGGAGTCCATTTCCAATTGTGGTATGTACCTATAGCACATGTATTAATAATTTAGAGAGAGAACAGCAGGCTGGGGGTCTGATTAGCAGGCCCACAGCCTCAGTAGTCGAAAACCAGTGAAGCAAAAAGCAAAAATTTGGGGTGACCATAGGATAGCAGACCCTACTCTCCTACACAACCCCCCCCCCCCCAAACGCAGGGACATTAAACTAACCTTGACCAGATAAGTCTTCATGTTCTAAGTGGAAGTACCTGGAGAGACCATCTGCATTACCATGGTCAGTGCTCCACTGTAAAGTCCATCCCCTGTAGGGAAATGGACCACCTGAACAGTTTGGGATTTTCACCCTTCATCTGATTTAGCCACAAGAGGGGCTTATGGTCTGTCTGAACTAGGAAGTGAGTACCAAACAAGTATGGCCTCAACTTCTTCAGGGCCCAAACCACAGCAAAGGCCTCCCTCTCAATAGCTGACCAACGTTTCTCCCTGGGGGTCAGCCTTCTGCTAATAAAAGCAATGGGCTGGTCTTGACCATCTTGATTAAGTTGTGAAAGCACAGCTCCCACCCCCAACTCAGAAGCATCTGTGAACTGTTTGGAGTAGTCAGGGCTCTTCAGGATAGGTGCAGAGCACATGGCCTTCTTCAGGTCATCAAATGCCTTTTGACAGCTAACTGTCCACTGACCCTTTTTTGGCATCTTCTTGGATGTCAAGTCATTTAATGGTGTCACAATGGACCCATAGTTCTTCACAAACTTTCTGTAATACCCAGTCAGGCCCAAGAAGGCTCTGACTTGTGTCTGGGTAGTTGGAGGAGCCCAGTCCTGTATGGTCTGGATCTTGCTCTCCAGTGGCTGAACCTGACCTCCACCTACTAGGTGACCCAGGTATACAACCTTGCTCTGCCCTATCTGGCACTTGGTAGCCTTGATAGTCAGGCCTGCCTTTTGCAGGGCCTCCAGAACTTTCTTCAGGTGGATCAGGTGATCCTCCCAGGTGGAGCTAAAGACAGCAATATCATCTAGATATGCTGCACAAAAGTCATCCAACCCAGCAAGGACTTGGTTCACCAACCTTTGGAAAGTGGCAGGTGCATTCCTCAAACCAAAGGGCATTACCACAAACTGATAATGTCCACTAGGGGTAGAGAATGCTGTCTTGGCTTTTGACTCTTCAGCTAGTCTGATCTGCCAGTAGCCAGCTGTCAAATCAAATGTGCTCAGAAACTTGGCAGCAGCCAATTTATCAATGAGCTCATCTGCTCTTGGAATGGGATGTGCATCTGTCCTAGTGACAGCATTGAGACCTCTGTAGTCCACACAAAATCTCATTTCTCTCTTTCCATCTTGGGTATGAGGTTTTGGCACAAGGACCACTGGGCTTGCCCATGGGCTCTCTGATGGCTCAATCACTCCAAGCTCCAACATCTTTTGCACCTCAGCCTTTATACAATCCCTGACATGGTCAGGTTGCCTGTAGATCTTATTCTTCACAGGCAGACTGTCACCGGTGTCCACCTCATGGGTGCACCAGTTAGTATGACTGGGTGTGAGTGAAAACAAATGTCTGTGGGCTTGCAAAACTTGTCTGCAGTCCATCTGCTGCTGGTCAGTGAGGCTGCCTGCCAAGGCTACTCCATCAACTGAACCATCATCAGGGTTCTGAGAAAGCAGGTCTGGGAGAGGGTCACTCTCTTCCTCCTGTTCCCCATCTGTGGCCATGAGCAAGCTCATGTCCTCCCTGTCCACAAATGCTTTCAAACGATTCACATGGAGCACCCTGTGGGGGCTCCTAGGGGTTCAAAAGTCAACCAAGTAGGTGACTTCTCCCTTTTTCTCAATGATAGGGTAGGGTCCAGTCCATTTGTCCTGGAGTGCTGCTGGGGCCACTGGCTCCAACACCCACACCTTCTGCCCTGGCTGGAACTCAACCAGAACAGCCTTTTGGTCATGCCAAGCTTTCTGCAGTTCTTGACTTGCCTCCAGGTTTTTGGATGCTCTTTCCATATACTCAGCCATCCTGGAGCGGAGACCAAGTACATAGTCCACAACATCTAGCTTAGGCTTTTTGAGAGGTAACTCCCATCCTTCCTTCACCAAACATAGTGGACCCCTCACAGGGTGGCCAAACAAAAGTTCAAAAGGGCTGTAGCCAACCCCCTTCTGTGGGACCTCTCTGTAAGCAAAGAGCAAGCAGGGTAAAAGGATGTCCCATTTCCGCCTGAGCTTCTCTGGTAAACCTTTTATCATTCCCTTGAGGGTCTTGTTGAATCTCTCCACAAGCCCATTGCACTGTGGGTGATAGGGTGTGGTAAACTTGTAGTTTACTCCACACTCCTTCCACATTGCTTTTAGATAACCAGACATGAAGTTAGTGCCTCTGTCTGATAGTACCTCCTTTGGAAAGCCCACTCTTGAGAAAACTGCAATGAGGGCTTTTGCCACCACAGGTGCTGTGGTTGTCCTTAGGGGAATTGCCTCTGGGTACCTGGTGGCATGATCCACTACCACCAGTATAAATCTGTGCCCAGATGCTGTTTGAGGATCCATGGGACCCACAATGTCTATTCCAACACGTTCAAAGGGAACCCCCACCACAGGTAGTGGTATGAGGGGGGCCTTTGTTGTGCCACCTGACTTACCACTGGCTTGGCAAGTGACACAGGAGCGACACAACTCCTTGACATTTTCTGACATATGAGGCCAGTGAAAGTGTGGAACAAGCCTGTCCCAAGTCTTGTTCTGGCCTAAGTGTCCTGCAAGGGTAATATCATGGGCCAAGGTGAGAAGGAAACCCCTAAACTTCAAAGGTATAACCAACCTCCTGGTTGTACCAGGCTTGGGGTCTCTAGCCTCTGAGTAAAGGAGTCCATCATCCCAATAAACTTTATGGGCACCTTGAGCATTCCCTGCAGCCTCAGCAGCAGTTTGCTGTCTGAGGGGTTCAAGTGAAGGGCAATCTAATTGAGCCTGCCCCAGGTCTGCCCTTGCGGGTTCCCCTGTCCCCAGAAACTCAACCTGATCAGGCTCCAGTTCCTCTGAGACAGTCTCCTCTTGGACTGCAGAATCAGTCTCCTGTGAAATCTGATCCTCAATCTGGGGCAAGGGGGAAGATATAGCCTTAACCCTCTTGCTCCTTCTCTTGGGTTGTGGTTGGTCTATTGTTCCAAGATCCACCACTGGTTCAGGAAGGCACTTCTTAGCCTGAGTCCTTGTCACTGCAAGGACATGTGCTGAAATCCCTAGCATTTCTGCATGAGTCCTGTACTCCACTTCTGACCAAACTGAGCTTTCAAGATCATTGCCTAACAGACAGTCTACTGGGAGGTCTGCACTTACAACAACCTTCTTTAGGCCATCTACCCCTCCCCAGGAGAAGTTCACAACAGCCACACTATGTGAAGTAGTGGAGTTGCTTGCATTGGTCACTAGGTAACTTTCACCTAGTACAATCTGTCCAGGGTCCACAAAGTCAGGTGTCACCATTGTGACACTGGCACATGTGTCCCTGTAGGCCTGAGCCAGTTTCTCATTTATCAAAGGTGTCTGCCTATATTTGCCCAGGTTACTGGGACTCACTGTAGTGGACAAAGCTAGGTCCACATCATATAGGAGAACTGCCTGAGTAGGGATTCTGACTAGGCCAGATTCCATCTCAGTACCCAAGGTTAACCCCACTATACCCTTAGGTTGTGTACCACCACTGTTAACTGTACTAGGGGGTGCAGGTGCTTTAGGAGCTACAGTGGTGGGGACTGGATTTTTCTTGGTGCATTCACTGCCCCAGTGTGAAACTGATTTGCAGGTATTACACCAAGGTTTCTTTGGGCCATCATTCTTCTTTTTCTTGTTTCCATTTTGGGAACCACCCTCCTTATTACTAGTTTGGGGGCCTGGAGACTTCTGGTCCTTTTCTTTATCTTTCTGATTCCCACCCTTCTGGTCTGTTTTCTTCTGGTCACCACCTTGGTTCTGGGGTTTCTGCTTAATCCTTGTTCGGACCCATTTGTCTGCCTTCTTTCCCAATTCTTGGGGAGAGGTCAGATCAGAGTCAATAAGGTATTGATGCAACAGCTGGTTTGTACAGTTATTAAGGATCTGTTCTCTCATGATAAGATTGTACAATCCTCTATAGTCTGAAACTTTACTTCCCTGCAACCAACCCTCCAGAGCCTTAGTGGCACAATCAACGAAATCAGTCCAGTCCTGAGTCTGTGCTTTTTGGGTGTCTCTGATCAACAACCTGTATTGCTCAGTGGTTAGGCCAAACCCTTCAATAAGAGCACTCTTCAGGACAGAGTAGTTTTTGGCATCCTCAGGTCTAACTGTCAGGAGCCTATCCCTCCCTTTCTCAGAAAAGGAGTACCATAAAATTGCAGCCCACTGATCCTGAGGAACCTGCTGTACCATGCAGGCTCTCTCAAGTGCAGTCATCCATTTGTGGATGTCATCCCCTTCCTTGTAGGGGGGCACAATTTTAGTCAGGTTTCTATTATCATAGCTCCTGTCTTTCTCTCTAGGAATTATGCTGCCACCAGTGGCATCTAAGCCACACAATTTCTGCTCTCTTGCCAAGGCAAGTCTAGCTTGAGCCAGGGCTACCTCCTCCCTCTCTATCTGGAGTTTGACAGCCCTCATCCTGGCTCTATGTTCTATCTTCTGAGAGGAAGTCATCCCTCTCTGAGATTCTCTTGAGGCACTAGAAATGTGAGAGTCCCCTGATGGAGATCTCACTCTCCTGTTGCCTGGGAGAATGATATTTTGGGATCTGGGGAGGTGCTGGCCCTCTCCATTCCCCAGTAGGTCTAAGTTGGCCTGGTTAAGCCTGGCAACTATAACCTGGTTACCCCTCTGATCCTGATCTTCAAGATCCTCTACATCTGAGTCATCCTCCTCCTCCACCTCTTCTTCTTCTTCCTCCTCTGGAGTGGTATCAGTTACAGGGGGGTTCACTCCATCTCCTGAATCTAGGGGAGCTGCACTCGCCTTAGCTAAGTCATCCTGTTCTAAAATGGCTATCAGGGTTGGAATGGTGGGACCTCTGCCCCTTTTTAGCCCTCTTGATATGCACAAGGCACACAAGTCTTTGTGGCTAAGTTTGTCATAGCTGGACATTGCCTTGGTAAGGTCAACTGTCACAGGCAGAGAGCTGGGAGTCTCACCTGTGCCAGACATGACTGCTAGTGAGGTGTAAGTCGTGCACATACCTACACTAAGTGTTTTCCTACTGTACCTTGCTAGTGAGTTGTAGTCAGGGTGTGCTAATCCCTTTAATCTACAACTACTAAATTCAGTAGAACTTAATATGCTAAGCTTTTGATTTATATGTACCTAAGGTACTTGATGTGATCTTTCAATTTGATAAAAAGATTGCAATGGTAAAACAACAGCAAGCTCAAATCCGCACCGCTGCGCACCAATGTGAGAAGTTGGCCTGATATATGATGTTTCCAATTCTGGAACCACCTTGTATCAGTCCAAGCAAACCCTTATGGTGTCTGGTTGTAAGTCAACCTTGTAGACAAGCTATCTTAATGGTAGCATAGACTAAGCAGCCTTAAAGGCTTAACTCAAGAGGTCGTGTTAAGCGAGCTGTTTTACCAATCACAGTCCTGTAATATCAAATGAAAGGACACCACACAAGTATATATTATGAAAATATATGTATTTATTACTTAAAATAATCCCCAGTATTCTTTATGAACAAAGGGGCACAAGCGTTAAATCAAAAGCACAGTATAACATACAAAGTTGCACAAATATGGATGAGGGCGAGGGGCCACTCAGACCATATACTAAGAAAGTGGTATAAGAGATACCAATCGAACATTGGTTAGGCCTAGGGCCTAGGGAATCGCTGGGAGCAGTCGGGACAAGCAATGCTGAAGTCGGGAAAAGCCCGCGGGATTCGGGTGCAGTGTGGAAAGCACACGCATGCACCAATGCAAGTCAATGGTGCGTAAAAGTTACACAAATAGAGTTTTAGGACACTTCCGCTGAACCTAGAAAGACAAAACTTAAGACACAGACCCTAGAGGTGTGTACCAGTGTGGGAACACCGGCGTTGCAATGTTACCTCACCCACAGGAAGCGGGTGCACAGGGTCAAAGTAGTGTCGGGTTTCATCACGCTGGTTCTTGGTGCTTGAAGCTGAAGAAGCTGCAGGCGCTGTGAAGGAGAAGTGTCCAGTGGGATACAAGGGTGGATCGAAGTCGAAAAGTACCTGAAAGCAGAGGGGACAGAGTCTGGTTCACTCAGCAGTGACCAGGGTGGAACCAGGATGGAACCAGGCAATGTCGGGCGCAATCAGGTGGTTGTCAAGGAGCTTCTCTCCGCTGTCACGTGGGCTCTGGGGCATCTACGAAGTCCAGGAGCGGGTCACGATCTGTCCCACAAGGGTTCTCGCCGTCGGCGCTGTCGGCTTTAAGATTGAAGCAAACAACACTTGGCAAAAGCAATCCACGCGGAACCAGGAGATTGCTTCTCACTCAGACCAGGAGGGTCAGAGTGGGTACTCCTTTTCAGGGGAGTGGGTGCAAATCTGGAGCAACTAGAATCACAAGTTGTATTTCAAGTTTGGTTGGCACAGGGGCCACAAGCCGGCTGGCAAGTGACCGGGCCAACGCGTTGAGCCAAAAGAAGCAGAAGGGCCCCACGCAGCACTCGTCGAGTGTGGAGGGCTGAACTTCGGTGCAAGAGTGGCTCAGGGTTGGGGCTTCTCAAACCCCGGTGTACAGCTTCGAGGGTCACTTGTGGGCTGCACGGTCAGCGTCTCGTGGTCTTTCCAAGATGGCTTGCCCCACGCTTCCGGTCGCCTCCACGGGTCTCAGCTCTGCAGGGACTATGGATCGGGCTGTTACAAGGCAGGCAAGCTTGATCTCGTCGATCTCTGTTGCTCGAGTTCCGGCGGGAACTGCAACAAAGCAGATGTCGATGGCTGGATGGTGCCTGTTTGCACAGGGTGGTCACTCCTTGACCACAAGGGAGATTCTTCAGTCTTCTACGTTGAGTAGGATGTCGAAGGGTCCAGAGTTTCGTTTCTTATGTTTCATCAGGATAATCTGAAGTGCATTGGCACTGCTCCCATTCTTATACCAATCTGGGGGGCTGGATTACCTGCTAGGTCCCCTCCTATGGGTGGGACCCAGGAAGGGGGTGGATACACCCCTTTCCTTTGATCCACGCCACGCTGGGACTGGGGCTGGTGTGCCCCAGAACCGGTTTGACCGGATTATGCAAGGGGCAGCCTTGTGCTCCCCATGCAGTGTCTGGTTTCTTTCAAACCTCCCTGCTACAATCCACTAACTCCTGTCTGGGGTGGTGTGACACCTCCCTGCGACAGGAAACCCTTTGTCCAGGCCCCCTTGGCTGAGTTTCGGTCAGCTACAGGGGGTCAGACTTGTGTCTGTGGCAGAAGCATCCATTTTGTGGATCTGAGGCTCTTTTAGAAATTAACCGCATTTCAGTAAAGTAACATGTCTTCTCCCTCTAGAGGGGTGGAATGCTATCCCCGTCGCCAGAACTGGCGAGGGGATAGTATTCCAAATCGTATGACACCTTACACGACATGTTTTGATAAAGCCAAACCAAAGTTGCTACATAACCGCGAGGATTATAATGCACTTAATAGTATATGGTATGGCATTATCCTGAAACAGCTTAGGGATTTGTTCCCGACAGCTGCAGACAGGCTCAGCTCATGCTAGAGCTCCATCTCACATTAAACCACACACTCTGCCTCCAGAATTGATAAGGCCTTCCATAGGAGTGACTCACAGGTTTATATGTGTCCAGATATAGGTTTAGATATAGGTATACTATATCTAAGCAAGAGGTGATTACACCAACTTGCCCCAGCTGAGTGATCAGCCAGTTGTGTCAATTTAAGAACCAGCCAGGGGTGGCAAAAGATATGCTGCAGCCCCTGGTAGGCCTTGGTGGCACCTATGCCCTGAGCACCTATAGTGCATGGTACAGGGGCTGACAAGGAGTCCATTTCCAATTGTGGTATGTACCTCTAGCACATGTATTAATAATTTAGAGAGAGAACAGCAGGCTGAGGGTCTGATTAGCAGGCCCACAGCCTCAGTAGTCGAAAACCAGTGAAGCAAAAAGCAAAAATTTGGGGTGACCATAGGATAGCAGACCCTACTCTCCTACACAGAGTCATCAGCGTGATGGCGTTCACGCTGCAGGGAATTCATTGGCTGAGACAGCCACAGCGGAAGCACCTAAACCGGCTTCCGTAGCCACAATAAAGCGTTCAGAAAAATACATAGACGGGTGTCGGGTATGCAGCTATCTACTGGCTTCTAAAGGACGCAGCACACAGTTATCATAGAGTTCAGTGAGAGATTTAATGGTTACTCGTCAAACACGGCTTCATAAAGTAAAGTAATCCTTCATTCAGGAGAGACAAAAGAATATTCAGTCTTTTTGGGAAGGAAAGTCTGTCCTCGTGCGAGTCTTGACACAGGAATATGATGTCCTCGTTGTAGACGCGGAGGGTTGCCAGGATACAGCAAAGGTTGGTTCCGGCGTGAAAAGAAAAGAAAAAAAACAAAGACCAGCGATTACTGGCAAGTCGGGGGAACGTATTCTGAGAGAGAGGATGGGGGAGTGAGGGAAGCACCTGGGACCAGCACCAAGTGTGACTTTCTGTTACCATGCAATGGTTTGAGCTACGAGTGCATGTGCTCAGGAAAGGAATGAGCGTTTGCGGTACGAAGTCAGCCCTGTGACCTCCCTCAGTCCTCCCCTACCCCGTATCTGCCCGTGAAGAAAACAGCCCTTTTAGCCGCCCCCGTACCTTGTCCAGCCACACTTCTCCAGAAGTGCGGCGGGGCGGCTCGTGGAAACGTGGGCCTCCTGGCTTTCCTTCTCGGCTGGGCTCTCCGTCTTCTGCTTCCTTTTCGTGGCACTGAACGGTCTCCAACCTCCTCGGCGTCTCCTCACTCGGTCCCCGCCTGGCTTCCGCGCCGTCTTCTTCCTGTAGGCAGGATTTCACCGCTGTCTCACTCTCGGATTGGGCACAAGCCGGTGACGTGTCACGGCTGATGAGACCTCCTCCGGGAAAGCCCAGGCCACGTTAAAGGGGCCGCAGGAATCCTGTTCACGGGGCGGAAATGAAGAGGCATTAAAGTCCGGCACATGTCCATCAGTAGCCCCGTGACAACGGGGAAACCATGCTGGCGGGGAAAACATCTTCAAAAGGCGACTGTGCAGCATTACCCGTGAACTATGCACTCAATTATATATACATAATCGATGCAAACTCCGTTCCTTTTGCTCGAATCCCTGGAGTGGGGGATAGAGTAATTCCAAACACGAACAGGAGAGTCTTGCTAATAGCAGACGCACACATGGGTGAAGGTCTAGGGCACCGAAAGATCAAGGAATCTCTGAAGGAATTACAATCAGAATACTGGTGGCCGGGAATGAGCCTGCAACATTACAAATTTGTAATGAGCTGTCAAAACTGCAACAGAGATCGCAGTGGCGAACCGGCCGAAGTAGTGCCAGAACACCTAATAGAAAGCATAAGGCGATCTATACGCATGATTAAACAGGAAACATGCGTCCCTATGTATATTATTTAAGACTAGATTCACTTAAAATGTAGACACCAGCGCTCGGCTGACGCCAGAACTGTTATAAAAGATTTGCGAGTCTATATCGGCACATACGCAATTGGCATGCTACATTCTGGCCATGGTCCTGCTTTTAGCTCTCGAGCTTATAAGGAGGCCATGACCAGCATGGGCATTGCATTGCGGTACTCTTGTCCCTTCCATCCTGAGGGAAACGGGATTGTGGAAAGAAAAAACCGAGACATAAAGCAATCTATAACGGCAAGGGTATTAGGTACGGGTACTGGGTGGGTCCAACATTTAACAAGTGTCCAACGTAGTCTTAACAATCTGCCAAGAAATTCTATAAAAGGTTTCAGTCCGTATGAATTATTGTTCGGGACTAGAATGCACATTCAGGACCTCGATAGTCAGACTTCAGTGGTAGAAGAAAAATGCTTTGATATCAAAGATCGCTTGGCTATTTTACAGGACTTAAATGAAACAAGAAAAGACCTGAGCAACGTAAAGCTAAAACAGCAGCCAACAGCCTCTGAAGAGAAACCACCTGTCCCAGCAAGGCCTGTCTGGATTCCAAAGATTGGGGATCTGGTCAGAGAGAAGATCGCGGTGAAGAAGGAATTTGGGCCTTCTTACAGGAAAGCAGTACCTGTCTTAGCTATCAACGGAACAAGATCAGTTGTACTACCGCCCCTTGCTGGTAAAAAGGAGAACCAAGTTGTATCCATCGACCTGGTAAAACCACAATCATGTGGCCAATAATAAGTAGTAGGCCCTGTGGACTCCCAAGAAATAGCAGAAGACCAAATCTTGCTACAATACAAGAGCTTCAAACTGAGAGACTAATCACATTTGATAAACCTGCAGTGATTAAAAAGGGACTATGCAATAATGCCATGGAACTTGTGCCTCTTGAAGCCCAAATTGAAACCGTTCATCAAGAAACACCTGTCTACAACGATGTAGCCACAGACTATGCTAATGAAACAAAGAAAATTCCAAAAGCAAATAAAAATCCGGAAGCGATTCCAACAATTGATAGAACTGCATCTGGCTACTTCATCAATTTCGATGACTTTTCTGAGGATCCAGGCGAGCCTGAAGAACAGCCAACAACAAAAACTTTTAAAGACAAAGTAACAGAACTCTTTCATCAGCTCAAAGAAACCTATCTGATTTCTCCATGGATTGAATTTTGGATTGTGTTAGGTGTACTTTTCCTCCTGCTTTGGCTCATCATGGTTCTTTGTTTGGGAAAATTCATTTAGGGAAAATACAGTACAATGGACACAGCAAGTCAGAACATCAACTTGGTCCTAAAGCCACACAAGTCATCTCACATCGAGAAAAGAGAACTATCATCCGTGAATGTCACAGCCAATCCAATACCCGGTGGGGTAGCTTGGGACAAAACAGATCACGATATTTATGGCCCGGTCGAGCTCTTGAAGTATCCACACCAGTTCATGATTTCATTGAGTGACTTTTTAAAACCGAGCACATTCTCTGATGATTGGGACTTTGAAAGTATTAATGATATGATGTCAGATTTAGTAATGTCAGCAAAATTTACAGAACATGATTACTTGCAGGGTTCATCTAATTATGAAGACATGTACTGCTACAACCATTTTGCACATCACTATTTGCATAAATCTGCTCAACCTAGAAATATTTTAAACTATAATCAATGGGAACATTGTGCAACTCCACCAAAAGGCAGTTCAAAAACATTTTATGAGAAATTCCCATACTTCTCAGGGTTCAACACAAGTGAAGCAGAAGTGTTTTATTTCAAAATGTTAAATAAGACAGGAATGAAAACAATGCTGACAAACACTAAATTAATCTATTCGGAAGCATTTTATGAAAAAATGACTACATTTGGTTTTGATTTTTGGAAAAACAATATTGAAACAAAAACCATCTGGGGTACCAAAGATTGGCAGGTCCAAGGTATAGAATCATTATTTAGAGCCTGCATGATCCCAGAACAAATTATATTCTTGAATGATACCATTCAACAGACAACCTGTCTTGGCCTAGCCAAAATTAAAGACTTAAACAAACCGTCTATTCCAAAGCCAACACCTGACAATAATAGCACTACAGAGGTTGAGATAGACGTATCCCATATTCTTAACCAAAACAGAACACATCCTGATTGGAAAAAATGGTTGATCTGGCCCACAGACACAAATAACTGTCAAAATAGATTCCTGAACAAAATACAGGGGTTCAAATTGACCAGTCCAGACCCTAGATACTCCCAGAGACAACATCCAGGGATAGTTACAACATACAGTGTAGGAAAACTCTGCCTCG
The DNA here is from genome assembly GCF_964261635.1 of Lissotriton helveticus. NCBI lineage: Eukaryota > Metazoa > Chordata > Amphibia > Caudata > Salamandridae > Lissotriton > Lissotriton helveticus. Next base: position 1,461,171,952 of record NC_136057.1, read on the forward strand.
AATGGCTACAGAAATCCACACTGGCAGAAATTAAGCAACACTTGACTTTACTTAAAGACGGTGCTGACTTGCGTGATTTCATAATGGGACCACGCAAACAGAGTCCACAACGTTTCATAGCGGCCGGTATATATGCAGCTTACAACGAAGCTTGGAAAGAAACGCAAATTGAAACAGCAGAAAAAATACGGGAAATTGATCGTATTAATTTGGAAAAATCACTTTCTGTTGTAGACAATGGGTTAATGACTCTGTCTTCCAGAATATATTCACTGGACAGCATTGTATCATCTGCTATAGATATAATAGAACAGGACTTGTTAATATTACAACATGGTCAGTCCCAATTACGGTCTATTGTACAGCTTGGCTGGACGTTACAAAATCTGCGTTCAGGCTACGTGCCTTGGCGTTTAATCAACACGTCATTATTCTCTATCTTTAACCTTACTGATACACAAATCAGCTTGGCACAGAAAGGAGCAGAATATATAATTCTGAGCATTGAAAATCTTGAGAGATTACCATTGACAATGTCAGAACGACCTGTCATTGAATGGATAATACACGGAATAATAACTATTCCGATAACAACTTTCAAATTTAAATTCTGTCAAGAATATATACCAACAGGCCAGTATGAAAGGTTGGGTAAAGGGTACACTAAGTCATCATGGAAATTACCTTACACACACACATGTTATAGTGAAAAGGAACAGAATGTATTTCTTAGTGGTAATAATTGTAAAAGATCACTAAGTGGTATACTTCTGTGTCAAGGTATTAACCTGCATGGGGCCTGTGAGGGGACTTCAAATAACCTTTCATGTCACCAGCTTGGCACACCAGCAACTCGAATAGAGCCATTCTTTAGACGGCTTTCTAACGGGAGTTATATTCTAATAGTGGACCACAGATGTTGTGGCATGGCGCCAGGAAAAGCTTATCTAGTTAGCGTTAGTTCCATGGTCACTTGCTGTATGCAAGTATTGTTTCCAAACAGCACTCCAGACAGGGAGGAAAACATTTGGCCATTTTTGAATATCTCTTCTATTCGAATTGATACTTTAAGCAGAATGAAGTCTGTCCTTTTGCAGACAACTGTGCCCTTGACGTCATCAAAAGAAACGTATGATCTGCAAGTCGCAAGGACAACGGCAGAGATACATAGCCGTTTATCAGCAAATTGCCCCCTACATTTTGCAGAAATGTTAAGCCAAATCCTAAATATGTCCAATACTGGCGGTATCCCACATATATTTAAGACAATTTTTTCGGGACTGTTAACACCCTTCACAACAGTTCTGGGCATTTTTCCTAATTTTGTCCATTCTGTCTTTGGCGGCCTACCACTCCTGTTGGGACTCGTAGCGGGCATTCTATTTTTGATACTTCTGCTTCGTTATGGCAAGCCAAAACGCAGACAAGACTCCAGCCACGATGGAAGAAACTATCCTAGCTATACGCTATCGGGACCGCATAACTAAAGTCCTTGGATTAGCCCGGCTAAGAGATCTGAATATGACCTGGTTTCTTTCATTCAGGCCCATCTGGCAGAATTGTATCTTACCTGTGCTTCGATGTATGCTATGCGGAGAAGAATGCGTGTTGGACGTCTGTCTTACACTACAATCAGCAGTACCATTGGATACAGATACTTTGCTAAGTCCTGTAACGGCTCATGCATCCTGTTGTCCCCAGCGGTTACCAATCCTGATGACGGCATTCGTTGAGACTTCACCACTGCGATTAAAGGGTAGTGAAGTACGAGATGAGAGCAACATCACCCAGGTACGACCTTCTGTGAGCACTGCTGATCCTGTCATCGATGATAGCAATCATGATCACGACTGCACAGTTGCGGCATTTTCCAACTTGGTCGAACTTTCACCTGAAGCGGTAAACCAGTTTTTTGAAAGTCTGTCTGAAATGATGTTTTCCCCCGAACAAAAAGAATAACTTTTAAGCAAACTAGTACACAGCCTTCCCTGAACTCTGAATTCGGCCTTCGACTTTGATAAACAAAAGCTACTGAACATATTTGGAACTATATTTTTTCTCTCTCCCCTGAAAGCGAAATTATTTTTTTTTCCCAATTCCAAAATATTTACTTTTTTTGGCACATGTACTCTGCTTGAAGTAGAACTATTCTTAGAGAACAGAGCTTCTATTTTAGGAACTCTAAAGACAATATATTACGTCAGCCTCTAGCACATTTACAGCAACTGTATTTATATGTGATGGAATGGTCTCGACCCTTTTTTCTGTATTAAGAGCCATTTCATGTGTAAATTTCGCAAATCATTCATGCCGAGATATATATGCATCCTTTTTAATGAATGATTACACTGCTTGAAAAGCGTACAGTACCTATAATCATTTTCATGTATTTCGCATACACCATTTCAAATGAAAAAATGTATTTTGGGGTGGGTTGGTATACACATGCACCTTTTATGTTTACTATTGCTTAAGTTTTAGTAATGTAGGACATTAATTCGTGGAGTGGGTGTAGTGTTTTATCTAAGAAACCTGAATCGATATTCCTATTTAATGCCTTTGTCCGGTTATAATCAATAAGATCCATACAACGGCATAATAATCATATCCATAATTCAGTCGTAGCACATGCTGTCACATTAAGCAAGGCTACTTCTCCGGCCCCCTAGTAAGCACACCGAGTTCTCTAAACAAAACCAAGCCTCCAGCAACCTGGGAAATCCCCCTTGCTTTTGTTTTGATTTCGTCCTAGAACTCCTGTAAAGCACTGTAAGAACTGCCAGTTCTTAGTGACATCTTTATTGACGTCTTATGTCCAACCTTACTTCAAACCCAGGCACCTTTCAGGTATAAATATACCAACGTTGCCTTAAGCAAACACACAGTGGTGATTCTGGAGCAGAGCAGCTATCTACTTGCCCGAAAGCCCAGCTGATGCGAGAGCCCACGGACGCTGCCCCTCCTCCTTGACGCGCTGAGAAAGACGCTGTCTTTTCTCCTGCCGAGAAATCCAGCTCCGGCGTTTCCAGCCTACCCTTGCGGGTTGCTGGGATATCGAGTCCTGAGAGAGAGATACCAGACCTCCTGCTTTCTATTACCCAGGTACGGAACTGACTAAACCCTTACAGAGAATTCTTGAGTCAGATTCTTGGCAAAACAAACTTAACTTAAACTGCTACTTACTTACTCCCTCCCACGTATTAGGCTTAGGTCAGGTACACCGGGGTAGGCGTATTTAGAAGCACCAGTTGAGTACGATTAATCAATGTATATATGTATGTATATATTTTATCTATTTTAAAGTATCATATGGCAAAGAAACCATATCAATGCTTTTACAGTATTATTTTATAATCCTCCTTTTACTGTACGCACTTTACTTTACCATGAGTATTACAATCGTGGCAATTCATTTCTCTTGTATGAGGAGGAAGACTGCTCAATAAATAACACCTTTTATTCAAAACGCCCGTCTCTCTTTTCTCTGCATTCTGGTGAAACTAAGTACGCACAATTGACTGAGTGAAATAGCTGTCTTTTGTTTTCACACGACTCTAGAGATATACTCTTATTTTGGGAGAGCAAAGTTGTCATGTTTTATGGTTGTCAGAAGCTAATCCCTTCTTGTTTATCCAGGGAGGTTAAACTCCTCCTCGTTTATTCGAGAAAGTTTCTAGTGACCTCTGAGCTAGCTGGCAAACCTTAAGTCTAATATAGTCAGTAGAGACCTAGATAACCTCAGTCCTACGTGTACACTGCTGAATATATTATTCCAATGCGCAGAGCCTATTGGGAATATAGGAACTACACTACAGTGTAAAATGTAATAAAAATGCTGGTGCCACATAAAGCAGCTGGCCCCAATGGGATACCGGGAGACCTGTTACGTGCCAATCACAGTGAGTGGGGGAGGCTAATCTCATCCCTACTAAATGACAATAATAATGGTGCGCCAGTCCCAGATTCCTGGAAGGGGGCGGAGGTCGTCCCGATCTTTAAAAAGGGGTGTCGGGACGACCCCGCCAACTACCGCCCAATAAGCCTCATAGACTCCACTCAGAAAGTTGTGGGGAAAGTGATTATAGGGAGGGTGCTCCAGTGGGTGGACGATAATAACATCTTATCGGAATACCAGGCTGGTTTTAGGTCCAGTACAGGGACTATTGAACAGGCCTTTAGACTGGTGCTCCTATACTGGAAGGTGGTGGTTCTGGGCAAAGGCAGTCTCTATTTAGCATTTATAGATATAAAGACTGCCTTTGACCTAGTGCCCCGGGAGAGGCTGTGGAAGGTCTTGTCTGGAATGGGGTTGCCCTCGTATATTCTGTCTTTATTGGTGAGGCTTCATGCTGGTAATTTTGCGCAGGTGCGCTGGGGCACGCACGGCCAAAAAACTGATAGGATCTCAGTGAATAGGGGTGTCCGCCAGGGATGTGTGCTCGCTCCCACTCTATTCTCTCTTTATGTGAATGGAGTGGTTGAACATCTACTAAAAAATCCTTCTGATGCACCGTCCCTGGCGGGCAAGTGTATTCCAACTCTCCTCTTCGCTGACGACACCCTACTCATTTCAAAATCTCCGGTGGGCCTGCAGAGCCTCCTGGACAGTTTTCAGGCCTTCTGTACCCAAATGGGATTGATAATTAATACAGAAAAAACAAAGTACCTGGTTTTGAACCCACCTAAAAAATTGGGTCGTCCACCAGCACTGAATTCTGTACCCCTGGAGAGGGTCGCGGAATTCGATTACTTAGGCATCTGTCTGACAGACTCCATGCAGTGGAACTCGCATGTTCATAAGATGCTACTTAACCACAAAAGGGTAGGGGGGGCTCTCCTTAAAGAGCAACGCTCCTCTTCAATCAAACCTATTGCCCCGGTTGTGGACATTTATAAAGCGAGAGGGGTTAGTGCGGCCCTGTACGGGGCTGAGTTCTGGGGTACATATAACATCGAGGTACTAGTCAGATCAGAGAACAGATTTCTGAAGGAATTGATGGCGCTCCCACAGAGTACCCCGACCTTACCCTTACTATTGGAAATGGGGTGCCGCTCGATTAAGGATCAGGCCCAAATCCGCCCGTTGCTATTATGGGCCCGGTTGTGGCATGTGCCCGAACTGGCCTCTTATGCTGAAGGACTGTTGGAGGTTATGTCAATGAATGGCTGGTCGAAAATCAAGTGGTTGAAAGATGTTAAACGCCTGTTAGGGGAACTGGGCCTTAGTGATGCATGGGAATCTAGATCTGCTCCCCCAAAAGCTGTCCTTAAAAAATTGTACTGGAACTGGATTACTGGCACAAACTGCTCTGAGTCTATGCTGTGTAGAACCACTAATGACTTCTTGAGGATTAAGGATGTGGCCGCTTACGAACCGTATCTTGATATTATCACCAATCCTTTAGATCGGGCGTTGTATTTTAAATTCAGAGTGGGGTTTCTACCAGTAGGCGAATTGACTGCGCGCTGGAAACCTCCTCATCAGACCTCATCTTTTTGTGCAACTTGTACGTCACGAGTGGAGTCTGTTGGCCATATGTTATTCGAATGTCCGGCCTATGAAGCTCCAAGGCGCTCCGTCTAAAAAGGCTTTCTTTATCCATTTAATGATTGTTTTAATTGTATATATACCGTTTTTTATGTAAATCTTGAAGTATGGTAAAAAGTTTGATGTAAATATTATGGCTTTTAAATGTATTGTAAATTGCTTTCCAGATATTTCTTTTATCGAAATAAAGCCTTCAATCAATCAATCAATTCACAAAGCAGGCCCTGTAGATGAAGAGGAAGGGGTCAAAGGGTTAAACAGCCTGTAGACATAGAATGATGATATATTTTTGAGCCAATGGATCTGTGTTTTTAGCGCTACTCACTGCCGTGGTGCGTGTTTGCCCACCTGTTCTTTTGTTAAACATACCAGCTGCTGCCTCCTCTCGCGCTGCATTGCTGAACATGAGTCCCTGGATTGTAAGGAGAACCGGTCCCGGGTCCCGGTCCCGGGTCTCCAGGTGGGCAAACACGCACCACGGCAGTGAGTAGCGCTAAAAACACAGATCCATTGGCTCAAAAATATATAAAGCTCGAGAGACTTTTTGAAAGAGAGACACGGAAGTGGTGGGAAGCAACCTCGCTTGAGAACTACATCAAGGTGGGGAGAGTCCCACGGGGTTTACGTGTATATACTATTCCAGCATACGAAAATCCAGACCCCCAACTCCTGGAAGAATGGCATGTACATACTGCAGAATTCTGCAAAGGGAGCCTATCATTACTTGTCAAATTCGCATGGAGCGATAGGGAGAAGGCACTAAAAAAAATAAAATCACTCGAAGAAGAACTAGAGAAATCTCCGGAGAATGCAAAACATCAAGAAATGATGGTGGAAATGAAGAAAAGACTGACTAGATATGAAACTAAAATCAGATTGCGAAAGGAAGAAAAATTTGACAGGGACGAACGGGACTACTCAATGGGGAGAGTACTTACTTTCGCCAAGAAATTTGATGGCCCAAGGAAAGACTTATTTAAACAAAAGCAAAACTCTGGACAGCCCCCTGAAAGAATCGAAACCTCAGAATCGGAAGTTACTGGATCTGACGAAGAAGGAGTAGCAGGACCATCCAGGCCAACGAAAACTCCTTTTCACAAGGAATTCGACTTAATTTGTCACGCTTGGCTCAGAGGGGGGGAAAGTAAAGCCCCCGGAACCAGACGCAGAAAAACAAGGAGGGGCGGTCGGAAGAGGACGCGGAAGAGGCAGAGGCAACAATCTGGCACGCGGGAAAGCAAAGAAGGAGGAACCCGCTAGACATATCTGAATCTCTGACCATCGTAAACCTAAGTCCTAAACAACTGACTAAGGATGAAGAAACCGTGTTGCAACTAGGCCTCTCGTTCTGCCCTCAAAAAGATCTGGAATTCACTCAAACCAGAATCGATCTCTTTAGATTTACCAGGAAACTAAAGTTACACAAATACTATAAAACGAAGCCAACAACACATGAAAAACGACAAAATAAAATCTTGGAGACTGACAACATCCAATTGGGTGACTTGGAAACCTTGGAAATCTTGGAAGAGATAAGATCTGAAACCACAGTAAGCAACTCTGATGAAACAAGTCTGACACAAAGAAGTAGGAAGGTGGGCATAGATCAGGAAGCCCCACAAAGTCCTTTTAAACCCATCTAACATTTCCTTCCACAAATGGCCCAAGATGCGATTGACATTTTCTCAGAGACTGTGATAAAAGACTTGATAAAATTACGCATGTCCAAAAAGAACGAAAAAGGAAATGTCACCAACTCCTTAACCATAGGACAAAGAAAAGCCTTGAAAAATCTCCAGGATGACACCTCTGTGATCTACAAACCTTCCGCCAAAGGGGGGAATGTAGTAATAATGACTAAGGACATGTATGTGGGGGAAGCTAACAGACAACTATTAAATCGACAACATTACGAACCCACCACTATGAGAAAATATCAGGAGAGCATACAAGAATATGACAAGTTAATACAGAAATGGCACAATAAAGATATGTTGAATACTGAGGAATATCTTTTCTTACGATCAAACCATCCAGTAATCCCTACTTTTTACCATCTGCCCAAAATTCATAAAGATCTTAAGGCACCACCTGGCCGCCCAATAGTTTCATCAATGGGCAGCTTAACAGAGAATCTGTCGGTGTTCATTGATCACTTCCTCTTTCAATCAGTGCTCAAATTATCCTCATACATTAGGGATACTAAAGAGTTCATTGTACAACTACAGGACTTAGTATGGGATCCCACGTATGTTTTGATTGTGATGGACATAACGAGCTTATATACGTGTATTGAGCACTCGCAAGGCTTAAAAGCAGTAGAATATTTCATGATGAAGAGACCTCTGAAATATGCGGGACACAGTACTATGTTGCTGGAGTTAACGGAATTTTGCCTGTTGAATAATTTCTTTCTTTTTCAGGGTGAGCTTTTTAAACAAATCTCCGGGACCGCCATGGGAACCTGCTTCGCCCCCAGCTATGCGAATTTATTCGTAGGCTGGTGGGAGGAGCAGGTGGCCTGGTCAGAGGGGAACATTACTTGGACCAGCAATGTGATTAAATGGCACAGATACATTGACGACCTCTTCCTGGTGTGGAGAGGGTCAGAACAAAGTGCCAGATATTACATTTCACATTTGAATACTAACAATGTTAATTTGAAATTCACCGGCGAGGTTAGCTCAGGGGCAGTGAGCTACCTCGACCTCCGTGTAACCGTTATTGACAACCAAGTAACAACATCCCTATACCGCAAACCCACCGCTGGCAACAGCGTTTTACACGCTGAGAGTGGACACCCGGTGAACCTGAAACGAAGTATCCCTTACGGGGAGCTATTGCGCCTCAAACGCAACTGCTCACGAGAGGAAGACTTCCAGGATGCAGCAAAAGATAGTGTGGTTAGGTTCATACAAAGAGGCTATAGCCCTGCTCTCTTGACCGAAACTCTTAAACGAGTGTCCGGGATTGATAGAGCCGAACTGCTAAAGGAAAGAGTAAATCATAAAAAACCCGATGAGGGCAAATTCCGTCTAATAACATCTTACAGCAACAATGCCAATAGACTAAAAGGAATTTTACGCCATAGTTGGCATATTCTAAAGACTGATCCCATTATTGGGGCAGATATCCCCAACAACCCACTAGTAACCTTCAAAAAAACAAAGTCCATTAAAGATCTACTGGTACATAGCCACCTTGAGACTCCCGTTGCTAGGACTAACACTTTGGCAGAAATGAAAGGATTCTATCCTTGTGGTAAATGCAAGGCCTGCGCTTATAGCAAAAGGGTCTTGGGTTACGAAATCCCTGGGGTCACGAGGAAGAAAACCATTGGGTCCTTCATTACATGTCAAACACCTTATGTGGTGTATTGCCTAGTATGTCCATGCAACTTAAAATACATAGGGAGCACCATAAAAAGCGTGAAGTTGAGAATCCTTGAACATATGAGGGCGATAGCCAACAAGGATTTGACATCCCCTGTTGCTAAACATTTTGCCATTAAACATCGGAGCAATAGGGATATGCTACAATACTTCGGGGTGGATCAAGTACCGGAACATGAAAGGGGTGGCAACAGATTGTTGAAGTTGAGACGTTTGGAGTCTCGTTACATCATTGACCTACAGACAAAAATTCCAACAGGTCTGAATAGTGGGGAGGAATTAGCCATCCACCTGGGTAAATGAATTGAATCTGCAAACAGCCAGCCATCTCATCTAAATCTGTTGGAATCTGTCTTGACTTGGGGGGGTGCCCCCGGGTATAAGTACGCGGTTTCTAGCGATAGGAGCCGCCTAAGCCGATCCACGGCAAGATAGTAATGGAATGTTTGATTCATTGGGCGCTTTCATTTACACATGTGGGATAAAATGCGTAAACATGTACACTCAATAAGAGAGAAAAAAAGGACTGTCTGAATAATCATGAAATGTACAATGTATATTTGAAATGTACTTGTTTTGATCAATTTTATTTCACAACAGACATTGACAGAATTTAATTGGTGAGCCGATTCACGGCTCCGAAAATCAACTGAATTATGTTGTTTAAAATGTAATTTTGCCCTATGATCAATGTAACAAGGTTACCTTTGCACATTCCAATATGGCGCCCATAGCTTTGAGACGGGTAGTCCATTTACAGTTTCCATCAGAAACACCGCGCTGCATAAAATGTCTTCCCGATAGCGTTTTTGTAATTACATTGACAAAGGGCTTGGCCCGAAACGCGTCTGCACCAGGATTAAATTAAAGAAACTCTGAAACTCACCCCGCGAGTGCTGCTTTTCTTCTTCTCTCTCGGCTGGGAGAGAAGTTTTCGGAGCATTGATATTACACGGTGCGCCAACCGTGTAGCGGCACCCACCGCTGGAGCCCCGTCTTTTTGGTGCAATTGGAGCAAGGATATATATATATATATATATATATATATATATATATATATATATATATATATATATATATATATATATAGTTCACATCCTCCGCGTAACCACCGGACACCAAGACAGCGGTGCATCACAGGGGCCGAGGTAGCCCTATAACTAGATTCAGGTTCATTAAGGTTTTGTTCCTTTGCCCGTATTTCACATGCAACAAATGAATTAATAAAATACTTTGGAGAGCGCAAAAGACGACTGGAGTGGTCTGTTATCTACCGGAGAAGAGTGCATCTGCGTAGCGTTGTGAACCTGAATATATATATATATATATATATATATATATATATATATATATATATATATATATATGTATATACAGAGTTTTTGCCTCGTCTCTGATGAAGGTCACAGAGGTGACCGAAATGCATTGGACAAAATACTTTTAGAACGTGCTGATTTGCAAATAAAAACTTGATTAACCGGATGGAGTGGCGACTCATTTCTCTCTCGAGTGGAGGGGGTTGTTGTAATATATATATATATATATATATATATATATATATATATATATATATATATATATATATATATATATATATATATATATATATATATATATATATATATATATATATATATATCTCAGAGCCAATCCCCCTGAGTTAACAAGGAGAGGAACTCCAACGAGATTCCAGGTAAAGCTGTAAACAGATCCATTTATTTTCGACATTTATGCAGACGCGTTTCATTTTATCCAAACTTTATCAATGCTGCCGTGGTTTTGTCACAAGTGCGTCTCCCGTCCTCATTTTAAGTCAATTGTCCTGCTACGATTGGGCAGGACACTCCAGGTGATCATAGCACTGTGCAAGCGAAAACCCAGATTGGATTCTCGAAGAGCAGACACCTGAACGCCAGTGCAGTCCCAAGTGGGCGGTGTCTGCCCTGATCACAACCATGCTCACCGAGTTCTTACTGCGGGGCGGTGTTGCAGATTAACGTGTCCATCACTCCGCCGCCAAACACTCCTAACTTGCGACCAAGTGTCCTGCTTAGGTAAGCAGCACACCTCCCACGTAGTATCGCGGTGCACCAATTGTGTCTGGACGAGTTGTGGGCGGGCGGCATGTCCCGCTTTTACCACAGAGTTCTGTAGTGAAGCCCAAAAAGTTGCCACCAAAAAAAAATGGGACACCTTTTGGAGAGGATGTTCCAAGGGGTATTCATGGCAGTACCCCAAATATCAGAACCAATCTATATATGCACGAAACAACAAGCTTTGGACTTCATTGATTTTATTAATGTGAATACACTCAATCTTCATTTCACGTCTAACCTATGTCAGGAGAACGTTTTCTTCCTAGACGTAGAGATTGTTGTCAGAGATGAGAAACTTGAGACACAGTTGTTCAGGAAGCCCACTGTGAGCAATACTGTGCTACATGCCACAAGCCACCATCCGGCGCACCTGATACGCAGCATCCCATATGGGGAGATGCTGCGCATTAGGAGCATCTGCAGTACAGATACCGAGAGTCTCAGAGCACAGGAAGCCAGTAAAACTAGATTTCTGGCTAGGGGGTACACAACCTCCACGATTGACAGGGCAATCATTAAAGCTAACCAGATCCCTAGGAATGAGGTCCTGCAAAACAAAACATCTAATGCAGTATCAGAACAAGCTAAAGAGCCAGTCAGACTGATTTTAACCTATAATCGCCAGCACCAAACTCTTCGGAGAATCCTCAAGAAAAATTGGAGCTTGGTACGCAATGACCCTGTCATTGGGGATCTAATGGCAGTCCGTCCTGAAATTACATTCAGGAAAGCTCGATCTATGAGCGATTCATTAGTTAAATTTAGTCCTGAAATAGTCACCACTAAAACATGGCTCCAAACTAGCAAGGGCTTCAGAAGATGCACCAGCTGCAAAGCTTGCAGACAAGGTGTTGGCAAAACAGAGTTTAGAATCCCCTTCTGTGATGCCCCTCGACCTATTCCCAGGCTTCTTAAATGCAAGACCGACTTCGCTGTCTATGTGCTGGAGTGTCTGTGTGGCCTGCAATATGTTGGTAGTGCCAAGTTGCAGGTCCACAAACTGATACTTAAGCACATCAGGGCAATCAATGGGAGTGATGCTTCCTACCCATTTGCACTCCATTTTAACAAGCATTTACAATGCAATGGTCTCGGCATTATTAAAGGTAGAGCTATTGGCATTGCTCTTGCCTTTTTTCTTTAAATCATAAATAAATGGCATTGTCATTTACATTGCCAATAGCTTAATCGTTTGCATAAGCGAGACCAATTGCATTAGCACCCACACACAGAGTAAGTAGTAGAGTGAGTAGTTGATAGTGAGTAGGAGAGAGTTATTAGTAAAGAGTATTAGAGAGCGAGTAGTAAAAAGTGAAAGAGTGAGTATTATATAGTGAGAGAGTGAGGCAGGATATAAGTCCCTTGTAGGTTTATATTAAACACAATCATTTTCTCAAGCACAGTGCAAGTGCTATATAGGTGAAACCTAAAATGAGTACCAGGCATTAGCAAACGATCACCTGAATGGAAATGTACAGATTTGCACTTTGGCCCTGACAAATTTGGTGGAAATCGGATACTGTAAAATATTCAAAATATTTATGTTCACAAACCGACGCACTTACTGCCCTCAACACTCTGCCCTCTGCCCTCAACACTCTGCCCTCTGCCCTCAACCCTCTGCCCTCAACACTCTGCCCTCTGCCCTCAACACTCTGCCCTCAACCCTCTGCACTCTGCCCTCAAAACACTGTCCTCTGCCCTCAACACTCTGCCCTCTGCCCTCAACACTCTGCCCTCTGCCCTCAACACTCTGCCCTCTGCCCTCAACACTGCCCTCTGCCCTCAATACTCTGCCCTCTGCCCTCAACACTCTGCCCTCTGCCCTCAACACCCTGCCCTCAACACTCTGCCCTCAACACTCTGCCCTCTGCCCTCAACACTCTGCCCTCAACACTCTGTCCTCTGCCCTCAACACTCTGCCCTCTAGCCTCAACACTCTGCCCTCAACACTCTGCCCTCAACACTCTGCCCTCAACACTCTGCACTCTGCCCTCAACACTCTGCCCTCTGCCCTCAACACTCTGCACTCTGCCCTCAACACTCTGCCCTCAACACTCTGCCCTCAACACTCTGCCCTCTGCCCTCAACACACTGCTCTCTGCCCTCAACACTCTGCCCTCTGCCCTCAGCCTTCTGCCCTCAACACTCTGCCCACACCACATCATCAGAGCTGTGTGAATAATAACTGCGTCAGCCCGTGCCTGAGGTGCATCATCAGAGCTGTGTGAATAATAACTGCGTCAGCCCCGTGCCTGAGGTGCATCATCAGAGCTGTGTGAATAATAACTGTGTCAGCCCCGTGCCTGAGGTGCATTATCAGAGCTGTGTGAATAATAACAGCTGTGAGCCCGTGCCTGAGGTGCATCATCAGAGCTATGTGAATAATAACTGCTGTCAGCCCGTGCCTGAGGTGCATCATCAGAGCTGTGTGAATAATAACAGCTGTGAGCCCCGTGCCTGAGGTGCATCATCAGAGCTGTGTGAATAATAACAGCTGTGAGCCCCGTGCCTGAGGTGCATCATCAGAGCTGTGTGAATAATAACTGCGTCAGAGCCCGTGCCTGAGGTGCATCATCAGAGCTGTGTGAATAATAACTGCAGGCAGCCCTGTGCCTGAGGTGCATCATCAGAGCTGTGTGAATAATAACTGCAGACAGCCCCGTGCCTGAGGTGCATCATCAGAGCTGTGCGAATAATAACTGCAGGCAGCCCTGCGCCTGAGGTGCATCATCAGAGCTGTGTGAATAATAACTGCAGACAGCCCCGTGCCTGAGGTGCATCATCAGAGCTGTGCGAATAATAACTGCAGGCAGCCCTGCGCCTGAGGTGCATCATCAGAGCTGTGTGAATAATAACTGCATCAGCCCCGTGCCTGAGGTGCATCATCAGAGCTGTGTGAATAATAACTGCGTCAGCCCCGTGCCTGAGGTGCATCATCAGAGCTGTGTGAATAATAACAGCTGTGAGCCCCATGCGGCGGGGGCCGGGAACTGGCTGCTGAAAACCATTGTGCAGAGCCTTAAGTGAAGAGAGGAGAGGTGCGTTCAGCTACTGTGAGAGCGGCCATCTTAGATGCGGACACGAGAGGAGTCTTGGCCGTGCCTGTAATCCTGACAGCAGCACAGCGCTGCGTGCTCAGCTAGATACTGCCCAACTCGCTGTGTGGAGAGATCGGGGGCAGCTGCAGTTACTCCTTATGTGCAAGTAATCACCGGGAAGCCTACCAAAGCGCGCGAGGCCACAAGCATCCCTCAGACATGGGGACAGGAGCGCCTGCAGAGCCAGAAGACACACGACCACGTTTCTCCGAGGCGAGGCAGGAATTCCTCGGAGAAACCAGTGTCTTTTTGTGATTCGGGGGCATGGTTTTCGGTCTCTCCTCTTCCCATTGGCTGGAAGGTAAAATTCCAGCCAATGGGAAGAGGAGAGAAAGTAAATAGAAAGAACCTAAAAAACACGCCCCCGAATCTCCAAAAGACAGGGCTTAAAGGGAGTGACGCCCCTCTCCTCCAATGGCGGGTCAGCATTTACTAGGCCAGCCAATGGAGAAGAGGGGCGGGTTCCAAGCCCCCTCTAAGAAACATTAAATCTTCGGGCTCCGCCCACACTGCTTACAGCAGTGCGTCGAGTCCTCGACCTAAAAAAACGACATGACAACAAGAACGAGCTTCTCAAGTACTTTGTCATTGACTCAGTGCTCCCCCTTAGACGAGGAGGCAACCGTGAGGCCCTCTTGCAAGCCCTGAAAACTAAATACATTCTGGAACTTGATACTAAGATACCTCAGGGCTTAAACTCCAGCGAAGATTTTTACACATGTCTGTAGGGTGGTCCCTATTTAAAGTAACATCTCCATTTTTACATATCTATATCTATTGGCCAGGCCTCCCAAATCCACTGCATTTTGACTTTCATACACAATTTTTTAGCACTATCTGCACTTTTGCACGGTATCTTGCACCGACAACCCAACCTGGACATAGATATACTTATGTCCATTAGGATGTAAAGACATGATTTTTGTTTTTGTCCATCTGAAGAACCCATGGGTATAATAACAATGTGTGTGAAGCAGGCATTGCTAGGTATGCATCCTAAAGCTGAGATAAAGTTGTCATCAGATTTCATTACACCTCTTGGCATATCGTTCCCCTCTTATCAGTATCCTCAATAGTTGATAACATTTGAGGTTCTTTTTGTCTTAATGGAGGGTCCGATTCTTTGTTTTTCCCTGCCATCAAATAGCTTGTTATGCTTTCTAAGTGAGACATTACCCACTGGGGTTATATTTTCATTTGCGTAGTTTGCATAACAGCGTTTAGATTGCACATGCATGGGATTTATGAAATCCTATGTTTTTTATAAATTGTTTTTCTAATTAGCTTATACTTTTAATATGGATTAATCACATCTATTCAGTGTTTTTATTTTCTACAAGTATTTTGAGCTATTTATGAAGGTGCTACATGTTTTACGGAGGTTTTCCGTTGGTTTAAATGAGACTAAAACATGTATTTTTTCTATGCCCATTTCTTCATCCTTCAGGCAACCAATCGTGTTGTTTTTTACATTGCACTGTGCACTTTAAATCTGGCATTGTTACTCCAAAGGCGCTATGTCAACAAGGCCTCTGGTAGGCTGAAACGTGTCATGCAGGCATGCTGAGATCCAAATAAAATACTCACTTGCACCTTTAACTGGGTCGGTTATCGTTTGTTCCCGTGCTTTTCAAGAAGATTGGGGATTGCAGGAACTTTACTGGCGAAACCTTCGAGAGATATATAGACGTCAGCGATTTTTGCACATATTTATTATTTATGTATGTGTATATAATATGTGACGTTTTGCATTGGTTAATAACAAATGCTTATGGTGGTTATTTATATTTATAACGCTGTGTAAAATGTAGTCTGTTTACTTTGACTATGGCCATGTGGCCTGGGATGGTGGTTGAGGGGGTGTGTTCACTGCAACAATATAAATGAAAATGGCACATATCCAGACTACACGTGAATAAGGGCTTCCTGGCTGAAATACGTTGTGTTGGGTTTTAAATAAACTAAAAGATCTTGCCTGAAAGTTCTGAGGGGTCTGTGTCTCCTTCCGTCACCGCCGCTGTGTGGGAATCGGAAGTGGTGGGAGGAGATGTTGGCTGATATATATATATATTCACTGAAAAAACCATAGGTTTCACACCAGTTATAGTTAGGAATTAGCATTTAAAAAACCCATTAAATTCACTGAAAAAACCATAGGTTTGACACCAGTTATAGTTAGCTGGAAATTTTACTCGCATAAAACCAATGAAATTCCCACGTTATAGTTAGTTGGACTCACTATAACTTGCGCGTGTAATGCACTGCTGATGACGTCACATATTACATCACTCATGACATGGTCAGTGACATCACTCATGACATCACTGATGACACCATCCTTGTGACAGAGTGACAGACCTCCTTTCACTGTAATGTAACCCTGGAAACACATATTCAAAAATAGAAACTAAATTTCTTTTTTTAAATGGAGATACCCATACCAGTTACAACAACCAATTTAATAATTCCACCATCTATATACACATCCACTCATTGACCAACAGTTCTATATAGTCACTCATACATATACTCACTCATCATATATAGTGATACACCTATACATCCTGTTACACACCGACAGTCATCCAAAAGATACTCTCACACATACTCACACATGCAAATAAACTATTGAACATCCATTTATTTGCATATACAGCTATACACACACTACCACCTTACTTCTAAGGAAACTTACACATACTTACTCTCTTAAACAATCACTTATAGAAACACATACTTATTTAAACAGGAACTCTTACAATCCCTCACTCTCACATATACTCACTTATATACATCAATATTCACATATATTAGATTAAATCACATGTAGTTACTGATAAAGACACTAGTGAGACAGTCATTCACTCACTAACACACACATATACACACTCATCCACCCATACAGTCCTGCACATATGCTGTCTTCAAAACACATACAAAGAGAGAGTCAGTCATTCATGCATCTATGTGCTAAGTAATACCCCCACCAAACCATACAAACACTCATACTGATGCTAAGAAAAACATCTAATAACCCATATACATACACATGTAGCTACTCACCAACCCATGCAGCCACTTATACACAAAGTGAAACACTAATACATATATTTAAATATTTAAACATTACTCTCTAATATATGTATTCACTAAGATACACTTAATAAACCAGTTAACCAATCAAATTTTTTTTTAAAACATCCCTGTAAACACTTATTTAAACATTTATTCTTCCATCAACTTTTACATATACATATATAACACATATTTATTTTTCAGAAACACACACATTCACTGGATGGTGTCATCAGTGATGTCATGAGTGATGTCACTGGCCATGTCATGAGTGATGTAATATGTGACGTCATCAGCAGTGCATTACAGGCGCAAGTTATAGTGAGTCCAACTAACTATAACGTGGGAATTTCCTTGGTTTTATGCGAGTAAAATTTCGAGCTAACTATAACTGGTGTCAAACCTATGGTTTTTTCAGTGAATTTAATAGGTTTTTTAAATGCTAATTCCTAACTATAACTGGTGTGAAAACTATGGTTTTTTCAGTGAATTTCATAGGTTTTTTAAATGCTACTTCCTAACTATAACTGGTGTGAAACCTATGTTTTTTTCAGTAAATTTCATAGGTTTTGTAAATGCTAATTCTAACTCTATATAGGGCCTCAAACCTAAGTTTTTTTCAGTGAATTTCATATATTTTTTAATAGCTAATATCTATAGCTATGATATATAATGTTTTTTATAATAAATCCTATATTGTATATTTATATAATACTTTTTTAATGTAAATTTTCCCTTTTTTTTATTTTTTTGCCTTGGTGCGCTCCCGGGGCGCGTACCGATGCGCTCACGGGTAAGCGCAGCGTTACGCGTCCCGTTGCGCGTACCGGTGAGCTTCCCGTTAGCGCTATTGCCGTGAACGAAAACAACATCGTGACGTATTGCGTAGCCGCGTGATGCGTCTTATGACGCACGGCGTAAGCGCACCCGGAAGCGCCCGAGCGCATACGATCGCGCAACGTAAGCGCCCCCGGGAGCGCACCGGGGCGCGTAGCGTAAGCGCGTCGGGTGATGTGACCTGAAAATAACACTTTTCATTGGTTCAGATCAGTTTTGGTTTCCAAATGATGAAAGCCCGGATCATGTGACTTGAAAATAACACTTTTCATTGGTTCAGAACAGTTTTGTTTTCCAAATGATGAAAGCCCCCACCTTTTTTCCTCATTCTCACTTTGTTCTTTGAGTGAGGAAGACCTGCTTTTTGCTTACAGATATGGCTACAGTACTATCAGCAGCTGGAGCATCTGCCCCACCACCACCACCACCACCACAAGGACCACCAGAACATCACATTGGTGGTCAAGAAGAGGAGGAGGAGGAGGAGGAAGAGGAGGAAGAGAGAAGGCAGTTCCTGCCTGAAGACACAACCCCATGCAAATCTAGGGAGTACTTCATATGGGAGTTTTATAAAATCCCAAGGGGTTCCAAAAAAGTAAACGCTGCAAAGGTGACTTGTCTCATCTGTGGTGCTGTGCTATCCAGGGGGAACCCTGCAAAAAAATATTCCTTTGAGAATCATACAATGATTCGGCACATGCAGCATTTGCACCCAAATAACTATTCTGCAGCAGAGGTGAGAGAACTCTGCAGAAACCTACCCCAATCATCTTCCCGAACCTCAACAACCAAAGAACCCACTCCATCGGGTCCAGAGGCAAGTCAGACGATTCCAAATATACAAACAAAGTTTGGGGGATACAAAATTGTTTGTATATATTGGAACAAAATAATTAGTTATGGTGAGCAAAGCATTACCCTCATCAATGTTGCTGGTGATAACAACAAATGCCCCAAGAAACCTTAATTTTTCCTGATTTTTTTTGCTCCAGTTGAGCCGTTTTCAATTCCCTGTTTTTTGTTTCTCCCCATAAAAAATTAAAAAATATATAAAACTGTTCAGAAAAGCCCAAAAAAGTAAAAAAAAATTAAAAAAATAAACAAATATAAAACAACAAAAGAATAAAAAAACAGTTCTTTTTAGAACTACCTCTAATTTATAAAAAAAAAACATTTTTAATAAACTCTGTCATTCTTTTTTCTCCACGGTACGCGTAACGGTACGCTCCCCGGTACGCGTACCGGGGCGCGCACCAAAAACAAAAGAAGAAAAAAAAGAATGAAGGAGTGAGCATGAGGGAAAGGGACAGAGAGAGTGATGTTAAGAGAAAGAGAGCTAGAGGGAGCAACACAAAGGGACTGTGTATTAGATAGTAAAACAGTGAGGGAGGATTAGAAAAGAGCAGTGACTCTAAGTAAAGAGGGGTGAAAGAGGGTGGATAAAAGCGAATAAGGGTAAGACATGGGGAGTGACAGAGAGAAAGGAGAGAGAGAGTAAAGGAAGGAGTGACTGAAAGGGATTAAGTGAAGCAGCAAAGAAAGGTAAGGGAAGGAGTGTGGGTGAGTTGTAGGGAGTGAGCATGACGAAAGAGTATTGACAGAATGAGGGGACAGAGACAGCGACGGTAAGAGAGACAGACTGAGGGAACGGAAGTGAGGAACTGTGAGGACAGAGGGACTGAGAGAAGGAGTGACAGGAGTGAAGTAAATGATTAAGGGAAAGGGAATGAGTGAGGGAGCAAAGGAAGGGAACAGAGGGTAAGGGAAGTAAAGCAGGGGGACTGAAAGAAGTTGAATGTGGAAGGGGAGTTAGGGAAAGGGGAGTAAACATGGAGGATAAGAATAAGTGAGGGAAGCAGAGTAAGGAAACAGGAGTGAGGTAGGGTGAGAGAATAATAGTGAGATTAAAGCAAAGGGTGATGACAAACTACATTTTTTTAGTCACACTTACCATATAATTAATGTGACTTTAATTACATTTTTTTACTACACTTTGTATCTGTGAAAGAGAGAAGAAAAAATAAGTTATAATTAGTAAAATATATATTTTAAAATAAAAGATACAAATGAAGAGGTTAAAAATCATAACAGTGTATTAAGAAATAAAGTACGAGTGAAAGACACAGAAAGGGAAATAAAGTAACGTAGAAGGACAAAAAGAGGGTAAAAGAAATAGAAGGAGAGCAAATTACAAAGAGTAAGGCATATAGATTCACTGACAGAGAGGAAGATAAGAAGAGAGAAATGAACTGAAGGTAAGAAATATACTAAAAGAATGTGAATTAGCAAAACTAAATCAGGAAACAGGAGTAAGTAAAAAGAAAATGACTGAGAGGGAAAGGAGTCTAATTAAGGATGCATTTAGAAGAATGAGAAATGGAAGATAACTGAGAGTAAGTGAAGGAGAGTCATAGAGTGAAGGGATGAAGGGAGAGAGGATAATATAGAAGGATTGAGGGAAAAGGAGTGAGGAAGTTAGTACACAGAGAATCTAAGGGAAGGACTGAGTGAAGTGGACTACAATGAGTGAGGAAAGGAAAAGGAGTAAGGGAGCAAAAGAAGGAAAGAGAGGGTAAGAGGAGTAAAGCAATGGAACAGAGAGAATGTGATTCGGTGATGAAAGTAAAGAGAAGGACACTGAATAATAGGAAATGAGGAGTAGTAATGGAACCGGAGTAAAAAAAAAAGGAGATGAAGAACTATGAGAGAGGAGCAGTGAATTTGTATTAAGAGAAATGATAGAAGCTAGATAAACATAAGTGAGCATAACACAAGGAGAGTCAGGGACTGAGGACATAGAGGTAGTGAAGGAAAAAGAAAGAGAAGAGGACAAAAGAAAAGAGCATAGAAAGATAAGTCAGGGAGAGTGGGTGAGTTATAGTGACAGACTACGACAAAAGAGCTGAATGAGTAAAGAGGAATTACTAAAACAGGAAAGAAGGAAAACACGGAAAAGGGAAATAAAACAGAGAGACTGAAAGTTGAAAACTGATGCAAGGGAGAGAGGGGATGCAGACAGTTGAAATGGGAATAAGGGGTTGTGAAAGAAGTGGAGTAAAGGAACAGGGGTGAAACAGAGTGAGAGAAAGACATTATAAGTGAGTAAAAAGAGCTGAAAGAGGGTGCAAAAAGGAAAGTGAGTGTGAGACAATGGGAATACAATTTAAATTACACAATACAAACTATAGAATAACTTGTACAACATGTTACATACTTTATTTTTGCTGTTCTCAGAATATATTGAATTTCACTTAAAACACTGAGTTCAAACTACTCATCATATGACAGCGGGAAAAAAAACACAATCAAAAAGATTGTGTTTTAAAAAAAACCATATAAACTTAAAAATCACAAATGTACACTAATCTTTGATTCACTTACTTTTCCTTTAGGCCAAATAGTACATCATGAAGGTCCTTTTCGTTGGAAAGTACTCTGCTGTTCACTAAAAAGTCAATTTCATCGACTTTCTAGAAGAAAAGCTCCAAGAACATCTGAAATATGTTTCAATATTTTCATATACTCCTTTTTTTCAGTCATGACTCTTTGCTCATTCCTTCACTTTTCCTTAAGGCCAAATAGTGTCAGATGTATCAGTATATTTTCAAATGACTTAAAACAAACTCTGAAATTACCGTTTTCCCGACGTTCTGAAAGAAAGGCTTATACAACATTTTCACAATATTTAAATATTCATAATTCCATCTCTGGCTCACTCATGTTCAACATTTCGTATGATACTAATATCACTTACTATGAGATCCACTTACAGTACCTATATGACAACTCAATTTTTTATATTATCTTGATTAATTTTACTCAGAATATAATTTTAAACAATAAACTAACTTTTATTAACTGCTCCCGTCTTCATAGGCCAATTACCTTTACTTAAATTCTGGTTCTAAAAACACTAGGTATGAGTTGTTTAAGTCAAAAGGCAAACGTTGTTTGAAAGTCAAATGAGTATCATTACACAACTTCCACCCTTTTTGACATTTTAAATAGCATGTGTAATGCCCTGATCTTGTTGATGGACCGTCATGATAAATAATAGCTACAGTTGCAAAGGTTCTTCCTGAAATTGATAACTGAGAAGCCACAACATTTTTAATAGAAGTTGTCAATTTCGTTCCATCAGGTCTACATCGTTGGAACATTAAAATGACATAGTGACCATAACTTTGTAGAAATAATGTGGACAGCATTGCAGACTTACATTGGGTACATACCATATTGTGATCAGCTGCTTTAACTAGATTATTAAAAGACACTGATTTGCAGTCTGGTAAAGTCAAATATATAAATCTTTCAGTGTCTATTCTAGTACTACTTGATAAACTACAATTGTCACAGTCATGCTGCCATTGATAAGAAAGGCCAAATAGATTTTCTACATCTACACCTTCATCTTCTAATACACCAAACATATACATTAAAAATTCCTGACAATCCTGCTGAATATTCTGTGAAAATTGATTTGGACCAGAACATATGTCTAAAAGATTTCGAATTTCTGAAACACTTTCTATTTTTGCTATCACTGTTACATTTCTCAAACACAGAATTCAATAAACAGCAGAATGTTTGAACTCGATTTTCAACAATCTGTTCTTGTAGATTTTGAAGAAAAAACCCATTATTAACCACTACATTAGCATAGCAGTTGACACCAGAACTGTTTTCAAATTGAAATCCAACAACATCTTCAACCGAATCCTTTTTCTTTCTGCTTACAATTACAGTTTCATCTACTTTTTGTCTTATTGCTAGTACCTCACTGCAATTATTCTCATTTCTTCTTTTTCGGCCTACCACACTGTAACCGGGGTGATGGGTCTCGCCCTACAAAGGGGCACCCTTTAACGATGTGTGACCCCCCCCTCTTGTCTCCACAGCCTCTTCCTACCCCGGGATGGTCCCCTACAGAACGATACAGCTGCGATGAAGAGGACGAGGTAGGATGGGGTCCCTTTAACTGGACGACAACCCTCAATGAGGAGGCGGAGTCGGGAGAGTCCGTAAAAAGCAGACCCGACGATCCACAGGTGTGTTACTACACCGGAGGAGCGGACAGAGTGCAGGAGAGCGGAGAGGCGGGAAGCAGTGAGACGGAGTGGAGCGTTAGAGAGTGCGGGGACAACTAGGCGGTGTGGAGCGGAGGAACGAGTTGGCTGAGTGAAGAGACCATTGCGGAGGAGGAGGAGGATCTTGACAGGCGAGTACGGGACGCGGCGTCGGCGGATCAAGAATCGGAGGAGCCCACCAGCTGGACGTCTACTGGGAGAGCCGAGACCCGAGAGACCGGAGCTGGGAAGGTGTACGGCTAGCCGAGGTACGCGAACGGGTCCTGGGGTGGTGGAGGCGAAAAGGCAGACGCCTAACTTAGAATCTGTGCAATCCCTCGATACAACCCGCCCTCCGAATAGCGGATCACTTTAACTTCACGTACACTGACCCTGAGCTTCGTGCACTGTGTGTCCCCTTCACAACCCTCACTTACCCCTCCTTCTCAAACCTCAGTGACAGAAAGCAGAAGTACTTACTTTGCCTCTCTTCTGTTTCCCTTCTCGGTGGCCGGCGAGGGCGAGCACTACGGAGCCTCCGGAGCCCGGCATCTGCAGGAGGAGGAGCCCCGTCCGGAGAAAGGAGGAGGGAGTACTCCGCAAGACCAGACAAGAAAGGAGCAGATCCCCGCGAAAGAGTCATACTAGGAAGAAGTGTACCGATGACTTGTTGGGTAGAATAAAAAGTACTGCCACTAAAACACGTCTTCCTCCCATTCCTTGTCCCGCGGTTACACACACGTTTTTCAAACAGAGGATATTGAGGCAAATGTGGAGCATACTCTCTTCTTAACCTATTGTATTCTTTAACACAATCTAGATCTGCACAAATCTTTGTCTCATCACACTCAACCAAGTGCAATCCAGATAAAGTTCTGACTCGTGATAATGCCACATATGCCATACCCTCTTTAAACACAGAACTTCCAATGTTCACCAAAGCACTATCTACACTTAAACCTTGAGATTTATGAATTGTCACCGCATATGCCAAACAAACAGGAAACTGTTTTCGGCGAACATATAAGTCTTTTACAAGCAAAAATCTAGCAGAACAACGACTGATTTGTTGTACTTCCTCAATGCCATCAAATTTACTTTTTAAAAATTCAATTCCATCTCTATTTCTGTAATTCACAAAATCAACAAGATGACCCATTGCTCCATTTACCAGACCTCTTTCAATATTTAAATTCCTTCTCAAAATGATACGACAATTTAAACACACATTCAGAGTCTTTTCAAAACCAGCAGTTTTATATATACCCTCTCTAATGAATCCAATTTTGATTTCAAATTTTCAGACAAAATAATTGTTGCTCCCATATGCTCTATTTTATCTATAGCTTCCAGTTTCACAATCTCTTCATTTTCTAACTTTAACATTTTGTTGTTGAACATGGAACATTCTTTCACAGTTGACATCAAACATATCCCAGATTTGTTGTCAGTAATTTTCTTAAAAATATCCTCTGGAAGAATGTTTTCATCTGGATACAAGTTTGAAATTAATCGTGCATGTAAAGCTTCCTTCCCATGCTCACTTAGTTTTCCGATTCTTACATCTTGTAGAATCTTTTTATAATCTTCATCCTTTGCCTGTCGCATATTTTGAAGCAGTTCTGCATATTTGAAGTTTAACCATAAATTAACGTTTCCAATGCTTCCTAGGCACTTCCTGGTATCTTCATGCGTGAGCATTTTAAACAAAGGTTGTCCTTTCACTGGAGTCAACTGCAGTAGATCTCCAAAAACAATAATTTGTTTTCCTCCAAATAACACATCATAGTCTGTTCTAAGAATTTCTTGCATTCTCAAATGCACAAAAGCAAGCATTAGATTTGAGACCATGCTTACTTCATCAATGATAAGAAGTTTCATTTTCTTCAGGATTCTCGAAACTTCAGAACACGCATCTCCAGATAACTTGTGGTATTGCAATTTATTATCATGCTCAACTGGTAGCATCAGTAAACGATGTAAAGTAATCCCTTTAATGTTATGTGCTGCCAGCCCAGTTGGAGCGGTTACAACACAAGACAGCGGTGATTCAGTCCTTTTCTGCAAATAAGTTGCAATTGCTTTAATCAGAAAACTTTTTCCAGTTCCCGCTTCTCCACTCACGTACAGTCGGACAGGCTTAAATGATGTACATGAGCACTCTTTTTTCTCATGACTGAATCCATGTTCAATCTGTTCTGTGACTTCGTCATATATCTGTTTCTGCTCAATGTTTAGTTGTTTCACCAAATCTTCTAGGTTAATTACATCCTCTTCAGCTTGTTCCATAGCTCTTTCCACCTCATCCATGGCAGTGGCAGCCTCATTTTGAATAATTGGTCCTCCTAGTGGATCCTGACTCAATGAAGTAGAACTCTGACTGTCTTGAGAACTGTCTCTAGCAATCTCTGCAGCAATTGTTGCTTCTTGCTCCATTTCTTCGTTCAACATTTGCAGATAATTTGGAAAAACAGGACATTCTATGGTATCCTTGGTTGCATTAAAAGAATCTTCGTAACAGAGAAAATCTCCAAGTAGTTCCTCTTCTGTACGCCATGGTTTAAAGAGTTGCAAAAGAGCCAAATAGTAAAATTCCCTTTTGTCTGGATGTTCGCAACTCAATTTTCGATGATTAATCAAATGACCTTTTCTCTGTTTCACTAGACATCCTTCACATCCAATGACAGCATATATTCCATTATTGATATCTTCTCTGATGTTCCTCTTATAAATATAGCTTTGCAGAACTTCATAGAGACAAGCGTTCTCAAGGTGAGGACTTCTATTTGGATAGTATGTATAAAAACATGTTTGTCTTCAAAATATCTGTACTTTCTGGTTCTTTCTCCGCCAAATACTCTATTTCTTGTACAGATTTCAAAACTCGGTTTCGTGTTGCAGCAAGACCTAGACTCACCCAAATGATGGTTCTAGATTTGGCATATAGACTTGCTGATGACAATCGATCAGAACATTCATATGCTCCAATTTCTCGATGTGACAACATATTCAGACTGTAACTATAATTTCTTGCAAAGACTCTTTTCATGTGAAATATCTTCCCACATTTCCTTCAGTTCTGTCTTTTCTTTTTTTGTGATGTAAGACGTCACATATCGAGCCACAGCAATAGAGTTGTCAGCAACGAATTGAATATCCATCTTAGCATTCCACATGGACAAAATCACTGGGTTGTAGTCATTGATGTACTTGGATTCTTCGTTTCTTTTTAAATTGTATGTATTTTTTGGTGATTTCCTCGTCACAGTATGTAGTAGAGAAGACATCAAATTATTTACTCTTCCTTTAGAAATCACTGGTCGTGGAAAGCCGAAACGACATTTTGTGTAGAACTTTTCCTTGTTTTTGAATTTTCGACGACAATACTTCCCACAACGATGGGATTGAAAGCGTAAAACTTGTTGCCTTAAACTGTTTTCCTCGGTAGTTTTCGGAACAGCACATGTTGAATACTCTTCAATGAAACTCATCACTGTTTCATCCGAATCTGTTCCAAATTTGGGTGCATCTTTAATCCACAACAACATATGTATGTGAGGAGCACCTCTTGCTTGATACTCCTTTCTCCAAAAGAAATCCAAAACCTCTCCAAGGGGAGGATTTTTTTTGTTGGTAATAAAAGACATCATAGCTTCAAATCTATGATTAAAATATCTGCATACATTCACTGGATCCAAAGAACACAGTTCTCCAGGTGTTTTGAATTCTATATTTTGTATATTTGCATTTGCCTCGCGTATAAATTGAAGTAAGTCGCCCCATGCATACTCGGCACAGCTAAGAGTGAGGAACCATGTAGGAGTTCCTAAGTTTCTTAGCATACATTTCAATTCCCCATGACGACGGTACCAATACTCGTTTGTACCACGCTGACATGCCATGAGATTGATTAGATGAGATTCCAAAATATTATCTTACAGATTCACTTTCTCCATAAAGTCCCTCGCCGAAACATTTTGCAGATGTGCTCCACTTTTCAGTATATGATTTACTGCATAAGAAAGCCCAGACAAGTCACTTTCATACAGTAGATGAAACAAATATGGAATGCATTGACAAAACCTTGGATCTTCAGCATATAATCTTAAAGTCCGGTATTCAGATGCAGGAATTTGAAGTGGTCGATCGTCATATCGTCCACCTCGACCTGTTGGAAATAGTTGTGGAAAAGGACGAGCTTCCAAACTTTATTCCCATACACTAATGGGACTTCCTTTTGCTGCTTTTATTTGAAACAATTGAATTGTATTCCCCATTACTTCTTTGGAATGCAAAGGATGAACAGTATAATGTTCATATATTTCTTCACTTCTAGACACATCAACTTTTTCAATTTGGCCGGCTGAACAATCACTGTCTTCTTCTGCAGCTATTTCCTCTGCTCCAACACATACATGTTTGTAGTACTGATTGTTTTTGACTAAATACAACGTTGCTTTTTGACTTTCCTAACATCCACTAAATCTTGCCAAATTTTCTTACTCTTTGTCGGAACCCCATTAACTAGAATAACTAAAGGTTCCTCTTCCACTTTTTCTACACCAATTGTATCAATATTTTTCTTGAAATCTAGAGGCAAATAAACAACTCTTCCCTTTAATCCTCTCTGTAAATCTGAAGGAGGCAATTTCCCTATCTCAGGTTCCATGCGAACAATAGCCTGAAAAGGATGGACACGTTGAATCAAAATAGATTCATATGTATTTAAATCCATCAATTCAGCAGGAATGTCTACCAACTCAAGATTATTATGAACAGCTCTAGCAGGCATTCTGTTTTCATTTAATTTATTATAACAATATTTACAAATACGCTGATCAGAACTCAAATCAAAAGAATTTTCCACCAACAAATAAGTTGCAAAATTCTTCCATTCACTATTATTTTCCATTTCACTTTTTGCATATAAATCAACTAACCTAGTCTGAATCTTATAATGAGTCCGTCGACAACACACACAAGTAAAATTAGACCTTTCACT
Organism: Lissotriton helveticus; assembly: GCF_964261635.1. Taxonomy (NCBI): domain Eukaryota; kingdom Metazoa; phylum Chordata; class Amphibia; order Caudata; family Salamandridae; genus Lissotriton; species Lissotriton helveticus. The sequence continues at coordinate 1,461,200,069 of NC_136057.1, forward strand.
TGATTTCACCTTAAACTTGGTAATTTCCTGGTCAAACTTTTCTGTACTTGAAATCTGTACATTGTCTTCCACATTACCTTGTATTACTGTGTCAATTTCTACACTGTCCTCTTTTTCACAAAAATAACAAATCTCAATTTCTTCACAAATCTTCTTCACATCTAATTCATTTCCATGCAAAAGAGCACTATTTAACTGTTTAAGCTTAAGTGCTGGACTTTTTGCATAATACAACCTTCTCACTAATTTCCTCATTTTTTTATGATGCACTGCTAACATCCTACAATGATGAAAAACACTCTGACATACTTTTCTTGAAAGACAAGCCAGTGAATGTCCATGCAAACCTGTGTTTTCTCTCACTCTACAAGGATCTAAGTCTTGCAACATCTTCATTTTCTGTTTTAGACTTTTCTTACTATATGTACGTAAGAAATTACGAAGCACATCGATTGAATCCTGTCGCACACTACAAATACTACAACACTTCCAAGTGTACACTGGACCCTTAGTACATCTCCCTAAAACTTCATCAGCTAACACCTCTTCTGCATCTCTAGACACAAGTTTATCTTTTTCAATCGGACAACCATCTTTCACCTCATATGCTCGACCACTGGTGTCAACTGCATGCACCAAATCATTCTCCTGGAAGTAACTCTCCTCATTAAAAAATGGCTCACAACTTGAACTATGCATCCATTCTCCAGAAAAAACTTTACAAAAATTAGTTTGATTAATTACTCTTTTGCATCTACTCTTTGATTTGAAAACATCAACTGTCTTGTTAAGTGTCCTAATTCTATTAATTACTAAAATAAATAATTTTTTCTTAACTTCAAAAGCTTGATCAACAATCTTCTCTACATTTTTCTTTTTCTTGTAAAAAGCAGCTCTCTGTTTACCTTTCTTAACGTTTTTAACAAATTTAAAACTACCCTATTGCGAAACATTCGTTTACTAATGTCCCTAAATTGATTTTGCCTTCTATTCCTATACATATTATTGTCTCCTGCTGCAGCAGTAACATTTTTGGGGGGCCTCTCCTTCCTCTTCAAATGATCTCTCTCCTTCTGTAAATTCACATGTATATTATCATTTTTTTTATCTACATATGTTCCGAAAAAAAGACTTAGTTGTCTTACCAGGAGCTTTTTTCGCATTTTTGGAAGTATTTGTTGTAGGAGACTGGTTTAATTCCGTTGCTGTTTTTGTTTTTTTCCGCTTAGCATCTTTCCTTCTCCTCTGCCTTGAGGGCATATTTCCTTAATATTGAAATCTTGATTTCAATCTGTGGTAAACAAAAAAAAAAAACACATTATAGACCACTATTACCAAACAACAAAGCAATGACAATAAGTAAACAATATAAACACTATAATGCTTATACATATGACCTTATCTCTGTTTTTAAAATGTTATTCTAAAAAAATATTTCGGGCACATGAATTGGTTTTACATTATTGACAAGGATTAGATAGTATCTGCATGATTAAAAAAATATATTAGCACATTTCACAATCATATCACCTGTGTTTCCTCAGATTAGTAAGCAGATTGTACACATGAGGTAAGGCCTGTCCTGGGGAGCATAGGTGGTGAGGCCGGTGTCTAAGAGTGCACTGGACTGCACTTCAAGAAGCCTATCCCCCACTGCACTCTTAGACACAGCCCTCACCTCCTTTCCACCCCTGGACAGACCTCTCTTCCACTACACTCTTCAACACAGGCATCACCTCCTATGCACCCCTGGACAATCCTCACCTCATCTGCAACCCTGAATAGACCTCAACTCATCTGCACCATTAGACAGGCCTCAGTTTATCTACACCCCTGGACACGCCTCATCTCATCTGTACCCTGTTGCCATCAATTATACTCAATGTATTGAGGCCTGTCCAAGGGGCACAGATTAGATAATGCTTGTCTAAGGGTCAGAGGAGGTAAGTCCTCTCCATTGCACTCATGGACACAGGCCTCAACTCCTTTGCACCCCTGACATGCCTCACCTCATCTGCACAATCCACTTCCTAATTTGAGGAAACACAGGTAACATACATTTCCTCTATCTTGCAAACATTCCTACCAAGCATTACCAAAAAAAATGACACAAACCAACAGCAAAGAAGCTCAGTGTGCTTCCTAATCTGAGGTAACACAGGTGACATGATTGTGAAAGGTTCAAATATTTGTATTTAATCATGCACACACTATTTATTCCTTCTCAAAAATGTAAAAGCCATTGATTTGCCCTAAAATCGTTTTTTGAATAACATTTTAGAAACAGAGCGCAGATCCTATGTACAAGCATTCAATTTCACTACTGAAACCTCACTATTTTACAAAATACATTTCCTCTCTCTTGCAAACATTCCTACCAAGCATTACCAAAACAATGACACAAACCAACAGCAAAGAAGGTCAGTGTGCTTCCTAATCTGAGGTAACACAGGTGACATGATTGTGAAAGGTTCAAATATTTTTATGTAATCATGCACACACTATTTATTCCTTCTCAAAAATGTAAAAGCCATTGATTTGCCCCAAAATCGTTTTTTGAATAACATTTTAGAAACAGAGCGCAGATCCTATGTACAAGCATTCAATTTCACTACTGAAACCTCACTATTTTACAAAATACATTTCCTCTCTCTTGCAAACATTCCTACCAAGCATTACCAAAACAATGACACAAACCAACAGCAAAGAAGGTCAGTGTGCTTCCTAATCTGAGGTAACACAGGTGACATGATTGTGAAAGGTTCAAATATTTGTATTTAATCATGCACACACTATTTATTCCTTCTCAAAAATGTAAAAGCCATTGATTTGCCCTAAAATCGTTTTTTGAATAACATTTCAGAAACAGAGCGCAGATCCTATGTACAAGCATTCAATTTCACTACTGAAACCTCACTATTTTACAAAATACATTTCCTCTCTCTTGCAAACATTCCTACCAAGCATTACCAAAACAATGACACAAACCAACAGCAAAGAAGGTCAGTGTGCTTCCTAATCTGAGGTAACACCGGTGACATGATTGTGAAAGGTTCAAATATTTGTATTTAATCATGCACACACTATTTATTCCTTCTAAAAAATTTAAAAGCCATTGATTTGCCCTAAAATCGTTTTTTGAATAACATTTTAGAAACAGAGCACATGTCCTATGGACAAGCATTCCATTTCAGTACTGAAAACTCACTATTTTACTAAATACATTTCCTCTCTCTTGCAAACATTCCTACCAAGCATTACCAAAAAAATGACACAAACCAACAGCAAAGAAGCTCAGTGTGCTTCCTAATCTGAGGTAACACAGGTGACATGATTATGAAAGGTTCAAATATTTTTATGTAATCATACACACACTATTTATTCCATCTCAAAAATGTAAAAGCCATTGATTTGCCCTAAAATCGTTTTTTAAATAACATTTTAGAAACAGAGCGCAGGTCCAATGTACAAGCATTCAATTTCACTACTGAAACCTCACTATTTTACAAAGTACATTTCCTCTCTCTTGCAAACATTCCTACTAAGCATTACCAAAAAAATTACACAAACCAACAGCAAAGAAGCTCAGTGTGCTTCCTAATCTGAGTTAACAAAGGTGACATGATTGTGAAAGGTTCAAATATTTTTATGTAATTATGCACACACTATTTATTCCTTCTCAAAAATGTAAAAGCCATTGATTTGCCCTAAAAACGTTTTTTGAATAACATTTTAGAAACAGAGCGCAGGTCCTATGGACAAGCATACCATTTCACTACTGAAACCTCACTATTTTACAAAATACATTTCCTCTCTCTTGCAAACATTCCTACCAAGCATTACCAAAAAAATGACACAAACCAACAGCAAAGAAGGTTAGTGTGCTTCCTAATCTGAGGTAACACAGGTGACATGATTGTGAAAGGTTCAAATATTTTTATTTAATCATGCACACACTATTTATTCCTTCTCAAAAATGTAAAAGCCATTGATTTGCCCCAAAATCGTTTTTTGAATAACATTTTAGAAACAGAGCGCAGGTCCTATGTACAGGCATTCAATTTCACTACTGAAACCTCACTATTTTACAAAGTACATTTCCTCTCTCTTGCAAACATTCCTACCAAGCATTACCAAAAAAATGACACAAACCAAAAGCAAAGAAGGTCAGTGTGCTTCCTAATCTGAGGTAACACAGTTGACATGATTGTGAAAGGTTCAAATATTTTTATGTAATCATGCACACACTATTTATTTCTTCTCAAAAATGTAAAAGCCACTGATTTGCCCTAAAATCGTTTTTTAAATAACATTTTTAGAAACAGAGCGCAGGTCCTATGTACAAGCATTCAATTTCACTACTGAAACCTCACTATTTCACAAAATACAAATCCTCTATCTTGCAAATGTAGATACCAAGCATTATCAAAAAACATGACACAAACCAACAGCAAAGAAGGTTAGTGTGCTTCCTAATCTGAGGTAACACAGGTGACATGATTGTGAAAGGTTCAAATATTTTTATGTAATCATGCACACACTATTTATTCCTTCTCAAAAATATAAAAACCATTGATTTGTCCCAAAATCGTTTTTTAAATAACATTTTAGAAACAGAGCACAGGTCCTATGTACAAGCATTCAATTTCACTACTGAAACCCATTGAATTGCCCTAAAATCGTTTTTTAAATAACATTTTAGAAACAGAGTGCAGGTCCTATGTACAAGCATTCAATTTCACTACTGAAACCCATTGATTTGCCCTACAATCGTTTTTTAAATAACATTTTTGAAACAGAGCGCAGGTCCTATGTACAAGCATCAATTTCACTACTAAAACCTCACTATTTCACAAAATACAAATCCTCTATCTTGCAAATATTGATACCATGCATTTTCAAAAAGCATGACACAAACCAACAGCAAAGAGGTTCAATGTGCTTCCTAATCTGAACTCTCTATCTATATTAAATGAATCATAACTCACCTTTACAAAGGCTTTGGGAGATGGAGAACAGTGTCAGATACACACACCAATATTTCTTTAGCAGAGCAAAAGGTATGGACTCCAGACACTGCAACCATGAATGGCACAGAAAAACCTCTAATTCTACACACATATCCCTCATGTTAACCAATCAAAACTCTTCCTTCTCTATTTTCAAACCAGCACCCTTCCCCCCCTCAGCCCTTTCTACCTGTTACCATAGCAACTCCCTCCTCACTGAGCTCTCAGGGTTAAAAGTTTATTCTACAATGTTGCAAATGAACTCAGCAAGGATGTTTGACCTCTCAATACACCAGCTTATCAAGTGCAATGTTTCTTTAAATGACCTTTTCTTAACCATTCAAATTACTTCTTTCACAGAATAGAACCATGCACCCTAACTTTCAGTTTTCAACTATCTGAATCCACCAATCTTTGCTTGTGATTCAAGAGCACTGAAACTCCACAGTTTTTTTTGCAAACTCCTACTGTTCCAATTGCCATTTTATTCCTACACTTCATCTGACTGCACCAGAACCTCCTCTCACCATGTATTCTGTCTGGATTATTGGACATAGCTACATCCACTAGGCTCAAAGGTATGCAGCTCTCAGAAATGTTCACAACCTTGATTTACCAAATGTGCACATCAAGTGGATTGGCCAAAGAGGATTGAGATGTCATCAATTGATACCATTGGTGAAAACCTTTCACCATCTGCCACACCCTGACCTTATAATTTTGCACTGTGGTGGAAATGACCTAGGCACTTTGACTGGGGTAGGTCTGGAAATGGTTTTAAAGGACACCTTTGGGCAATTGATGACACTTTTTCCACAAACTGCCTTGGTATATTCCAATATATGCCAAAGACAGAAATGGAAGTGGTCCAACCAATTTTGTCCACAATTTGAGAAAGCACGGAAACATGTGAATAAATCTGTTTCTGCTTACATGAGAGACTATGGAATGGGTTCTATATACAACAATAACTTGCGTTACAACATGCAAGATATCTACAGAGGAGATGGTGTCCACTTCTCAGATGAGGGGAATAGAATATTCCTCCTGAATTTAAGACTGTACATCGGAACCTACTTGTAGGTACCTAAATCAGCCACAGAACCCAAAAGCTCTTTTCAGGGCTACCCTACCTCTGATCACTCAAAATGATTACTTTACTCTAACTTTTTTCACTGTTTTTCAGCAAAGTACGCTCCCCGGTATGCTTCCCGGTGCGCGTACCGGGCGCTCCCCCCGCGAAAAAAAAACAAAAAACTAGGGGGTCAGGGGGTCTCTACCGTGCCCCTTTTTACCCATTCCCAACGTTGTTTGTCCTCCATCTTGTGTCTCACTGGGGCGCTCACCGGTAAGCGCTCCCAAAAAATTTTAAAAGTTAATTTACATAAAAACCTCTGTAGAGATGTTCACCAAATATAGAATAGGCCATACTACATACCAGTCCCTGCCATTTTCCCAAATTTGATGGAATTCCATTGAGCCATTTGGCCTGTAGCCTTGTCTAAATATCCTGAGGTAAATTACATGACAAAAACACATATGAAGTTTTAAAATTTACAACCAATTAAAATGTTACTTTCATTTTCTACTATTATTTCCTGACATTTGATTGGTTATGTACATGAATATAAAAGAAAAAAGAGGGAAACACAGCCATTTTGACTACAACTACCTGAGGTACATCTTGAAAGGATTTTCGCATTTTTTCTTCTTCACCTCTCTGTAAAGTAAGTTGTTAATTTGTAAGAGGCACTTTAAGTTAATTTGTAAACACGTTTTCCGATAGTTATTTACTGTCCCTCTGTTATAGTTATAGATTGAGATAGGCTCCTCTGTTATATTTATGGACTGACTTAGGCTTCTCTGCTATAATTATGAATTTACTTACACTTCTTCACAGGCACTTTTTTATATTTCTACTTCCTGCCTGATACCATACACTGCCCAAAGTTAACTTCACTGTTAAAAAATCAGAACTACCTGTCTGAACTTAAACCCAACAGTGCCCTAACTCTACTGATATAGTTATTTTTTATGCAATTTACAGCAAGAAAATGGAAGGGGAACAAGAAAACATCAATGTTTCTTTCGAGATTACAAATGAGGAGATTCTAAATGAAGATTTTGTTGACGAGGATTTTATGGATGAATCTTTGGACCAACAATTTATTGACTGTTTACAAGATATTGAATCATGCAATTTTGAGGAGATTCCAGATGAACTAATGCTGGAAGTTTTATTAAACTATGAAAATTCTAACCAATACATTTTTATTTCATAATTAAAAATTGTTTCAGACATTATTCATTTTTATATGTAATTCATGAAGTACTACCAAAATGATTATATTTATATTATAATATAAAGTGAAACTTACAGTATACTGTGCAATTTTAAAACATCATAAGGGAGCAGGGTAGACTACCCATGATCCCCTAGGTCTTCTCAGGGAGTGCTTAAAGGATCTGTTTTTGCTTTCCTGACAGACTATGGTATGGATTCCATATACCACAATAACTTCTGTAACAACATGCAAGATATCTATAGAAAAAAAGGTGTACATTGAATTTTAGACTCTGCATTGGTACCTACATGTTGGTACTTAAATCACCCACACAACACAACAACTCTATTCAGAGCTACCCTACCTCTAAGCACTTTAAATTATTATTTTACTGTTTCACTAGGTTTTCCCCATGGTACGCTCCCCGGTACGCTCCCCGGTGCGTGTACCGGGCGTTCCCCCTGCCCTTTTATGGCCCCCACATCAAACCTAGGGGGTCAGGGGGGTCTACCCTACCCCCTTTTAGTCATTTCCCCCTTTGTTTTTGCCACCTCTTGTGTCTCGATCCTACCGAGACACAAGATGGCGGCCGCTCTGGACTGTTTGGAATATTGACAAGACACCCGAGAGCCAATCAGCTTTCCGCTCGCAAACTCGCGTAGCGCGCTGGTACGCGCCCCGTTGCGCGTACCGGGGCGCGCTTATAGATATATATATTTTTTTGAACCTAAATTACTCAAAATCCACTAGAGCACATATCTTGAGACATAGCAAAGGCACATCGGGCTACCAGTCCCTACAATTTTGCCAAGTTTGGTGAAAATCCATTCAGCCGTTCGGGCTCAGAGTGAGTCCAACCGCCCTATGGAAATTAACATGGGGAAAACACGTTTTGGGACCCCCCTTTTATCTTGGCCTCCGCTTGACGAATCCCCCCAAACTTTCAGGGAAGGAGCAGAGCGGAGCGGGCCCTCTTCTTTGAGAAATGCGCGAAGATTCGTCCACCGGCGCCAAAGTTATGCCCAATAGAATGTTGCGGATTTCCTATGGAAAGTAGATCCTAACTATAACTACCTACTGGCGACCGCCAGTAGGTAGTATATATATATATATATATATATATATATATATATATATATATATATATATATCCGCAATACCTCGCGGTGCTCCACCTATTAGGTGTAAAAACGAGGCATGGACCACTTCTTCTTAGCAAGTTGTTTTATTGTTCCCAACAGCTAGTCATGACGCGTTTCGGCCGTCCCTGCGGCCTTGGTCACATCTAATATACTATTTACAAAATATGAGCTACTCACTTTTCTGGTCAAGTTTCAACAGAATAGCTCTAAGTGTTTTTGGTATAAGTTTCAGAAGACTATCAGAGAATTGAATTGTTTGTAATAGACAAGAGACGTTGTTATGATGATTGTTGCTATGTTTCATATGTCATTATGGCACGGACCTTGCTTAGACTCTATTGATGTTCTAGAGTCTTAGGTCCGTGCCGTGCAGTTCCTAGAGCAGTTGAAGGCTGGACTTCGTTGTTACCGGATGTCCTTGGTGCTGTTATCATTCTTGGTAATAAATCTACTTTCTACATTGGATTCCTGCTTGATTTATCTTAACAAAGTTAGCGACGATTGTGGAGATAACATCACCGTGAGTTAAGAACCTTCTGCGTGCAGATTTTCTTCAGTGACATCTACTTTGAACCCGGTATGTTTCTAATTATTTTTAAAGGAACTTTGGGTTGGATTTGAAATCTCAAGTTTTGTAAGAGATTCCGTCATTCTTTTATCGATTTATGAAGTTTCGGCAATTTTTTTAAAAAGAAAACTCACCTCAACTGTTATTGATTGACGTCACTTCGCTGTACTTCAGGAGCTTTCTGGCGTCGTCTGGATTCCGAGTTCCGAGTTCTTCATTCTCTGAACTCGTTCTCTTTGCGTGGCACAGGAAAAGTCTTCATTGACATAAGTGCGCAGACTTCCGTGCCATCGCGTTCTGCTCTATGGTCATGCACGTTGCGTTACGCTACGTTGCAGCCATTTTGTTTATAATCGTATCCTAGCAACTTCAGGATTTCGCCGATCTCTGTGACCAGGTTGAATTTTTACAAGTTTCTACAACAGTATCTTGGATTTTGGTGAGCGATTTCTTTATTTATTATTATTATTTATCATACACTTTACTCTGAGTCTTTATGAAGACATTTTGTACAATTTTGGAAGTTTACATTTCTTTCCAAATCCTCACGGAGGATTTTTAATTATTCATACGTCTTTGGAATTCTTTGTGCATACTTTACTACATTCTTACATCGAACATGTCTACTTCGCAAGGTTACAATTTGTCACCGCCTCAGTGTTTTTGGCCGGCAGGAGGTACGCCCTGCATGCAGTGGTCAGAATGGAAGGCCTATTTTATTAACTATATAGATACTCTGGACGCTAAAGGTAAAATGTCTGCTGCTGAGAAAAAAGGATTTTTTTTATATTCTGTTGGTCCGGAGGGACTTAAGGCTTACAATCAAATGCCCAAAGTTAGTGGAGGCAGCGATCAGAATGTATTTACAGCAGCTATTGATGACTTTGATCGCTATTTCGCCCTTAAGGTTTGTATTGGCATTCTTCGCTACAACGTTTTTCAAAGAAAGCAGAATGCTGATGAATCAGTTGACAACTATGTATCTGCCTTAAGAACACTTTCATTGGATTGTCAATTTGGAGGTTTACAAGAAGATTTAATCATGGATCAAGTTGTCATGCATGTAAAGGATAATTCAATACAAGATAGACTTTGGGTGAATGGTGATTCTAAACTGGAAGACATCCTTGCTAATGTCAGAAAAGCGGAAATGTCCTGTAGAAGTGCCAAAGAAGTCAAACATGAGGAGAACAATAAACAGAACGTCGTTGCGAGAGTTGATGCTTCGAAAACACAAAGTTCCTACAAAAAGAATAATTACTCTACAAAAAGTCATACTAGTGATAATAACAAGCTACAATGTTATTGGTGTGATAGCAGTTCACACTTAGCCAATTTCAAAGGTTGCCCTGCTATTAAACAGAAATGTTCTGTGTGTGGGGGCATTGGTCATATAGCTAAAGCTTGTAAAAAACGCAGCTCTAAGAAAGTTAAATGTGTTGAAGAGGGTGATTCTTGTGATAGTGATACTGACCACAAAGAAGAACATTTTGAAAAGTCTTATATGTTGAATATTTTGGATCATTCTCCTGTTATTTTGAATTTAGACGATAAATTGATAAAGAAAAAACCTATTTGTGGCATGATGATTGGGGGTGTTGAAATACAGATCTATGCAGATTCGGGTTCTCCGTACTCTATAGTTAATGAAAGTGTATGGAAATACAAATTTGTAGACAAACTTGGTCCTTCATTATTTCCCGGTGACATCAATCCAATTGGTTATTCAGGTGGAAAAATTGACATAATTGGGTTTAGAGTCTTAGTATTCAAATTTAAAGACCGTGAATGTACTGCTAAGTTGTATGTATCTAAAAGTGGACCTTCAGTTTTAGGATGGTTCGATCAAGGTAAACTTGATATTGTCCTCAACCCCAACGGTCCAGAACCAGTTATGGTTACTGGGGATTCTAGCCAATGTGGTAATGCTATGTTGACTACATTTCCTGAGGTTTTTAAGGACAGTATTGGGAAATTAGATAATTTTAAACATAAAATTGTTTTAAAAGATAATGCTTCTCCAAAGATTTATAAGGATAGAAATATTCCTATCACAGTGAGGGATGAGGTACAAAAAGAACTCAAAAAATTAGTTGAGAATGATATCATAGAGAAAATTGAGTCATCTGAATGGGTTTCGCCCATTGTTGTAGCCAGACGATCCAATGGTAATATTAGGCTATGTATTGATCTCCGTCATTTAAATAATAATGATATTTTGCTTTTTGGCGACGACGAGTCTACTCATGATGAAGTGTTAGAGATGGTTTTGAACAAACTTTCGATTAGTGGACTTACTGTTAAGCATTCGAAATGCAAGTTTTGTGTAAAATCTGTTACTTATCTTGGCCATGTACTCTGTGAAGAAGGTATCAAACCCAAACCTGACCTAGTAGAAGCCATCCAACTTGCTCCTTCACCAAATTCTAAAGATGATGTTAGGTCATTCTTAGGTTTAACTGAGTTTTACTCAAAGTTCATTCGCAATTTTTCGTGCAGGGTATTTAATATTAGACAGTTGTTAAAAAATAGGAACACATTTGTGTGGGACTCTGAGTGTGAAAAGGAATTTATTGATGTGAAAGCTGCTCTCAATAGTTTTGATCCTAAGCTCTCTTGTTTTATTACTACGGATGCCAGTGCAAAAGGTTTAGGCGTGGTTTTGACTCAAAAGGATGGAAAAAAAAGTGAAGTGGTAATCGCTTACGCTTCAAGGGCTTTATCTCCTACTGAAATTAAATACTCTACCCTTGAGAGAGAAACTCTGGCCGTTGTATGGGCTTTGGAATATTTTAGAGTTTTTGTATGGGGGAAGGAGTGTGAAGTTAGATCTGACCACAAACCTTTGATACACTTACTCACCACTGATGGCATGATCAGAGCTTCAGCTAGAATTGCGCGTCTATCCATGAGATTGCAGGATTTTGTTTACAAGATTGTATATGTTCCTGGACGCGATAATGTTACTGCAGATTTTTTGTCTAGGTTCCCTCTTCCCCTCAAAGAATGTGTTCAGGATTCATGGAGTGAATTCAATATTGCTCTTGTTCATGATGAGGGTTCATTACCTATCAAATGGGATGATTGAAAAATTGAATTTTGTAAAGACAATGTGTTGCAAAATGTTAAGAAATTTATGGTTGAGGGATGGCCCAGTAAAAAAAATCTTCTTCCTGATTTGAAAGGTTTTTGGGAGGTAAGAAGTGAATTATCCTTTTCTGACTACATCGTTTGGAGAGGTGAAAAAGCTATTCCTCCTGTTGGCATGAGGAATATCATTGTAGAGCATGGTCATGAGTCTCACAATGGTATTTTTAGAACTAAGCAGTCGGTTAAGAGATTATTCTGGTGGCCTGGTTTGGACATTTTTGTTGAACGGGTTGTCAGGAATTGTGGAAAGGGGCGACCATTCGGTCCCCCCGAACGTATGGTGGAGTACCCCGATCCCCCCGGGAAGCCATCTTGGGCGGGAGGCGAGTCTCGGCTGGTATGCCCGAAGCGGCGTAGCCGGGGCGCGCCTTTTCCCGCCCTGGAGTGGGTTGTCCTAGACACTGACGCACTCGGCCACGCCCTCGGTGGCGGGCGGGGGCGGGTTGACGCCCGCCCCGAAGACGGATAAAAGAAGCAACAAGCCAAGAAACATCCTCTTGCTCCTGTGCTCTGAAGCTGCACCTCCCCACTGCACGTGAGCTCAGGACGGAACGAAGAGCCAATTTTGAGCGTTGTAATCTTTCTTTTTGTCTTACAGATATCCCGTTTGGGAATGCCTAAGAAAGTCGAAAAGCGGGTCAGTACCGATCAGATGCTCCGCATGCTCATGAAGGAGGTAGCCGATTTGAAGAAGCAGATGGCGGCTAAGAACGGGGAGGGAGGACCGAAACGGCCTTTGCCGGGAGTGGTCCCCGGTGGGAGAGGCAAGAGGTCCAGAAAGGGGGCGCTTGGGGGTGAAACTCCGGTCCCAGTTACCCCACTTGAGGAGCCAACCCCGGTGCCGAAGGGGGGGAATCCGATCCCCGTGGTGGTCACCCCCGTGACCAGAGAAGATATGCCTCCCGAGTTAGCGGCACAATTGGCAGCGTGGTTGGGAAAAGATAACGAGGGCACCACGGCTGACGACGCCCGGGCAGTAATGAGACAACTGCGGGAATCTAGGGAGGCTGCGAAGACACCAGCTTCTGTTACCCCGCCAGTTACGGCGGCGGAAAATGCAACGGGCCCAGTTTCGGCGGCAAATGCAGCTTCTGGTTCAGGTAAGCGGCCATTGCCGATCGCGGGGGAAGGGTCCGTACCTTCACGAAGGGAGAAGGTGGCTCAGCATGTTCCACTGGAAATTAAGGAAAAGATTTGGGCGAATAAGTATGTTAATATTTTTTCTTTGCTTACCGACCATTACGAGATGGAGCATGTTAAGAGCCAAAAGGAGCTCATGCATCCGAGTGTTTGGCGCGCAAAAATGGCCGCCTTTAAGGTTGACGAAAACATTGGTACTTGGGGCAGAGCGTGGGGCATTTTTACCTCCATCATGGGTGAGCGCAGGCCCGAGTTGCTGACCGAGTTGCCTATTTATCAATCGCGTATCATGGAGTACTCCGTAGCGTATGGGGGCAATCAGTGGTTCTGCTATGACAATATTTTTAGAAAAGCTAAGGAACATGACCCAGTTTTGACTTGGGATTGTTACGACTCCGTGTCATGGCAAAAAATGGAGAGTACTGGAATGTTAAAAGTACCATTGTCAGGGAGTAGCGGGGGTGAATCTTCCCGCCAATACTCTGGGACATCCTTTCGGACGGGTGCAGGTAGCGAGTACCACTCGAAGACGAGTGGCAACGCAGGTAAAAGGGGGATCTGTTGGAATTTTAACAGAGGTAAATGTACGAGGCCCCAGGGGTCATGCAAGTTCAGACATGAATGTGGGGGGTGTGGGCAGCCATCCCATCCTGAGTCCATGTGCAGAGCCAAAACGGGTGATAACGGTGGTAAGGGAAGCGCCAAACAGGTCTGAAATAGTCCGAGGGGCGACTTTACCTACTCCGATTGATACCATGGCAATGATTCCTTGGCTCAGTGAATACCCGGATCATGCTTCCGCTGGGGTGTTGCGGAACGGGTTTTCATATGGTTTCCGCATCCCAGTGGGGGATTTTCAGGGTGTAGCTAATTGTACGAATCAACTATCGGTCTTACAGCATTCGGCTGTGGTACAGGCAAAGATTGGGAAGGAGGTGACTCGAGGTCGTGTCGCCGGTCCATTCGACTTGCCACCGGTGGATAATTTTGTTTGTTCCCCTCTAGGGGTGGTCCCCAAGAAGGACCCGGGTGAGTTTCGGCTGATACATAACTTGTCAGCCCCACGTGGTCTTTCCGTGAATGATGCGATAGACCCGGAGGTGTGTTCGGTGCGGTACGCATCTTTCGATGAGGCCGTCGCCATGTTGCAACGCCTGGGGCCCGGGGCGCTGATGGCAAAATCAGATATCGAGTCAGCGTTCCGGTTGCTCCCGGTACACCCAGACGATCAGCGTCTCCTCGGTTTTAGGTTTCAGGGTCGCTATTACATGGACAGATGTATGCCAATGGGATGTTCTATATCTTGTGCCTATTTTGAAATGTTCAGTTGTTTTTTACAATGGGTCTTCACAAAAAAGACGGGTTTTCAACATGTTATGCATTATCTCGATGATTTTTTGTTCTTGGGGGCAGCCGGGGATCCAGAATGTGGACAGGCTTTAAATTAATTTTGTGTCTTGATGAACCAATTTGGTGTGCCATTGGCGCCAGGTAAGACCGTGGGTCCCTCGACTTCCCTCGAGTTTCTGGGGATCGAGCTCGACTCGGTAGAGGGTTGTTTTCGACTACCAAGAGAAAAGGTTTTGAAATTTAGGGCATCCCTTGAAACATGTATCAGTGAGACTAAAGTGAAACTGCATCAATTACAACAAGTGGTGGGCCAGTTGAATTTTGCCCTGAGAGTAATGCCGATGGCCCGCCCCTTTTCCCGCTCGATTGCATAAGCCATGGTCGGCCTGAAGGAGGGTCATCACCGCACATAGGCTCTCGGCAGAGGTTCGCCAGGACATGCGCATTTGGTTGGCATTTCTTGCGGATTTCAATGGTCGATTAGTTTGGATAAAACCGGCGGTGTCCTCTGAGGAGCTGGGGCTGTGGACAGATTCGGCGGGGAGAATAGGTTTTGGCGCCATATTCGGCACACAATGGACGGCTCAAAAATGGCCGTCATGGTGGCATGAGTGCGGATTGACGAGGAACATTGCTTTTCTCGAACTGTTCCCTATTTTGGTGGCCCTGAAAACTTGGCCTGAGGGGTTTCGGGATCAGTCTGTGGTGTTTTGGTCTGACAACATGACCGTGGTTGAGTGTATCAATAATCAGGCAGCACGTTGCAAATGGATGCTGAGACTGCTTAAAGAAATTGTGTTATTGTGCATGCAGTTGAATGTGCTCTTTAGGGCAAGACGTGTCCCGGGGGTATTGAACCAAGCGGCTGATGCGCTTTCTCGTTTCCGTATGCAGGCCTTCTGGGGTTTTCTGCCCGCAGCGGACCCGGTGGCAGCACCCTTTCCCGAAGCTCTCTGGTCTCTCGGTGCCCCGAACTACAAAACCTCGTGGGAGAGAGTTTAGCGCCCAGGACAAGGAAGGCATACGAAGGGGCGTTCCGTTCCTACTGGTCCTTTTTGGGTTCTGCTAGGGGGGAGCTTTGGGGCCAGGAGGAGCTTGTCGTTAAATTTTTGCTGTCTTTACATCAGGCAGGCAAATCAGTAGCTACGGCCCAGAGGCATCGGGCCGCCATTTCCTTTATGGCAAGGGCTCATGGGATCCAGGACCCGACAGCGTCTTTCGTAGTCCAGAAAGCGCTACGGGGGTGGCAACGCCTGGAGGGTCGCAAAGCAGATGAGAGGCGCCCGATAGGTCTGGATAGGTTGGCCCTGTTATTTTCCGTACTCCCGGCAACGTGTTCATCACAGTATGAGACAGTGTTATTCCGAGCCGCTTTTGCGCTAGCATTCCATGGGGCTATGCGGGTAAGCGAACTAGTGGCGAGGAACAAGCGGGATACGATGGGGGGATTGTGCCAAGAGCACGTTCAGGTCAAGGGGGAGACAATGACTGTCTCATTTGTCAGGTCCAAAACCGATCAGGGTGCGTTTGGGGACTGCATAATCATACAGAGGATCCCCGGGTCCCCCATGTGCCCTGTGGTTTGCGTAGAGGAATATTTAGCGCAGAGAGTGGCATCATGGGGGGGGACCTTTTTGAGACACGCTGACACCACCCCACTGACAAGGTTTCAGTTCCAGCGGGTGCTTGCGATGTCGATTTCGGCCGCGGGCTTGAACCCCGGCGAGTTTGGGACCCATTCTTTTCGGATAGGGGCTGCTACAGAGGCTACAGCCAGGGGTCTGAGTGTAGAAGAAGTAAAACGTGTAGGGCGTTGGTCCTCGAACTGTTATAAAAGGTATGTGCGCTTGCACATGTTATGAAGCTGTAATGATGTACTCACGCTTCTTGTCTTGTTTGGTTTTCAGTTGCGCAAGCCTACGAGGCGGGGCGGACTGTGCAGTCGACCCGACACATGGGGACCAGCGGTCAGACATCACCGGCTGGGAAAAAGGAGGTGTGGGTCATGGGCCACTCATACGTGAGGCGTGCCGTGGACGTATTCAAAGCAGGTGACATGATTCACGTGGCTGGGGAATACGGGTACAGTGTGTCCTTCTACGGAAAGGGCGGGCTCTGTATTGACCAGTTTCAATCCTTTTTCGAGGGTTTGTTAGGGCGGACAAGGTCACCGCCGTCTATAATCATAGTCCATCTTGGGGGCAACGATTTGGTGGCCACTGGTAGACGACTTCTTCTTGAGGCAATGCTTTCCACAGTAAGTTGGTTGGCAAGGAGAGTTCCAGGGTGCACAATTGCATGGTCCCACATGATCCCACGAAAAGTGTGGCGGGGGGCTATTTCTGTTTCTGCTCTGAATCATTCAGTAAGGAAAATAAATAACAAAGTGAGTAGATTGTTTCGTTCAAGTTCTCTGCATTCTGTCTCGCATGGTTGTATCAGAGGGGACAGTATGTATTTGGGGGACGGTGTTCATTTGTCCCGGGTGGGGAATGAGTTACTCATAGGAGACCTCATAGCCTGGTTAAAGAGTTTATAACATGACCTTTAGGCAGGAGTTGTTGTGGGGGGTCCGGATAGCCGGTCAACTATCCGGCCTGTGGCGGTAAGGTCATGATCGGTGAGCAGTAATTGGAAGATCCCTATGGGGGGGCGTCACCCATTACGGATGGGAGCGCTCGGGGGAGGTGGCCATTGGCCCCTCAACGGGGAGGCGGTCCCGTCTAAGGATAGGCCGCCGGAAGGAAAGGAAAGGTGGTCAAGGCCCCTTCCTGGATAGGAGGGGCTACGGGCCCTCCTGGGGAATTTCCCGGGGCCAGGACATCTGCGACGGCAGATGGGTAAGTTGTGTGGGGTTCGGGAGGGGGTTTACGCTACCTCTTAGACACCTCACACGAGTCCTCGGACGACCGTTAAATGGCGTCGAGTTCATTGGGGCCCCCGTCAAGTCCAAGGGAAATTGGTAGATGCACTTGAGGTACGCCTCTGTGCGGTTGGTCCTCTCACAAGTGAGGGTTGTATTTATGGTTTAGGGATCTGACACCGGTTACGACCTTGCCGTTGGCCCTTAACGTTAGGATGTACAATTTCAAGTCAAATGTTTTGTAGGATGTTGGATCGGCTAGGAGAGTCTTTGTATTAGAGATCTGTTAAGGTTAGCCAAACATCGTAATATGGAAATGAAATTGTACATAATATGAAACTGTTATTTTAATGTTTTGATTTTGTTTCATATTTAATAAATACGGCCGGGAGGGTCACTCCCTCCCGCCTTCCAAAAGTCCAGAACCGTTTCGGTTTCCCATCCTTGGGGATTGTGTTGAGAGGGGGTGGCGGGTATCTCAGCCATATGGAAAGGGGCGACCATTCGGTCCCCCCGAACGTATGGTGGAGTACCCCGATCCCCCCGGGAAGCCATCTTGGGCGGGAGGCGAGTCTCGGCTGGTATGCCCGAAGCGGCGTAGCCGGGGCGCGCCTTTTCCCGCCCTGGAGTGGGTTGTCCTAGACACTGACGCACTCGGCCACGCCCTCGGTGGCGGGCGGGGGCGGGTTGACGCCCGCCCCGAAGACGGATAAAAGAAGCAACAAGCCAAGAAACATCCTCTTGCTCCTGTGCTCTGAAGCTGCACCTCCCCACTGCACGTGAGCTCAGGACGGAACGAAGAGCCAATTTTGACCCACCCACCAGCCCCTGAGGACAGCTAGTTGTTTTGAAATAAAGTTTAGATGTGGTAACCCTATTTTCTTACAGGTTGTGAGGATTGTCGTGATAATTTTTTGAGTATGCAATAAAGATGGTCACTTTCAGTATGTTGTGCAAATAAAGGATTTTGCAGTGGTGTTGATCAGTAATCATGCTTTTTATAGGCTATAATTCTTTCGTGATTTAGTAATTTAGGTAAATTTGTCGTATTTATTGTCAGGCGGTAAGGTCATGATCGGTGAGCAGTAATTGGAAGATCCCTATGGGGGGGCGTCACCCATTACGGATGGGAGCGCTCGGGGGAGGTGGCCATTGGCCCCTCAACGGGGAGGCGGTCCCGTCTAAGGATAGGCCGCCGGAAGGAAAGGAAAGGTGGTCAAGGCCCCTTCCTGGATAGGAGGGGCTACGGGCCCTCCTGGGGAATTTCCCGGGGCCAGGACATCTGCGACGGCAGATGGGTAAGTTGTGTGGGGTTCGGGAGGGGGTTTACGCTACCTCTTAGACACCTCACACGAGTCCTCGGACGACCGTTAAATGGCGTCGAGTTCATTGGGGCCCCCGTCAAGTCCAAGGGAAATTGGTAGATGCACTTGAGGTACGCCTCTGTGCGGTTGGTCCTCTCACAAGTGAGGGTTGTATTTATGGTTTAGGGATCTGACACCGGTTACGACCTTGCCGTTGGCCCTTAACGTTAGGATGTACAATTTCAAGTCAAATGTTTTGTAGGATGTTGGATCGGCTAGGAGAATCTTTGTATTAGAGATCTGTTAAGGTTAGCCAAACATCGTAATATGGAAATGAAATTGTACATAATATGAAACTGTTATTTTAATGTTTTGATTTTGTTTCATATTTAATAAATACGGCCGGTAGGGTCACTCCCTCCCGCCTTCCAAAAGTCCAGAACCGTTTCGGTTTCCCATCCTTGGGGATTGTGTTGAGAGGGGGTGGCGGGTATCTCAGCCATATGTTCATTGTGCCAATTCTGACAAGTCATTGAAAACTTTGATACCTAACTTGAAAGGTCATGTTGTCCCTGATGGTCCCTGGGAATCTATCGCTATGGACATTATGGGTCCTGTTGGTCCAATGAATAAGTATATTATTGCTGCCATAGATTTATTCTCTAAATGGCCTGTTATATAAATTGTGAGGAAAGTGGATACAGACAGTGTTCTATTATTTCTTGATGACATTTTTAGTGAGGAAGGCTTGCCCATTCGTGTCATTACTGACAATGGTGTACAATTCTTATCTAACAAGGCTAAAGATTACTTTATGAAAACTGGTGTTAAACAATGTACCACCTCTTTATACAATCCGAGCCGAAATGACATAATAGAGAGGTTCAACAGAGTTTTGAAAGGAGCTATACAAATGTTTGGTGTTGATGATGAAAAGTGGGAAATTCAAGTGATGAAGAGTGTTTGGAAATATAGAATCACTCCTAATAACATGACTGATTGTGCTCCTTTCGAAATTATGAGGGGTAGGTTACCGAGATCTAAGGTTAATCCATCTTGGTTAATTTCATTTTACAGATGTCAAGTGGATCTTAGTCAAATTAAAACGAGAATGGGGAAATCCCATTTTGTTAACAAACACAGTTTTGATCTAATGAGTAATCCTAGGCCAGATCCTATTGTTTAAGTTGGTATGCTAGTAAAAGTGAAAAAACCATGGAGAGTATCGAAAGGTGAAAGTCAGTACATGGGTCCTTTTGTAGTGAAGGAGGTGTTGAAGAACGCGGTAAAACTTGCTAATGGGAAAGTTTGGAATCTAAGTAAAATTGCCATACTCAAAGGTAATAAGGATTTGTATAAAGATACCGTATTAGCTGACAACAAAAATAATGATTTTACAGAAGTTGTTCTGGAAAATCCTGTAGTTGTTGAAAACAATCTTGATAACAATAACATTTATGTCAATGGTAAAGATTTAGCTGTTGTTCCTTCTTGTAAGGATACTGTTCAAGAGAATGGGTGTTCATCTGACACTAAACGTGTACGAAAGAAACCACTATGGTTATCAGATTTTATAACTTCTATTCGAGATAAGTTGTATTCTTAATTTATTTTGTGATAAGTTGTACTCTCCGTTTTCCTATTTTTATTTTTTCTTTTATTTTTTTTGTTTTTCCTTCTCTTTGTTTTTTTTTTTAGATTAAAGGGGGAAGATGTGTTATGATGATTGTTTCTATGTTTCATATGCCATTATGCAGCTACTTAAATGATATTTTTAAACAATCAAAAACAATTTTCAAATCATTTTCATTATCTCATTTAATATGTTTTAACCATCAACATATTTTTAAACTGTGTATTTTTCATTGTTCATTGGTGGTAAATATACTAAATATACATACATCAATCACTATTATACATTCATTTTACAAGTGACCGTATTTCTTGAGCACCCAATGCATTTCGGGACACTCTTGTCCCTTCGTCAGGGGTTCCTGTACAAAAGAAATAAAGAAGGACAAAGGAAACAATTTTATACGATGCCAAACACTTTTTTTAGAAAACCTATTCAAAATTACACAAACCTAATTTCATTAGTCATCATTCTGAAATCCTACCCTTGGAAAGTCAAATTGCAAAGCTTGGTAGCTTCAATGTACACCAACACGATATTAAAGTTCCCAATATTCTCAAAACCAGTTGTTTAAATATATTTGAATGATTCTCACCGTAATAAATCGTGATAACTATATATTGTGGAGCCTTGAAAGCCATCACTGACGAATCTAAAAACATAGAAAGTCCTAATTACAATGTCCGTTGATTAAACAAAAGAATCAAAAAGACTGCGAGAGACGACAACTGAAAATCGCTTACCAAAATGTAACTGTGGTATTATCACACTATGACGTCCTGCCAAAAAATACATAAAGCATCTGTCAATCTGACTGTATTCACCATCTGAAATACCTTGGAAGCACCTCTTAGTGAATTATAGATCTCACCTCTTTTTTGCATATAAGCCGCGTACTCTAAAAAGCAAAAAAATGAATCAAAGATTTAGCATAGCGTCTGGAATTGCGGAATGGCACTCACTACGATTAATCAAGTGAAGCCTCTCACCTGCCAAGGGTGGTGTAAATTCTGTCCTATACCAAGGTCGGGATCTTACGAGCGTCCTCTGAGAAAGACAAAACGTGAAAAAGCGGTTTGAGAACTCGCCCGAGTGGAGCGTGTCGGTTGAAAACGTGTTTCATTAACTGACTCACCGATATCACCGCCTTATCGCACACTCTCTATGCCTTCAACGCCGGTCGGGAAAAGATGCACTTCCGTGTCATCGCCCGACCTATTTAACACGTGTATCTGGGACCCGAGCGCTAAACACAAATAAAGGACTATGATCGCACCAACGAAGTTCTGACTTCAACAAAACTTTATCCATTTTTTACGGCGCTGCAAAGAGAATTACGAGCAAACCTTATTCACTGCTTTTTTACTTGTGATAGTAGTTCTCTGCACAGAATTATTTAAATAAGCGCCTAAATATAACTAAATAAACAAAAATTATAAAATCAAGCTGTGACATGATTTACACATACAATACAGAATTCTTTTTTTTAAATACAACGATTTGTATGTGTGAACATCTATAAAATAGCACATTCATTATTACATGAAATCATATCCCATTATCATGAATTCGAACAATATTCTGGGAACTTAATTACATAACCCGTCTACACTATATTTTTAATGTTTTGAGTGTAAAGATGTAATATGTGGTTATTTTAAAAATATCGGTGTACCAGATTACCGCGTGTGTCGCTGGCCAGCTATTAAGTTTATTTTTATTCATAAAAAACAGCTCATTTCTAATTTATCGTTGAGCCCGAAGGGCGTCAGGGTTTGAAGTTTTTTTATCCAGAAGACTTCCCTCTGGAGGAGGATCTTTGAGTTTTCCATGCCTTCTCTTTTGGGGACCAATTCAATTATTTGGAACTTGATTTGGGCCACTGTATGTCGCTGTTCAATCCAATGTGAGGCCAAAGGTGATGTGATATTTTGATTACGAATCCGACTCTTGTGTTCTGACAAACGTATCTTAATCTTTCGTTCTGTTTTGCCTACATAAAGTAGTCCACAGGGACATTTAATCATATAAACTAAGGGGCCGATTAGGATGGCGGACAGAGGTGGAGGGACCGTCCGCATGGACTGCGGAGGTCCCTCCGTGCAAATCAGGATGTGACCGCCACCCTGGCGGTCACATCCTGGATATTTAACATTGCGGCGGGTGCTGCTTCAAGCAGCACCCGACGCAATGTTAAAAGTGCATGTGTAACATTTACATGCACAAAGCGACAGGCACCGCGCGGTGCCTGCCGCTTTGTGCATGTAAATGCTGGGGGGTACCATAGGTACCCCCCATGTGAACCCCCCACCCGCCTACGCCCTGGGGGTTCGCAACGGGCCCCCAAAAGCAAAAGTACACATGCTTTTCCACGGCGGAAAAACCGCCGCGGAAAAGCATGTTTACTAATGCTTCCTAATTTGGCTGGCGGTGTCTGATAGACACTGCCAGCCAAAGGAGAGCTTTTCCGCCGCGGTTGTAGTCTGACCGCGGCGGAAAAGCAGCGGACAGAATCCAAGACCCACCAGCCATCGTAATGCGGCGGTGGGTCTTTGGTGACTCCGCAGAGGATTTTCCGCCTCCTCCGGGCCGGCGGTGGCTTCCGCCGGCCCGGAGGAGGCGGAAAATCCTCTATCATAATCGGCCCCTAAATGTTCCGAATTACAGTTAGTCGTACGATGTAACGATATGCTTTCTCCAGTCCTGGGATGTGATAGCACATTCCGTAAATCACATTATTGTAATTTTTGCAATTCCAGCATTTTGTAGTCCCTCGAGGAGATGTTTCTCCTTTCCAAGTATCAATTCTTGATCGTTTAGTTAACATCTCTTTTAGATTTTGTGCCCGTGTATAAGCAAATAACGGTCTTTCTTTGAAAAGTATCCCAAAATCTGGTTCAGACTCAAGTAATTCCCATCTTCTAGTAATAATATTTTTAATGTCTCTAGATGCAGACGAAAATTTTGACATTTAGTTTATATGATTAAATGTCCCTGTGGATTAACCGAGTGCTACCTCCACCCACATACATCATATGTCATTATGGCACAGACCTTGCTTAGACTCTATTGATGTCTAGAGTCTTAGGTCCGTGCCGTGCAGTTCCTAGAGCAGTTGAAGGCTGGTCTTCGTTGTTACCAGATGTCCTTGGTGCTGTTATCATTCTTGGTAATACATCTACTTTCTACATTGGATTCCTGCTTGATTTATCTTAACAGATGTTTAAGTAAAAGTTCTTACCCAAGAAAGAACTAATACATTTATCTGTGCTTGGATGGGGCACTGGCTTGTGAATGAGTAGAGATGAGATACTACCTGAATTTCTTCACGAAGGCACATCTGTCAGGAAACACTTGTGCTGGTTTAATTAAATGAACTGACTCTTGATACACTCCTTGAGGTGCTGCTGAATACTTGCACAAGCGCCAAGTTAAGACACTACTCGTTGTTCGAGAAACTCAAACCTCTATCTTCAGAGAAAACAGCTAGACATGAACGTACTACTCCAGCGCCATGTAGGGACACTGCTCCTAAATTATATTTAGAAGAATTTTTCCTCCGAATTAATGCGCAGGAAGAAGACGCTACCGGCACCTCCCAGGATTCAGTTGAGCATTCACGTTAAGCGCTGCTGACTCCGTGGTACAAAAAGGGGTGGTGATGGATGGAGCATCTGAACCAATCAAACACTCACACCCAGTCAAAAGATCTGGGTTTGATCCATCACCGTTCTTTAGCCCACTCTGCCACCCCAGTTCAGACATGGCTATATGCCAATCAGCCTGACCCTGTGCCTCTTGGGAACAGTCCAGCCCGAACTGCCAAGCCATGCCTTCCCTGAACCGGAAACAAGCTTCCGAGGACCGGTTTCTGGCATTCCAGCCGTCTTCAGCCCGGCTTGCTTGAATCCAGTGGCAAAGTGAGCAAGGGACTCACGTCTGAGCATACCCTGCCACACTTATGGCGGCCAAAAGCGGTACAAAAAGGGGTGGTGATGGACGGTGGCGGCCAAAAGCGGTACAAAAAGGGGTGGTGATGGAAGCATAAAAACTAGATTGCCCACTCAGATTTTGAATCATGCATTCATTGCTTCATGTACCTGGATCTGGAGGAACATTGAGTGAGTTCAGAAAATGTTTTAAAGCACTTTTGATGGATGGAGGAGATGGCTTCCAATATGGATATTTCATGCGCTTTCCTCAAGCTGACATGCTTTTTAGCTTTGCAACCTTTTGCTATGATCCTGGCTACGATGTTTATGACAGGTCTTGAGCACAGAGGCTGTGCAATTGACTTGCTTAATGGAGTGTTAGAATAGAAAATCATGCTTACGCATTATTCTATATATGTTAGCATTCGCAGCGTCGTTTTCTATTCTGGTGCCGTTTTAGGTTAGAAACTTATAATCGAAACTTATGCCCTGTTATTTCCGAGAAAAGGCCCCTGTTAGGTTTGTTTCTCCAAGGCTAGGTTTTGCTTCACTAATGATAGACTATTCTTATTAGTGCATACCTTTCCCTACAGATAGAGGCCTTATCCCACTTGTCTAGTGGCAGGCACAGGCAGAACGACCTTGGACAGTAGATATTGTGTGCCCGACCTCAGAATCAAAACATCATTTTTTTGTATTCCACTCTTTTGCTGCATTTGCTTGGAAAATTCCATTGTGGGCGTGCCTTCATTGATTCATTGATTCTGAAATGTACATAATGTGTCTTCATGCTTGCTAATGTCAGTCCCTCTGCAGCACTCCTAACCGACTGGGCAGACTGGGCTCCACTTTGAGTGTACTTGAATAAATAGATATCGGTTTGTATTCTCTACTGTCTGACCGACTCTTCATTTGGTATGGAAGACTGAGAGGTGGTCAGGAGTGACCCTAATCAGGCCACTTCCTTCAATTGGCGCCAGAACAGGGAGTCCTTTGGGTGAGTGACCCTTCCCCTTCCGCGGATGGAGGGAGGTCGAGGCCATCTTCGGGTGGGACTGACGGTTCAGGGATCCTTGTATGAGAAGCATTGATTGCTCGCAGCTGCCCCGTCCATCCTGCCGGAGGGTGCCTCGCCCATCGGTCATCTCCGACTGGAGTCCTAAATGGCGAAACCCTTGGGTCTGACCGTTTGGTCTGCAGAGTTGGCAGTGGAGAATTAGTTTGTTTGACCTGCATACATCAGGTGAGTTTGTTTTGGTTCTTTGTGCATAAAATAATGTTTTATCTTCCTATCAAGCTGGTTTCCGCAAACTGACTAGTACGACAGATCAGATCTTTCGGTTCACGCTGCTCTATTGGAAGACAGTGCAGTTGGCGAAGGGCAGTCTCTATGTTGCTTTTATTGACTTACGCGCAGCTTTTGACCTAGTCCCTCGCTCCCTGCTATGGAAAGTTTTGGCTGGGATGGGTATGCCACTAGAAACTCTATCGTTAGTGATGAGACGGCACGATTCAATCTGCGCAAAGATACAGTGGGGGAGACACGGGCAGATAACTGCTGAGTTCCCGGTAGAACGGGGGGTACGCCAAGGCTGTGCCATGGCTCCGACGCTTTTTTCCCGCTACATTAATGGAGTAGTGGAGCGTATGTTGTCTGCTTCTGTAGATGCTCCAATTTTGGATAGCGTGAAGACGTCAATCCTATTATTCGCAGACGACACGCTCATACTATCCAAAACCCCCAGTGGCCTACATCTTTGAGGGCTTTTGTACTGATCATGGGCTTGAAGTAAACGTAGCTAAAACGAAGCTCATGACATTTAATCCCCATCCCAGCTTCAGAGGGAATTTTTTCATGGATGGCCAAAAGGTAGAAATGGTTTCGGACTTTGTTTATCTGGGAATCCATATAGCTAAGGGCGTAAAGTGGGGGGAACATACAGAAATGGCGGCTCTCAAATTCCGCCAGAATACTGGTGTCATAAGTGCTGAGCACAAAAAGTCTTTGACCAAACCAGTTGTGACAGCACTCCAAGTATATGAGGCCAAAGCCGTTAGCTCTGCGCTTTACGGCGCAGAGCTTTGGGGCTATGATAATCTGGCACCACTAACGCTCGCTGAGAACAAATTCCTTCGAAACCTCATTGGCCTCCCCAAAAGCACACCCACGAAGCCGCTGCGTTGCGAGTTAGGTAGGAAAGCCAGTGCAGATATGGCTAGATTACGACCCATTTTATACTGGCGGCGTATTTGGGTCACCCCAGAACTCGCCCATTACGCAAGGGGCTTCCTGGATGTAATTAACTGTGATAAGTTCCACAAGATAGGCTGGCTAAGAGATTTGTCCAGAACACTGGGGATCTTGGGTATGATTGAGCTATGGGAGAAACCAGAGGAGGCCCAGTTTCCGGCAAAAGCTGCTATAAAAACAAAGTATTGGGAAATGGTAGAACGTTGGAACTGGAACGAAGCAGATCCCTGCTTCTTGGAGGGACGGTTCCTGGAAGTAAAAGCTTCTCCATTCCTTGAGTCCTATTGGGACATCATAACTAAACCACAGGATAGGAAGCTATACTTCCAGCTTAGAGTGGGATCTCTCCCAATTAGATCGCTAACTGGAAGATGGGCAGAAGGCAATTCTCATGTCTGCCCAGCTTGTAAAACCTGCACTGAGACCATTGCCCACCTACTTTTTGTGTGTGGGGCTTACTCAATCCCTCGTCGTGTTTGGCTGAGGGCTATGTGCAAACAGCTCGGCACAAGAGAGAGTGGTGGGGCTCTAAGAATCATCTGCACCAGTTCTATGCCAACTATCGCTGTGGCAGTTGCCAAATTCCTAGGTTGGGCATGGGTTATCAGAAGGAAAGCTCTTGTATATTAGCAGGCTTGAAGTGATGAACCTAGGCCTTTGTTTGTCTTTCTAACCAGCCAATGTGAATGCTATGACCCTGCCTTTCTGTCCTTATATCGGGTTTATAAATGTAAGAACTTTGATGTTTTATTGATGAATTTTGTATATTGTTGAAGTCACGATGCTTTATCTCTTTTTAAAGGAAGTAAAAAAAACTTTTTTATGATGCTGTAAATATGTTTTAACCTTGCTATTATGGATGTAATGGTTTTAAACAGACTATGCTTTTATGAGTTTTTACCTCGAATAAAGCAAATTTGACTGACTGACTGACTGGCATAAGGTACCATTTTGGTTTACGTTTGATACGGTCTGAAGACCGTTTTTGGGATAAAGGTATTTTCAATTGCTTTGTCAGGCATAAAATAGTGAATTTGTTTTCTTTTGAAAATGCCTGGAATTAGCAAACTGTTTTCTTGGTGCTGTCATTGTTGTTCTGCAGATGCTCGATTGGAAGAAGCTCAGCCGGCGCCTCCAGAAGGCACTCCAAATTTTGATATGTATTTGCAGCATGGTCTTGGCCCTAATATGTTTAGTACATTATGGCACAAATATACGCGAGACAATGCCGAGTTGCAGAGGCTGTTTACGGGCACTTTTGATGAACAAAAGATTGGGTATTTACAGGAACAGTTATTTAAAAGATGAAGTAGACAGTCTATGTTTGATTCCCTTAGAACGTGGCTGAAGGCAGCTAGGCAGAGACGACTGAAGACAGAAAAAGAGACCTGGAAAGAGAAAATGCAAACACTGACTCAGAAAGCTGTGGCATATGACAGAGAAAAACAGGAAAAGGGAGTTGAATGCAAAGATAGGAGGTTTCGATTGCATATTGATAATTCGTATTTGGCTCAATAGTAAATGGATACTTTTGAGGAAGAATTGTTAGACACCTGGCCCCCGACTCAATATGCTCTGCAAAGGATATATCCCACTGTCCCTGTGCCATCACAGCTGCCTGTTACAGCTGTTCTCACTTTCTCCGTGTCTACTGGGGTTGTTTCGACTGCTGTGGCTTCGGCTCCCCCTCCTCCTTCTGTGTCTTTGCTGTCTGTGGCACCAGTGACTGGTAGTACCTCTACCACAGCTATTGTTTCAGCATCCCTGTCTCAAGCTCATTCTCCTCTGACGCAACCACCAGCGACGATTGTTCCTGTTACTTTTGTTGCTTCTCCCTCTATGCTTCTTCATCCCCGACATTTGTAAGCACCAAGACGCCAGTTCGTGGATTTGAGGATAGAGACTTGGCAAAATTTAAGGAGCGTTTCGGTCATTTTGTACGGTCTGCAGTGGGGGATGAGGAGAAGAAGGTAGTAGCTGGTCAGGCTGAGCAGTGGGGTCATAATCCCATTTACAGTGTAGAGGATGTTTGGGATGTGATGAAAGATTAGGAAACTTTTGTTCAACAGCATGCTCTTAAGCACATGTCCTCCACATTAATTGGTCTTTGTGACCAACATTTTGGGGATGCTGCGCCACATATTTTATTTGTTATTAAAGATCCTGTGTATACTAATGGTATGGACCCAGATCAAGTTTTTAGTAACATTACCACATTGGTTTCCTATAGCTGCAGGTTGCATGATAAGTCCCAATATGGTATCTCAGTTTCTGATGCAAGAGGTTCACCCCATATATCACCCAGCGATACTGGAGTTAACACAGATCAGCATGGAGTTGTTACTAGACGGGAAGTAGCGGCTTCATTTCAAGAACAGTGAATTTATAATCTGTGGAAAAGAAGTGAGGTTTTGTCCATTAAGGCTCATTTGCCTGATCCTAGGAAAAATCCTACTGCTTATTATAAAGAATTGACTGAAGCTGCTTCCTCAACGGTAATAACTCTTGCTGAAATTCAAATGGTTTTTGGTCTTCTTATTCCGGTTGATATTTGGAGGCAGGTCCATACTCAAGAATTTGTGAGTTGAGTGGTACTTGGAATCAAATTATGGCATGGGACCAGGAAAGAAAGCCAGGTGATAAGCCCCGGGCGGAGATTCTAATGTGGCCAGGCCGCAATATTACATAAATGCATTCTCTTATTCCGCCGAGAAAAGTAGATTGGGACAAATTGTCTGCTTGTCAACAAAAGAAAGATGAGAATGTGTCTTGTTTTTTCACTCGTTTTTAAGGATTAGTTTTTGGATTATAGTGGGCAGGATCAACAGATTTGTTTCAAACTTACTATCCGAAATTACAACTCCATTACAGGCTTCTGAAAGTACCTGGTCCACCTCTTCCCCTTCTATTACTTTGAATTTGGTTCAATATTATGAATATCTGGATAATGAGGAGAAAGAGGGGACAGGCAAAGGCGTTGTTGCAACAGGTATTCAGATGTAATGGTAGAAGATGTGCTGGTCCTGCCCGACAGCTTCCATGTACTAGTAGGCAGGCAAATACGACGCCTCTGGGGCCAAATCAGTGTGCGTATAGTAAAGAGGAGGGTCACTGGCATAGCAAGTGTCCTGTGCTTCTGCAGAAGGTGGCGGTTCCTAGAGGACGAGGCTCTCATGGACGAGGTCGGGAGCTGGTGTCTGACAGGGCTCAGAACTCTGCAGCCTCACAGGGTCGTTCTGATAATAATTACTTTGATGACCCTCAGGATGGAGAGCACTATCATGATGATTATGACATGGAGGAAGTGACAGGAATGTCTTACAGCTAGGACAGCCAGGGACAGAGTGGGGGACCAGTTCTGATACCTATAGACCAGCGTGGTCCTTATGTAACAGCGGAACTGCGAGGCTCGATTAAGGAATTTTTGGTGGACACAGATGCAACAAAAAGTTCTGTTTCTCGAAATATGGTCCCTGGGGCGGCTCTGTCTTACCATAGTAATTTTTCGGTAGGTTTTTCTGGTGTACTGGTTGTAAGCCATTTCTGCTGACATCTAATTGTATTGAGAATTTGAAGGGTTTGGAGTAGTTGAAGAAATGACATGCTACGATTTATTGTTCCCCGGCAGGTGTTTATATGACAATGGGCTCAGACGTAGTAGGCGTTAAACAGTGTTTGTCTAAAGATGCGCCTTTCCCTGTTGACTTTGCTAATGTGCCACCCACTTTAAGGGCGACAGGTGATACAGATGTGGGACTGCTGCATATACCACCCATTTCGATAAAGGTTAAGGACAATGCTATTCTGCCACGTATCCCTCAGTATAAAATCCCACAGGCAGGAGAGCCATCCTTATTGCAAATTATTCAGGACTTTATCAAGAAAGGAGTGGTTGAGGAGAAGTCTGCCAATATTTGTAATAGTCTCATTCTTCCGACTCTTAAACGTACACCCTTAGGTTCCTCTGGTGATCTTGAAGATGTTTATCGTTTTGTAAGTGATCTGCGCAAAGTTAACAAAATAGTGGTTCTCCAGTTCCCAGTGGTCCCAGACATTACTACGCTTTTGACGATGATTCCTTCCACTGCAAAAAAAAATTCTGTTATTGATTTGAAAAATGAATTTATCAGTATTCCTATTTATCCTTATAGTAGGTATTTGTTTTGGGTTTCGCTAGCTGGCAGAAGCTTTAGGTTCTGTCGAGCTCCTCAGGGCTATACTGAGAGTCCAAGTATTTACAGTCAGGCTTTAAAGAGTCAATTGGATTCCCTTTCACTCCCTACAGGTAATGTATTGGTGCAGTATGTTGATGACTTACTTATTGCTTCCGATACGGAGCAAGGTTGTAAAGATAGTTCAGTCAAGTTATTGTTACATTTGGCTCACCATGGACATAAGGTTTCTCTTTCTAAATTTCAGTATTGTTGACAGGTGGTCACCTACTTAGGTCACCTACTGTCGAAGGAGGGTAGGAGATTGACTCCTGAGTGTGTCATTACCATTGTTAAAATGCCTGTTCCACAAACACAAAAAGATGTGCATGCTTTTATTGGTATCACTTCCTACTGTCAGCAGTGGATACCTAATTATTCCCTACTAATCAAACCCTTGCTTGCACTAACAACTAAAGAAGTGCATGAGCCCTTGCATTGGACGCCTAAATGTCAGCAGTCTTTTGAGCAATTGAAAACTGCGCTTTGTTTGGCTCCAGTACTCGGCACCCCAGATTATAAAAAATCATTTGTGTTGTACGTCCACGAGATGGATGGTTGTGCGCTTTCTGTACTAACACAAACATTTGGAGATAAGCAACGGCTGTTTGCCTATTTCCCTGCTGTCTTTGACCCAGTCGCGAGTGCCCTACCGAGTTGTCTAAGAGTGGTTGCGGCCATGGCCACCTCAATTAGACAATTGGCAGGCCTTGTACTGGATCCAGATCTCACAGTCATGGTACCCCATGCTGTAGATACTCTTTTGAATAAGACTAAGACACAGCACCTCACCAGTGCTCGTCTGACTGGCTATGAATTGACATTGTTTGCTAAACACATTAAAATGAAAAGATGTTCCAACCTTTGAATCCGGCTACATTACTGCCCCTCCCTTCTGAGAGTGATGAAGTCAACAAACATGATTGTATCTTCCGGACGAAAGAAGAGACGAAGGGACGGGTAGACTTGACTGATGTTCCCTTATCTGGTCCACAAGGGGAACTATATGTCGATGGCTCTTGTTTTAAATTACCAGATGGGATTACTACTGCTGCTTATGCTATTACCACACACCATAGAGTAGTAGAAACATCATGAGTCCTTTATCAGTCTGCTCAAGCTGCTGAGCTTGTTGCCCTTATATGAGCTTGCGAATTGAGTGAGGGACTACTTGTCAATATTTATACTGACAGCCAGTATGCCTTCATGGTCGTGCATGATTTCGGGTGACTTTGGGCTGAGAGAGGGTTTCTTACTTCACTTGGCACCAAAATCCAGCATGGCCACCTTATATTGAGGCTTTTGTCTGCTTTGGCACTCCCTACGAAATTGGCTACAGTGAAGTGTAGCGCTCACCGGAAAGTCACTGATGATGTAGGGAGGGCAAATGCTTTTGCGGATCAGACAGCTAAAGAAACGGCACAGAGTAAAATGAAAAGAATGTTTGTAGCAGGCCCAGCTAGGTGGGTGCCTGAAGTTACCATGTTTGAGGACACGCTTGAAAATGTGAAGGAAATACAAAGGGAAGCCACAATAGAAGACTTAGCAGTGTGGCAGGAAAGTACAGCACAATTGAACAATGAGGGATGTTGGGTTGATAAGTCAGGAAAACAGAGATGGATGTTGCCTGATGCATATGTACTTCCTGTGGTTACGATGTCCCATGGACAGACCCATATTAACGCTAAGGGTATTTGCAAGTAGTTAGACCCTGTATGGAAAAATGACAACATTCCAAAAAGTGCTGTATGGTGTGCATGATGCACAATCCTGGAAAGGGTCCCCCACACCGCCTGGTAATTTTGCACCACCCACTTTCCTTTTCGAGGTCCTTCAGGTGGATTATATAGAGCTAGAAAGATGTAATAATTTGAAGTATGTTTTGGTGGTTGTTTGTGCATTCAATAAATGTGTAGAGGCTTATCCCTCTAAGGAAAATAAAGCCATTACGACTGCAAAGGTACTCCTGAAGGAGTTCTTTCCTAGTTTCAGCTTACCCAGTTTGATCTGAAATGATAATGAAGTCATTTAAATGCAAACGTGATCCAATTGATTTGTGATGGTTTATGTATTAAACAGAAGTTTAATGCTGCCAATCATCCACAGTCAGCAGGTTTGGTTGAGAAGTACAATGGTACTCTCAAACTTTAATTGGCAAACATTCAGGAGACCACAGGGTTACAGTGGCCACATGCT